>NC_043977.1:43248554-43943554 GCF_902148855.1 Sphaeramia orbicularis
AGATTATTGCAGTGAACATCAATATTATTGCAGGTGTCCGATTGATATTGAGTTGTTTATTACGGTGATATCTCTGGGAAAGAAGCTATCCCTCAGTCTGTTTATCTGAGTTTTGTGTGACCTGTACCAGCCTGTGGGCAACCGCTCAAACAGGTGATGTTAGTGTTAATGTGGTTACTAATCTATCTATCTATCTATCTATCTATCTATCTATCTATCTATCTATCTATCTATCTATCTATCTATCTATCTATCTATCTATCTATCTATCTATCTATCTATCTATCTATCGTCATACTTATAACACATAACAAATCAGGAGGGTCTGTGATTGGTGCCCCACTGAAACTGAGAATGAAATATGGAAAGTAAACCAAAAGAGTTCCTGACTTTGTCAAAACAAATGACCAGACAATGTAATCCAACCGGTATGAAATTTTAACAGGTCTTAATATTGAGGTTTTGTTAAAACTCTGTAAAAGATTAGGCTAAAGCTAAAATATGAATATGGCTGAAAGTGCAATACTGAAAGAGCATCATCACTTCACAACAGTGTTTATAATAACAAAGTGATAATACTTCACTACTGAACTCAAGTATGTTTTGGGAGAATTTGTACTTTACTGAGTATTTTTTATTCTGTTTACTTTCACTTTTACTTCACTACATTTCCTAACTGTATTGGTAGTTCTACTCCCATACATATTTAATGCACAGTATCATTACTCATTACAAAAAAATTAATTAAAGGAAATTTGGTGTTTTCACCACTGAAATTACTGGTGACTGCAACAAAGTCTGGAAGATGATTTGTCATTGGGCCTAGATGTGTAATGAGCATGTGCAAATCATGGTTCACACTCAACCTGACAGTGATCTGTTGATATGAAGGAGAGCTGAACGAAGCTATGACATAAAACAGGTTGGTTTTATGTCAATGGGTGTGGATTTTCTTTTTATTAAGTGTAATATGGGCTCCATGTTTTGAGGTGCCACATAAGCTTCATAGTTTTCTTTTCTTTTTTTCTTTTTTTTTTTTTTTATTCTGACATTTCTAATCCCAGCAGTAGTCTACTCCTGTTTAGGTTTTTGAAACCTTGTTGTTGAAGTGTGTGATGTAGGCATCATTATCAATATTTGGACTGATTGTCTTTCACTTTACCATGTTTTAAAATTCTGGATAAACTTTATAATATTCTAAATTCTGACTGCCTTTGATTGTTGTTGATATTTACTCTTACTTTTGCTTTCATTACTTGAGTACATTTAATTGTATATTACTTGTTATATGTAAGTACAATAAATACTAGATACTTAAAGACTTTAACTTGAGTCACATTTCAGTTGGTGGCTTGAACTTCTTTTTTGGTAGGGTACGTGTACTTCAACTCAAGTGTGACTTTCCAGTACTTTATACAACACTGTTTCACAACACGAGACATGACTCAATGCAATATTATCAAAAGTATATATAGAAGAGAGTAAGAGAAGAGAAGTGTTTATTTATTTGCTGCAGAAGTGCTTTCAGGGAAGACAGGTCTATCATGACCCATTTATGCTGTTAGGGATAAGTAGTTTTTGAGCTTCTGATGACAAGCACCCAGCAAAGCTGAGGATGTCAAAACAGTCAGATATTATTGGGTGAAGATACAGGGGGTGGACATAACACCCCACAATGCAATCCAATCCAGCAGTATTACATTTAAGCTGTTAAAACTGTGTAGGAGAGGTGCTAATTTATTTATCCCTGCAGTTAACCTGCCTTGATACAGCAGAAATGTTTTAGAAGGAACCAGAAGTCAATCATCAGTGCAGGCGGGGAAGTAGTCGCTGCCCTCTAGGTGAATAACTAACCAGCATGGCAAGTCTAAAACACTCAGCAGTGAAGCTGAGAATAACAGAAGAGAAAGGAGACAGTAAAATATGAGTGAAGGAAGATAGTGGAGTTGTGGACAAAACAAGACAAAACACTCCACACTGCAATTCAGGTGCATTTAAATGGGTCATAGTTTCTGTGGTTAACCCATGTCAAAGCAGCAGAAATCATACAGTACATCTTTTGTTACGACCCAGAGGTGGGTCTTTGTGTCAGTCTGTGGGTGTGTCCATTTAGCTCTGTGTGAGTGGATAATATGTTGCAGGTGCTGAGCCAGATCCTGCACCGTGATTGGACCAACCAGCCGGAGGCGGACCAATAAAGACCACGGAGCTGGGCCAGACCAGGGTCGCCGTTGCTCCACTCCCAACCCCGCCATCATTCGGTCTTTCTCCATAGTCTCAGCAGTAGGGGTGGGCTGCCCTTTTCTTTTGTCTCGTTACCTCCGCCAAGGAGGTTATGTTTTTGCCAGGGTTTGTTTGTTTGTTTGTTTGTCTGTCCGTTAGTGTGCAACATAACTCAAAAAGTTATGGACAGATTTGGATGAAATTTTCAGGGTTTGTTGGAAATGGGATAAGGAAGAAATGATTAAATTTTGGTGGTGATCGGGGGTGGGGGGGCCCACAGGGGGGCCCACTGATCAGCCTTGGCGGAGGTCTGCGCTCTCCGAGTGCTTCTAGTTTTCTCCTGTTTTTGGTAAGGGAGGTTAGATCTTGTCTTTTGGTTTCTTTACTTTGCAGGTCAGCTTCGTTCTTGTGTTAGAGAGTTTTGTTTGTTATTTTGGCCAGAGCCCACCCTGAAGTTTCAGCTGTGCTTTTTGTTTGGTTTTCACTATCGGTAATGTGCACTTTGTAAATAAATCACTTTTTTTTGTTAACATGCACAACCCGTGTCCAGGGTTTTCTCTTTGTGGCTTGGGAGTGAAGAAGGGTGTCGACACTTTTCATGTTATGCCCTAAGGTCCCCTAGCTGGGGCGTAACACTTTGGAAAATATATTCACACACAACTGTTGTAAATGAAGTAGACTGGTATTCTTCCATTGTGCACCTGTAATGTTAAAGTGGTCTTAAATGATTTTTTGTAAAACAAGTGTATAATATGCATTCATTCATTCATTGAGAAAAAGCCAAATCTCCATCTGCATAATATTTGTGTAGCATCTAAAGTGTTTAACTCATAAAGACGAAGAAGAAGAAACAATTTAAAATGAGGAACAAAGACACCATTTTTCAGAGGTACAGGGATGAGGGAGGTGGAGGGTATCACTAGGTGTTATAAGGATGTACAAATATATAAGTGGTATGTATGTATGTGTATATGTGTATATGTCTGTGTACGTATATGTATGTACATATATATGTGTTATTGTATTATGGGTGTTTGTAAATTATATTTGTATTTCTTCGTAATAATATAAAGTCAGAAACAAAATTATTTAGCGATAAGTATCAGGCATTGGAGTACAGATATGTTTAGACTAGGAAGCTCATTATTGTTATTAATTATTTAAGGAGAAGGGGCGGGAGTTTATAAGTTACACTTCAGCTCACTCCTTTTCGAATATGTATTTTATGTCTTATGTTGAAATGTTTTGTCTGTTTACTTCTTTCTTTTTTTACATTCATATTCGAAATAAATACTTCAGTCAATCAATCAAGAATAAGGAGAAGAAGATTGACATGGTTTTGCCATGTTCGTTCAAGCAATAAATGTAAAACCATGATTAACCACCTAGTTTTTCTTTCATGTTTATCATGAAGGTTACATCATCCACAAAACTGTTACCTGGGGTAACATTTTAGCCAACACAACAGTTCCATCAGTCCTACTCTGACCTGTCTGTTGAATAACGGGTCCATTCTGTAAAACTATGCTTCTTTTCCATTGTTTAGTCCTCATCCTGCCAGACAAGACATTGTGCCAGCATCTCTCTCCTCAAGCTGTGTTTTCCATCCTCAATTAGTTCAATGTGACTGCACCAGGCTGCTGTGCTGTGAATTATTCACAATCATTGTCAGTAAAGCCCTGATGGTCTGCCTGTGGGAGTGCGTAGCAGATGACCTCTGTTGTGCCCCTGGTAGGCATCTGGCCTCCACTGTCTGCTGACTGTCCACACTGAGCTAGGGCATTACAGAACAACAGTGGTCAGTAAGAGATGACTTCGGCTGTTACTCAGAGAAACACTTTTTTACCAAGTCGTAACTTTGCTTACGGCATTTGTAGCGTAATCGGAGATGTTGTATTAAGGTTAAATATATACACTGTATATGCATGTAGGTGTTTGGTGTGAATAATGTATGTTAACTGATGGTAGAGCTTGTTCTCGCCTCTGTTTCCATTTTGCTTGGTCATGAGTCCTTGGTGTCTGTTTTCAGTGCTGGGGGTGCACTCATACTGTTGGTTTTCTAAAGACAGGGTCACCACATAGAAACCAATACAAATATTTATAGGATGAACATTGATAACAATATAGATAGAGATAAACAAGTAAAAATGTCAGTACGAGGTGGTCCAAGTGGTCATAGTCAAACACCAGACTTTGTGACTAAAGATCCAGGTTCATTTCATGTTGTGTTTTCTCTCTTTGACTTTATTTTAGCCTTTTCACAACTTTATTTTCCCCATAATAACCTCAACCCCTACTTTCGACATATGCCACGTTTCCACTGTGTGGTACTGGCTCGACTTGACTCAACTCTGCCTTTTTGCGTTTCCATTATGAAAAAGGACCTGGAATCTGGTACCCGGTACTAGTTTTTTGGTATCACCTCTGCCGTGGTTCCAAGACTGGGGACCAGATCCTAAAACGTGACGTGTAAACACTGCAGACCACTGATTGGTCAGAGAGTCGTCTCTGTGAGCCGCCGTTTTACAACAAACAGTTGCGGAAGTTTACAGTAAATGTAGCGGTAGGTTAATCCACATGATAACAGCCCACAAAACTACACCATTCAGTCAGGAGATTCAGTCTTTGGTGGCCGACGTAAAAATTCAGCATGAGCTTGACAAGACAACACGCAATGAGTGAGTTTATCAGCAACTCTGAGCAGATGACTCGGAAGTAATGCGCCGCATCGCTATGACGTCCAGGCACTGTAAAGCCGGTAGTATCCTGTAATGGAAACGGTCTCCAGGAATAGTATCTGGGACCAGAGTCGAGTTGAGTCGAGCCAGTTCCATGTAGTGGAAACGCGGCATTAGACCAAGTTGCTTTCATGCCTAAGTTGAATTAAATGTTACTGTCTAGATCAGTGTTTCCCAGCCTTTTTGAGCCATGGCACATATATTACATTAGAAAAATCTCAAGACACACCACCAAACACAAATATCACAAAAAGTATATTTATTGAAATATTATGAAAATCTAATCTCAGTGTACTCAGTGTGAAACTTGGGTCTGTTGAGTTGAACACAAAGCTGATATTCTTGAAGGAACTGAAGAAAGACACACACAAAAATCTTTCTCAACAGCTCTGAGTTTGTCTCTTTTTTCGCCTTTATATCAGTCATGCTTGAAAAGCCCACCTCGCACAGATAGGTGTTCTCCAGAATGGGGAACTCCTTGGCAGCAGTCACCGGACACTCTCCTGGGGGAAGCAAGGACATCGGGGGTGCAGAGGCGACATTGTCACAGGGCATTTGGAACGAGAAAGCTGAGAGGGGTAAGTAGTGACCCCTCAGATGGAACCCAGACTTACGGATTGAGGTCCCTAATAAGAAGGATAATACAGGCATACCCCCCCACACTCCAACCCAATCCGTGGGTCCCACAGTTAACTGTTGATCCGCATATCACTAGTGAGGGGGGCTTCAGCAACAGAACGCACCACATCAGAGCCAGTTCACTTTCACTTTGCAAAGGGAAACAGGAGGCTGTTGATGTAGAGTGGATCATTGGAGAGTAGTGTTGCTTTCATCAACAAAAATTTTGACAAAGTATCTTTGTCAACAAACCTTTATCATGTGATGAAAATGAGATGAGATGTAACGAAAATGGTGGTCATGTGACGATAACTATGAGTAAATGTGTAATGCAATATGGTTGATGAATAAAAAAACAAGACTAAGTGTAGTTTACACAGCAAAACCTGTGCTAAAATGTCTCTTCATTTTCATTAATGAAACAAAATGAATTGACATTATAATCTTTAATTGCATTACTGCTCATGTGTCTGAAACTGGGAGTTCCGCAGGTTACCAGATGTTTCGCAAGTCTGGATGGTTCACCTTCTGTCTCATGCTCCAGACTTCCAGGATCCATAAAGACCTGCTCCCAGTCCAGGTCCGCACAGTAGAGTACTGCAACCTGAACCAAGCCAGATGGGACCTGACGAATCGGGCTGGGTTTGGACACAACTGTGTCAGGCACGGTTCGGGTTCGGACAGAAATATGCAGTCTGAGCTCGGCTTTACTGCACAGATACCCCCACCCCCCATTAAGGCTTCTCAAGACGTAGGCTATTTGCACAGTACAGTGACCAACCAAAGACTCAGACTTGCCCTCATGAATATTCATACAGATAAGGTAACTGACAGAATATAATATATTTCTGAGTCCATAAGAACGATAAGATAACCTTGTTTGAACTAAAATGGGATTAATTCAAAGAAAATGTTGGTTTTGTAGAGACTATATTGACTAGGTTAAATAGAATTGCATTACTAAAAAGAGACTAAAATAAAATTTTTATTGACTAAAACCAGACTAAAATAGTCGTGTATCATTCTGCTAAGATATGACTGAAATGCTCCGAGTTTTAGATTAATAAAACTTGATTAGCCAAAAAAACTATGAACGTGACTAAAACTACAGGGTGGGGAAGCAAAATTTACAACATTTAGTTGTTTTTTCTCAGCAGGCACTACGTCAATTGTTTTGAAACCAAACATATATTGATGTCATAATCATACCTAACACTATTATCCATACCTTTTCACAAACTTTTGCCCATATGAGTAATCAGGAAAGCAAACGTCAAAGAGTGTGTGATTTGCTGAATGCACTCATCACACCAAAGGAGATTTCAAAAATAGTTGGAGTGTCCATAAAGACTGTTTATAATGTAAAGAAGAGAATGACTATGAGCAAAACTATTACGAGAAAGTCTGGAAGTGGAGGAAGCAACAAAAAACGTACCAAAGCTTTTATTAAAGCTCTCAAATCCAAAATCCTAAAGGATCCAACCAAATCCATGAGAAAAATGGCAATTGAACTTGAGGTAGACAACAAGACCGTTAGAAATGCAGTAAAATATGATTTGATGTTAAACTCTTACACAAGAACACCAAAACACTTGTTGACAACAGCAACTAATCCAACTTTAGCAATTTTTGGGAATCATGTTTATGGCCGCCTTCTAGCCCAGATCTAAACCCTCTGGATTCTGCTATTTGGGGCGTTTTAGAACATGCTACCAATAGAACATCACACAGCAATGTCAACTTTCTTAAAGATACTATTAAAGAAGAATGGGAGAAGTTGTCACCCGAATATTTGAGGAACACTTGCGCAAGTTTCAGGAAGCGTGTGAAGGCAGTTATTGAGAAAGAAGGAGGACACATAGAATAAAAACATTTTCTATAATGTCAATTTTCTTGTGGCAAATAAATTCTCATGACTTTCAATAAACTAATTGGTCATACACTGTCTTTCAATCCCTGCCTCAACATATTGTAAATTTTGCTTCCCCACCCTGTAATAAAGACTGAAATTATAGTTTGGTGCAAAGACTAGACTAAAACTAAAATTGAAACAGGCCGACAAAAACAACACTATTGGTGAGTACAGTCATATGTATCTAAATCACACTGCTCTCTTACAGTACCAACCAGGTGAAACTGGATAATCCTTCATGGCACACCTGATGATTTCTCATGGCACACTTACGCACAGTGGTTGGGAAACACTGGTCTAGATGCCTTTTTGTGTCAATATGTGACAAGTTCAGGCATTCTGCTGTCCCATAATACCACTCAAGAGGTCAAAACTCCAGTAACACATGACAAATACAAAACAACTGTCTTGTTAGGTCAGCCTATTTTCAGCTCGTGGCCTTCATCAGGGCCATCATCATATGTCACACCAGTGTGATGTAAAAATGCGGCAAACAGCATGAAAAATCTGCATCTAAATTTCTCCTGTGACAAATATACACACCAGTCTAGTGGAAGTCATCCATGTTGCAGTGTTCAATTCTTGTCAAAAAAAGTTGCTTCTGGCAATATTTTTGGATGACCTTGGTTAGTTTGAGGCCCTACTGAAGATGATCCCTCTGCACATACAGAGAGAAAACAACACTTTCTGCAAACCAAACAACCATGAGCATCAGCCTTATTTGTTTGAGCAACAGGGTAAGGACCTTGGAGCTAAAATGAAAATAATGAGGAAATATAAAGTGTAGTACAGTGAATGGGCACTGGATGCTCGTTTCCAAAAGTCTGAAAATATTAAATCCATTTTTTGGCCTCATTTGTTTTATGTGGACCCTCTAAGAAGTGTGTTGGTGGTCCATCTTTAAAGTATTCTTCTATTATTAAGGATTTCACCCATAAAGACCCAAATGTCCACTGGTGACTAAAACCATCTATTCTAAAATAGTTAATACCTGTTGATCTATTAATCCTATCAATACATGTAAATAATTGGTGTAAAATACAGTTTGTCATCTTTTCATGGTCATCAGATATGGCCCATTTGGACGTTCAGAAACACTGTCATTGATTCACCAGTAAAACCCATCGAGTTTGATCAATGACAGTGGATGGAAACACTTGTTTTTATATTCAGTTATTCATATCATTACTGTAAAAGTCACTTTTTCTTCAGTTTTCTGTTTCTGATATAATAACCCTCAACTATAATCTGTGCTTTTATGAACATCTACATGATCAGTGAATTAAATATAAGATAATATTAGATTTTCACTGAAAAAAATGCATAATACAGAGGATTATATTATAACACTGGAAAGTCTCAGAGTGAGCGTGTGTGTGTGTGTGTGTGTGTGTGTGTGTGTGTGTGTGTGTGTGTGTGTGCATGGTTCTGAGAAATTGAGACATTTTTTAACTGGCCAGTTTGGTACCTACAGTTGAGGAATAGTTCTATCTACACATTAAATATCTTTTTTCTTTAAAATTCCCTTTTTTAAAGTCCGGAGGGACTGATTTAGTTAACATTGCTAAGCAGTTGCCAGGTAAATGTAAGACTTTCTAAGACCTTTGTAAGACTGCTTAGAACAGAACTGAATGCCTATTTCATAGAATTTAGGGCAGTGTTTTTCAACCTTGGGGTCAGGATCCCACGTGGAATTCAAATGGGGTCGCCTGAAATTTCTTGTAACTGATAAAAATAAAAATGATAATATAAAAAATGATTAAAATATATATATATATATGGTGAGTTGAGAGAGACAATCCCAATCCATAAAAGACATGATAAACTGTGAAGCTGAAACTGAAGCACTGTGGTACTGTTTATCTTTCAAATGTTCATTGTGGTCGGTTTCAGATGCTGCAGCTCTGTTATAAAATGTCTGAGCCAGCAGTGGAAGCAGTGAGCCCCTCTGTAGTTTTCACAGTGTGTTGAAAACGGAAACGATATCATGATTTACCAAACAATTTTTATGTCATTACTTCTAAAATGTAGACTAAAATCTTTTCCCAAATGTCAGTTCTCCTCAGCATAAAAACTACCACATCTAGAACCTGTGGTTCCCCACAGGTCAACGGGCTAGTAGACATTAACCGCCAAATGTGACTATGGGAAGAACGCTATCAGCACTCGGATCAAGTTTGTCTTTTGGATGTCCCTGTTCATCATTTATTTTAAGCTTTTGCAGATTCCTAGAGCAGGACAATGATCTGATTATCTCTGCATTCCAACTTGGTGCAGTTCCTTGATGTAGCATTGTTAGGGACCAAGCAGTAAGACAACCAGGAGACAGGTCTATAGTTTCATGTGTGGGTTTTTATTTACCCAAAATCATTCAATAAATGATTACAAATGATAGTTTTAACAAGTACGTCTAAAAAAGAGGTCAACATAACAGAACTGTGCTCAAAAATAATAGCAACTAAGGCTGAGAACACAAGCTGAGGTATCAAACAAACTGACAACAACTGACCAATCAAAATGAGACAAAGGGGGAACATATATAGTGGCTTGGCCAAACCATTAAACAAACAAGGGGAAAACAAAATGGACACCAACTACATCTAAATACAACTGAAGCTCCGGTAACATTAAATCCCCCCCATGCCAACACAGCTCACAGTTCCTTCTGATGAGGTGGCTGCAGTTTATAATGCTGCTCCACCCTTAGCCACACCTTTTCCCCACATCAGGATGGTGCCAGCAGACTCCACACGGTAACTCAAACAAAAGAACCAAGGATTGATATAACAAAACAAATAATTTAATCATCACCCTACACTGTTAATATATGTGCACCTATATTACAATGTAAGATTAAAATAAAAAAAATACAAAATAAACTAAGCTGTGTATGTTAAATGACTGGCTGCAACTAAAGACCATGTGCTGCTAACCAAACTTATAGAAATAATAAAAACTAAGAGGTGATGGTGTGTTTGTTGAGATGATAGCCTCTGTGGCTGTGTCTATCACAAGCATGCTAACACACAAGGAGGCAGCACAGATCTCCTGCTCCTGCTTCATCCTTCCCCCACTTTCACAAAGTCTCTTTACAATTTAAACAAAATATTACAAAAGCAGTTGATGAGATGTTAACCAGGTTTGTTCTGTGTACTCAGTGGTTATCAGAGTTTTCATCACATGGTGGGATCATGTGCAATCGAATCATTGGTCCATTTTTCGTCAACAAGAGATCAATTACCGCAAATGTTTACCTTGACCTAGTTTAATTTTAATAATGAATGGTGATAAATCACTTAAGAAAGGTTAAATAAAGAGAAAAATGCATTTGGTAACTGCTTCAAAAGTAGCACTGGGTCTTTATGGGTTAAGGCTAATAGAGGGATTCGATACCTGTGTGATTGGAGCAAGTTTTTATTAAAGAAAACAAACTTTCGTACAGACAGCATGACTCTAGTTGTGTCTAATAGAACAATCAAATAACTTTGTTGAACAAATGTCTAATCTTCCACTTTCAGGAAGCTATTATTTAGTTTTAACTCATCGATTACCCCTCAGCTCCACCCTCATATCTAGATATGGTCACCTTAGGCTCCAAAGAACGAAAACATGGCAACAACCAAGATGCAAACAGCAGGCTTCGAACAGCAGTGAATAAAACAATAGGTAATACGCAAGCACAGTAGTTCCATCCATCCATATTGTGTACAGTTTATGGTTTAAACTGCCCTATGCTAATGCAAGGATATTATTATGCTTGGAGCGTTCAAGTAATATTATGCCTTGGAGATGCGTGACTCCAGGTCAAACTCAGACGTGATAGCACATGAGAGCCTTTTCATGTTTCCCAGAGATATCTTATTTCTGAAGGGTAGGTATAATAATAATAATAATACCAATTGGAATTAAGTATTCTATTCGTCAAACATATTTTTGTACATGTGAAAACCTGCTGCAGTTGATCTCCCCCTCTTCCACCTCCTCCTGCTGCTTAAAAATTAAGACAAAATCCTGTGATCAACGGAACTCCCATCAGTATCATTTAGAAATGTATCTAAAAAGACCAACATTTAAAGGTGGGGTCTGAGATGTTTTTCTGGAGCATTTTTTATTATATTCCTTAAAATCCCCTTCACATCCAGATTACAACTAATTAATTAAATGCTCTAACACAAAAATTAAAAAAAAAAGCTGTCACCTGTGGAATGGACAGGACTGAAAAAACACCATCCAATCATTTTGAGCGCCCACTCGAAATGATTGAACGGTGATATGTCTATCAAACTCAACTGTCATTCACCCCTCCCCCCTCTGCGTGTACCCCTCTTTGAGCATGAATCGTGCGTTCCCAGATGGAAGCGCTTGTACAGGAAACGAAGCCAGAACCTGGCTATATTAGTTATATTAGGATGGAAAGTTCACCGGCAAACTGTTTTGTCACTAAATAAATCAGTAGGAAATGTAACATTAGTCACATAGGTCTGAACTGCGACTGTTCTGGAAGAGCCGGGGGGTTAGAAGAAACTGAATGAGGTATGCATGGATAAGCGACACAGAGGCTCAGCCGGGGCCATAGTTGGGGTAGGAGCCCGAGGTGTACAGGACCGGAGCAGGGGACGGAGCCTCAGCCGGTGTCGGAGACGGTTCGGCCGGGCTGGACTGTAGATGGCGTCAGAGCCCAAGCCGGGGACGGAGCCAGAGCCTCAGCCGGCGAATTGTTGCTGTGCAGTGCTTGTGAACCCTCAGGAACAAGCATTGTGCGTACCAGTACTCTGGAGGCGTGGCTTCGGAGGGACGTCTGAAGAAAGGGGTTTGGACTTTTGAATTAAGTATTTTCAAAATCTAGCTTGCTCGAACCATTTTCCTAAGATCTCAGGGGCCGTTTACACGGAGTAGGATTCAGTCGACTCTGGGAAGATTTCATCGCGGATTAGCCTTCTGTTAACATGGAAACGGTGCCTAGAGTGCCTGAATCCGGAAACTTTTGATACCAGGGTCCAGGGTGGAACGTTATCGATACGCTCCGCATTTCAGCTCCGTGTTAACGCGAATCGGAGCGTTCCGGGGTAAAATATGACGTCACCGCATGCGCGCGCAGCCAAGAACCACCAGTTAACCCACCCCAGGCCAGTTGGTGGCGGTAATGCGCCTCCAAGCTGGTTTGCCAGCCTCTATGACACAATAAAGCTGCAGAAAAAGAAGGAACAACCACAACAACAATGGCCGGTTTCAGAACAACATACGTGCTGCTAACTGTGCTCAGTTTGCTGTCGCTTCTCCACCAAAAGTTAGACTTACTGCATCTACACTCTTACCAGTGGAGACACATTTCTTATATTCGCCAATGCCTGAGTCAATCCCTAACGTACCATCGAAGGAGGACAGTTAGGAGATCGCCAGCTACTGGTCTGGCATGGCCACTACAGCGTATTCAGCCGTCCTCGCGGACTCATGTTAACGCAGATCGTTATCATAGCGGCTTCGTCTTAACGCGGAATGATTTTATAACGCAAAGGAGAAACCTTTGCGGAATTAGATCCTAGTGTGGCCGTGTAAACGTACCCTCAGACCCCACCTTTAACACTGGGAGACATTCATTAGATGTGTACTTTGAGGTTTTGGCTTGTTTTCATTTTCTTAGTCCAAAAGAAGTCGTTTTTATGAATTCTGAGTTGAAACAGCATTTAATGAAAGCCAGTGGGCAGATGCACCACTGGCCAAAATGTGTGTGAATGCAAATTTTGTTCTTTTTTACCACTTATTTTGTTACCTCAGATAAAGTTTAGCAACAGTTTGATTCATACAGATTATCTCCCGGCGCATGCTTTCTAAGTCACAAATGAAATTTCTTGAAGCTAAATCAATTTCTGTCACTCTGCTGCCATTCAGCTGTCATTTCGTGACCCTACTCCACACTTTGACCACTTCAACTCAGACATCTGGCCGACTTGTGAAGGCGTACCGACCTTGAGCCTCATCCGTCATCGTCACCGCCACCGCCACCGCCACCGGTATCTAAGCCCCAGGGGAGTCACCCTTATAAATGAACCACTTAGGACTGTCAAGTTTATAGAATTGAAGTTGATGGTTTATTTTTATACAAATAATTTGTTTAACAATGTATTTCTTTTCTTTTCATATCACATCATGCAACTAGTGGAGTATAAGCCTAGCATCAGTTTACTTATGTACATACAGCACATCTAATAAAGAACAGTCATTTAGTGGCATTGAACAATGAAACAGTCACAAAGAAAAGGCTCTTTCTTTGCCCCTTAGGCTTTATGAACAAAAAATGCACTCTAAAATGGACTGAAAAAAAAAAGACTGGTAATGAGAAGTAATGATACAGGTACCACGTTAACCCTTTATTGGGCAAGTGACTATTTTTGGCAGTTTCCACATGCAATACAAGACAGTGACATGAACAGTTCCAGTGAGGACAGTGAGTCAACAGTCTCAGGTCCAATGTGGTCTACAGCACAGGTGTCAAACATGCAGCCCGGGGGCCAAAACCAGCCGGTCAAATCTGGCCCGTGGGATGAATTTGTGAAATGAAAATACACTGAAGATATTAACAAACAATGGTGTTAAAATCATTTTAGGTCAGATCAATTTAAAATGGGTCAGACCAGTAAAACACTATCATAATAACCTACAAATGAAGAAAACTGCACATTTCTCTTTGTTTTGGTGTAAAAAAGGTAAAATTACACAAAAAATGTTTACATTTACAGACTAGCCTTTTACAAAAAAAATGTCAATAACCTGAAATGTCTTAAGAGAAATAAATAGAATTTTACCAATATTCTGCCTGTTACTAAATGTTTTGTGTTTCTGTAGATCCACTGTGATCTGTAAGCTGTGATGCACATGTATAAATCATAAACTAAGGTGTAATATTGTTAAAATTGCACTTATTTTTCTTAAGAATTTTTGGGTTGTTCATATTTGTTCATGTTATGTTCAAGTACAGTTTGTAGATGTAAACATTTTCATTACAGAATTTGACTTTTTTCACTCAAAAACAGACAAAACTTTTGAGTTGGCATTATTTATAAGTTCTTATCCTATTATTTATATTATTTTAGTGGTCCGGCCCACTTTATAAAACATTAGTCTGTATGTGGCCCCTGAACTAAAATGAGTTTGACACCCCTGGTCTACAGGGTCTGCGTGAACAGTGAGTGTACCTGCTTTGTTAGGTACTATGAAGTAATGGTACTAATATAAGGAATGATGTTCAAAGGGATAATGTGGATGTGGACAAGGGTCTGGATCAGCACTGATGTTGGTCTAATGTTCTAAAAGTGATGTTCTACTATTATAAAAATATAAGTTTTTATTGTATTTTTTTTATATTTACTTCCTGGCTTTGCCACTTATGAGTAAGGAACTCATAACTTCACTGACCTTGATTTTTACCATGACAATAAACATTTTTGAAAAGCTTCACAAAAGCAATAGTCTTGTTATGTCCTCCAGTAATACAGTAAGGCTTAAAATTTGAATTTCAGAGTATTTATATGAGTGCCTTATAAAGATGCTGCTAAAACAACACTGGGCGATTCTCACACAGTGGAGAATAATGTGGAAATACAACTGAGATATGACATTTTTATTACTCTTTTCATACAAGTGAATGGAGATGATTATCATGATCATGCAAAAAATGAGGCAAGTCAAATAACTGTGATTATCTAATAACTGTGACAGGCTCAACAATTGCTTCCCATGATGATCAACTTGCTGCCAGGGTCTAAGCGCCAAAGTCAATTCTATCCAGTCAGCAAAATTTTTCCTTCTCTTTTATTCCACTTTAGGTTGCAGTAGTTTTGTCCTCTTTAGATTTTTTCCCCTTATCTGTGCACCTTGCTAGTAGGTGAAGTTGTACCAGAAACCCCTTGTCTACTTCCACAGTTAAACTTTTTCGCACATGCATGTTTTCTGCCTCTTCCTTTAGGTTCGTTTTTCTCCATTCTGCTTTCATGCCTCATCCTGGGGCAGTTAGAGCTTGTTATAAAGGATGTAAGTCTCCCAAACGTGGAGGTACATAAGCTGCTCGAGCTAAAGTTTCTCAACTTCTCTCAGCAACTTCCCATTCAGCGCAGAGTATCTGGATCTGTTCGGGAACCTTTTGACAGACCCCTTGGGCTCTTTTGGGACTGTCTAGGGTCTGAAGTTTTGAAAAGAGAAAAACATAAATTCCTATGGCCAGCGGAGCTTTCTTTCATTATCCTCCAAAGTTCACAGAGGCTGGAACTGAGTCTGAAGCAGCTCTTTCCTGGGGAATGGCTTCCCTTTGGACTTGGACCCCCTCACAGAGCTTGTCTTGGCTTGCACATACCTTGCTGCCCTGGAAACGGGAGCTTTTGACAACCTGGACTGTCATGTGAAGAAAGAATAAAGTGCCCATGTCATTGAGGCTGTCAAGTCCAGAGCTCTTAGCAGCATGGTTTACCCCAGAGGGGCCTGAGAGGATGGAGGCTCACTGTGATAATTAGAAGCTGGTCATTTGTATGACTGTATAATAACGGACTTGTCATTGTTAATCAGCACTTCTAATTTTTAAGTCTGTGACTCCTTCTGGAATATTTTTGGTCTATGTATATTATTATGAAAAGCAGACCTCTGTTTTGGGGAGCTTTCATTAATGGATTGCTATTATTTTTAATGAACAGCAGTTTGAGTTTTCTTTTCATAATGACATCATTACTGCAATCAACATAACTCTCAGGTCAACAAGTGCAGCTGCAGGACTATAAAATATTTCACAGCACAGGTTTGTTTTAATTAATGAGTGCAGAACAGTTTGGTGTGGTTTCCCAAAGGCTTTACATCCTTGCCTCGCTTTAGAGATGCCAGACAAAGGTCTTGATGATGCAAAGACAGGAGGAGGCAGCAGGTCACAAGGCACAGGTCCAATAGATGCCGACTATTTAATCAATCTGTTCCAAGGATTTTGGGAACACTGCACCAACACTCATCTCTAAAGGCCAAATTGCTTCATCAGCGGCACATCGGCACTAGAATTAAATCCTTGTTATTTCTTTTGGTGTCTCTGTCGGAGCTCTGGTCTTTTAATTACCTGAGAAAGATCAATATGCTTTTCTCAGACAATGCGCTTTCGAGGGATTTTAATGTGATTATTAGTGGAGTGTCAGGAGACACGGTCATCCCTTTATTGTCTGTGCAGGTCTTTTCCAGTGGTGTTGATATGTAACCCTGATTTTCATCATCAAGATATTTGAGACACAATAAACACAACATAAAAATCTGCCTGAAATTCAATAAATTAGAAACATTGTTTAATTTACATGTGCCATGTGAGTATTTGTCCAATCAACAGCCCAAGCTCACTATTTGCAACAGTTACAGATGCTGGAGATTTAACCCTTTATCAGGCAAGTGACTATTTTTGGTAATTTCTGAATACATTACAAGACAGTGACAGCCGCAGTTCCAGTGAGGACAGTGAGTCAACAATCTCAGGTCCAATGTGGTCTACAGGGTCTGTAAGGTCCACCTCTGCATGAACAGTGAGTGTACTCGTGTATTTTTTATATTTACTTCTTACATTTTTTTGTCTTTAAATTTTATTTGCCACTTATGGGTAAGGAACCAAATATGGTAACTTCATTGACCTTGATTTTCTACATAATAAAAAAAGTTTACAAATTGCACAAAAGTAATAAAGTCTTGTTAGGTCCACCAATAACACACTGAGGTTAAAATTTTGTACTTGACAGTATTTCTAGGAGTGCCCTTTAAAGGGTTCATGTCTTTATTCTGTGCATGAAGGATATTCAGTGTTGTGGCCTATGTTCATGTGTAACTATTAAATAAGGGTGTCACAGTACACAGACATCATGGTTTACATACTTCTGGTTTTGAGTTACATAAAGATGGTAGTTGTATAGAATGCCACCACTGAAGGCACTTTTCAAGTTAACCAAGGACAGTAAATAACAGGACCCAGATGGACACACACTGGAGACCTACAGCAGACACAACACACTGAACAACTGGAGGTGTGTGTAGTCTCTGACAGAGAGGACACACACTGAACCACCAGGTCAGACACTACAGAACACACTGAACCACGCCAAATAGCGGTCACTGGGGCATTAAAAGCAGCCCCTCCTTTGCAAATGCATTTAGCTAGGCCTATATATATATATATATATATATATATATATATATATATATATATATATATATATATAAAAGCCACAGAGTGTGGAATAAAAGTATAAAAGTTCCCACTTACCTGGTCCTTTCACGGCCTCCCTGAATATAGTCCAGTTTCTCCTTGACCTCCAATCTCCACGTTGCTGTCAACAACATGCAGCCTCAGACAAAAACACAGGCTCATTTCCAAGATTTATGTGGACAAGTGTTGCTTTTGTCAGCCTGTTTTAATTTCATTTTTAGTCTAGTCTTTGCGCCAAATTCTCTTTTCAGTCTTTATTAGTTTTAGTCACGTTCATAGTTTTTTCGTCTAGTCAAGTTTTAGTCGACTAAAACTCTGATCATTTTAGTCACATCTTAGACAGAATAATACATGACTATTTTCGTCTAGTTTTAGTCGAAAACTGATGACATTTTAGCTTGTTTTAGTCAATAAAAATTGTATTTTAGTCTCTTTTTAGTAATGCAATTCTATTTAATCTGGTCAATATAGTCTTGAAAAAAAAACAACATTTTCTTTTAGTTAAACCCATTTTAGTTCAAACACGGTCATCTTATCTTTCTTATGGACTCAGAAATATATTATATTCTGTCAGTTACCTTATCTGTATGAATATTCATGAGGGCAAGTCTGAGTCTTTGGTCCGCCACTGTATTGCACAAATAGCCTACGTCTTGAGAAGCTTTAATGGGGGGTGGGGGTATCTGTGTGGTAAAGCCCAGCTCGGACCGCATATTTCTGTCCAAACCCGAACCGCGCCTGACACAGTTGTGTCCAAACCCAGCCCAACCCGTCAGGTCCCATCTGGCTCGGTTAGGGTTGCAGTACTCTACCATGTGGATCCAGACTGGGAGCAGGTCTTTATGGACCCTGGACCTTTGGAGCATGAGACGGAAGCCAAACCATCCAGATTTCAGGTGCGAACCGAAGGAGGCGAACCACCTGGGTCCAAAATGTCTGGTAACCTGCGGACCTCCCAGTTTCAGACACACCTGCAGTAATGCAACTAAGATTATAGCGTCAATTAGTCTTGTTTCATTAATGAAAATGAAGAGACATCACAGATTTTGTTTTGTAAACTACATTTAGTCTTGTTTTTATTCGTCAACAATATTGCATTACACATTAATTGTAGTTATTGTCACATGACCACCATTTTCTTTACGTCTCGTCTTGTTTTTGTCACGTGATAAAGGTTCGTTGACAAAGATATTTTGTTATAATTTTCGTTGACAAAAACAAAACAAAATACAACACACTGTGGTGGATTATCATTATCTACGGGGCTGTTTATTGTCAGATACCAGGATTACTTTCATCATTAGGTGTTTGTTTTTGTAAATCAGTAACTTCAGTTAACTAAAGCGGGCTACACACATAAAGATAATCGGGCTGTTTTTGTCCTGATTTTCCCCGTTGGCTTGGTCTGACTTGGAGGAGTAGATTCTAGATTGGTGGTGGAACAGAATCATAATGTATATAGTGTGCTGTGTTGAGATTATCGGAGCACACCACACAGTACGATCAAAACTGTTTTTTTTATCTTCATATGTGGGGTGTGTAACAGATAACAAATCTCTTCAGATTTAAAAAAATCCTTGTGTGTGTACCCCGAGTTAGAGATGTTAGAATACTAGCTACATCCAGTGTACTTTTACCAGAATGTTTCCACTCTTATCTGTACTTACCTGATGTAGAGTGGTAATTACTTTTTTCGAATATCAAAAGAAAAAAAGAAAAATGAAAAACAGCAAGGGAAAAAAAGACATTTGAAAAGGAGAAGGATGAAGTCAACCTTTATAGCCCCCCATCCCTTTCTTTTTCTACTGATCACAAAGTCCCATGTCAGTTCCTCAAAGTACCTTAACAAATCTTACACATGTCAAAATAAATTCTAAACAATCCTGCACAAAATACAAAAAATATTATATGTATCAAAATAAACTCTGTTCATTTATAGCTGTGTTATGCATATAGATTATATATAGACTTCTGCAGCAGTGATGATTTACTGCTACTGCTAGACTGGAGTGATGTTCCACTTGTCTGAACGGCTGCCGTGTGACTGTGTCTGTCTGAATGAATGTATTTATTGCATTCATCATGGGACAAATACAAGTACAATTAACACCCCAACTATTAAAGCACAAAGGAACCAAGGCAGATCCCTTATTTCACACACTCCAAAAGTTCCAAAATTCTTATGTTAACTTTTTTTTTTTTTTTCACTTAAAAGTAAAAGAAAAATTTCTTTTAAGTCTGAAGCTGCCAAGAATGTTTGTCTTTAAATCCTTTTCCTTTTTATTTTTGTCATGAAGAGTGTTATTTGAACTGAAGTGTTTCATCCACAGACATTTGCCTCCAGCTCACCTTGAGATGATGTTTTGCTGTTATTTTCAATAGAACCCACTGAAGTTTGACAAAGCCCAGACTTTTACCAGTTAAATTAAAAACCACTTAAAGCGATACTGTACGATCTGGGATTTTTACACTTTTCTTTTGTACTTTTAAGCGTGTGTCAAACTAAAATGTAAAAGAAATCCAACAAAAATGTTTAATTCTCATATATTTCTGATAAAAGTCGGAGCAATGATTTTATTTGGACCGAATAAAATGATTGGCCGAGACTCCTGTCTGTCATCCATTACTGTGTCCTGCATCAGTTACCACTGTCTTTGAATCTGACTCTGTTGACCCATTTCACTCCAGCTCCTCCTACTGTCGAGGTGTGTGAATGGATAGGACACAAATGCACAGTGCTGAAGGGCAAAAAAAGGATTTATTAACAGAAACAACAACCAAAGAGAACAAACAGAAAAACCCAACTGCAGCAGTCAGACTCTGAATGAAGGATGGAGATAAAGTCTGGGTTATTGTAGGGGATGAGGCAGAAGCACCTCCAGAGTGAAATTGTGAGGTATGGACGGATAGGGGGGGGTTGTTGAATAATTCATTAGACCATTGCAGTGAAGACAATGGTCCAGCGCTGCAGCCACAGACCAGGGGTCTCATGTATAAAGCATGCATACACACAAAAACCTGGCGTACGCCTTTTTCCACGCTCATGTTCAGATGTATAAAGAGTGAAATGACTGTGGAAATGTGCGGTCCTCCAAGCCAACTCCATAGCTGGTGTATGCACGTTTCTAGTGCTTTGGAATCACTGGCAACACTTAGAGGTGATACTGGGAAACTGTTAATAATGTGAAAAAGGTCATTCCTCTGATTGCTAGGCACATCGGAGACACACAGATGAACAATGAACACACCGGCACGTCATCCTACTGTCAGAGCAGCACATCCACCACCAGAACCAGACCCTGGACCCATTAATGCCAATCCTGCCGTCCAAATAGGGTGTGATTCCAACCGTATGAAGAGACAAGGACATAGAATTCACTTGTTGATAAATGCATTTAATGTAATATTAATATCTGTTGGAACATTTAAATCGGTCCAGGCGCTCATTGATGCCACCGATTGCCCTCACGATGTCCTCTGGTGACTCGGGTGAGGACACGGCCGAGGACATCAGCAGCTGGCTGTTGGACCGGGTTAGGGTTAGGGATCCTACAGTCTGTGACAGGCTGAGACTGCATCTCACCGTCTTCTGTCTCAGTGTCTTTTGGGATAAAACTCAAGTCGAAGTCTTTGATGTCCTCTTTGATATCCTGACATGATTACACATGAACCTGTTAATACTGATTTTAATGCTTAATGATGACCATAAGTTTTCTTTTCCTGGCTCCTCACAACTGTTAGCTTGTCAGACACCTGTGTCCTTCAAAACATGAATGTTTCTCTCAGTCAGCTTCTCAATTCTGCATATTGTAAGCTACTTTATCTCTAAAAATAGCACAACTTACAGTTTGACCTTTTAGCCCATAGCAGAGCATGAGCTCTCTCAGTTCTGGAATTCAACAAAGAGTTACTTTCCCTAACTTCCCAGAATGACTCCAAGGTCTTACATTCTGTCCTGTGTCCATCTGACATTCTTTCTTTTACTTAGCAACAGCATCATACGTCATATTTTATATTAACCAATTCCATGTAAGCTTAGCACAGCCTCTATAAATTAGACTGATTTTCTGTATTAGGTAGAACTGACTTCTGACAGAGGGCGAAGCTTCGTTTATCAGTTTCTCACTTGTGCACAATAAAGGAAGGCCTGACTGACAACCAATCCATTCTCCACGAATTTCTTTGTCGTTTACGCCTCCACGACAATTTGGTGTCAGAAGTCAACAACCAAAAAAAAAAAAAAAAAAAAGAAAACTTATGGTCATCATTAAGCATTAAAATCAGTATTAACAAACCTTTATCTAGTTTGGCTGTGATCAGACTGTTGTATGACCCGTAAAATGCACTAATGTGTGACTTACACATATACTAAATGTATTTATTTACCTTGGGGGTGATCTGCGTCAGCCCTGTGAGAAAAGTGTCACCCACAATATCGTCGACTCTGCTCAAACGGGCTGAGTTCGTCTCTTTTCTTCTTCCGCCTGTTTTGGCCTCCACTTTGTGTCCATCTTGACGTCATCGTCTGATCATGCAGAGAGGGGAATCCCAGAGGGAATCCCACCTGCAGACCATGTTTATGCTGATTTGCATATTTAAATATGGGCGTGGAGAGGGAGGAATCAGGTACTCCAACATATGCGCTCAATTCCATGCTGATTGGGATGTACAAATGTATTTGGATTTGGGCGTACACAGTTTTATTCATCTGGATTTTTTTGTGCGTACAGATTTTTCTGGATTTGGGCGTACGCCAGGTTTCAATATGAAATCCACGCAAGTCTTTATACATGAGGCCCCAGACCCTTAAAGACAGGGTCTCCTAATGAAACAGGAGTGATGTCTGTGCAGCAGGTGGATGCTGGTGTGTCTGATTGCTGAGGTTGGGGTCTGCGGCCACACCGGAGCGGACCGTTACACCTCCACCTCTACCTCCACTTCCCACCGTGTGCGTCAGGGTCATGCAGGGGGAAGTGGGCAGGACTTTTCATGTTCGCATTTTTACTAAGTGCTGTGCGACATGCCAGATCAGTAGGTAAAGCTTTAATCTAATATTTTGTCTGACTAAACCATCACCGCTCCCACATTCATCAGAGAGCATCCTGTTGCAGAAGACCCCTGCCTTCCCTCCTGGCAGAGCCCACTCCAGTGACCTGAGGATTCCAGACTGACCGTGGCCTTGTTGGCTCATACTGACATCCTCTGGGAATCAAGAAGCAGTGCAGATGAACACGAATGGCTCCAGAACAGAACCACAGAATAGAAACATGACCAGCAGTGCTAACCCAGAGGCTCTGAAGAAGGCCGTTAATCCAATGGTGCAACTGGGTCAAATACCCTCTGACTATTGTGATTCATTGGAGGGATTTTGGATCAAATGTAACCAAACTGTTCACAATTCTACCTTGAAAAACTCAATCATAATGCATCGTATTTTATACCAATTTATTTTAATACCAAAGTCACTGTTGCTCTGTTATCATTTCCAAATGCGTAAGTCATCTAAATCAGTGGTTCTCAACTGGTCTGGCCTCTGGACCCACTATCACCCCTCAATAACAAGCCACGACCCAAACTGCAAAAAGCCAAATTTGTTCAATTTATTTAACAAAAACATGGTGTGTTTTGAACCTGAGATAATACAGAATATCACAGTATAAAAACACAGAAGACAAGTTTAATGATGAACCAAACTGACCAGCAGGTGGTGATGATAAATACTGAATATTTTCTTTAACACTAAATTGGGTACCTTTGAACCAAAACCAAAACATGTACTCAGTTTAAAATTAAAAGTGCATTCGGTCACTTATTCAAGAATTAAACACACTGAGGTTTTTGTCGTCAGTGTAGGTAAACCATATCTGATGGAGTCGTTGTCATAGCTGAGTTTTGCCGTAATCTGAATTGAATTTTTTTTTTTTTTTTTCCTATGCTGTGAAATGTCTGGTGTTAATTATCATTACAGCACATTACCGCCACCTATTGTTGGGGAGTGTGAATGGGCAGCACTCCATAAAGAGCACAAGATTGGTTTCTTAATACAGGGTGACACAAAAAAACGGGAACTTTTTAACAATCCAATAAAACCAAGAGTGATGGAAGAAAAATATTTTATTCATAGTAGTTGAAACCTTAAAACATGCCATTTAAAAAACAATGATGGAATTTTCATTTTTTAAAAATTACTTCCTGTAGATGGCGTCCTCCTGTACGAATGCATTCTTGAAATCTGCTGTTGAGATTCCTCATTGACCGCTGCAACATCTCAGCTGGGATACTGTGAATTTCATCCTGAATTCTCTGTTTTAACTCATCCAGAGTTCTTGGTCGAGTCGTGTACACTTTACTCTTGAGATAGCCCCACAAGAAAAAATCACAAACGGACAAATCTGGCGATCTAGGGGGCCAGGGAACATTACCGAATCTTGAGATCACACGGTTATCGAACAATTCTCGCACAGCCGCCAATGGTTACTAAAATGGGGGTGTGTTTACTTGCTCAAGGTCACTGTCTCGCAGTGCTGCCACTTGCTCGTCTGCCAATACACACTTCAAAAATTCACGTTTTTTTCGGTCACCCTGTATTATTTTTTGCCCAGACAAAAGGCCCATGACCCACTGAAAAGGGGTTTGCAACCCACCAGGTGAGAATCACTGATCTAAAACACCATGAATTTAATCACTTTATTTCCTGATATTATCAATGCAATCTCCGTTAATACATGCTTTTACACATTTGTTAACAGCTCATATTAATGCCATATTTTATAAATTTCATTCATTAAGTACCACAGATTTTGCGTTACATTTCTGTTGTGACCCGAATCTAAGAACACTGTATCAGAATCCACCGCCTCAGTTGTAAGACTCATTAATTTAATGACTTTATTTTAGGGAATTATGGATTTAGTTACCTCCGCCAAGGAAAGGCGGAGGTTATGTTTTCATTGGGGTTTGTGTGTTTGTCTGTTAGCAAGATAACTCAAAAAATTATGGGAGGATTTTGATGAAATTTTTAGGAAATGTTGATACTGGCAGTGATTAAATTTTGGTGGTGATCGGGGGGGGGTTGATCTGCCTTGGTGGAGGTCTGCGCTCTCTGAATGCTTTTCTAGTGTTACGGGTCCCAGGTATGGTACCACAATAACAAAATACAAATCTGTGAAATAAAGATATAGTTGAGCAGCAATCAAGACACGGAGCATTCAGTTCTTCATCCAGGTTGAGTCTGTATTCAAACATCAAAATAAAATATGCAATTCAAAATATGACTTTTAGTATCTCTGTCTCAGTTCTTAATAACTGTGAAATAAGTGCGATAAATGTCCATAAGTCCTTTCAGTCCATTTTCTTTTCACAGAACACATTCACATTAATAACATCACATTTTCACTATACTATACATGGTATTACATTTTATATAAATGAATCAGAGCTACTATAATGATATAGTGCAAATCACAGTAGTACTCGACTGTATTTAGAGCAGCAACATCTTATCTGCGATGATTCTGGACATACACACTTAACATAAATTGTTCACTAACAGAGAAATACAAAACCCTTTTAATATAGAACCATTTGCTATACCTAAATCTTAAAGAAAATAAATTTACTCCTTTTGACTTCATATTTCACACTAACACTCCTCAAAAATGAGCTAAACTTACCATTTTATTATCTATAACACACTTAACCCATTACAAGTTCTGCTGTAGGATGTATTACATGTGTGAGAGCCGAAACAATAATCAGTACGGAGTACATAAACATTAGTGACATGCCTGCGAGACCCGACGGAGGGAAAAACAACCCATACACCCGCGATGCGGCGTGCTCCCGCCACTAAGAGAGCGGCGCTACTTTGAAGTTTTTAAAGTTCACAAAAGTACTTAAATCAACACTGAAACACTTTCATAACTTCTGTCCACATGCAGTAAGGCTTTAAACAACCACGACTGGTTATTTTTACCGACTACTAACCTGTGAAATAAAGATATAGTTGAGCAGCAATCAAGACACGGAGCATTCAGTTCTTCATCCAGGTTGAGTCTGGTACGTGGGCGGAAGTTCCCACCTGAAACTACCTGGAGTGCAACCGCTCCCGTGACAAAGGTTCCACCTGGATGCTGCTTACATTTATCATGTTTTTTCCATAATACACATGAAATATAAAATGACATAGCTGTCAACTAATTTTTCAGAGCATTAGTAACCCCTGTAAACAAAGGAACTATTTTCCAGCTGCCTAAATTAAATACTATACAAAAAATGGTCGCACTATTTTTGGCATGTCACACTAGTTTACTATGTTCCCATTATATTTTTGTTTCCTACATGTATTTCAGATGTTTGACTTCTTAGTATGTATTCATGATGCAATTCTAACTTTTCTTTCCACTTCCAGTAGAATGCATCATGCACAGGACTGCAGCAGTAATACAAATCCAAAAACATCACCAAAAGGGTCTGTTTTACTGCCCAAAGTTCTTTTTCATACTTAAAAGAACACTTCGACTGTATTAAAATATGCACTTGAATATATTCAGTGTGTTACTTCTACTTTTACTCAAGGGAAGGTTCACTTTCATTCTTTCCCACTTCTTTACAGTGGTGCCTCTAAGCATGTCTAAGTTAATGTAGAGGTCAGTAGTGACCTCTTACAATACTTGTACACTGGATTTTGGCCACCCGATAAGCGACGATTTATCATGTGGATCTTCTTTTCCGCTGCGGGTCACACTGGACTGGACTGGGTTCAGGTTTCTCTCCTGTGCCTGGCTCTTTGTCCGCTGGAACAGGGTTATTGATGTCCTGTAGACTTTGTGTTTTGTCCTGCTGCTGTACTTTTGTCGAATGACCTGTCCTGCTTCTCTGCAAACTGTCAATGTCAGGTCCCTGTTGCCCGTCTACAGGTGCCCTTTACCGACCCGAGGCATTCTCAGCCTACGATTTGTTCATGTAATGTAATGTGGTTTGGATTATAAAACTGTTACCAAAGCTGTCAAGATTCCCTTCAGGACACCAAAAACCTCAGTTTCACTCTCTGTACTACTGTTGATCCACCAGGTCTGAGATATGCTGCAGTGTGTAACATGTTGAGCACATAAATAACTAAATCTAATAAATAATAAACTATCTAAATACATAAATAACATACTGGTTTAACTTTGAATTTGCAGTAATAACTGGCATTGCTCTTTCCAAATGTAAGCAACATGGGTGTGTGCATGAAGGAACAAATCAGTCCGAGCAGGTACAGGGTCTTTCTCATAACTTTTTAGTGAGCTCCAACACACAGTACAGTCCACTCCACTCCTCTTCTCCCTCCTTAATTCCCTCGTCTCCCAAACCAGCACCCCCATAGGCAGAATCCCTGATAACAGAACATGAACTTAAAGGTGTTTTCGTGGAAAAAACTGAAGCACTGTGGTACTGTTTATCTGTCAAATGTTCATTGTGATCAGTTTCAGATACTGCAGCTCTTTCATAATTCATAGTTTGAGTTATTATTTGTTCAGTATTAATTTGCACTGACTGTACATATCCTGATCAAGGAAAATAAAATTCTTACTTTGTGCAGTAATCTACACCTGGCTTTTCTGCCTCTGTCCATAATAATCTACATTATATAGACTAAATATCATCTAAAATTAACGTTTATTTGCAACATAGTATAGCAAACTATTACATGATCAAAAACAAATTAATTCTAGCAAAAAAATGTCTCAGTTTTGAATGTCTGGGGGAAAGAAATTTATGATGTTAAAGTGGGGTCACAAGCCAAAAAAGGTTGGGAACCACTGTCTTAGTGTAATTTTTGCATTTCACAAATTCACCCCGAGGGCCGGACTGGACCCTTTGGCGGGCCGGATTTGGCCCCCGGGCTGCATGTTTGACACCTGTGCTCTAGATGAACTAGGGGATGATTTGGAACCAGTCACAAGGAGGAGTAATTCAACACCTTCTATGACTAAACTCCTCGTAACGTTACATTTCCATGTGTCTGGATCATTCCAGTCACTGTTACCATTAGGGCTGGTGTATCTCAGAGCAGTGTTTCCAGCATACTGTCTCCATGACAACAACCAGTAGCGCATGCAAAATCCTCATTTAATTAGGGTGGTCTCCAAGACTTTACACCTGTTGTCATTTGCGCAGGTAATCTTACTTGATCACCCATGACACACAAATCAATAGCACATGCATTTTTTAGTCCGAGCAAGCACATTTGCGCCTGTTACTTGCGATCTTAGTAAATCAACCCCCATGTGGGTAATTTCGTGACTGCTTCCATTTTTTTGTTTCCAATTTCCTATATTCTAGGATCAGATCCTTTCAAAGAGGACTGAAATATTCTCAATTGAATTGAACTGAAACGAATTGAAAAATCTTTAACCCTTTCATGCATGAATTACGAGAACCTTAGTAAAGGTTTTTTTTCTAGAGTTTTTATTCCTCCTTACACATGAAAAACAAACAATGCGATCAATTTTTTTTCATGGAGTTACAAAAATGTCCATGCATTTAATTTTTGAAGTAAAGAAACGTGTGTTTAAAACCCAATATCAGAAAGTAAAGAAGAGGATTAGGGCCACTGGAAAAAAATACAATAAACTAAGGTCCAATATGTATTTCTTATTATTATTATGAGAAAAAAAAGTCAGAATTCCGAGATTAAAGTCAAAATTTGGAGTAAAAAGTTAGAATTCTGAGATTAACATCAAAATTCTGAGTTTAACGTCAGAATTCTGAGATTAAAGTCCAGTGGCCCTAATCCTGTTCGGTAAGACAGTAATGTGAAAACAATGAAATAAAAACATTTTTAATGCTGCAAATCTGATGTTTTCTCACATTTTAACATATTCTGGTCCTAGTTATTACTCATGTCATGGAAATAACATGCAAAAAAAAAAAAAAAAAACCTTTGTGTCTAACAAATAACAGGTGATTTACATTCAAATATGTTAGTGCAGATCAGGTTTATGAAGAACAGCAAAGTGACAGTAATGGTCTGAATGTCAGTGAATAGGATGGTGCGTAAACAGCTACTGTGTTGGCTGATGTGGAACTAAACCAACAAAACCTATGAATATACAAGAGAACAGCTGGAGAATAACTGTCCACTGTAGTGACCAGTATGCATGAAAGGGTTAATGTCCCCGAAGGCCAATTTGATTTGCAACAGAAGTGTACATATCACACATATCACCAAAACAATCAATCTCACATAATACAATAAATACAGTAAATAAGTCATCATAGTTAATGGTGCATTGTTCCCAACAAGCTCGCCTACAGGCTGTTTAAAAACTTAACGGCAGATGGGACAAATGATTTGAGATATCGGTTTGATTTGGCTCTGCAGGGGAAAGTGTACCCTGTCTTAGATGGAAGAAGCTGAAACTCTACATGAAGAGGATGGAGAGGGTTTACCAAAATGGCCTTTACCAACCAGTCAAAATGTGCTGTAGATCTTTAGTTACATGTGCAGACCCACAGACATTAATACTGATAGACAGACTGCAGTAATCTGTACGTACTGCATCAAGCAGGATTACTCATTTGGCCAGGGAACATCTGAAATAGCACACAGCAACTTTTCTGAACATGTGTTAATAAATACAATCAGAACCAGGTTTAATTACAGTAGAGAAGCACAAAATGAAAAATATTCACTTGCTTGTATGACCCAAAAGTGTCTGTTGTTTCAGAATAATGTAATTTAACATCTTAAACTACTATATAAATCTAAATATAGCTCAAATATCTGCAGGTAAATCACTAAACACCAACACTATCAGTTACTGAGCCTCTTGTGTGGTTGGTTTGCACTGAGGACCACATCTCAAATGGAACAATGGTGTCCTCCAGCAAACAAGAACAGAAATTCATCTTTTCTTTACCTTTCTCCAGTCCTGCCCTATAGAATAGAACTTGGACTAGAAAACAAACACACCCAGGATCATTCTTCATATAAGCAGACCTTATCCCAAACAGAATGAGGACACTGATATCACTGGGAGGGTGATGATTGGTGACAAGACGAAGTACATCAAATTTTACAGACTGTTCGCATTCTGTTCCAATTATTTCCTCTCTGTAGTTGTGGTTAAAAAGTCATATTCTAAGTAAAACTCCATATCAAGTAGTAAATAAATACTAAGGAACAGCACTGTTAACTCCACAAATGTAATAACTCTGACAAATGTAATAAACTACAAACGTAATAAAAAAAATTCCAGCTTTTAAAGGTGGGGTCTGAGATATTTTTCTGGAGCATTTGTTACTATATTCCTTAAAATCCCTTTCACACCCTGATTACAACTAATTAATTAAATGCTCTAACACAAAAAATTTTAAAAATCTGTCACCTGTGGAACAGGCAGGACTGAAAAAACACCATCCAATCATTTTGAGCGCCCACTCGAAATGATTGAACAGTGATATGTCTATCAAACTCAACTGACATTCACCCCTCCCCCCTTCCCCCCTCTGCACGTACCCCTCTTCGAGCATGAATCGTGCATTTCCAGATGGAAGCACTTGTACAGGAAGCGAAGCCAGAACCTGGCTATATTAGTTATATTAGTTATATTAGGATGGAAAGTTCACCAGCAAACAAACTGTTTTGTCACTAACATAAACCACTAGGAAATGTAACATTAGTCACATAGGTCTGAACTGGGGCTGTTCTGTAAGAGCGGGGGTGTTGGAGGAACCTGAATGAGGTATGCATGGATACGCGAGACGGAGTCTCAGCCGAGGCCATAGTTGGGGTAGGAGCCCGAGGTGTGCGGGACCAGAGCAGGGGACCAGAGCAGGGGACGGAGCCTCAGCCGGTGTCGGAGATGGTTTGGCCGGGCCGGACTGGACTGTAGACAGCGTCAGAGCCCAACCCGGGTACGGAGCAGAGCCTCAGCCGGTGAATTGTTGCTGTGCAGCGCTCGTGAACCCTCAGGAACAAGCATTGCGCGTGTCACTACTCTGAAGGTGTGGCTTCAGAGGGACGTCTGAAGAAAGGGGTTTGGACTTTTGAATTGAGTATTTTCAACATCTAGCTTGCTCGAACCATTTTTCTAAGATCTCAGACCCCACCTTTAACGTAATAATCCCACAAATGTAATAACTTTCACACAAATCTACCTCATTCGCCCAAGGTGTGCTCCTACCCTCTCCATTCTTATCATAATCATATCCAGACATTTTATTTGCATGGTTCAAACTCAGGCTGCTATTATACTTAATGAGAATAAATAATACCCAGTTCATACTGAAGCTTTTATAATAAACCTTTACAACATTTCTGTCCATTCTGTTTTGTTCCTCCACTTGTATTTGTAATTAAACAGCTATTAATCTGGAATTAATAGTGTTTTTCAAAGTTGGGGTCAGCACTGTGGTACTGTTTATCTTTCAAATGTTCATTGTGGTCAGTTTCAGATGCTGCAGTTCTTTCATAATTCATAGTTGGAGTTCTTGTCTGTTCAGTATTAACTGTCAGCCTTGTAAATCCAAGCTGGACTGAATGTACATATCCTGACCAAGGAAAATCAAATTCTCACTTTGTGCAGTAATCTACACCTGGCTTTTCTGCCTCTGTCCATAATAATATACATTATATAGACTTAATGTCGTCTAAAATTAACGTTTATTTGCAGCATAATATAGCAAACTATTACACGATAAAAAACTAATTTTAGCAAAAAAATGTCTGGGGTCACCATAAATTTGTGATGTTAAAATGGGATCACAAGCCAAAAAACGTTGGGAACCTCTGAATTAGTACCACGTGGTGTAACTGCAATATTTGATCATTCTAAAAAGGCAAGTATCCAAAACACAAGAATAAATGGGAAGAAAAAGAAAGATAAATGAATATACATGCATGCATTATCTAAATGTATGTGAGGTACTAATTTATTACATTTGTGAGAAGTTATTACAATTGTGGGAACTGAAATTTTTACCATCCCACAAAAGTAATAATTATTATATTTGTGAGAAATGAGGTAGTACATGTGTGGTAGGCAACTGTTATTACATTTATGGGATTATTATGTTAAAAGCTGCAAATTTTTATTACATTTGTAGGGTTACAAGCATTTTGGTACTAGTGTAATTAATTTGGGGAATTGTGTGGACTTCCTGAAACATCTAGGTGGCATAATAACCATTGAAGAAGATGTTTTCCTTAAAATAAGGAAGAAAACCATTTGAAAATGTACAATTAAAGCTCTAACATGTCGGTCTCTCAGACACCGTCCCTTGATGACTCGTCTCCGTCAGCTCACATGTGTTGACAGATGATGCCCTGTGTCTCCCAGCACCCATTTCTCTACTGGGATCGAGGCTCACCACAAAATGTCAGGTCAGGGCCTCCTGTGGTATACAGCCTGATTTTTGCATCAAGATGAGACAAAAAGTCTTCAGTCAATAAACAGAAAAGGTCAGACACAAATGTTTCTCTGCAAGACTGATGATACAAGAGCCTTGTAGGATATTTCACATCTGGCATTTGCTTTCTTGTATCTATGGAAGAAAATTAGTTCCGTTGTTCTGACACCCCTGGACGAGCTTCGCGTTGCGGAGGGGAGTAAATATATTTATTCCAAAGAAAAGGATTCAGACAAAGGCAGCATCCCTCAATATATAGATTTTAATAAAGTGCTTCACATAAGATAACTTATCACATGAAGGGGAAGGTAATCCATTTTAATTTCTAATATCTCCAACACCGTCACAGTTACATCAGTTTGTGCGTTTCATGCAAACTGGCAAATTATATCTGGATTTGTAGAAAATCTGCAAAAGAAAATGTAAAACCGTTCATGTTTCCATTTACTATTGTAATATGAAAATTAACCCTATAACGCCAAACGTATCATATTTGATACATGAGTTTTGAAGCCCTCTACATGATCAGGGTGATATGTTTTTCTTGCAAAATCTGATGTATACAATTAGATACATGCAATACACAGATAATCCACCAGGGGGGAGGAATTCATTCACCAGAAGCCTTTCCAGTGACACTACAAGACTGTCATCAATGAAGAAGGAGGCAGAACTTTGCTAATTTTGAAAATGAATTACCAATTTGTTAGATATGTTTGTCTTATATTATGTTTTTATTTGTTCAAAAATAATAATGTTTGAGCATCGAGACCCAATGTATTAAATATGATACAAAATTGAAACTCATACATAGAAATTCAATACTTGAAAAAAAATGTTTTTGTTGTTCAGAAGGACCAATAATGGCTCCAGTTTCAAAGAACTGGAATTTTCTGTCAATGATTTAATTATCCAGGCTTTACAGCAGGGGGCTCAAACTTATTTTCTTTCAGGGGCCACATTCAGCCCAGTTTGATCTCCAGTGGGCCGGATCAGTATAAGAATAGCATAATAACCTATAAATAATGACAACTCCAAATTTTTGTCTTGTTCATGTGTGAAAAACCCCATTAAATTATGAAAATACTTACTTTTATAAACAAAAAAGATGTGAATAACCTGAAAAAAAAAAGACATTTCCTTTGAAAAATAAGTGAAATTTTAACAATATTCTGCCTCAACTTATCATTTCTACATATTTATTATGGATCAGATCTACAAAGACACTAAACACTTAGTAACAGGTAGAAAATGGTTAAATTGTGCTTAATTTTCTTTAGACATTTCAGGTTGTTCATATTTGTTCAGGTTATTCACATTTTATTGGTACATGATAGTTCGCAAATGTTAATATTTTCATGATTTATTGTAATTTTTTGCACTAAAACAAAGAAAAATTTGAAGTTGTCATTATTTATAGGCATAGTGTAATATGATTTTTTTTCCACCTCAAACCAAAAAGAAAATATGAAGTCATTATTTTTTGTAGTTATTATGCTGTTATTATTTTCCTGTAGATCATATTTGTCTGCATGTGGAACCTGAACTAAAATGAGTTCCACAGCCTTGACTGTGGAATTTTTACACTTTGCAAATTCATCCCAGGGGCCGCATTGGAACCTTTGGCGGGCTGCATTTGGCCCCCGGGCCGCATGTTTGAGACCCCTGCTTTACAGGGTTAAGAGCTGTTTCTTTGTCATCACTCATTCATTCATTTTCTGGATTGTGTAGTTGTTGCAAGGGTTGTCGGAGCTGAAGTGTGCCAGAGTCTATTCCAGCTATCACTGGGTGAAGGCGGGGTGCACCCTGGAAGTGTTCATCACAGGTCTGACATATACAGACCAACAACCATTCACACCTATGGGCCATTTGGATCCACCGTTTGACCCATGAAGGTGCATGTCTTTGGGCGGTGGAAGTGGAAGACCCACACCAACAGACACTGGGATCCAATCCAGGACCTTCCTGCTGTGAGGCGACAGCTCTATGTTGATGTAGAGCTAGATGTTATATTTCATACAGTAACAACCTACATTAGCTGCTGAGTGAGGAGGTGATAGATGTTGGACAATAACCTGAGGCTGGTTGACGTCTTTGACCTCCAAACCAACATGAGCCACTGGTCTCATTCATGCTCTTTCAGACTTTTCCATGGTGTGTCAAAACCTCCGTCTAAAATGTGCATATACTGTATGTTATTATTTGTTTAACGGATTGGTAGTACTTTATCATCTTTTACAGATTCCTAATATGTAGATCCTGACATTTCACCTCTCCTTTTGTAGTGTCTCGACAATTCAGTCATTTATTAGTAGAAATATCTTTATTGGGGATTTTGGTACATACATTTACACACATCTACTCATTTACCCATACGAAAACTCAAATATTACATCTATCTATCTATCTATCTATCTATCTATCTATCTATCTATCTATCTATCTATCTATCTATCTATCTATGAATTAGATGTGTTTGAAAAAAGATGAATGAACAATATGAACAGGTTCTTCACTTTTCCTCCTAACTTAATCTTTTCCAGTCATAAATGTGTCATCTTTCTGTACATTTAAATGGAATGGTTGGTTGTTCTTTTGTGATAAATAATGCACAAAGAAAATGCGAAAATCAACAAGATACATCTATTTGAATGAAGTGGAGTTAGAATAAAAACTCAATTAGCCTTAATTTATTGGCCCCATAGTCAAAGCTTATCACAGACATAAATATACTAGCATATTGTGTGAAATAAGCCCAGTAACATGTCAACAAACTCTAAATACCGAACCACTTTTGGTATCTGTTCAACTACAGGACTCAGACTCATATCTGAAAAAGTTTGTCGACCATTGCACATCAGTGGCAGCTGCTCGTCTTTCAGACAGGGGAAGCTCATTGTCGGCTTACATAAAAAAAAAAAAAGTCAAGTTATTTAAACATAAATTCGGTTCTCCGTTCCTTTTTAAGAAAATGGTCAGTGACCTTATTGTACCAAATAAACAAGAAAACGTTGAAATTATGTTAGGTTGAAACAATGAAGTCCAATGAGTGTGTTTTATTTACAGTGCAAGAAATGAACAAGTAATTTCGTAGTGGTTTCTCTCTTGATTTCACAGCAGAATGTGCAACGGTATTAAACTGAATTCTGTCAAGTGAAGGAGTAGATCTCAAAATAGCTGTCAATCAAAAGGATTCAGCCTTTTGACTGATCCTCCAATCAGCACGTGGAAGCCCGGCATCCAGCCCAGCTGAGCTCCGCCCACAGCTCCATTCACCCCCAGAGACGCCGAGCGTCCGGGGACGGGACAACATCGTGGCATTTATCCAATTACCGTCCAGTTTTGAGGCAATGAAAAAAACTGTTCCACTCAGTACCATTGAAGTGCATGGACGCTGAGCGTCTACGGACAAATGCATTGAGCAGAGATCGAATGAGAAAACAGCACAATGGGAATGGATGAGAAGTGAACAACATCGAGTCCATTGATTTGTGATAAAGCTGATTCTGAACGAACTCATCTTTGAGATGAACGTGTTCTAACACATTTGTAGTCAATGAAATGTCAACACAACCGAACATATTTAACCATTTGATTTTCGTAATTTTAGGGGAAGCCAGGCTTCCCTTGCAGTCTATGAGAAATCGCCACTGTTGCAGATATATCCATATAATTTTTGTTATCTGCTGAAATGCAAATATCTGACATGTGCATTTACTCATAACTTTTCCTGCTCTGTATCTGCCATAGTTGTTATCATGTCAGGCTGGATACAGAGGGACACAGATGTATCTTCATCACACAAAGCAACAAACTGTCCATACAGATATACATAACGCAGAGTTCATGATGGAACTTTAACAATGTCACATAAAATGCTGTTTATGTGTTGATGAAGAGCAAAAATTGAAAGAAAATATTTGCAATACTGTGTTTTGTAAAATATCGACTGAGCATTGAGACCTGATGTATGTATGTAATATACAAAAACAAACCATACATATTATTAATAAGGCCGATTACTGTGAACATACTCTTCAATTGTTTATGAAATCCCATATTATGAAATTTAAGGATTTAGTTTACGAAAAAATAATGCAAATAATGTATAAAGCAAAATTAAAGTTACTCCCTGTCTGTGTACAAACGTTCTTCTCAACACATGAGTCTAAATGTGATTTGCGAGATGTTTGTAAATTTGTTGTACAAAAACCTTGAAAAGAGGCTAAAAGAAGATGTATATCTGTTGTTGTTAAACTACAGAATGAGGCCAGCATGGATTTAAGAATGTGTAGCTCATTTCTGGTTTTTGAAAAAAATGGTATGTAGGGCAATTTTTGAAGGTTACAATTGTTAAGATCTAATAATTAATAAGTAAATCCTTTACTCTCTACTCTACATTAAATGACCATTAATTTGGTTGGTTATGTTTTCTGTTTTTCTGTTTTCTGTTTTTTAGTTTCACTTCTTAATGTTTTTGCCTATTTGTTTGTTTGTTTGTATTTTTGTTTTTTCTTTTTATATTGAATGCTAGGCAGCTTAATTTGTTCTGTAGGACAGGTATTAATATCAGCATTCTGCTTCTGCCTGGTCCTTTTCAGTCACTATCCTGTTGGTAATGTTTGTAGTGTTGACAGTGGTTGTATTATGTAATGACTGAATAAAGAATGTCATCACCATCATCATTAAGTGTGAAGTGGGCTTAAATGTGCCTGCCTTTCTTTTTTTTTTTTTAACCCATAAAGACCCAAACAGCTACAACCAAAAGCATTTACTGATCTGAACTGATAATACCTGCTGATCCACTTATTCTGTCAATCCATGTAAATAATTGGTGTAAAGCACAGTTTGTCATCTTTTCATGGTCATCAGATATGACCCATTTGGATGTTCAGAGGCTCCATAGTTACCGTGGAAACTCCGTCATCTTCTACAGCATTGATTCACTAGTAAAATCCATGGAGTTGGATCAATGACAATGGATGGAGACACATGTTATATTTAGTTAATGATGTATTTTGCTGAAAAAGTCACTTTTTCTTCAGTTTTATCTTTTTTTTGATATAATAACCCTCAATTTCAATTTTCTAACCCTAACCCTTTCAGATTACACACTGCTACCTGAAGAGGTCACTTCCACAGAAAACACTGAAATACAAGGAGCTACCATGGCAAGAGACAAGTCCTACATCGGTACCTGGTCTCTTCACCAGTCCCGAACCGGCGGTCTCTTCACCAGGGCCAAGAGAAGAGACTGCAGCCGACCCCGGGAGAAGAGACCGCCGGTCTAGAACCGGGTGAAGAGATGGCGGCCCCGGCTCTCGATGGCTCTTACTGGGTGGTCAGACTAAGGCAGCGCCAGCATCGGTCTTCAAATTCTTCTCTGCTTTCATCCGTCTCCATGTTTCAAAATCATCTCCTATACATCTCCTTGTTTTGTTTCTCACTTTGTCACGATGTATTTGTGAATAATAAGAAGCCTTTTAGGTTTAGTAACGACAGACATTTATGATCTGAAATGTTCCAGCTGCAGCTCAATGGGAACTGGCAACCTGGATGCTGAAAGGCTTCTGACTCTGTGATTGGAAGACAGGTGATGGGCGGAGCCTCAGACCAAAACACACAATGTCAACATAAACATCATTTTGGGACAGACACTGAGCTTTTCAAATGCAACTAGAAGCACTCGGAGAGCGCAGACCTCCGCCAAGGCTGATCAGTGGCCCCCCCCCGTGGGCCCCCCCACCCCCGATCACCACCAAAATTTAATCATTTCTTCCTTATCCCATTTCCAACAAACCCTGAAAATTTCATCAAAATCTGTCCCTAACTTTTTGAGTTATGTTGCACAGTAACGGACAGACAAACAAACAAACCCTGGCAAAAACATAACCTCCTTGGCGGAGGTAAAAATATTCTGTCTGGACTACTACTGTCAGTGAGATCAGTATATGAAATGAACAGGATTCCTTAATGTCTGGTGACAGTCAAGGCCATTTTATAATTACTCAGAACATAATTCCTACATACTGCACCCTTAAGGCTCATTTACCTTCTCCCTATCTCCTGAAACTTTCATTGAGTGCGTATTATATATTATACTTATGTATAATAAGTCTGGTGATGATTTTTTTGCATGAAATTTACGGTGTGGTGGCAAGGATTAGTGGAAACCCTAGTAAAAGACGCTCATGCTGGATCTGGCAACCCCTAGTCTGGGAGGAGGCAGAGCGGATACCACGCTCTACAGTATTTTGAATGTGACTGCAGTACCAGTTTTGGCCACAATCCTAAATACGGCACCTTTAAGACCAATTAAGACAAATAAAAACATTCAAGATAATAAATATCTTGTCAAAACATATTAGTCTACATTGCACTTGTCCTCCTCCTCCTGAGCGTCTGTGGTGATCACTGTGGACCAGTGTGTCCTCCCTGTGTTTGTCTGTGTGTGTTTACAGTGGGTTCAATCTGGGGAGACGCCCTCCTCTAACACTGCTGCAGGATGAAACTGTTCACAGTACAGACAGTTATATTTACATCTGGATTTGGACCCAGGGAGGCAACCTGCCAACATGGAGCACCGTACCACAAGGCCAGATGTTCACAATCCCCTAACGAAGCATCTGGGGCTCTGGTACAGGCCAGAAGCTGGAGGTCTGAAGAGGAGGCTGAGGGATGGAGGACTTAGCTGGCCGACTGCCCAGCCAGTTAAATAGGCAAACGAAAACAAAGTCTACTGGGCCCATCATTGGCTAGTATGAACTACTGCATGTGGAAAAGAACGCAAACACGGGATGAAAACAAACCAAGGACACACAAAGTAAAATGGAAAACAACAGAGTGCTGGACATCAAGTCTTATTTCCAGCCAAGAAGATCATTACAGACTAAACAACATAAAAACAAAGTCGGTCTAGTTTGTTTTGTGGTTCCTGTCACTGCTCTGCTCTAGTGCTGTACAGTTCTGTCTGAGACTAAATAAACCACAGACACAGACACCTCTCAGCCTGTTTATGTTTGATGAAAACAACAAGCCATAAATGTAAGCACAAACACAAACCTTTAAATTATACCTTAACCCTAAAAAACCAAGAACCCTTTTTGAAGTGACTTCCCAAATAATTTTTCTTTACAACTAATCTTTTCCAAGGTATTATTATTGTAATATTATCCTACATTTTGCATTTGTCAGTGAAAATCATGAATTTTCTTATGTTTAAGTTACTGGTCATGTAAATGTTTGTAACAACACAAAGTAAATTCAAAGCTTAATGTCACACAGCAAAAGTTGGAGAGTTGAATCAACACCCACAGAGTTGATTTTAACTCTTTTTCAGAGTTTATATAGGTCCACACTTTACTGAGTAAAATTAACATTTTCATTGGAGTTAATTATTTAACACTATGTCAGATTTGCCTTTTTAACTCAGAAAGAGTTAACTTAACACTGACTGATTTAACTACCAACACTCACAAGAGTTCATAAATGGACTGAACTTATATAACACATTTTCTACACCTTCATGGTGTCCAAAGCACTTTACACACACACACACACACTTGGAGCGAGGATTTGAACCGCCGCCCCTTTGGTCATTGGACGACCCACTCTACCAACTGAGCCACAGCCATCCTTCGTAAGCTCACCGACCTGGGTTAAATTAACCCATTTGGATTTATTAATTACACTGTCAGAGTTTCTCCTTTAACTCAAACAGAGTTAAATTAACACCATGAAAGTAACAAAAATAACACTCATTTTACTTAATTTTCACTCTGAAAGTAGTGTTAATTTTAATCATAAAAGAAGTTAATCCATTAAAACTGACTTAAAATTCAATGTGAACAGGATTTTGGAAGATGATTGAAAGAAAGCTGATGCATTTTTTTTTAGAAAATGTACTTTTCCTCTTTTTTTCTCTGACAGTGACAGTCTGATAGAAACTGCACAGGTTCACCTGGTTTGAAATGCAGGGGCCAGGCAAATTAACTATGAAGAGACGCAAAACAACACTTCTCCTGAGTTCATTTCCACAGGCTTGACTAACTCTTTTCATTAACTCCAACTCTGAATGGCATTTAACTCACAGTGGGTTAAAACTACACTTTGAGAATGAAAATTGACTCTCAAATGTTTAACCCTGAAATTTCAACTGTCCAGTTTTTGCTGTGCAGGTTAACGTCACACCTGACAGAAGCCCCTGTGGTCCAAAAGTGTCTGCTTCATAACAGAGTAGGCAAATTTATGAATGGGGAAAGCGAAAGTAAGTCATAAAACCATGCTGATACGTATCTTTGCGCAATTTTCAGTGGTCATACGAAAATTTGGAATCTATTCTAGTGGGTATACGGCGTATACCTGCATATCACGTAGACTACACCACTGCCTGTGACCCCTTTGAGCACAAGTGCCAAACATCCGGCCTGGGGACCAAAACTGGCCCGCTAAAGGTTCCAATCCGGCCTGTGGGATGAATTTGCAAAGTGCAAGTTAGGGCATCAAACTCAAAAATAATATCATAATAACCTATAAATAATGACAACACCATTTTTTTCCTCTTTGATTTAGTGCAAAAAACATTAAATCAGGAAAAAATGTTTACATTAACAAACTATCCTTTAACAATAAAATGTGAACAACCTGAAATGTCTGAAGTAAATTAAGTGCAATTTTAACAATATTTTGTCTGTTACTGAATGTTTTGTGCCTTTGTAGATCGGATCTGTAATGCATATGTATAAATGATAAGTCAAGGCAGAATATTGATAAGATTGTACTTATATTTCTTAACAAATTTCTTTTTTTTTCTCCAGCTTATTCACATCCTTTTGTTTGGATAGTTTGTACAGGGTGGGGAAGTAAAATTTACAATATTTTGAGGCAGGGATTGAAAGACAGTGTATGACCAGTTAGTTTATTGAAAGTCATGAGAATGTATTTGCCACAAGAAAATGTACATAATAGAAAATGCTTTTATTCTATGTGTCCTCCTTCTTTCTCAATAACTGCCTTCACACACTTCCTGAAACTTGCGCAAGTGTTCCTCAAATATTCGGGTGACAACTTCTCCCATTCTTCTTTAATAGTATCTTCCAGACTTTCTCGTAATAGTTTTGCTCATAGTCATTCTCTTCTTTACATTCTAAACAGTCTTTATGGACACTCCAACTATTTTGAAATCTCCTTTGGTGTGACGAGTGCATTCAGCAAATCACACACTCTTTGACGTTTGCTTTCCTGATTACTCATATGGGCAAAAGTTTCTGAAAAGGTATGGATAATAGTGTTAGGTATGATTATGACATCAATATATGTTTGGTTTCAAAACAATTGACGTAGTGCCTGCTGAGAAAAAACAACTAAATGTTCATTGTAAATTTTGCTTCCCCACTCTGTAAATGTAAATATTGGCATAATTGGATGTTATTTTTTGCGCTAAAACAATCTGGAGTTGTCATTATTTATTGGCTATCATGTTATTATTTTACTGGTTCGACCCACTTCAGATTAAATTGGGCTGAATGTGGCCCCGGAAGAAAATGAGTTTGACACCCCTGCTATTGAGGATAAAGCGGGTTCAGATAATGAATGAATGAATACATTTAATCTGAAGTGTTCATTTTAGATTCACAAAAACAGTGAACTGTAAAAAAATCAGAATAAATGATGCCACAGTGATAGTATGGCCTTTAAAGTATAACAGCTGATCCCCAAGAACTGATTTTTTACTTTGTTACATACCTGTAATGCTTCTAAATGAGCAAATTGTAATTGCAACCACAAGCACAAACCCTATTTTCCAATCTATATATGTATTGTAAATCTATGTATTCCACCACTCTATACAATTAACTGGTATAAATTTCTAAACCTTTGGTAATGTGTAGTTTTGACCAGCAGAGGTCACCGTATACACACTGTTGTCTTCCATCCCTGTCAGCTGCTTTATATAGAAGGGGGAAAAATCCAACTAAATGCATCAATGTCAGTTAGGTATAAACAGCAACACATAAGTCAAATGACATTTACAAGCAATACGTGCACTGCAGTCTTCAACACAACTTACTGACAACTTAAGATGGAATTAACATACAACTTAAAAAAATAAAGCCACATATTTTCAATGTTTGTGTGAAAGCTTAAACGTTTAAAGGAATAAATAATGATGATGATAAATTAATTTACTTTTTTCACTCTAAAACATAGAGAAAAGTTTGGAGTTGACATTATTTATGTATTATCATGTAATTATTGTACTGGTTCGGCCCCCTTCAGATCAAATTTAGCTTAATTTGGCCCCTGAGTTTGACACCCCTGATATAGAACATTAATTCACCAGTAAAACCCATGAAGTTGGATCAGTGACAGTGGATGGAGACACTTGTTTATGTTCAGTTAATGATAGATTCTGCTTTTAAAGTCACTTTTTCTTCAGTTTTCTCTTTTCTGACATGATAACCCTCAACTTTAATCTGAGCTTTTATGAACATCTACATGATCTGTGAATTAAACACAGGAATTACATGATTTACACTGAAAAAATACAAAATACAGAGGATAATATTGCAGTAAATGGTGATAAATCACTTCAGAAAAGTTAAATGGAGAGAAAAATTCATTTGGGAACTGACACAAAAGTAGCAGTGGGTCTTTATGGGCAGAGGTGTCATGTAACAAAGTACAAATACTTTGTTACCTTGCTTCAGTAGAAATCTGGGGTCTTTATACTTTACTGGAGTAATTATTTTTCAGCTGTCTTTTTAATTCTACTCTTCGATTCTATTCTTACATTTTAAAAATAGTCGTTACTTCTATTTCATTTGGGCTCATCATCGTTAAAAAAAAAACAAACAAACAAAAAAAAAAACTATCCAGATAAATCGCTCCATCCAGATAGAGTGAATTTGATTGTGATTGGATGAGAAGTATAAACATATACCATTCTGACCCCTATTGGTTTGTAATCAATCCATCACACCTGACTTTTTGCACCATTCCAATACTTATATTCAACTAGTCGTCATATCTTCAGCTCCATAAACACATGTTAGTGCTCAGTAGGACACATATGTGGTTCTTTAACCCTTTCATGCATATTGGTCACTACAGTGCATAACTGTTCTCTTGTATATTCATGGAGTTTGTTGTTTTACTTGCATATTAGCCAACACAGTGGACGCTTATTGGTCCAAACACAGTAATGTCCTATCAGAGAGCGAACTTTAATTGATTGCCATTCCAACATTTATTTCAATATGAAGTAGCTCCTTGTTTTAGATAATCCCTTATGGTCCAACTAAAGCAAAAATGAATTTAAAAGTAAAACTGTGGGCCATGTAGCAACCCTAATCTGTCAAATTGTCTCTAAAATGTCCCGTCAGAGAGATTTGGAATACTGTGTTTTGACCCTTATGCACCATCCCATACACTGCAATTCATACCATTACTGTAACTTTCTTGTTCTTGATAAACCTCATCTGCATTAAAATATTTGAGTGTAAATAAATTGCTAATTGTTATTAGATTGTAATCAATAGTTGTTGTTTTTTTTCAAACAAGAAGTTGTTTTTTTTATTGCATATTATCTGAGTGAGTAATAATTAGTATTATAGTATGTTAAAAATGTGAGAAAACATCAGATTAGCAGCATTAAAAAAATTTTTTTTCATAGTTTCAGTCAGTAAATGCATGTTTTTTTGCTACAAGAATTAAACGCATGGTGTCCAGCTGAGTGGCTATTTTGGAACTCCATGAAAAATAGGTTCATAGAAAAAATTTCAATCACATTGTGTTTTTTTCATGCCTAAAGAGGAATAAAAACAGTCAGGAAAAATCTTGAATAAGGTTCTCATACTTCATGCATGAAAGGGTTAATACAGGGTGTCCCATAAGTCTCCATACATAGGAAAAATAAACGTTTCTTGACGTAAACCATTTTTATTTATATTATATGCTCTATATGACTGCCATTTTGTCGGGAACACATTTCAGTGCGTGTCTGCTGAAGAACTACAAAGAAGAAATATAAAGAAATACATGTTAGAACCATATATGTATGGAATGTATTATGTCTCCTATGAATGGAGACTTATGGGACACCCTGTACATTTGTATTGGACTAAATGGGTTCATTTTCAGTGGTCATATATGCAGCTGAAACAGGTAGACTAGTGCATCCAAAGGTTTGAACATTAACATTTTAACAGAACATTATAGTCATTATGGCCTTCAGAAACATGTTTTTTAGGAGGTGCGGTAGTGCACTATAGGCTCCTGTGGCACCACCTAAACTTTTGTCCTAATGGCATTTTTTTCTCCTTACATTTACTTTTGTACTTTAAGTAGTTTTGAAAACAGTACTTTTACACTTTTACTGGAGTAAAAAGCTTGAGTTGATACTTGAACTTCTACAGAAGTCTGTTTAAACCCTAGTATCTAGACTTCTACCTGAGGAATGAATGGGAATACTTTTGACACCTCTGTTTGTGGGTTAAGGAAACGAAGCTTTGATTCAGGAAAATTATCAACAAATATACATTTCTTAATCAACTGGAGTTGATTAATTGATTGTTTCAGCTCTACTCCAGAGAGGTCGGTACTGACTCTCACCCATGAACATAAATAACCTGATATATCTGTCAGGGTTTCGTCTTTCATAAAGGGAGTGATAGAGGGGATGGAAGACAGTGGTGTGTAGAGGGTGACCTCTGCTGGATAAACTTCCACATTTTCAAGTGTTCAGAAATTCAAACCAACATACAGCAATGAAGCACTCACTCTTCTACTGTCATGGGTCAGGAAATTGCATTTATATAAAGACTAACAAGTAATACACAGAGTTAATATAGTATTACTATGAATGTGTACAACATTATCATTATTGATAAAGTTCTGTCCTCTGACCATATTTCCATTTCTAAACAATAAAAATAAACAACAAATAGACAACAAATATATAAAATTCAGGATAAAAAGTCTTATTAAATTTTTGTCAGTGATTGTTTACATTACAAAGACCTTGAATCTTCTACTGCAGAGAAATATTTTCAGGGTGGATATGCATATTAGCGCAAGATAAGTAAAGATTTACTGTGATTATTTCAGGAAACTGATCATTTGTTGAACAAAATGTTCCCCTATACTTAAAGTCAAAATAAATCAAAACATTAAATATCACAGATCAGAGAAATCACAGATTTTAATAACATTTATTTACTTTATGTGAACAGAACAAATTCTTCAAGTGTGTATAAATTTCTTTCATTTTTAATCCATATATGACTGGATTGACAAGAGGATGATACAAAATCAGCTGTAAAAGCATAATTAAATATGCAGTTTTTGGAATATCAGCTTCCAGTCGAACTATTACAATGTGATATATAGATAAACACGGAAAAGTTGGTTAAAACCAGCAGATGGGGTAAACAGGTCTGTGCAGCTTTTTTCCGGATTTCTTTAGAGCTGCGATAGGTTATTATAACTATTCTAGTGTATGGAAAAAGTATGAATATCACAGGGAAAAATCCAAGATTTATCAAAAGTACATAACCAGATATTGTTAATGCTGGTGAAGTTACACAGTAAAGTTTGTGAAGTGAGTTATTACAAAAAATGGACGGCAAAGTAAATCTACATAACTTTTGGATAGTTACCAGTATCATTGATAAAGCAAACTCAGAAAAGGGAACAAGCCAAGCTAAAACCAGTAGGACTGTTACAGTAGTTTTTCTCATGATAGTTGGATATTGCAGAGGTTTACATATACAGTACAGGCCAAAAGTTTGGACACACCTTCTCATTCTTTGCATTTTCTTTATTTTCATGACTATTTACATTGTAGATTCTCACTGAAGGCATCAAAACTATGAATGAACACATGTGGAATTATGTACTTAACAAAAAAGTGTGAAATAACTGAAAACATCTCTTATATTCTAGTTTCTTCAAAGTAGCCACCCTTAGCTCTGATGACTGTTTTGCACACTCTTGGCATTCTCTTGATGAGCTTCCAGAGGTAGTCACCTGAAATGGTTTCCTAACAGTCTTGAAGAAGTTCCCAGAGATGCTTAGCACTTGTTGGTCCTTTTGCCTTCACTCTGCGGTCCAGCTCACCCCAAACCATCTCGATTGGGTTCAAGTCCAGTGACTGTGGAGGCCAGGTCATCTGGCGCAGCACTCCATCACTCTCCTTCTTGGTCAAATATCCCTCACACAGCCTGGAGGTGTGTTTGGGGTCATTGTCCTGTTGAAACATAAATGATGGTCCAACTAAACGCAAACTGGATGGAATGGCATGTCGCTGCAGGATGCTGTGGTAGCCATGCTGATTCAGGTTGCCTTCAATCTTGAATAAATCCCCAACAGCGTCACCAGCAAAGCACCCCCACACCATCACACCTCCCCCTCCATGCTTCACGGTGGGAACCAGGCATGTAGCATCCATCCGTTCACCTTTTCTGTGTCGCACAAAGACACGGCGGTTGGATCCAAAGATCTCAGATTTGGACTCATCAGACCAAAGCACAGATTTCCACTGGTCTAAGGTCCATTCCTTGGGTTTCTTGGCCCAAATAAATCTCTTCTGTTTGTTGCCTCTCCTTAGCAGTGGTTTCCTAGCAGCTATTTGACCATGAAGGCCTGATTCACGCAGTCTCCTCTTAACAGTTGTTGTAGAGATGTGTCTGCTGCTAGAGCTCTGTGTGGTATTCATCTGGTCTCTAATCTGAGCTGCTGTTAATTTGCGATTTCTGAGGCTGGTGACTCAGATGAACTTATCTTCAGCATCAGAGGTGACTCTTGGTCTTCCTTTCCTGGGGCGGTCCTCATGTGAGCCAGTTTCGTTGGAGCGCTTGATGGTTTTTGCGACTGCACTTGGGGACACATTCAAAGTTTTTGAAATTTTCTAGACTGACTGACCTTCATTTCTTAAAGTAATGATGGCCACTCGTTTGTCTTTACTTAGCTGATTGGTTCTCGCCATAATATGTATTCTAACAGTTGTCCAGTAGGGCTGTCAGCTGTGCATCAACCTGACTTCTGCACAACACAACTGATGGTCCCAACCCCATCAATAAGGCAAGAAATTCCACTAAGTAACCCTGACAAGGCACAGCTATGAAGTGAAAACCATTTCAGGTGACTACCTCTTGATGCTCATCAAGAGAATGCCAAGGGTGTGCAAGGCAGTCATCAGAGCTAAGGGTGGCTACTTTGAAGAGACTAGAATATAAGAGATGTTTTCAGTTATTTCACACTTTTTTGTTAAGTACATAATTCCACATGTGTTCATTCATAGTTTTGATGCCTTCAGTGAGAATCTACAATGTAAATAGTCATGAAAATAAAGAAAATGTGAAGAATGAGAAGGTGTGTCCAAACTTTTGGCCTGTACTGTAGACACATATATGTCATAGGCCATGGCTGACAACAGTAAGTATTCAGAACCTGCTAAAGCATAGAACACGAAATACTGAAACAGACAGGCTGAATAAGATATGACCTGCTTTTCAGATAAAACATCAATCAATAGTTTTGGGTAGACCACAGTGTTGTAAAGAACAGAATTCACCAACAAAGCTGCAATAAAAATGTACATAGGTTCATGGAGGTTTCTGTGAATACAGATCAGACAAATGATGGTAGAATTACTACAGATTATAAAAATGTATGTTATAAATATTACCACAAAATAAACATATTTATATTTCTGCACTTCCACATGTCCACCAAAAGTTATGTAAGTGACATTAAATTCTTTATCCATTTAAAAAGTTCAATATTTATATGCATAAAAACAACATATGATATAGAAAGACTTCAGAGTGTCACATAGAAAAAAAGCTAACACTTGTAGCATTCTGTATAATACATCACCTGACCTGGAAATGCACACTGTATATGCCATCTCCATGAGAAAGTAACATTTGAGTCAGTGACATCTTTTATTAAAGTTTCTTAAACCTCCATGGATCTCATTCAACTTTCCCTTCAGGAGTTGAGGGTTGTTTACTCATCTGTAAATGACTCCATAGATCAAACTTTAGAAAACAATCAAGATGGTTTGTGAGTAAAGCTTGAAATCATGACATCTGTCCGCACTAAAAAAAGCAAAATAACATTATTACATGTAGATGTTTGTTTGTTAATAATTTTGTTTATAAAGCTTTTCAAAATGAGAAAAAAGTCTCTCAATATACTCACTGTATACTGTATATGACTTTGCTTAAAGCTATACTGTACGATCTGGCATTTTTACACTTTTCTTTTGTAATCTTAAAATGCTCCTACTAAGTATGTGTCAAACTAAAATGTCAATGAAATCCACCAGGTTTTGAAACTCAAACATGTTTAATTCTCCTATATTTCTGATAAAAGTCTGACTAATCATTTTATTCAGTCTTCTTGTCCATCAGTTATCTGTTACCGCCGCCTCGCATCAGATACTGGTGTCTCTGAATCTGATGTTTCACTGGTGCTGCTGCTCCTGTCATGGGTTGTGAATGGATAAGGCTCAAATGCACAGCGCTGACAGGAAAAAACTGATTTCTTAACAGAAACAAACATAATGTGCTCGCATTTGAAAACCTGCGGCCTCACTTATGTTGATTTGGAATATGTCAAATATGAGACTGAGAATTAATACTGAAATTGGTTTGAGCAATAGATGCAAAAAGGAATCCAAGATTTATCTAAAACAGTCCATACAGTGGTAAAGAATGAATGTAAAAGAACCATAAGTAGAAGAGAAATAAATATACAATGAGAAATAATTTCAGCTGTTTAGAAACTTGTTTAAGAGATCATGTGAGTTGGTGTCAGGACTTTTAATAGTGAATAAGAAATAAATGTGAATGACAGAATCCACAAAGTGGGATAAGTGGAAGAAAGATTTGTCATATTGAGGCTTGATTATGATTTCAGAGAAAACATGTCAAGGAAGTGTAAAAGAACCGAAGGGCTGGCAGCTCAAATCCCGCTCTGTCCATGTGCTGTTGTGTCCTTGGGCAAGACACTTCATCCTCCTTACCTCCAGTGCTGCTACTCACACTGGTGTATGAATGTGTATGAATGTTCGGTGGTGGTCAGAGGGGCCGTAGGTGTGGACTGGCAGCCACGTTTCCATCAGTCTGCCCCAGGACAGCTGTGGATACAGATGGAGTTTACCACCACCAGAGGGAGAATGTGAGAGTGAATGAAAAATGGATCCACTGTATGCACTTTGAGTATGCATTCATAGAAAAGCGCTATATAAATCTAATCCATTATTATTATTATTATTATTATTATTATTATTATTAATAAAAGGTGCATTTCAAGTTTATTATACAGATATTTTTATTTATCCATGTGTGACGTAGGCTGGCCGTTTAGCGGTTGGAGGTAAGTGAAACGAGGAAGGAGATGAGGCAGAGGCAGGAGATGGTGTGGTCCACACTTTTTTTTTTTACATTTTCAATAATTCTTTTTCCAGACAAAAGTGCAGGTGCTAACAAAGTGTGAATGCTAACAAAATGCACGTGCATATGGCGGTTGAAGCAGCAGTGTCTTCTCCAGCAGCAGAACCACAACTGATGACAAATGGGCGCCTTTTATACTGTTCTACTAACTGGATAAAACCACTACAACTCCACAGGGGAGTTACAAATATACATCAATTGTTAAAACTAATCTAAAACCTCCATAACTAAAACCCACAACCATAACCTATCTAAAACCCAAGCTATATACCTAAAAACTCTAAACCTAGACACCAAAGATTAATAAAAACCCATAAACCAATAAAATACACTTCCTGGCTCCCCCACACATTTCCCTGCCTTGGTCCAGGCTGGAACCTTCTTAAGGGCCGTTGTTCATGCAGAGACTCTTTTCGCTGACGGACCTGGACACAAGGACAGGGTAAGTACAAACACTAAACACCATTCACTAAACACTTTAAAATCCACTATCACACAGACACCAAACCAAGTTAAACTTAAATACTGCACATTTACATTGCACTGTATCTGTGACCTAATTTATGTCTCCCCTTTCCTCCAGGGCCAAGCAATCATCAATTAAAATACAAGTGCCACTGGATGTAAAACTGAAGAGGAAAGACAATAAAATCAATAAACTACTTTTAAAACCAATCATGTGCAATTATTTTGTTTGTGCAAATATGTTTGTTTAAAGTGCTGTGCTGTCAAACTACATGTGCAAGTTAAAGTGCTTAAGTGAAAAAAGGTGCCTGTATTTATACTTAACAGTGACAGACAGCCGTTTGTCACACTATGCATTTATTTTATTTTATTTTTGTCTGTAATTTGGCACCCCCTCCAGCAGATGAAGCCCTGTGCTGCCTATACCCACAGCTAGGCCAGACTCTAACATTGCATTATTAACATTCGTGTTAATATTAGGGTCATTTTCACAGGCTTGAGCTAAATATTGGTGAAAGTTATTGTTGTTTAGTTCCATTTCTCTCACCCATTCTTCCGCTTTATCATATCTCTACTGTCAAGCTGCAGTGAAGCTGGACAGGAAGTGGAGGCTGCAGTGTTTGTTTTTCTAAATGATGGTTGACAGGCATTTTCATTCATTCCTCTTTTTTTCGTAACCATGCTATGCACTGTCATGTCCAACTAGGGACCGCATTGAGCCCAGTCCAAGTACACACATGTCCACAGAGTGACTCCAGCCAACTGTGTGGGGGCCTGCCCCTAGTGGCCTGACTTATCACTGCATGCCAACGTTTTTGGGACAGACAGACGGACGACAAACTGATAACAATACTCTACGGCCAGTGCGACCGAGGGTACCAACCGAGAGCAGTAAGAGTCTGGTAAATGAAGGATGGAGATAAAGTCCAGGAGTAGGGCATACTTGACTCCGCAAACATGTCCACACAAAGCTCAATTTTTACGACTGCGCGAACTCCAAGTACACGCACATGGAGTCACACAGTGCATGTAAGATGTATGTAAGATGATAAATGTATCAGCTATGAAACCTCAAATGTCAACGGACAGTGTGTGTGGATTCTGCGTCGCTTACAGCACAGCACAGCGCAGTCCGTTATTGTATGCACTCCACAGACCAGGGGCCTCATGTATAAAGCATGCGGACGCACAAAAACCTGGCAAACGCCCTTTTCCACGCTCACGTTCAGATGTATAAGAAGTGAAATGACCATGGAAATGTGCGGTCCTTCACGCCAACTCCATAGCTGGCGTACGAACGTTTCTAGTGCTTTGGAACCTCCGGCGACACTTAGAGATGACACTGGGAAACTGTTAGTAATGTGAAAAAGGTCATACCTCCGATTGATGTGCACATCAGAGACACACGGATGAATAATGAACACACCGGCACGTCATCCTACTGCCAGAGCAGCACATCCCCCACCAGAACCAGAACCAACCAGACCAACCCTGGACCCATCAATGCCAATCCTGCCCGGGAGGACATTCAGCAACAACCATATAAAGAGACAAGGACACAAAATTCACTGGTTGATAAATGCATTTAATGTAGTGTTAATGTCTGTGAGAACATTTGTTAGTCAGTCCAGGCGCTCACTGATGCCGCCTATTGTCCTCACGATGTTCTCTGGTGACTTGGGTCAGTACAGACCCATGTCGGTCAGATGGGCATCAGCAACTGGCTGTTGGACCGGAGGATCGGCTGACACTGGGGAGTCAACAGGGAGCCTCTGTGACAGGAGGATGATACTGCGTCGCACCGTCTGGCACCGTCATTGTTGGAAAATAATAAATTGAGTGATTAAAAATGAGTCAAAATCTAAAAAGACTAATGAGCAACATATTAAGACAAACACATAAATACAATCCAAACAGCATTAAAATCTGCCTCTATCTTAATTGGACAATGGACCTCTTTTCGTCATTGATTTTGAAAGTGGAACTTTTTTTTTTTTAATTTACATTTATGTATTATTTAAGGGCAGGTTCACCGACAAAATTAAACACCAAATTTAGCAGTGTTTACTTTCTTTTCTAGTGTTAAATGGATGGGTGTTGTTTTAACACTCTTGCAGTGTTAAGGGGTTCTGTAAAAATGTTTGATTTAAAGCATCACACAGAAGTTTCCCCTGAATTGTTTTGTCAAACCCTGTGGAGAAACCATCACAACGACTGACAACAGCCATAACTACAGGTGATGATGTGTGCATCAGTGGCGACCTGTGCATTTGGTACATGGGCCTTCAGTGGGAACTTACTCGACTTAATCCACCTCTTAATACCCCCACTATGACATCACAGAAACCACAAAATAACAAGGCGTGGCTTTATATAGAGAGACATTAAAAGCACACAAAATTTAAATAAAAAACATCATATGCCGCGTTTCCACTACATGGAACCAGCTTGGCTCAACTCTGGTATCGACTTTACAGTACCTGGACATTATAGCGATGCGGTGCGTTACTTCCGTGTTGTCTGCTCAGAGAGTTGCAGATAAACTCACTCTCTCGTCACTGTCTCGTCAAACTCACTGCATCTCCTCGGCTGACCATGGTGTAGTTGTACGGGCTGTTATGTGGATTAACCTACCGCTACATTTACTGCTAACTTCCGCATCTGTTTTTTGTAAAACAGCGGGTCACAGAGATGACTCTCTGACCAATCAGTGGTCTGCAGTGTTTACATGTCACATTTTAGTATCTGTTCCCCAGTCTTGGAACCTCAGTGGAGGTGTTTCCAAAAAACTAGTACCGGGTACCAGATTCCAGGACCTTTTTGTGGAATGGAAATGCAAAAAGGCCGAGTCAAGTCGAGTTGAGCCCAGCCGGCATCATATAGTGGAAACGCGGCATTAGTCTCATCGATGCTCATTATTTATTCAAAATCCAACTTCCATTGTTTGTGCAGAAAAACTTCCTTCACTGTCATAGAGGTGATCTGTGTACTTCAGGTTCATCAATTAGTGCTTTTTTATGTCCATGGAGGCCAAGGCTGAGTCTCCTCTGTCCAGTTGTATTCTTGACATAAGTTTCTATTCCCTTGAAGACAGAGAATGTCTAGCTCAGCTAGCTAGCATCAAGGTTGGCTGACCTCTTCTCACAATGTCCAGCTTTTCTGGAAAAGTTTGCCTTGAAAATGTTTTTTTAAGTATGCCCAAAACCAAATAATTTTCCTCTTCTATGTCAGCCATTGTGGGTATAAAAAGTCTACCTCAAATGTATTAATAGTTCATTTCAATTCAGTTAAATGAGCTTTATTGGAAAGAAACAAAAATAATATTCCAAAAGCTATATGAAAAAAGTTTTGTTCTTACCATCAAATCAGAGGAAGGATAAATGGTGATGACGTTGGGGACCAGCTAGCTGGAATCTGACCGTTTAAAGAAACCGTCCTGATGCTATACAGTTGAAGTTCCATGAGCCTTCACTACTCAATCTGAAGGCCCAGGGCAGATTAGATTAACCCTGGCAACACACATAGACTGAAATGTGATTGGACAAAATATTTTACATCCAAGTACTGGAAGCAGTGCAGCTGAGAGAAACGCTAAGAAATTAAGAGAATAGTCTATTGGGAATAAATTAATACAAATATATGGGTCAGATATTAGAATTTAGGTTGTAAATATAGGTCAATGTTTCTGATGGTGTTTACACCAGCAAAGAAGGCCTTGCTGGTCCTGACGGCCCACCACTGGTGTGGACCATATGCAGCACACCAAGTGCTTGACTGTGCTACAAAAACAGAATGAAACTGGGTTGATAACCACCATTACATGTGTTAGAAACAGCACACGGATGTGTGATGTATGTGATAAATGTGTGTGGGCCTGAACTGTTGTGTGTGTACACTGCCATCTGCTGGTCAGCTGGAAGGAAGGAGAGATAGAAGTGTGAACAAGTGTCAGCTCAGTGATGGGTCTGTGGAAGTGGCTCCATCACATTATCCTCCTCCACCCTGATGTTGTCCAGATATCAGGAGTGAAAGGTCTTTGACAGGTCTTTGGTCTTTTTGGCCAGGTGCCAAACTTCAAAATGAAATGGCTGAAGGGACAGATACCAACGGGTGGGGAGGCTGCAACTTCCAGAACAAGACCCAGTAGTCATCACCCTAGCAGACATCCAAACAGGAGAGCTGGACAGCACCAGGGCCCAACATGATTCACACCTACTGGCTTAAGGAACTGACTGCACTCCATTAACACCTAGCAGACAAAGACACAGACAAACCAGCTGTATAAAAATACAATAAATTATATACGTGTGTGTGTGTGTGTGTGTGTGTGTATAAATATATACATGTATAGAAATAGATAGATAGATAGATAGATAGATAGATAGATAGATAGATAGATAGATAGATAGATAGATAGATAGATAGATAGATAGATAGATAGATAGATAGATAGATAGATAGATCTTTTTTGTTTCTTTTTTCCACTGACCATGTACCAAAGAGAAGACAGAGTAAATTTTAATACACTTAAAAAATATACTATAAAGAAATTTTTTCAGGATGAGTGAATATTGTTTCTTGCTTATATTAGTGACTTACTGTAGGATAAGAAAAGATTTACAACTGTTATTTCTGTAAACAAATTGCTCATTTGTTGAGCACAATACCCTGTACTGAAAGTCAAATTTAATCCTAACATTATCTGTCATAGATCAGAGAAAGCACATCCCATAATCACAGGTTTTAATAACATAAATTCACTTTATGTGAACAAAGCAAATTCTTCAAATGTGTATAAATTTCTTTCATTTTCAGTCCGTACATCACTGGATTGAAGAGAGGATGATACAGAGACATCTGTAAAGTCATGATTAAATATGCAGTTTTGTGAATATCAGATTCTAGTCGAACTATTAGAGTACTATGTGCAGATAACAAAAAAAGTTGATTAATACCAGCAGATGGGGTAAACAGGTCTGTGTAGCTTTTTTCCGGACTTCTTTAGAGCCTCGATAGGTTATTATAAATATTCTAGTGTATGTAAAAAGTATGAATATCACAGGGAAAATTGCAATTTATCAAAAGAACAAACCCATACAATGTTAATGCTTGTGATTTTACACAGTAAAGTTTGTGAAGTGAGTTATTACAAAAAAATGATTGCAAAGAAAATGTACAGAACTTTTATTATTATTATTATTAATAATAATAATAATAATAATAATAATAATAATAATAATAATAATAATGGATTGGATTTATGTAGCGCTTTTCTAGACACCCAAAGCGCTTTACATTATTGACCCATTATTCATTCGCTCTCACATTCTCCCTCTGGTGGTGGTAAACTACATCTGTATCCACAGCTGCCCTGGGGCAGACTGACAGAAGCACGGCTGCCATTTTGTGCCTACGGCCCCTCCGACCACCACCAAACATTCATACACCAGTGTGAGTGGCACTGAAGGCAAGGAGGGTGACTAGGACTGACTAGGACAGAGCGGGATTCGAACCGCTAACCCTTTGGTTATTGGACGACTCGCTCTACCACCTGAGCCATGGCCGACCCTTTTGATAATCAATCAGTATCGCTGAGACAGAAAGCTCACAAACAGGACTCAGCCAAGCTAAAACCAGTAGGACTGTTACAGTAGTTTTTCTCATGATAGTTGGATATTGCAGAGGTTTACATATAGACACATATCTGTCATAGGCCATAGCTGACAACGGTAAGTATTCAGAACCTGCTAAAGCATAGAACATGAAATACTGAAACAGACAGGCTGAGTAAGATATGACCTGCTTTTCAGATAAAAAGTCAACCAACAGTTTTGGGTAGACCACAGTGCTGAAAAGGATAGAATTCAACAACAAAGCTGCAATAAAAATGTACATAGGTTCATGGAGGTTTAGATGAATACAGATCAGACAAATGATGGTGGAATTACTACAGATTATGAGAATGTATGTTATAAATACTATCATAAAATAAACATTTATATTTCTGCACTTCCATATGCCCAGCAAAGGTTATATATGTGACATTAAATTCTATATCCATTTAAAAAGTTCAATATTAAGATGCATAAAAACAACATAGGATATGGGAAAAACATGAAAGTGTCACTTAGAAAAATGTTAATTTTTATAGTATTCTGTATAATACATCACCTGACCTGGAAATGCACACTATATGTGTCATCTCCATGAGAAAGTAACACTTGAGTCAGTGAAATAGTTTTATCAAGGTTTCTTCAGCCTCCATGGATCTCATTAAACTTTCTCTCAGGAGGCAAGAGTTGTTAACTCATCTGGAACGTACTCATCAAACTTTGTGTGTTCTTGCTCAACATGATTATGTCACAACTCAGCTGACTTTGGACATTTTGAATAACATGGTCATTGCACACTGATACAAAGAAAAGTTAATGCACACAAGTTTGCTGCATGTACATATCGGGTGTCCCAAAAAATTTTACGTAATTTAATCACCTAGTAATTTGTTTAAAATTTGCTTGATCTTTTTGAGCAACAATTTGCACGATTTGGCAGAGGGGGGCAGGCGTGTGCTTTCCGGTCAGTGTGTGTGTGGGCTCAGCCGCACGTGTGCAGTTCTGCTGGGGGGGGGGGGGGGGGGGTTGCACATGCGTGCGTTTTGACGTTTTGGCGTTTTGTTTGGTAACCGCGTGGTCAGTTTCCGTCTTACTTATAATACTATGGGGGTATGCGACAGTGCAGCCCCCCTGCAGAAGTGAAAGTGAAACTTTACGCTCATATATCTTTTCCCTAACCCCTGAACCTTTGCAAACTTTCATTTGAGGGGGCAGAACATTTGTCCTGGACTATTATTATATTATACATATGTATAATAAGTCTAATGCAATGGTGATGATTCTTTTTGTATGAATTGTTTGGAGTGGCGGCATGGATTTTTTTAACGTTACCAGTGGAAATGCTGCTTGGAGGGTCACAGGGTTAAAAGAGGACAAATACAAGATGAAGACATTACACCAACAGAGTAAAGAGAAAACAATGGTGAAATGTTCACCCTGATGTCTCTGATTTTATCCACAAAGAAATGAAGTAATTCATTGCTGTCTGCTTTACAGTACACAGGAATTTGGGGGACAGCAGGTGAGACCAGAGAGATGATTGTGTTAAATAAGACTGTAGGATTGTTCTTATTTGATGAACTGATTTAAGAGAAATACTGGGTCCTCGCATTCCTCAACATTTCATTTGGAGTGGCTTTAAGTTCCTTTAGTGTAGAGTCTTGGAACCTAAAGTCTAGGAACCTCTAGTAGTGTTGGCTTCCACAGATGTTCTACCTTTCAACAGTTAATAATAATAATAATGGATTAGATTTATATAGCGCTTTTCTATGAATGCATACTCAAAGCGCGCACAGTGGATCCATTATTCATTCGCTCTCACATTCTCCCTCTGGGGGTGGTAAACTACATCTGTATCCACAGCTGCCCTGGGATACCCTGCTAATTTGTGCCTACGCCTCTGATCACCACCAAACATTCATACACCAGTGTGAGTAACGGCACTGGAGGCAAGGAAGGTGAAGTGTGTTGCCCAAGGACACAACAGCACATGGCTGGGACAGAGTGGGATTCGAACCGCCAACCTTTTGGTTATTGGATGACCCACTCTACCATCTGAGCCATGGCCACCCCAACAGTTTCCCCTGAAAGAATGGATGGTCATTTTTCCAGGGCTGTGGCAGTTTTGCTGGGGCACATCTAGATTTCACCACTGACACTGTATCTAAGGGTACGTTTACACGGCAACACTCCGCAAAGATTTCTTCTTTGCGTTATAAAATCATTCCGCGTTAAGACGAAGCCGCTATGATAACGAATTGCGTTAACATGAGTCCGCGAGGACGGCTGAATACGCTGTAGTGGCCATGTCAGACCAGTAGCTGGCGATGTAGAGCTGTAGTGAAACAGTGGCGGTAAAACACGCGCCTGTGCACAAACGATTTCCGGTTTAGACAGCCTTTAAATGAGGAGAAGAAGAAGAAGAGGCGGACAACACTATTTACAAACAACAATGGCGAGTGGTCGTACAAAGACACAGGACTTCTTTGTCTGGACAGATGAGCTGAGCACAGTTAGCAGCACGTATGTTGTTCTGAAACCGGCCATTGTTGTTGTCGTTGTTCCTTCTTTTTCTGCAGCTTTATTGTGTCATAGAGGCTGGCAAACCAGCTTGGAGGCGCATTACCGCCACCAACTGGCCTGGAGTGGGTTAACTGGCGGTTCTTGGCTGCGCGCGCATGCGGTGACGTCATATTTTACCCCGGAACGTTCCGATTCGTGTTAACACTATGCGGAGCATATCGATAACATTCCACCCTGGACCCTGGTATCAAAAGTTTCCGGATTCAGGCACTCTAGGCACCGTTTCCATGTTAACAGAAGGCTAATCCGCGATGAAATCTTCCCGGAGTCAACTGAATCCTACGCCGTGTAAACGGCCCCTAAAACATTCATGCAATGGCAGTGCAAAAGCACGGCAGGCCCGGCCGCAGCAGCCCCCCCAGGCAGCCAAGCCTGAGCAGTCGCCTGAGGCCATGCGCAAAAGAGTGGCCGGCATTGTCGCCACCAAGTATTTTTGCTCAATTATGGGGACAAAAATTGGAATTTCAGGCCTCTTTGTGAAAGCCAGTCAATCAAACTTCGTTCTGTGTTTTTTTAAAGCCACACACCACACCCCTTTAGATTTATAATAAAAATAACAACAAAGATTTTAAACAATTAAAGATTTATTATAAAAATAGAATTATTATTATTATTAATAATAATAATAATAATAATAGAACAAGAAAAAATAAACTATTTGAACTATTTACAAAACATTTCACTTAATGTGTCTTTTTTCAGCCAGCCACAGCTCCAAAGTGAGTTTGTTCCCCTCAGCTGAGGACGGACATGAGCACCTGCCTGTACTCATTCCCCACGTTGGTAACCCAGGCAGCACTGCCCGCTAGCTTTTTGGTGAACTGTAACACGACAGCACACAACATTTAGACTTACTGCACGCCAAACCCAACATTAGTTACACTGGGGTAACAGAACACTGAAAACTTACCTTCTTGGTTGAATTCATCTTCACGGTGTCACCAAAAATCGACGTGACCCTAGCCTTGGTCTCGTCCAGCCTTGTTAAGGCTTCACGGATGTAGACTGAGATCACCCAGTGCAAGCTGGGCACCGGGTGCATGGTGGGAAGCAGCACCACCTGCGGTGCCCGGAGCTTGCAGAACACGGAAAGGTAAAACATCGACTGCACCATCCACTCCTTGGTGAAGCAGCACACCAAGCATGGAGGCGAGACACACTGTTGCCCAGAATGCGCTCCTTTAGCAGCCCAATCAGTGCTGTATCACAGGCCAGCCTAGAGAGGAAAATCAGAGGTTAGTATAGGAAAACAACAAACAAATGCACTGCAGCATCACTGTGTTAAAAGTTATGAATGTAACTTACTTGTATATGAGAACAGCTGGGAATTCCTCAGGGTGTGCAGTGTCCAACCGCTCTAAGATGCACTGCGACCAGCCAGCCACCTTCATGCAACAGGAGCCGCATTCCAGGTACTCCATACCCACAGCTGGAAGAAAGGGTGGGTTGTGAGGGGGGGCTACATGTAGAAGGGTTGGGTGCCTGGTGGATATCACCACAGGCGGAGTTCAGTGATAAGGACAACCTCACTGTTGGCTGTCTTCCAGAACAGTGCCCTGCCCCCCCACTCATGCTGCTCCTTGGGCAGCATCAATCTCCAGGCACGTAGTAGCAGCTGAAACATGCAACAGTGGCAGACTGTTAGTGTACTGAATTCAATGCAAAATAGAAATGCGCGCACGCACACACACACACACACATGCACACACACACACACACACACACACACACACACACATATCAATAAGCATACCTATGCGCCAGACACAGGAGGCCTGACTGGATCTGTGGGCGGGGAAAGAGTGGAGGTGACACACTCCAGTGGCTGCTCAGCAATGGAGGCGGTGGGGACCATGGCTGGCTTCCCTGTATGAGTCTTTCATTCATTCATTTTCTGAGTCACCTATCCCAGCTACTTATGGGTGAAGTCAGGGTACACCCTGGACATGTTGCCAGTTCATCGCGGGCCTGACATATAAAATCAAACAATCACTCTTGATTAGCCTACCGGTGCATGTGTTTGGATGGTGAGAGGAAGCTGGAGTACCCGGAGAGAACCCACGCAGCCAAAGGGAGAACATGCAACCTCCACAAAGAAAGTTCCCACCCCCACCCCCATCAACTTCCAACCCCCAACGACCTTCTTGCTTTGAGGCATGAGTGCTATCCACTGCACCACCGTGTCGCCCCATACGAGTCTGAAAGTACATAGTAAAGTTATACATTACACAGGCGCCACACACATATACACACCATGTAGTTGGATATTCACAGTAATACGTACTTACCTTGAGAACCATGAGACTCATAGATGTGGGAGGCTGTGTGCTGGCTGGGCTTCCACATCCTGGGCCAGCACACACCTCTTCAAGTCATCCAGCCTGGACCCTGCTCCCACTGACTGCTCCCTGATCCACTGCACATAGCTGCAAAGATAATAACAACACACATGGTTATTACACACCCATGCACACACGTGCACACACACGCACACACACTGTACTTAGGTTTGACTCTCATGGTCCTTCACCCCATACAGGGACTTGAAGGTCTTGTGGCCATGCTGACCAAACCCCACCAGCTTGGCATCCAGGTCCCTCAAAGTCTGGCTGCCCTCACAGATCCCTGTCCATCGCTGTCACCCAGGGCCGGACTGAGACTCATTTTCAGCCCTGGAGTTTCATACCTCAGACCGGCCCACTTTGGATCATCATTATTAAAATCATGTAATTCTAACCTTACATGTTAGGTCTACACACTGTTCTGCAAAGCCTGAGACAAACAGAGCAGTAGAGAGACTGATTTTTGTCACAGTAAGTCAGCCACTTGCGGTTTGTTCCAACTTTGCTATTGAAAACTTTTGGTACAGTGATATTAGGGGTTTGACGAGGATGATAAGAAAAAAATGTATGTGTATCCTGTGACTGAGGGCGAGCAAAGCAATCAAAGCTAACAACAGACTCATCTTCATCTGTCTCCTTTGTGCCTAGTGGTTCAGGGTTGTGCTGCTGAGCTGCTCCTCTGTCATCAGTAGACTCTGCTCTCCCTTTCACACTTCCTCCAGTTTCCCTAGACTCACCTGCACCTGTATCACAATAAAAAATAATATCTACAGACATTTTGACTTACTTAACCAATTAAGATATTTACATTGGCAAAATATGCAGGCTTATTTAATATTACTTTATGCTATTGCCTTTCAGTTGTGGGCTTTGTGTATTTACTGTCTCACTTTTAATGATAAAAAATAAAATAGGTCAGGACTATCATTTGGGTATAGAAAGTGGTTTTACTGGAACTAATGCTTGTTCACACAGTCTGTTCCAACAGCTCACCTTTTCCTTCCATCCTGACAGGAACAATCCCCTCATCACTACTGGCTCCTGGCTCTGCTTCTGACACTAAAGCACATTTTAAAAATGCTCATAATTCTCAGCACAAATCTTCTATTTTGCAAAGCCTTGGTGTCAGTTTCATTCATGTAGTGCTGAATCCTGGAGCATCTCAGAGCCCCTTTCATACTGAACAGGCCTACACCATACTCTTCATTGGAGCCTATTTATTCTAATCCTCTTCCCTCTATGAGCAGTCCTACCTGCCCACTCTGGACTTGTGGGCTCATGGCTGGTGTCTGCTGCTGGATCTGCTTTCTGACTCTGAGGAGCTACAAGACAAAGTTTCCCAGTTCTGTGGCGTCGCATCATACTATTATTTAAACTGCATAATGTTATGTTACATGTCATAATACCACAATTCGTTGACTTGATAATTAACTAGCTGGAAAGGTGGTTTACCCGGTTCATCGTCCTCATTAGTTGTTTCCAACCGGAGGTCATTTTTGTGAAAAAGTTGCAGATTTTGTCACATTTGGCTGCGTTTGCTTCCAGAGCTTTCCTCTTTTTAATTCTTGCCTTCTCCGCGCCACCTTTGCTCTTTCTATTATCCATGTTTCAAACAGCAAACACAGCTGAGCATCGACAGCCTACAGAGCACAGATCATATATGCTCCACAGCTACAGTACAGAGCTACTAACTGTATGCAAGGACATATTACGCCAAGGTGCGTCTGCAAAAAAAAGGAAGAAAAACAACAGCTTGCTAGTAGAGGGGGTGGCGGCCCAGGAACAGCAGTTGCGGCTTACGTGATCAACCCAGTGCTATGACTGAACACCCCCCCAACCCCAAAAAATAAATAAATAAATAAAATATTAAATATATATTTAAAGTGAACTCCGGCCCTCGCGACCTAAATATTATACCGGCCCACCGGGAACTGTCCCGGTCCTCCTGATTAGCCAGTCCGGGCCTGCTGTCACCATTAGCGGAAACAGCCTGGCGTAGGAAACATGGGCACCCTTGTTCCTCATGAGGGGTGTCTGCATCGTGTCCCCACTCTCTCTCTCCTTATTGTGGGATGCAGTCCTGATACATGCATACCCCACATCGTTGCTGAGCCGCCACTGGAAAGACTGCCCGTACTGACGGCACTGGCCAAACTGGAGCTGGCTCTTGGCCAGCACCACCTGACGGTCCTTCGGGTCACCTCCCCTCTCGACGACAGGGGCCCTCGCCTCCATCTGTACCCTGTCAGGCCTCTGGATTTGCCAGGCGGTGACGTTCTGACGGTACTGCTGTGACAATGCCAACGCTACCAGAAAGGGCCTAAGGGTCAGGTCGGACCACGAGGGCTCAAATTAAAAATGTGGGCAAAATGCCATTCTACAGCACATCAGAAAGAAGACAAGAAGGGGAAAAATGTTTATTAGTGAACAAAAGACATACTGAGCTGATCACACTGCTTATAGGCCAACGTCGCTAAAATTCCCAGTGGAAATACAAACCCCTTTTTCCTCTCCACAAATACATTCAGCCTTTCGGCCTTACTAACGCGTTCAGAGTTTAATTCAAACTTCAAAATCATTAACCAAGTGCTACCTATTGTTTTTATTGAAATTTTGAAGTCTGTTTTCATATGAAATGTCTGTAAATTCTCACCATGTTTTAAAATGAAATTCCCTGTTGTATTCATCATTTTCACCCTATATTTAAAAGTCTTTACTGCATTAAAGTGTGTTTTAAAATGAACATGTCTGCTGTATCTATCAGAGACAAATTATGTTAATGACCAGGACATGCACAGATTTTAAGCAATTAAAGATTCATTATAAAAAGAGAATACTAAAAAATAATAAAAATAGAACAAGAAAAAAACCCACAACTTTTTACAGAGATAAACTATTAACAAAACACTTCACTTAATGCCTCTTTTTTTCAGCCAGACACAGCTGATCACACTGCTTATAGCCTTACACTGTCAACATTCCCTGTGGAGATGTGAAAATAACCCATTACAATGTGCCAGTTTGAACGAATGAGAGTCATGTGTCCATTCATTCACTATCAGGCGCCTCATTTGCATTTCTAAAGCATACTTACTATTAAGAAACAATACTCGAGCAAAAACATCTCTGAGGTTTTACAACATTCACCAGCAGTTCCAATTATCACTTATCATTACACATTTACAATGCACTTATTAGGTGTAAATAAATGCTTTAGATGTGTTTAAAACTGAACCTGGAATATTTCTAAACAGCCATCTAGGAAAAACATGTCAGGACCCTCACCACCTTACCTAGCTGGTCTGGTTATGATTTCAGTGCATTTTAAGAGACTTCCAGGTATTTTTTACTCGTGGTGGTAATCGCTACTTCATTCATTACATGTGTATGGTATGGTACCAAAGTGTGTTCCAACACTACTTTTATGCAGACAGAGGGGGGTGGAAGTAATTCAGAAACATTGGGACACCTGCAGGAATTGGTAGCACCAACTTTCGAGGCTTGATCAACCTCCATTGCTGCAGAACTGCTTTAAGTTGTTAATCTATTTTTTGTTCACCTTTTTGTATAATTCTGAAATGTACATTATTTTTCATTTTTGTTTAACCTTACCTTTTTTTTTTTTTTTTACCTCTGGCAGTTCACCGCTAACCTTTGTACCATTTCGAGCTGTTCATTGGACTTGAACTGCTTGAATTTCAATACAAAACTGGAAAAATTGGGGTGTTCTAAAATATAATAGGCCGCAGAGAGTTTGTCAGACGACCCCCAAACACTGAATTCGAGTCACAGTACACTCTGAAGACCGTGAAGCATGGTGGTGCAAGCATCATGATGTGGGGCTGTTTTTCTTACTATGGTGTCGGGCCTATTTATTGCATACCAGGGATCATGGATCAATTTGCTTATATCAAAATACTTGAAGAGGTCATGCTGCCTTATGCTGAAGAGGAAATGCCCTTGAAATGGGTATTTCAACAAGACAACGACCCCAAACAAACCAGTAAGCGAGCAGCATCTTGGTTCCAGACCAACAAAATTAAGGTTATGGAGTGGCCAGCCCAGTCCCCTGACCTTAATCCAATAGAAAACGTGTGGGGTGACATCAAAAATGCTGTTTCTGAGGCAAAACCAAGAAATGCAGAGGAATTGTGGAAGGTTGTCAAATCATCCTGGGCTGGAATACCTGTTTACAGGTGCCAGAAGTTGGTCGACTCCATGTAGCACAGATGTGAAGCAGTTCTCAAAAACAGGTTATACAACTAAATATTAGTTTAGTGATTCACAGGAATGCTAAATCTTAATGTTTTTTTTTTTTCAGTTTATTGAGTAAATATTTGAGTTTGTAATGAAAAATGCACACACTGCTATTTTTTGAACAGCCCAATATCATTTTTTCCTTCATTTTCTGTAAAGTTATTAAAAATATTGATACATTTTTCTTCATGTTTTGATGTAAAATATAATATGCAGTGTTCTCAATGAACGGAAATAAAAATATAAAAGGATTTTGAGCTTTTCTCATGTTTAACAACACTGCTATTATTTTGAACACAACTGTGTATATATATATATATATATATATATATATATATATATATATATATATATATATAAAATTAGGAGAAAAACAAACAGTTTTGTTTACACTCAGAACACATACAGAATCTGAACCAAAACTGTGGCCCAATAACTAAGGTACGTGGGATACCTGTACTGTTGCACCCCTAAAAATAAATAAATAAATAAATAAATAAATATCATCACTAACCATCTATCAAAGACACAAGAAAGAGCAGGTTAGAAGACACTGAGTCTACCTCCTTTGCATATTGTTTGATGTTCATGTTTGTGACTTATTGTTGAATTAGACAAATTTTCATGCTGTTATTTCTTTCAGCAAATGGGTCATTTGTGAACACAGTGTTACCCTGTACTGACATCAAATACAATCCTAACATTAAATATCACAGGTCACAGAAATCACATTCCACAATTTTAGGTTTTAATGACACTGATTTACTTTAAGTGAACAGAACAAATTTTTAAAATGTGCATAAATGTCTTTCATTATTAGTCCATATATGACTGGATTGAAAAGAGGAGGATACAAAACAAGCTGTAAAGTTGTAATCAAATATGCAGTTTTTGGAACATCAGCTTCCAGCCGAACTATTATAATATTATATGTAGATAACAAGGAAAAGTTAATTAAAACCAGCAGATGGGGTAAACAGGTCTGTGCAGCTTTTTTTCTGACTTCTTTAGAGCTACGATATGTTATTATAAATATTTTGGCGTATGTAAAAAGTATGAATATCACAGGTAAAATTGAAAGATTTGTCAAAAGAGCAAAGCCATATATTGTTAATGTTCGTGAAGCTACACAGTAAAGTTTGTGAATTGAGTTACTACAAAAAACGGTCTGCAAAGTAAATGTGCAGAACTTTTGCCTATCAATCAGTATTGCTGAGATGCCTAGCTGAATAATAGGAACAAGCCAAGCATAAACCAGTAGAAGTGTTACAGTAGTTTTTCTCATGATAGTTGGATATTGCAGAGGTTTACATATAGACACATATCTGTCATAGGCCATGGCTGACAACAGTAAGTATTCAGAACTTGCAAAAGCATAGAACATGAAATACTGAAACAGACAGGCTGAATAAGATATGACCTGCTTTTCAGATAAAAAGTCAATCAATAGTTTTGGGTAGACCACAGTGCTCAGAAGGATAGAATTCAACAACAAAGCTGCAATAAAAATGTACATAGGTTCATGGAGGTTTCGGTGAATCCAGATCAGACAAATGATGGTGGAATTGCTACAGATTATAAGAATATATGTTATAAATACTATCATAAAATAAACATATTTATATTTCTGCACTTCCATATGCCCAGCAAAGGTTATATATGTGACATTAAATTCTTTATCCATTTAAAAAGTTCAATATTACGATGCATAAAAACAACATATTACATACAAAGACTTCACACAGTGTCACTTAGAAAAACGCTAATGATTGTGTAATTCTATATAATACATCACCTGACCTGGAAATACACACTATATGTGTTATCTCCATGAGAAAGTAACATATGAGTCAGTGAAATGCTTTTATCAAGGTTTCTTCAACCTCCATGGATCTCATTAAACTTTCTCTCAGGAGGCAAGAGTTGTTAACTCATCTGGAACGTACTCATCAAACTTTGCGTGTTCTTGCTCAACAAGATTATGTCACAACTCAGCTGACTTTGGACATTTTGAGTAACATGGTCATTGCACACTGATACAAAGAAAAGTTAATGCACACAAATTTGCTGCATGTACAGCAAGCTACATCAGCCTAGGTAGACATAGCTAGCCCAAGTAGCTTACACCGAAGTGTAAGTAAGTGTAGTAAGAAACGATAAACCTAATGGAACCTTCAACTTTACAGACAATCATAGACACCATGCTAAGATGGAAAGCACATCCACAACAATAGTGGAATGATATTATCCCTGGCCTCATCAACAACATGTTCATAAGGAACTTTCAAGTGTTGCGTGAGTTCTTCAGTTACATCTGTTGTCCATTTCTGAGAAACAGTAAGTGATATGCAGTTTTTCAACAAAAAAATCGATATCAATTTCAGTCAATATTGCTGGATGTGACGTAGGACACTGCATACCCACTGCAACTTTGGCTGATGAAACCTCTGTCAGATACAGGCCGACTGACCCAGGAGCAACACAACTACATTGCCTGACTAAGCAGGGCTGTTAGACCAATTGTAGAGTAAACAGTTTAGAAACTAAAAGGTAGATGGAGGTGTCTCCTTAAGAAGAATGACTGCCAATTACCAAGAGGATGGTTCTAGCATGTTGTGTATTGGGTCATTCCATGCCAAATCACTCAGATTTCAGAAAGTGCCCCACATGACCCCCTCTGAAAATTCTGAAAAAAATCACACTTGTTCACCTACCAGATAAACAAACACATCCAAAATTTTAATGTCATATCTGTAATAGTTTAGGAGATACAGCCCTTTGAAAATTAATGTTTGTTGTTTTTTTTTTTTTTAATTTTGCAAATTTGCTTTTCGGCCAAATTTGAGGAGCCATATGTCCTTAGGTATTCAAGCCACACTGCTGAAACTTACTGTCTGAGGTGAAATCCCCCTGAAAAGGCCACATTTTGCATCAAAGTAATTGTAGGTGCCTTCATGTTTGGTCCATGAGGCCTTGAATTCAAGCGAAAAGGCTAATTCTTCCAAATGTCCTCTCTCTTCAGGCTTGCACTGTGCCATAGTGAATGAATGTAGAGACCTACTTTTTTTTGTATGGATTCTTAAGGTCAAGATGCAACAATATACTGCAAAACGACTACATTTCAATGAAAAGTGTTGCTGTGAGGCAATCAATAAAATGGATCAATTTCAAGTTTTCACAAAAATGCTCTCTATTTGAGCACCCAAATTACCATGTGGCCAGTTAATGAAAATTTTTGAAATTTTTACCATGTCTTCATACATGTTTTAAGATGTTGTGCACAAAATTTTAGCTTTGGGATAGAACTGGTTAAAAACAGAACCAGTTCTATTATTTGTACATACTGTATATGCTATATTTTCTGTGCAGAGATGGAAATATAAAAGACAGTTAATGCAAACACACCTGTTTGTGTCATGTCGGCTGTTGGACTTTGTCTGTCTTTTCTGTTTTGTTTGTCATTTCCTGTTTTATTTTGTTAAGTTTCCCTCATGTGTCATGTCTGGTGTCTTTACTTCCTTTCCCTGATTGTGTCCACCTGTGCTGATTACCTGGCTCCTCCCGGATTGTCTCCACCTGTGTCCAATTGTCTTCCCGCCCTCCTGTGTATTTAAACCCTGTGTCTTCCCCTGTTCAGTTGCCAGTTTGTGCTCTACAACTCGTTTGTGTTCACTTACCAGCGTTTCTTGGATCCTGTTCGTTTGTCTGCCATGTTTGACCTGTTTTCGTCCCTCGACCACCGATTCAGCCTGATCCTATCCTGCCTGCCTGTTCCCGACCTGGTTCGTTTACCCGACTTCGTCTCTGCCTGCTCCCTTTATACCTCAGCCTCCAGTGTTCACCTGTGTTTCGACCTCCGCCTGGATTACTACCGTGAGTTAGCCTGTCCCCCATGTACCGTTGCTTGTATGATTGTCTTTCCGTGTTTGACCTGGCTTGTTTATTGACCACCCTCTGTCTGTCCCTAGTGGGGATTCCGTGGGGGTTTTCCCGGCTCGGCCGAGTCGGTCGTCTGTCAATCCCACCCGCAGCCCAGACGTTTACCCCCGGAACCGGAGGCCTCACAGAAGTCAAATATTCTCTGTGTAGTGTCATTTCCTCTGTGAAAGTGTTTAATAAAAACACTAAATCTTATTGGGAATTCGTGGTCTTGCTTTTGGGTTCTGCCTTTGTACTCAGCCTATTACAGTACAAACTGGCCAATACTATGAACCCAGCAGACCTAGACCAGGTCCGGGAAGCAATCCGCCTTCAGGGGCAACGCATGGGGGGACATGAGCAGCTCCTGCAGTCCCTTATGGACCAAATGTCTCAGCTGTCCTCCCAGATTTCCCAGCTCACTGGTAATCAGGCGTCTGCCCAGAGTCCACCGAGCAAACCTGAACCTTCAGATCCTCCTGTGAGGGCCTCGGAGGAACCTAACATCCCTCCTCCCTCTAAATACTCTGGTAATCCGGACACATGTTGTAGTTTTTGTACCCAGATACGCTTAATTTTTGATTCCCAACCCAGACGCTTTTCTTGTGAGTCTGCTAAGATCGCTTATATAGCAAGTTTGTTGGAAGGACCTCCTTTAAGTTTTTTCAATTCCCTTATGGAGCAGAATTCCCCCCTAGCTCGGTCGGCGTCTAGTCTGCTGACGGAACTTAAAAGAATATATGATCATCCTGTTCGCGGTCAGCAGGCTGCACTGAGGCTCATGAGGCTGAGGCAGGGAGACCGCTCGATCAGACAATATGTGAGTGAGTTTCGTTCTCTGGCAGTAGAGTCGGGTTGGAATGAGGCAGGATTAATAACTGCTTTTCAGTCAGGACTGAACCGCACCATTGGGCGTGAGATGGCGCTCCGTCGGGAGCTACACACACTGGATGACGTCATCTCTGCTGCTATTCTGGTCTCGGACCAATGGGGCATCTGGCAGTCGGAACCGTCTGGGATCCATCCAGCTGATCGTGACAAGAAGGTTGTAGATCCTCCTTTACCCGTACCGGAATCTGGCCAAGCCTCGAGGGAGGAGCTGATGCAATTAGGCCGCACACGTCTGTCCGCAGAGGAGCATCGCTGTCGTCTGACGACCGGACTGTGTCTATACTGTGGTCAAGAGGGACATCGGGTCGCCAGCTGTCCGCTGAGGCCCAAGACTCCGGCAGGTGAGGGCTCTCTTTTGAGCCGGACAGTATGTATGCTAAACTCTCCTCGGGTGCAGCCATTGGTCTGTCTGTCCTCTGATTCTGTGTCCCTACAGCACCCCGTCCTGATAGACTCCGGCTCGGACGCTAATCTTATGGATGAGAGACTGGCTAAGCGGCTCAGACTGACTCTGGTGCCAGTACAGCGTCCTCTGGAGGCACGGGCCATAGACAATCACATCATCTGTCGTGTGGTGCTGCGCACTCAACCAGTCTCTCTCAGATTCAATGATGGCCATTCAGAAGAGTTATGTTTTCATATTTATCACTCAGACTCCCAACCTCTTATTCTGGGTCATCCGTGGCTTACCATACACAACCCACGGGTCGATTGGAAGACAGGAGAGATTCTGTCTTGGGGTGAGGGCTGTGACACCCACAGGGTAGAGACCCGTACCCAGGATTCCTCGTCCGTTCCTGTCCAGCCAGTGGTGGCTTCAGTGGAGACCGTGAAGGAACCTGAGACTGATTTTCCTGCTCTGAATAAGGTACCTGAGTGTTATCATGATCTCAAGGAAGTTTTTAATAAGGCCCGTGCAACTTCTTTGCCTCCTCACAGACCTTATGATTGTGCAATAGACCTGCGCCCTGGTACCAGCCCCCCTAAGGGACGGTTGTATTCCCTGTCTGGCCCGGAAACCACTGCCATGAAGAAATACATCGATGAGTCATTGGCGGCTGGTTTAATTAGACCCTCGTCGTCCCCAGCAGGAGCTGTTTTTTTCTTCGTGGACAAAAAGGATAAGAGTCTCCGCCCCTGTATAGACTACCGTGGCTTAAATGATATAACTATCCGTAATAGATACCCATTACCACTCATGTCATCGGCTTTTGAACTTTTACATGGCGCCAAGGTGTTTACTAAGTTAGACCTCCGCAACGCCTATCATCTGGTCAGGATCAGGGAAGGTGATGAGTGGAAGACAGCATTTAACACTCCCAGTGGCCATTACGAGTACTTAGTTATGCCGTTTGGTCTCACAAACGCCCCCGCTGTCTTCCAGGCGCTAGTGAACGATGTACTACGTGACATGCTCAATGTCTTTGTGTTTGTCTATTTAGATGACATACTGATTTTTTCCCAGGATGAGATGTCACATGTCCAACACGTCCGTCAGGTACTTCAGAGACTCCTACAAAATCAGTTATTTGTGAAAGCAGAGAAATGTGAGTTCCACCGCCCGTCTGTGTCTTTTCTGGGGTTCATCATTGCTGAGGGATGTGTGCAGATGGACCCGGACAAAGTCAGTGCTGTGAGGGATTGGCCAACCCCTAGCTGTCGGAAGGATGTGCAGAGATTCCTTGGTTTTGCCAATTTTTACAGGAAGTTTATTTGGGGGTTTAGCAGTGTGGCTGCCCCCCTGCATGCCCTAACCTCTCCTAAGTCTGTTTTTAGATGGGGTTCTGAAGCTGAAACCGCTTTCAAGAGGTTAAAGGACATCTTCACTTCGGCCCCTGTCCTGTCGGTCCCGGATCCAGCTCTCCAGTTCATCGTTGAAGTGGATGCCTCCAACCTGGGGGTTGGAGCGGTCATCTCGCAGCGGTCACCTAAAGATAACAGACTCCACCCTTGTGCATTCCTGTCCAGAAGACTAACTAAAGCGGAGAGCCACTATGACATCGGCAACAGGGAGCTGTTAGCCATCAAGGTCGCGCTGGAAGAATGGCGACATTGGCTGGAGGGAACCGAGGTGCCATTTCTGATATGGACTGATCACAAAAACCTGGAGTACCTGCGGACTGCCAAACGCTTCAACTCTCGTCAGGCCAGGTGGGCGTTATTTTTCACTCGTTTTAATTTCTCTCTTTCCTACCGGCCCAGCTCTAAAAACGTGAAGCCTGATGCCCTGTCCAGACTGTTTACTCCTGATGAAGTGAGTACTGAACCTGAAGCTATTTTGCCTAAGTCCTGTGTGGTGGGGGCGGTGCATTGGGAGATTGAAAAGACCGTGTGTGATGCTTTAAAGGACTGTGTCATCCCGGATGGCGTCCCGCCAGACCGTCTGTTTGTTCCCCCTAACCTCCGCCCACAGGTCATTCACTGGGCTCATTCATCTAAGCTGTCCTGTCACCCGGGAGTCCAGCGGACCATGTTCGTCATTAAGCAACGCTTCTGGTGGCCGGCCATGGAAAAGTTGGTGACGGAATACGTCGCATCCTGTCCCGTCTGTGCCGCATGCAAGACTTCCAATAAGCCCCCGGTTGGTCAGTTACTTCCACTTTCCGTTCCTAGTAGACCCTGGTCGGATATTTCACTGGATTTTGTAACTGGACTACCCCCGTCTGAAGGTAATACTACTGTCCTTACTATTGTGGACCGTTTTTCTAAGATGGCACATTTTGTCCCGTTACCTAAGCTCCCCTCTGCTAAGGAGACCGCAGAGGTGGTTCTGTGTCATGTTTGTCGTTTGCATGGGTTCCCTAAGGATATTGTGTCTGATAGGGGCCCTCAGTTTGTCGCTCGTTTTTGGCGTGCTTTTTGCTCCCTCATTGGGGCTTCTGTCAGTTTGTCCTCGGGCTACCACCCTCAATCTAATGGTCAGACTGAGCGGCTCAATCAGGTGTTGGAGACCGGCCTTAGAGTTTTGGCCTCTCACAACCCCTCGTCCTGGAGCCGCCAGCTGATCTGGGTGGAATACGCCCACAATTCTTTACCCTGTGCCTCCTCTGGTCTGTCTCCGTTTCATGTAGTTTTTGGTTATCAACCCCCTTTGTTCCCAGCTCTGGAAAAGGACGTCAGCTTACCGTCGGCCCTGGCATTAATAAGGAGGTGCAAGAGGACCTGGATTCGTGCCAGACGGGCTCTGTTAAAGGCGTCCGGGACCTATAAGGCAGCGGCGGACCGGCACAGGACTCCGGCTCCGGTCTACCAGCGTGACCAGCGTGTGTGGCTGTCTACCCGTCATCTTCCTCTGAGGGTGGAGAGCCGTAAACTGGCACCCAGGTTCGTGGGCCCTTTCCCTATATCAAAGGTTATTAATCCTGTTTCTGTACGACTCAAATTACCCAGGACTATGAGAATCCACCCATCATTCCACGTCAGTCAAGTCAAGCCCGCAAAGGAGAGTCCACTGGTCCCTCCCACCCAGCCACCGCCTCCACCCCGGATCATCGATGGGGACCCAGCCTACACGGTGCGCCGGCTCATGGCGGCTCGCCGTCGAGGGAGAGGGTTCCAATACCTGGTGGACTGGGAAGGATACGGCCCTGAAGAGCGTTCCTGGGTGCCCGCCTCCTACATATTGGACCCGGACCTGATTCCGTCCCCTAGAGGGGGGGGTGCTGTCATGTCAGCTGTTGGACTTTGTCTGTCTTTTCTGTTTTGTTTGTCATTTCCTGTTTTATTTTGTTAAGTTTCCCTCATGTGTCATGTCTGGTGTCTTTACTTCCTTTCCCTGATTGTGTCCACCTGTGCTGATTACCTGGCTCCTCCCGGATTGTCTCCACCTGTGTCCAATTGTCTTCCCGCCCTCTTGTGTATTTAAACCCTCAGTCTTCCCCTGTTTAGTTGCCAGTTTGTGCTCTACAACTCGTTTGTGTTCACTTACCAGCGTTTCTTGGATCCTGTTCGTTTGTCTGCCATGTTTGACCTGTTTTCGTCCCTCGACCACCGATTCAGCCTGATCCTATCCTGCCTGCCTGTTCCCGACCTGGTTCGTTTACCCGACTTCGTCTCTTCCTGCTCCCTTTATACCTCAGCCTCCAACGTTCACCTGTGTTTCGACCTCCGCCTGGATTACTACCGTGAGTTAGCCTGTCCCCCATGTACCGTTGCTTGTATGATTGTCTTTCCGTGTTTGACCTGGCTTGTTTATTGACCACCCTCTGTCTGTCCCTAGTGGGGATTCCGTGGGGGTTTTCCCGGCTCGGCCGAGTCGGTCGTCTGTCAATCCCACCCGCAGCCCAGACGTTTACCCCCGGAACCGGAGGCCTCACAGAAGTCAAATATTCTCTGTGTAGTGTCATTTCCTCTGTGAAAGTGTTTAATAAAAACACTAAATCTTATTGGGAATTCGTGGTCTTGCTTTTGGGTTCTGCCTTTGTACTCAGCCTATTACAGTTTGTACTCTTTTATTCCCTCACCCAATGAGAATCGATAAGAGAATCGATAAGGTATCGAATTGATAAGCAATATCGATAATGGAATCGGAATCGTTAAATTCTTAACGATTCCCATCCCTATCCAGGGCTGTCAAATTCTGGACTGTCCGGCCTAAAGCTGGACGGATGGCCACCCTTTGTTTACAGCTGGGCGGCTGTAACTGGCTGGGGGTGTGTTTGTGTAGTAGTGCCGTAAACCATGCTGTTTCTCGCAAGATGAGATCTAGGCCACCAGGAGAGAAGCAGAGAAGTTGCAAGTGGCATATTCGACCCTAGTGGGGAAGGGGAGGGCTTCCATTCTCCCCCTACCATGACATTTAACCATCACAATTACTTTGAAGCTGTTTAACTGAGGTTAAAATGCTACATCATTCCAGTTTAATGGAGTGATGTTTTGCTTTTATAAATGAATGATGCATTTTAAAACATTTCCCTGTGGTCTACATAAAGTGTAAATGCTATGCTAGGGTCTGAATTCATTAATTCAACTCCACAGGTCCCTATGTCTGAGTAATGGCACTAGAAAGGTCGTTTTGAGCGCTGGCCCTTTAAATGCAAATGAGCCACTTCATGCCCCACCCCCTCCAGGCTGTTGACCGTGCTTTCTGTCCCATTCAGCCACTTGTGTTTGTTAATACAATCAACGAATGAACATTTTAGGTCAGGGGTGGGCAATCCTGGTCCTTGAGGGCCGGTATCCTGCATGTTTTAGATGTTTCCCTCTTCCAACACACCTGGTTCACATGATAAGCCTATCATCAAGATCTGCAGAAGCCTGATAATGACCTTCAGGTGTGCTGGAAGAGGGAAACATCTAAAACGTGCAGGATACCAGCCCTCAAGGACCAGGATTGCCCACCCCTGTTTTAGGTAATCAGCTCGAAGTTTGGATATATTTTCAGTATGAACTACAACTGCTGCTGCTGACAAACAATTATGGCGTACTCTGAGAAATGTTCATCAGCAGTCTTGACCTTATATGTGCAAATGTCATAATCTAACTAGTTATAGATGTAACATATTCATGTCTGTGATGTGTCAGGAAATGGCATTTAAATATAGAGGGATGATGAAAGTGTTGTTTCTTGGTTTTTTTTTTTAAAACATGTAGGCGTATGTGTATGTAATAATATATAGTGATTATATAGTATTAGTATGGATTAATACCTGCAGTCTGTAAATAATATAGTTATGATTACAGGGAAACCTCAGGCCAGATGGTTGGTGGTAATAGATCATTAAAAGATGTGGGCAATGCAAGGAAAATGTATGTGCATGTACGTAGACAGAGGAGTGAGGCCTGTGGATTAACAATACGTTGTCTTCCCTCTGACCATATCTCCATTTCTAAACAATAAAATTACAAATGCAAAACAATTGAGAAGAAATTTTTGTCTTTATTATATTTTTTATTATTGACCATCTATCATCAATGAGAAGAAAAAACAATAAAAAAACACCTTGAATTTTCCACCAGGGCATATTGTTTGATGCTCATGATAGTTCCTTATTGTAGAATACGAAAAGTTTTACTGCTGTTATTTCTTTCAGCAAATTGATCATTTGATGATCACAATCTTACCCTGTACTGAAATCAAATCCAAACATTAAATATCACAGATCAGAAAAAAAAACCTGCCGTAACTATAGACTTTAATAACATTAATTTACTTTATGTGAACAGAACAAATTCTTCAAATGTGTGTAAATTTCTTTCATTTTTAGTCCATATATGACTGGATTGACAAGAGGATGATATAAAACAAGCTGTAAAGTCATAATCAAATATGCAGTTTTTGGAATATCAGATTCCAGTCGAACTACTACAATATTATATGTAATCAGGAATGAAAAGTTAATTAAAACCAGCAGATGGGGTAAACAGGTCTGTGCAGCTTTTTTTCTGACTTCTTTAGAGCTACGATATGTTATTATAAATATTTTGGCGTATGTAAAAAGTATGAATATCACAGGGAAAAATGCAAGATTTATTAAAACAGCAATGCCATACAGTGTTAATGTACGTGAAGCTACACAGTAAAGTTTGTGAACTGAGTTGCTACAAAAAATGGACTGCAAAGTGAATTTACAGAACTTCTGCCTATCAATCAGTATCACTGAAACACAAAGCTCACAAAGAGGAACAAACCAAGCTAAAACCAGTAGGACTGTTACAGTAGTTTTTCTCATGATAGTTGGATATTGCAGAGGTTTACATATAGACACATATCTGTCATAGGCCATGGCTGACAACAGTAAGTATTCAGAACCTGCTAAAACGTAGAACATGAGGAACTGAAACAGACAGGCTGAATAAGATATGACCTGCTTTTCAGATAAAAAGTCAATCAATAGTTTTGGGTAGACCACAGTGCTGAAAAGGATAGAATTCAACAACAAAGCTGCAATAAAAATGTACATAGGTTCATGGAGGTTTCGGTGAATCCAGATCAGACAAATGATGGTGGAATTACTACAGATTATAAGAATGTATGTTATAAATACTATCATAAAATAAACATATTTATATTTCTGCAATTCCACATGCCCACCAAAAGTTATATATGTGACATTAAATTCTATATCCATTTAAAAAATTCAATATAAAGATGCATAAAAACAACATATGATATAGAAAGACTTCAGAGTGTCACACAAATGCTAATGCTTGTGTAATTCTGTATAATACATCACCTGACCTGGAACTACACACTGTATGTGTCATCTCCATGAGAAAGTAACACTTGAGTCAGTGAAATGCTTTTATCAAGGTTTCTTCAACCTCCATGGATCTCATTAAACTTTCTCTCAGGAGGCAAGAGTTGTTAACTCATCTGGAACGTACTCATCAAACTTTGTGTGTTCTTGCTCAACATGATTATGTCACAACTCAGCTGACTTTGGACATTTTGAGTAACATGGTCATTGCACACTGATAGAAATAGAAGTTAATGCACATAAGTTTGCTGCATGTACAGCAAGCTACATCAGCCTAGGTATGTATGATGTAGCTAGCCAAGCTAAAGGCCTACATGGTGAAGAGGGTGGGACCAAGGATCAATCTCTGTGGGACACCTTTATGCCACATTTCCACTCTGTGGTACCGACTTGACTCGACTCGGATACCAGGTACTATTCCTGGAGACTGTTTCCATTAGGCCTGTAATGGTACACGTACCAAACCGAACTGTTTCGGTACACACCTGTTCGGTTCGGTACACAGCTGTACCGAAACGGCACAGTATGATGAGAAAAAGAAAAAGGAATGAAAGATGTCAATCGACGCAGAACTTTAAATCCGTGCAAGTTTCACACGGACTTAATAAAGGACGCACACATTGACCCGAAATATGAAATAGCAGTTGATATAAGGTTAAAAAAAAACCCAACAAATATGATGTGAACCTGGAAGGAAGAGACTGGAGACCCTCCACCATCATTACAGTCCAGTTTGGATCAGTTCAGGTTCAGGTGAAAGACAACAACGAGGAAAGAGACGTTAATAAGATGGACGTTGTTTGGCCCCTATGAGCTACGGTAGTTCTAAAACACTGACACTAGCTCTGTCTGTCTGTCTGTCTGAATATCACACACGCTGTATAATAGAGGAATAAATAGAACGTTGTTAAGTTAGTTATGGACCGCACCCCCAGGTATATAACTGCGTGCCCCCCCTACCCCCTGGCTCTGACAAAAAAAAAAAAAAAAAAAAAAATCCCCCGTGCACACAGGCACACACAAATACACACAGTGTCCTAAACAGTTTGTTCTCTGTCCTAAAATAAATAATGTGGTTCATTGTGTTGTCAATGTTTCTCTTCAGTTTGTTTCAACAGAATACCAGTTTACCCTCTTGTTAATGTTGCACTTCATGTGGATTTTTTTTTGTTATTTTTCTGCAGATTGTGAACTGACAGAACTGTGATTAGATTTTTCTTGTTTGTTCAAAACTACCTTTGAGGGAAAAGTGCAATACTAATGTTTAAAATACATTTAGTAATATTATTAATTTATTTTATTTTCTATTTGATTTGTAGCAGCAGAATTATATTATTCCTGTTTTTCTATATTCTATTGTCTCCAAAAATTGGGGGAAAAATGTAAAAAAAAATTCATAAATGCATTAATAGACATTTTGAGGGGTTTTCTTTCTTACTGTACCGAACCGAAAAAAACTGAACCGTGGCTTTGAAAACCAAAAACGTACCGAACTGAAAATTTTGTGTACCGTTACAGGCCTAGTTTCCATTACAGGATACTGCCAACTTTAGAGTACTTGGATGTCATAGCGGCGCTGTGTGTAACTTCCATAACGTTTGACAGACTGCATTGTGCTCTGTACAATCAGTACGTTTTCTATTTGAAGCTTCATATAAACACAAGAGGACATAAAGTATTTAAGACTGTTTTTATATCACCTTAAGGACGGATGAACAGAGTTTTTTCCACAGCAGTATGTAGCCCCCCCACCCCCCTAAATTTTTTCTGGATCTCCCACTACCTAACAATAGAGCACCTCTGTTGGGAAGAAAAATGCAATTTTAATTTCAAATTATTTTAATTTCAATTTATTGCTCTGCACAAAGGTAAATATGGTTTCACTTTATCATATTTTTTACCTTATGAATCTTTGTCTGATTTACATTTGAATGAAACATTTTGTTAAAGGGAAGTGTTTTCTGTTATTTTACAAACATATACCTGAACTTACACCCAATATAAAGACATTGAAAGAGTTAGCTGCTGTTTAACTTATTCAAATTCTTCCTCCATGGAAAAAGTGGGCTGATTGAGCATGAAACTCCCAGACTGGAAAAGGGGCCCACTCCGCCCCCGGTGGTAGTACTCTTTCATCAGTACAAATATAATTACAGGGGAACTGCTGGGCCAGATGGGTGGTGGTAATTTGTCATCAACACCTTAACTGAGATGAAGGAGACCTGGGCAATGCACGGAAAATGTATGTGCACGTATGCAGAGACAGAGGAGTGAGGCATGTAGAGCAGGGCTCACCAACCCTGGTCCTCCAGAGCTACTATCCTGCATGTTTTAGGTGTATCCCTCTTCCAACACACCTGATTCAAATGATAAACCTATCAGCAAGCTCTGCAGAAACCTGAAAATGACCATCAAGTGTGCTGGAAGAGGGAAACATCTAAAACATGCAGGACCAGGATTGGTGACCCCTGCTGTAGAGGATTAAAGATGAATAAAAGTTGAACACTTTCACTTCAGAGTCTGGCATGTGACACTGCATTAGTCACATATGTTTTCTGTTTCATTTTGTGCTTTTTTACCTCAAGGTTCTGCTGCTTGGCTGATGACAATTTTTCCATGTTGAAGCAATAAAGCAACACATGCATAAAATTAAGAAAATTGTGTTTTTCTTATATTTTTATCATTGACAGTCTATAAAAAACAAAGAGAACCAAGCTAAAATCTAATCTTCCACCACTGCATAGAAATATGTTGAGGATAAGTGTAGAAAATGCATAGTTTGCCCCTTGTCCTAGGCCAGTGTTTTTCAACCTTGGGGTTGGGACCCCACATGGGGTCACCTGGAATTCAAATGTAAATGTAAATTCAAATTTCTAGTAACTGATAAAAAAAAACAAAAAAAACAACAAAACTTACAAATAAAAAATGTATGGTGAGTTGAGAGAGACAATCCCAATCCATAAAAGACATGACAAACTGTGAAGCTGAAACTGAAGCACTGTGGGACTGTTTATCTTTCAAATGTTCATTGTGGTCGGTTTCAGATGCTGCAGCTCTTTCATAATTCATAGTTGGAGTTATTGTTTGTTCAGTATTAATTGTCAGCCTTGTGAATGCAAACTGGACTGACTGTACATATCCTGACCAAGGGAAATAAAATTCTCACTTTGTGCAGTAATCTACACCTGGCTTTTCTGCCTCCATCCATAATAATATACATTATATAGACTAAATGTTCTCTAAAATTAACATTTATTTGCAACATAGTATAGCAAACTATTACATGATCAAAACAAATTAATTTTAGCAAAAATAAAAGTCTCTGTTTTGAATGTCTGGGGTCACCAGAAATTTGTGATGTTAAAATGGGGTCATGAGCCAAAAAAGGTTGGGAACCACCATCCTAGACACTACTGTTGGATAATCACAATTTTCAGACCAAACAATCATGTGTTGAACATAATGATACCCTGTACTGAGTGGTGGAGGCTAACATTGAATATCATGTCAGAGGAATAGTATCCCATTATAGGACATTAATTCAATTTGAGTGGACACAGCAAGTTCTTCAAATGTACATAAATCTCTGTCATTTTTAGTCCATATATGATGGGGTTGAAGAGAGGATGATACAGAACAAGCTGTAAAGTCATGATTAAAAATGCAGTTTTTGGCATATCAGCTTCCAGTCGAACAATCACCACATTATATGTGATTAACAAGGAAAAGCTGATTAAAACCAGCAGATGAGGTAAACAGGTCTGTGCAGCTTTTTTCCTAACTTCTGGAGAGCTTCGATAGGTTATTATAAATATTCTAATGTATGTAAAAAGTATGAATATCACAGGGAAAAATGCAAGATTTATCAAAAGAACATAACCATATATTGTTAATGCTCGTGAAGGTACACAGTAAAGTTTGTGAAGTGAGTTATTACAAAAAATGGAGGGCAAAGTAAATCTACAGAATTTTTCATTATTAATCAGTATCACTGAGATGGTAAACTCACAAAGAGGAACAAGCCAAGCTAAAACCAGTAGGACTGTTACAGTAGTTTTTCTCATGATAGTTGGATATTGCAGAGGTTTACATATAGACACATATCTGTCATAGGCCATAGCAGCTAAAAGTAGAAATTCAGACGCCACTAAAACATAGAACATGAAATACTGAAACAGACAGGCTGAATAAGATATGACCTGCTTTTCAGATAAAAAGTCAATCAATAGTTTTGGGTAGACCACAGTGCTGTAAAGAACAGAATTCACCAACAAAGCTGCAATAAAAATGTACATAGGTTCATGGAGGTTTTGATGAATACAGATCAGACAAATGATGGTTGAATTACTGCAGATTATAAGAATGTATGTAAAAAATACTACCATAAAATAAACATATTTATATTTCTCTACTTCCACATGCCCACCAAAAGTTAGATATGTGACATTAAAGTCTTCATCCATTTTGAAAGTTAAATAATAAACTCAGGGAAATAGATATATGATACAGAAAGACTTGAGGAGTGTCACTTAGAAGAATGCTGAAGCTTATAATATTCTGTTTATTGGATTCTCCTTTTCATTTAAAGCATCACCTGGTCCCGAAATACATACCACATGTGTCATCTCCTTAAGAAATTAATGTCTGAGTGAGTGAAATGCTTTTATTAAGGTTTCGTCAACCTCTATGGATCTCATTAAACTTTCTCTCAAGAGTCAGTAATGATTAACTAATACATACATAACGTCACCAATTTTTGTCTGACTTTCTGGGTAAAACATTTATTATATCCTATTATCTGTGTGTGAAATGTTGCTATAATTTGTGTGAATTGGCCAAAAATGTGTTTTGTGAGGTTGCACTGACACTGACCTTTGACCTTTGATTCAATAGAATGTAATCATGTCATCATTTTGAGAAAGTATGTGGTTGTTTTAACTATATCCTTTCAAGGTATTTTTATTGAGAAGGATGATGATGGCATTGACAATAATAGTGGCAATGTTGATGTCGAAGCAGCGTATGACTCCCATCACAAGATGACTCCATCACAAGCAGTCCGTTTGTTTACATACCAAACCGCAACGTGACTCTGGCCTTTTCAGAAATTTTGTTTGTGAAGTGCATTGTGGGAATGGGAATTCCACGCAGCCACAGTGGCAGCAAACATGGAGTCAACAAGCAATGAAACAGGGGTGTGTGATTGTGAAAAACATTACTTAGACATCAGTTTCATGGCATTTTCAGAATATGTCACTGTGTAGGCTTATCATACACGTCTCGCAAGCATACATGGTATGGTTGGGCCCTCACTGCTCACTCGCTCCTTATAGTACGTGTATGATGAGTCTCAGGCCAAATTAATGGAGGCAACAGGGCAATACAAAGGATATGTACAGGGGTTGGACAAAATAATGGAAACACCTTCACCTCAAGATGATAATGCCCCAATCCATACAGCTAGAATTGTTAAAGAATGGCATGAGGAACATTCTAATGAACTTGAGCATCTCGTATGGCCGGCACAGTCCCCAGACCTCAACATTATTGAGCATTTATGGTCAGTTTTAGAGATTCAAGTAAGACGTCGATTTCCACCGCCATCGTCTCTAAAAGAGTTGGAGGGTATTCTAACTGAAGAATGGCTTAAAATTCCTTTGGAAACAATTCACAAGTTGTATGAATCAATACCTCGGAGAATTAAGGCTGTAATTGCCGCAAAAGGCAGACCTACACCATATTAAATTATATTTTGTTGATTTTTTAAGGTGTTTCCATTATTTTGTCCAACCCCTGTATGTACATGTGTGGGGACAAAGGAGTGAGGCCTGTACAGAGTGGGGAAGCAAAATTTACAATATTTTGAGGCAGGGATTGAAAGACAGTGTATGACCAATTAGTTTATTGAAAGTCATGAGAATTAATTTGCCACAAGAAAATGTACATAATAGAAAATGTTTTTATTCTATGTGTCCTCCTTCTTTCTCAATAACTGCCTTCACACGCTTCCTGAAACTTGCGCAAGTGTTCCTCAAATATTCGGGTGACAACTTCTCTCATTCTCCTTTAATAGTATCTTCCAGACTTTCTCATAATAGTTTTGCTCATAGTCATTCTCTTCTTTACATTATAAACAGTCTTTATGGACACTCCAACTATTTTTTAAATCTCCTTTGGTGTGACGAGTGCATTCAGCAAATCACACACTCTTTGATGTTTACTTTCCTGATTACTCATATGGGCAAAAGTTTCTGAAAAGGTATGGATAATAGTGTTAGGTATGATTATGACATCAATATATGTTTGGTTTCAAAACAATTGACGTAGTGCCTGCTGAGAAAAAACAACTAAATGTTCATTGTAAATTTTGCTTCCCCACCCTGTAGAGGATTAAAGATGAAGAAAAGTTGAATAGTTTCACAGTTTGACATGTTGCACTGATACAAGTCATTATATCTACCTATACTGTTCCCTAGTTTCACCATATTTACAGTACTGTGCTGAGAGCTGGGGTAACAACTACAAGACCTCACTACAGCCACTAACTATTATTCAAAAAAGAGCAATACGGATCATTCGTAACGTTGGCTACCAGGAACACACAAACTCATTATTCTGACAGTCAAAATTACTCAAGTTCACAGACATTGTGGACTATCAAACAGCTCAAATAATGTACAAAGCTAAAAATAATCTTTTACCTACAAATATACAGAAATTATTCAGTATTCATGGGGGGGGGGGGGGGTGATTTAAGGGGAAAAATTAACTTTAAAATTCCCTTAATACACACGACTAGGAAGGGTTTTTGTGTTTCTGTCAGCGGGGTGAGACTGTGGAACAGATTTAATATAGAGTTAAAGCAATGTCCAAGCATGTAAGAATTTAAAATGAGGTACAAAGATACAATTTTTCAGAGGTACAGGGATGAGGGAGGGCTTGGGGATCACTGGGTGTTCTAAAGATGTACAAGTATGTGGTAAGTGTGTGTAAACGTATGTATAAGTGTGTATGTGTGTGTGTATATATGTAGGTTTATATGTGTGTATAGATCTGTGTATGACTATGTATTTACATACAAGTGTTATTGTATTATGTGTTTATGTAAATCATATTATATTTGTTCATAATAATATAAAGCCAGAAACCTAATTATTTACTAGTAAGTATCAGTCAAATTATGGCATAGTGTATAGATATGATTAGACAAGGAAGGTTATTATTGTTATTAATTATATAAGGAGAAGGGGTGGGAGTCTATAAGTTGTACTTCTTCTCACTCCTTTTCGAATATGTATTATATGTCTTATATGTCTTATTTATTTTCTTCTGTTTGACATTCATGTTCGAAATAAATACATCAATCAATCAATCAATCAATCAAATTATACAGTATGTTTGTTTCATATTGTCTTTTCGAACTAAACAGTCTGTTGTATGTCCTCTGACCATACTTCTATTTCTAAAGAATAAAACAATAAATACATCAAATTGAGAAGAAATGTTTGTGTTTACTACATGTTTTGTTGTTGACAATCTGTCAAAGACACATTATAGACAGAAGACATTTTAGTAGTTCAACATTTTAAAGAACATTGAAGCTTCTATCACTGCAGAGAAATATTTCCATGACGATCATGGGATATGCATATTGTTAGATGCTCATGTTAGTGACTACTGTAGGATAAGCATACATTTGCATCTTATTACCTCCGCCAAGGAGGTTATGTTTTTGCCAGGGTTTGTTTGTCTGTTTGTCTGTCCGTTAGTGTGCAACATAACTCAAAAAGTTATGGACAGATTTTGATGAAATTTTCAGGGTTTGTTGGAAATGGGATAAGGAAGAAATGATTAAATTTTGGTGGTGATCGGGGGGGGTGGGGGGCACGGGGGGGGGGCACTGATCAGCCTTGGCGGAGGTCTGCGCTCTCCGAGTGCTTCTAGTTGATCATTTTTTTTTTGCTGCACTGAAAATCTAATTAAATCCTAACACATAACATCCCATAATTACAGATATTAATGACATTAATTAAATTTGGACAGACACAGCAAGTTCTTCAAATGTCTATAAATTTCTGTCATTTTTAGTCCGTATATGATTGAGTTGAAGAGAGGTTGATACAAAATAAGCTGTAAAGTCATGATTATTCATAACTTGCACAGTAATCTACACCTGGCTTTTCTGCCTCCGTCCATAATAATATACATTATATAGACTAAATTTCCTCTAAAATTAGCGTTTATTTGCAACATAGTATAGCAACCTATTACATGATCAAAACAAATTAATTTTAGCAAAAAATAAAAGTAAGTAAGCAAGTAAATTTTATTTATAGAGCACTTTTCACAGACAGAGTCAAAAAGTGCTTTATCAATTCAAATCAGAATCAAATCAAGTTTACAGAGACCCAACAGAATCCTTCAGGAGCAAACACTTGTGACTGGTGACAGTAGCAAGGAAAAACTTCCCAAAAGTCTCTGTTTTGAACGTCTGGCTCGCCAGAAATTTGTGATGTTAAAATGGGCTCACAAGCCAAAAAAGTTTGGGAACCACTGTCCTAGACACTACTGTAGGATAATCACAATTTTCAAACCAAACGATCATGTGTTGAACATAATGATACCCTGTACTGAGTGGTGGAGGCTAACATTGAATATCATGTCAGAGGAATAGTATCCCATTATAGGACATTAATTCAATTTGGGTGGACACAGCAAGTTCTTCAAATGTACATAAATCTCTGTCATTTTTAGTCCGTATATGATGGGGTTGAAGAGAGGATGATACAAAACAAGCTGTAAAGTCATGATTAAAAATGCAGTTTTTGGCATATCAGCTTCCAGTCGAACAATCACCACGTTATATGTAATTAACAAGAAAATATTGATTAAAACCAGCAGATGGGGTAAACAGGTCTGTGCAGCTTTTTTCCTGACTTCTGGAGAGCTTCGATAGGTTATTATCAATATTCTGGTGTATGTAAAAAGTATGAATACCACAGGGAAAAATCCAAGATTTATCAAAAGAACAATGCCATATATTGTTGTTGCTCGTGAAGGTACACAGTGAAGTTTGAGAATTGAGTTATTACAAAAAATGGAGGGCAAAGTAAATCTACAGAACCTTTCATTATCAATCAGTATCACTGCTAACGTAAGCTCACAAAGAGGAACAAGCCAAGCTAAAACCAGTAGGACTGTAACAGTAGTTTTTCTCATGATAGTTGGATATTGCAGAGGTTTACATATAGACACATATCTGTCATAGGCCATAGCAGCTAAAAGTAGAAATTCAGATGCCACTAAAACATAGAACATGAAATACTGAAACAGACAGGCTGAATAAGATATGACCTGCTTTTCAGATAAAAAGTCAATCAATAGTTTTGGGTAGACCACAGTGCTGTAAAGAACAGAATTCACCAACAAAGCTGCAATAAAAATGTACATAGGTTCATGGAGGTTTCGGTGAATACAGATCAGACAAATGATGGTTGAATTACTACAGATTATAAGCATGTATGTAAAAAATACAGTCACAAAATAGGCATATTTATATTTCTCTACTTCCACATACCCACCAAAAATTAGATATGTGATGTTAAAGTCTTCATCCATTTAGAAAGTTAAGTAATAAACTCAAGGAAATAGATATATGATATAGAAAGACTTGAGGAGTGTCACTTAGAAGAGTGCTGAAGCTTATAATATTCTGTTTATTGGATTCTCCTTTTCATTTAAAGCATCACCTGGTCCCGAAATACATACCACATGTGTCATCTCCATAAGAAATTAATGTTTGAGTGAGTGAAATGCTTTTATTAAGGTTTCGTCAACCTCTATGGATCTCATTAAACTTTCTCTCAAGAGTCAATAATGATTAACTAATACATAAATAACGTCACCAATTTTTGTGTGACTTTCTGGGTAAAACAGTTATTGTATCCTATTATCTGTGTGTGAAATGTTATAATTTATACGAAATGGCCAAAAACGTGGTTTGTGAGGTTGCACTGACCTTTGACCTTTGATTCAATAGAATGTAATCATGTCATCATTTTGAGAAAGTTTGTGGTTGTTTTAACTATATCCCTTCAAGGTATTTTTATTGAGAAGGATGATGATGGCATTGACAATAATAGTGGAAATGGTGATGTTGAAGCAGCGTATGACTTTCATCACAAGATGACTCCATCTCAAGCAGTCCATTTGTTTACATACCAAACCGCAACGTCACTCTGGCCTTTTCGGAATTTTTTTCGGGAAGTGCATTATAGGAATGGGAATTCCACACAGCTGGAGTGGCAACAAACATGGAGTCAACAAGCAATGAAACAGTGTCCGCTACTGGGTCAGAAGAAATGGAAGGAATCACTGTAAGTCAATTGTCATATTATTAGGGATGCAGCGTTACTCGGGAAAACCATGTACCGTTCGGTCTGCCCCACATGGGACAATCCACCCTTATGGACTGTGGGTTTTTGGTTTTGCAATTGATTAATGTCTCGCTTGCTTGACATACAAGTGAACATGTGGCGCGGGGCAGCCCCGCCCCTTTGTAAGAGACAGCAGAGTCCTGCACGTCTCCTCCACTGTTCCAAAACTGACACCCACCTGTACCCACGTACATTAGACCCACAACCCGACCTCACCTGTGATTAAACACATTATCTACACAGTAACTCACATTTAAGTACCTGTGGGTACCCGACCTGGTGCAGGACTCTGACACACATAATGTATCGTGACATGCTATTACAAGGAAATGCGCACTGTAGATAACCGTGGCGTTTTTATACCACTATTTTCTTTCACATGCCTATGCAGAAAAGGAAGTTATTTATTTGAAAAAGCCCCCTTTGGGCCCTACGTGTGCACATGCCTGTTTTATACGACTGTATACAAGTAGTCAAGGAATAAGAAAGGGTTCTACTGTTCAGTATAGAAAGTGTTATTTTATTCAGCAGACTGACATAATTTGTTCCTACTGTAAAATTCAGTTTTTGCTGACAAGCCAAATAAAAATATAGTTCAGGGAGATAAAAAACTATTCTCTTTACGCACAAAACAAGTACTGAAACCGAACCGAAACTGTGGCCCAAAAATGGAGGTACAGACTGAACCATGGGCTACCTGTACCATTCCACCCCTACATCTTATAATACTAGACCAGAGGTGACAAAAGTATTCCCATTCATTCCTCAGGTAGAAGTCTAGATACTAGGGTTTAAACAGACTTCTGTAGAAGTTGAACTATCGACTCAAACTTTTTGCTCAAGTAAAAGTGTAAAAGTACTGGATTCAAAACTAATTAAAGTATAAAATAAATGTAAGGAGAAAAAATGCCATTAGGACAAAAGTTTAGGCAGTGCCACATGGGCCTATAGTGCACTACCCCAACTCCTAAAAAACATGTTTCTAAAAAAGGACATAATGACTATAATGTTATATCAAAATGTTAATGTTGAAACATTTGGGATGCACTAGTCTACCTGTTTCAGCCGCATATATGACCACTGAAAATGAAGGCATTTGAGTCCAATACAAATGTATTCAAGAACCATATATGTGTCCTACTGAGCACTAACATGTTTATGGAGCGAAAGATATGACGACTAGTTGAATATAAGTATTGGAATGATGCAAAAAGTCTGGTGTGATGGATTGATTACAAACCAATAGGGGTCAGAATGGTATATGTTTATACTTCTCATCCAATCACAATCAAATTCACTTTTTTTTTTTTTTTCTCTCTTCTACTTGTCTTGTCCGGCATCATAACAGCAGAACAGTGGCCTGGCTGCCTTGCTGCGGTGAATAAATTTGCTTTGCCAAGGGGAACATAAAGTATATGAGGCTCCCCTTGATATTCCACTGTTTTTATTTTAGGGTTTGCTGAACCACATTTTGATGCCGAACCTGACAGGAAAGAACTGGGGGAAGGAGAAGAAAGAGAGAAGAGAGAAGGGGAGAGAGTGAAGGCGGGAGAAAAGAAAAAGAAGGTGAAAAAGACCTTCACAAATTCACTCTATCTGGATGGCGCGATTTATCTGGATAGTTTTTTTTATTTGAATGATGACGAGCTGGAATGAAATAGGAGTAACGAGGCTATTTTTAAAATGTAAGGAGTAGAAGTAAAAAGTCAGCTAAAAATAGTTATTCTAGTAAAGTACAGATAAACAAAATTTCTACTTAAGTAAGGTAACCAAGTATTTGTACTTTGTTACTTGACACCTCTGAATACGGAGTGTGTGATTGCGAAAAACAAAACTTAGACATCATTTTCATGTGTAGGCTTATCATACACGCCTCGTAAGCATACAGGGTATGGATTGGCCCTCACTGTTCACTTGCTCGTTATACTACGTGTATGATAAGTCTCAGGCCAAATTAATGGAGGCGACAGGTCATCAGCAGCTAAACTGAGACTGAGGAGATGTGGGCAATACAAAGAAAATGTATGTGCATGTGGAGACAGAGGAGTGAGGCCTGTAGAGGATTAAAGATGAAGAAAAGTTGAACAGTTTCACAGTTTGACATGTTGCACTGATATAAGTCATTAAACAGTATGTTTGTTTCATATTGTCTTTTCAAGCTCAACAGTCTGTTGTATGTCCTCTGAAGAATAAAACAATAAATACATCAAACTGAGAAGAAACCTTTGTGTTTATTACATGTTTTGTTTTTGACAATCTATCAAAGACACATTATAGACAGAAGACATTTTAGGAGTTCAACATTTTAAAGGACATTGAAGCTTCTACCACTGCAGAGAAACATTTCCATGACGATCATGTGATATGCATATTGTTAGATGGTCATGTTAGTGACTACTGTAGGATAAGCATACATTTGCATCTTATTGATCTTTTTTTGCTGCACTAAAAATCTAATTAAATCCTAACACATAACATCCCATCATTATAGGTATTAATGACATTAATTCAATTTGGGTGGACACAGCAAGTTCTTCAAGTGTCTATAAATCTCTGTCATTTTTAGTCCGTATATGATGGGGTTGAAAAGAGGATGATACAGAACAAGCTGTAAAGACATGATTAAAAATACAGTTTTTGGCATATCAGCTTCCAGTCGAACTATCACCACATTATATGTCATTAATAAGAAAAAGTTGATTAAAACCAGCAGATGGGGTAAACAGGTCTGTGCAGCTTTTTTCCTGACTTCTGGAGAGCTTTGATAGGTTATTATTAATATTCTACTGTATGTAAAAAGTATGAATACCACAGGGCATAATGTCAGATTTGTGAAAAGAACATAACCATATATTGTTAATGCTTGTGATTTTACACAGTAAAGTCTGTGAATTGAGTTATTACAAAAAATGAACGGCAAAGTAAATTCACAGAACCTTTCATTATCAATCAGTATCACTGCTAATGTAAGTTCACAAACAGGAATCAGCCAAGGTAAAACCAGTAGGACTGTAACAGTAGTTTTTCTCATGATAGTTGGATATTGCAGAGGTTTACATATAGACACATATCTGTCATAGGCCATAGCAGCTAGAAATAGAAATTCAGACGCCACTAAAACATAGAACATGAAATACTGAAACAGACAGGCCGAATAAGATATGACCTGCTTTTCAGATAAAACATCAATCAATAGTTTTGGGTAGACCACAGTGCTGTAAAGAACAGAATTCACCAACAAAGCCGCAATAAAAATGTACATAGGTTCATGGAGGTTTGGATGAATACAGATCAGACAAATGATGGTTGAATTACTACAGATTATAAGAATGTATGTTATAAATATTACCACAAAATAGGCATATTTATATTTCTCTACTTCCACATACCCACCAAAAGTTATATATGTGACATTAAAGTTTTCATCCATTTAGAAAGTTAAATATTAAAATAAGTAAAACAGCTTTATGATATAGAAAGACCTGAAGAATGCTAAAGCTATAATTTACTGTATATGATCTTCACCTATTCATTAAAAGTAGTAGCTGACCTGGAATTTCACATTATATGTGTCATCACTAAATGACACTAATGTTTGAGTCAGTGAAATGCTTTTATTAAGGTCATCAGCCTCCATGGATCTCATTAAAGTTTCCCTCAAGAGTCAGAGGAGTTGTTTGTCAGTCTGTAAATACATTTATCAAACTTTGTTTATTGTTTTTTTTTTTTTTTTTCTGAACGCAATTGTGTAACAACTCAGGTTATTTTCTACCAACACATTTGGCCAAAGTGCTGTACAAAGACATAAAAACAAATTAAAACAAACACATAGAAGAAGCAATAAAAGCAGTAAAAGTAATTATATATTAAAACAATAAAAGCCAAACTCTCACTGAGTTAAAAGCCAAAGAGAAAAAAATATGTTTTAAATATTTAAAAACAGAAACAGTCGGCCTGCCTGATGTGTAAAGCTAGTTCATTCCACAGTTTGGAGGCAGCGACTGGAAAAGCTTCGTCACATCTCAGCTTCCTCTGTGTCCTAGGGACTGGGGCGCCAATAAGGGGGTGGGGGGGGGTGGTAAACATGACAAATTTATGGGGCTCAGTATTTGTGGGAAGCCCATAGAGTAGTGGAGGGGGCCCAGTGCATATAGAAGTTGTGAAAATTTCATGTAAGATCCACTGTATAAGAGAGGTATAGAAGTCGGTTGAAAGAACGTTGATAGAATGTTAAGTTTCGTTTGCATTTTCACGGTATCGTGAGTGACGTTGTTTATGGACAGCACCCCCACATATTGACCCTTTGCACCGACGTCACAGTTATCATGTGACTAGGGGTTCAGTGCCATGGTGGATGGCAAAAGCAACACAACAAACAAACGAATGAGCAATGGATTATGGCTACCAGCTCTGAAAATAAAGTTTTGGAGTTGTCCTGCAAAGTGACTCACCTTACTGGATGGCAGAAAGAACGCTATTTGGAGAAGCTAGCAATAGCAGGGCTAGCTACCGACCCATATTGTCTCCCTCCGGATGTGTTTATGGATCTAACAAAATCCTCCAGTCTATCGGAGTTTAAAGCACACGATCTGTACCATTCTGTTCTAAATGGAGTGTCCCCATACACAGGTGCTGATCTAAACGCAGACTAAAGTCTGGATGATACCAGTTCTTAGTCTCAGGTTAGATTACCGAGTCGCTGTACTGCGCTCACGGCAGATGAATGTGTTTCATAATGGTAAAGGAAAGACACAGCTAACGTTAACTAGCTAGCTGTGTATGTTTTTAACATGTTTCCCCCAGCATGCCATCCAAACTCAAATAGACTGTAACCAAAAGCAGCTGTAATGAACTAACATTGTGTAATAATGTCAGTGGCTGTCATAAGTAGCCTACAGTATTAGCTCTGTTGTTGAAGTGGCTGCCTTTGTACTATCTACACACAGTAATATGTACAGTTTGACTACTATAACATATGGAACAGCATAATGACAATAACAGTATTTCATAGAACATAGTGTAGCTGGTAAAAAAGGCAGCTACCATAACAGAGCTAATATTGTAGGCTACTTATGACAGCCACTGGAACATAGTGGCTCATAGTAGTTAACCCAGTCTAGCCATCTAGCTAGCGTTTGGTGGAGCTAATGTGCGATCGACACAAACAGAGCCTGCTCTATCTGTAATATCAGGTCCATCATAGCCAGGTTCTGTCTGGAACCAGCTGAAACCATGGGTGTCTGTGAAGAAGGATGGAACTGTTGTGTGCGACCACTGTACGTGTAAAGCAGGGTTAAGAACGAACCAAAACGAGAACGTTAAGATCAAATTCGATATTAGCCGGTTTGCCGTCCAGTGTGCAGTCCTCGTTTGCGGCACGAACAAAGCGTGACGTAACGTGCAAAGGGTCAATATACCCCCCTGGTTCGACAGATTGAAAAGAGTACATTTCTGTCGGGTCCACCACAATTATGCTTTCATGGTGCCCATAATTGGTAGAGGTAGAGGGGGGGCTTAATATCAAATACCACATTAGCCCTGATTTTCTGATGCAACAAGATGTTCTAAGCACTCCTGTGTAATTTAAAAAAAAAATTTCATCCAAACCCCCCCCACCCCAAAAATTACTTTTTTTAATTCTGAAAATCGCAACTTTCACAGCTTCTCCACTCTTTTGTCCAGTGCAATGTATAAATATGTTCATGATGGGCCATTTAATGATCTTGTCAGTGCCATATTGTATCGTCAGAGTACTTTGTACTATGAAAAGTCTAATGTCAAGGTCATGTTATAGGTTAAAGGTCACCAAAATGCCTAGTTTTTTCTATAATTCATACCATTCTGACATTTTATCAAATATGTAAGTGAGTAAGTAAGTAAGTAAGTAAGTAAGTAAGTAAAGCTTTATTTATATAGCACTTTTTAAAACAACATGTTACAAAGTGCTTCACATAAAGGGGAGATAGATCAAATCAAATCAAATTTTAAGCCAATTTACAGAAACCCAACAGAATCCTCCAGGAGCAAACACTTACGACTGATGACAGTGGTGAGGAAAAACCATATGTCCAACCAACCAAATGTCCTAAGTTCTCTTCCCTCTGGTTTCCTGGTGGGATCCCCCAAGGCCTTTGGCCCTTTCAAAGCCACATTAGAGACTAAATATTGCAACATGTACATTCCATTTGAATTTGCCGCCATTAGTGTGGAGGGAAACACTAGCACACATTTTGGCGGGAATCACTAACACTTCATTCATTCATTCATTATCTGAACCCACTTTATCCTCACTAGGGTCATGGGGGTCGCTGGAGCCTATCCCAGCTACTTTAGGGCGAAGGCGGGGTTCACCCTGGACATTTCACCAGTTCATCTGAGGGCTGAACGTATAGAGGCAAACAATCACTCCCACATTCACACTTATGAGCAATTTTGATTAACCAATTAACCTATCAGTGCATGTCTTTGGATGGTGGGAGGAGCCAGAGTACCTAGAGAGAACCCATGCAGACATGGGGAGAACATGCAAACTCCACACAGAAAGGTCCAACCCCCACCGACTGGAGTTGGAATCGAACCCAGGACCTTCTGTCTGTGATGTGCGAGTGCTATCCACTGCACCACTGTGTCGCCCATCACTAACACTACAACCCACTGTCATGGAGCTACAAGGATTGCAACGGGACATTCAATTATTCATTTTCTGAACCCGCTTTATCCTCACTAGGGTCACGGGGGTCGCTTGGAGCCTATCCCAGCTACTTATGGGCGAAGGCGGGGTTCACCCTGGACATTTCACCAGTTCATCACAGACTGAACATATAGAGACAAACAATCACTCTCACATTCACACCTATGGGTGATTTGGATTAACCCATTAACCTATCAGTGCATGTGTTTGGATGGTGGGAGGAGCCGGAATACCCGGAGAAAACCCATGCAGACATGGGGAGAACATGCAAACTCCACACAGAAAGGTCCCACCCCCGTCGACTGGTGTTGGAATCGAACCCAGGACCTTCTGTCTGTGAGGCACAAGTGCTATCCACCACTGTGTCGCCCGCAACGGGACAAATACTTGTAAATGTCAAAGTCATGTGAAACTACCGTTTGTTATTTTTGACATGTCTGTATGGATAATACATTGAGTAAATAGTTCTGTTTAATGTGTCTTATTGAATGGAAGCTGTTTGTGGTCAGTAGATGTGTTATGAGGAGAGAACCTGAGCCCAACATTTGGAAGAACCCACATTAACAGCTTAATTCCATGAAATATGCATTTTTGACCATTTGGGTGACCTTTGACCTATAATTTGACCTTGACACTACACCTTTTGTAATGCAAAGCACTCTGAAGACATGACATGTCTCACAAAAAAACATTTAAGGGCCCAGCATGAGCATATTGCTACATTGTACTTTATCAAAAGTGAAGAAGGTTTGAAAGTTCCCAAAAAAAAACACGTTTTCAGGGCTGAAAAAGTAATGTTCAGGGTAGGGGGGGCGTTGGGCTTGATTTGAAATTTTTTCACATTTTTGTATTCCCAAGACATGGGAGCATTAGAAAATCTGGGCTAAAGTTGAATCTGAAAATTTTCCTGAAACAAGCCCCCCCCCAGTAGAAGCGCCTCTGCCTAAGGATGACTAACAATGACTGATCTGCTGATCTGAGAGTGTGTGAAGGAGGGTACAGCTGGAGCAGGTCAGACAGATACTGGGGGGCTAGGCCATTGAGGCATTTAAAAACAAAGAAGATAATTTTAAAGTCAATTCAGAAAGGAAATGGAAGCCAGTGAACATATGTTCAAATTGGGGTGATATGGTCTACTTTTTTGCACCAGTTGAAAGTCGAGCAGCTGTGTCTTGAACCAGCTGCAGTCCAGTAAGTGAGTTGTGTCTAAGCCCAACATAAAGTGCATTACTGTAATCTAAGTCAGTTGTGAAAACAGCATGGAATAAAATCTGAAAATGATGCAGTGATTTAATCTGTGCATTAAGTTTGAGACCACTGTCCAGCCTTAGACCCAGGTTTGTTGCTGTATGTGTCAAATATTGATGCAAAGGACCCAGATCAGCATCAACTTTGGAGGCATCACCAGGCCCAAACAACATGACCTCAGTCTTTTCATCATTCAGGTGTAAGAAGTTTAGTGACATCCATGTTTCAATTTCTGCAATGTACTGGAGTAGTTTTTTGCCGAGTATGCATTTTCCTGTTTCAGTGGTGCATAAATTTGACTATTGTCAGTGTAAAGGTGGAATGAGATGCCATGTTTGTGAAGAACTGATCCTAGAAGTAAATAAGGGGAGAAGACAAGAAGGCCAAGTATGGAGCTTTGAGGCATTCCACATGTGAGAGGTGCAGCATCAGACTCAACAGGTCCAACGTGGACACAAAAACTTCTCTATTAAATAGGATCTGAACCACTCTAAACCTACACCCTGAATGCTGACCCAGTTCTCCAGGTGAGACAGCAGAATCTGATGGTCCACTGTATCAACAGCAGCAATCTGGTCCTACAAAACCAAAACTACACAGTGACCAGAGTCTGTGGCTAAAAGACTGTCATTGAGAACCCTCAACAAAGCCAAACTTGACAAATTTTAAAGGATGGATGGATAAAAAAAATTAAGCTGACAATTTGCATTGATCTACTGGAGTCATTCTGCATCATTGCTGAGTAAATACTCCAAGACCTTTGTAGTTTCATTAACTCAGTTACTTTGGTCTAATATTGTACTTTCCAGTTCATAATCAAAGAAGGTATTATAAAACCTGCTCCAATCCTAAAAGGTAGGGTGGGAGATCTTGGAAAAACAGTTCGAGCAAGCTACATTTTGAAAATACACAATTCAAAAGTCCAAACTCCTTTCTTCAGACATCCCCCCTGAAGCCACGCTTCCAGAGTATTGGAATGCACAATGCTTTGTAACAGTCGAATTTATGGAACGTGCCTGTAACACGGTGTATACTGTGTCGCCTAGCAGTGACGTCATAGGGCAGCGCCTGTATGTTTTTGCTAGAGTAACGATATGGACACCATGCTGGTTGGACATCTACCTCGCTCCTATTTTTTTTTGCTTCTGAGAACAACAGTGATGGTTAAGTAGTGGCACTATTTTGTTCATGTATGAAATATAGTAGCCATACAACCGGGCTTGGTAAGGTTGGAGTGTTTAATAAACGACGAGCATTTTGAAATCCCAGCATTAGTGTGGACGTGAGTTTCTGCCTGCCGTTTTCCTCCACTCTCCACGGTCTCAAACGAGCTGCCCGGACCCAAAACCATTACAGCTTGTTCCCGAGGATTTACAAGCACAGCACAGCATCAATTCACCCGGCTGGTAACGTTACATTTCCTAGTGATTTATGTTAGTGACAAAACAGTTTGCCAGTGAACTTTCCTTCCTAATATAGCTCATATAGCCAAGATCAGGCTGTGTTTCCTGTACAAGTGCTCCAAGCTTCTGGGAACGCATGATTCATGCCCGAAAAGGGGTATGTGCAGCAGGGGGAGGGACAAATGGCAGTTGAGTTTGATAGACTTATCACCATTCAATCATTTCGATGGGCCGGTTAAAATGATTGGATGGTGTTTTTTCAGTCCTGTCCATTCCACAGGTGACTACATTTTTTAAATTTCTGTGTTAAAGCATTTAATTAGTTGGTTGCAATTGGGGTACCCAATTGCATGTGTGAAGGGGATTTTAAGTAATATTGTAAAAAATGCTCCAGGAAAACATCTTCTACCCCACATTTAAGTCAGTGGAAATTGTAGAGTTTAGTTCACTCTAACCTGCATGAGTTCATGTGAAATCATGATGTTTGATGTAAAACAAGTTCAGATGTCTGACCATGTGGTAAGTCTGGGTCCTGAGTAGGCGTGGCCAAGAAGCAAAGCCATGACACTGTGAGTGACGATCACTGTGTCAGCAGAGATAGGATGGGGATAGAACTGTACAGAGATGTCCTGTTTGGTCTTTTGACCTAAAGCTTCAACTCATCTCCTGCTACATGAGTTGTAATAACCTGCTTTTATTTACTGACTGTGGGTGCCCCAACAACAGCATTCAGGACTGCAGTAGTGTTTTCTTTCTATTTTGGAACATTATCCTACATCCCTAAAGTGAGTTTGCTCACCGAGCTTTCTAGTCCTGTACCAACAGAGAGCTCCGATACCTTGGTCTATGTGAAGGCCGAGCTTAGTTATGCCGATAATGCCAAATGTATCATATTTGATACATAAGTTTTGAAGCCCTCTACATGATCAGTATGATATTTTTTTCTTGAAAAACCTGATGTATACAATTAGATACATGCAATACACAGATAATCCTCCAGGGGGGAGGAATTTGTTCACCAGAGGCCTTTCCTGTGACACTACAAGATTGTCAATAATGAGGAGGGAGGCAGAACTTTGGCAATTTTGAAAAGGAGTTATCAATTTGTTAGACATGTTTGTGTTATGTTTTTGTTTATCCAAAAATAATAATATTTGAGCACTGAGACCCAATGTATCAAATATGACACAAAATGAAAACTCATACATGGAAATTGATATTGGAGAAAAAATTTTGGGTTGTTCAGAAGGAACAATAAAGGCTCCAGTGTCAAACAACTGGAATTTTCTGTCAATAATTTAATGGTTTAGGATTTATAGGGTTATTGAGGACACACGGGAAACACTCTATAAAAACTTAAACAACCAGTGCGTCTCATTTTCTCCAGCTGCTGTCCTTTTCTACAGATCGAAGAACATTACTCTATTATTATATACATCAGTATCATTGGCAATCCTGCAGAGTACTTTACTCATAGTGTTACAACACCACTAATTTAATAGGCCAGTAAAAACAATTGCACTCCCTCAATACATTAAAGCTATACCTACTAGGGATGCAAATTATGGATTAATTCATTAATCGTTAGTTTGTTACCCTTATCGATCAATTAACGATAATTGATAAGCAGCGATTTTCCTGAGAACCTGAATTTCTTTATCAGTACAGCCTCTATGAAAAAAAGCTAAATATTGTTTATACACTTCATGAAAAACCATGTCATATTTCTTAATGACTGATTTATTGAACCACTGGATACAGTCAGTGTTTCCTGTGGAATTCAGCTGTTGATGTGGTGGTGTGTAATAGGGGGGTGCACGCATGTGCGTTTCGCCGGTGGGTGGATGGGTGCACGCATGTGCGTTTTGTGTGTGTGTGTGTGTTGGGGGCGGGGGGGTGCATGCGTCACTTTTCATCCTACTTTTAATACTATGGGGGTCTGTACCCCGCAGAAGTGAAAGTGAAACTTTTCATTTTCTCATTTATCTTTTCCCCACCTCCTGAAGCTTCACAAATGCATTACATAACTGTGGCCTGAATCAGGAGGCTGGAGGATGTTTTCAACTTCTGTCTCACTGACTGTGGACTAGACAAATCTCCAGGGAAAATGCTCCGATACCGTCCCCGCATTTGTGCGTGTATTTATTCAGGGGTGCACAAACAGATGGGCTGGTTTGTGTTTGGCTCCACCATGTCCATAAAGACATTTGAACTCATCAACACCATGATCCGATTCGATGGCCGGCTATCCCAGCCATGGCGTCGCAGCGTGGAAGAACCAGCAGCCTTCGGACAGGTGTGGACAGGTGGACAAGGGCAATTAACCGACAATAAATAATTTAATCGAGCAAATTCTTATCGTTAGTTGATTAATTGTTTACATCCCTAATACCTACCGATCTGGCATTTCTCACAGCACTTAGTAACAGTTTGAACATGAACAACCCGTCTCCTTTCAAAGCCTCGCCCGCTTCCCCCTGCCTGAGCTCTGACGCTCCCCTACTCTCACCTGATGCACACAGTGGAAGCGGAGGTCCGGTCCGCTTCGGCGTGGCCACAGACCCCTCCCTCAGCAATCAGATAAATTATCCACCTGCCGCGGTCCTGTTTCATCAGTAGAACCTGTATTTAAGGGTCTGGTCTGTGCAGCGCTGGGTCATTGTCTTCACTGCACCTCATCAGCTGGGCAATGAAGTGCCCAGGCAATGGATGCGCACACTGTGAGCACGCAGACTCCGCAAATTTTCCGTGGACATTTGAGGTTTCATAGTCCATACATTTATCATCCTACATCATCCTGCATTGTGTGACACCAAGTACATGTACCTGTATGAGTCCCGTGGTCATAAAAGCTGACGTTTTTGTGGACATGTCTGCAGAGTCATCGACACCTGACTCCCGGACATTATCTCCATCCTTCACTCATCGGACTGTGACTGCTGCAATCAGGTTTTTCCTGTTTGTTCCCCTTGGTTGTTATTTCTGTGAATAAATCCGTTTTTTCCCTTCATGTGCATTTGAGTCCTATCCATTCACATCCATAGACAGGAAATTTTGGTCAGTGACAGGAGGAGCAGCGCCAGTGAAACGTCAGATTCAGAGGTACTGATATCGGATGCAGGACGGCGGTAATGGATGACTGACAGGAGGCTCAGCCAATTAATTTATTCAGACCGAATAAAATGATTGGTCATACTTTTATCAGAAGTATACATTTTTGAGTTTCAATACCTTGTGGATTTCTTTCACATTTTAGTTTGACACACGCTTATTGGGAGCATTTTAAGATGACAAGAGAAAAGTGTAAAAATGCCACATCATACGGTATGGCTTTAACACTAGTGAGTGAAAATAAATAAATAAATAAATAAATAAATAACTCTCAGGCAAAATTAATGGAGGCGACAGGTCATCAGCAGCTAAACTGAGACTGAGGAGATGTGGGCAATACAAAGAAAATGTATGTGCATGTGGAGACAGAGGAGTGAGGCCTGTAGAGGATTAAAGATGAACAAAAGTTGAACAGTTTCACAGTTTGACATGTTGCACTGATATAAGTCATTATACTGTATATTTGTTTCATATTGTCTTTTCGAGCTGAACAGTCTGTTCTATGTCCTCTGACCATACTTCTGTTTCTAAAGAATAAAACAATAAATACATCAAACTGAGAAGAAACCTTTGTGTTTATTACATGTTTTGTTGTTGATAATCTATCAAAGACACATTATAGACAGAAGACAGTTTAGTAGTTCAACATTTTAAAGGACATTGAAGCTTCTACCACTGCAGAGATATGTTTCCATGACGATCATGGGATATTCATATTGTTAGATGGTCATGTTAGTGACTACTGTAGGATAAGCATACATTTGCATCTTATTGATCTTTTTTTGCTGCACTGAAAATCTAATTAAATCCTAACACATAACATCTCATAATTACAGATATTAATGACATTAATTCAATTTGGATGGACACAGCAAGTTTTTCAAGTGTGTATAAATTTCTGTCAGTTTTAGTCCGTATATGATGGGGTTGAAGAGAGGATGATACAGAACAAGCTGTAAAGTCATGATTAAAAATACAGTTTTTGGCATATCAGCTTCCAGTCGAACAATCACCACATTATATGTAATTAACAACAAAAAGCTGATTAAAACCAGCAGATGGGGTAAACAGGTCTGTGCAGCTTTTTTCCTGACTTCTGGAGAGCTTCGATAGGTTATTATAAATATTCTAATGTATGTAAAAAGTATGAATACCACAGGGAAAAACACAAGATTTATCAAAAGAACATAACCATATATTGTTAATGCTTGTGATTTTACACAGTAAAGTCTGTGAATTGAGTTATTACAAAAAATGGACGGCAATGAAAATTCACAGAACCTTTCATTATCAATCAGTATCACTGCTAATGTAAGTTCACAAACAGGAATCAGCCAAGGTAAAACCAGTAGGACTGTAACAGTAGTTTTTCTCATGATAGTTGGATATTGCAGAGGTTTACATATAGACACATATCTGTCATAGGCCATAGCAGCTAAAAATAGAAATTCAGATGACACTAAAACATAGAACATGAAATACTGAAACAGACAGGCCGAATAAGATATGACCTGCTTTTCAGATAAAACATCAATCAATAGTTTTGGGTAGACCACAGTGCTGTAAAGAACAGAATTCACCAACAAAGCTGCAATAAAAATGTACATAGGTTCATGGAGGTTTTGATGAATACAGATCAGACAAATGATGGTTGAATTACTGCAGATTATAAGAATGTATGTTATAAATATTACCACAAAATAGGCATATTTATATTTCTCTACTTCCACATACCCACCAAAAGTTATATATGTGACATTAAAGTTTTCATCCATTTAGAAAGTTAAATATTAAAATAAAGAAAACAGGTTTGTGATATAGAAAAACTTTAATATTGCTGAAGCTTATAATATACTGTATAGGATCTTCACTTATTCATTAAAAGTAATAGCTGCCCTGGAATTTCACATTACATGTGTCATCACCGAATGAAAGTAATGTCTGAGTCAGTGTCATGCTTTTATTAAGGTCATCAGCCTCCATGGATCTCATTAAACTTTACCTCAAGAGTCAGAGGAGTTGTTTGTCAGTCTGTAAATACATTTATCAAACTTTGCATTGGTTTTTTATTCTGAACATTAGTTTGTAAAAACTCAGGTTATTTTCTCTATTTTGAAAAAAAAGGAATACTTTGTCATTAAATTTTTGTCATAAATGTGTGGTTTGTTCTCTGTGTTTTTCTAACTTTTCCTCTCATGGATTTTTTTTCTCATGGAAGTATTTACTCAACTTTTTTCATAAAGCACTCCAAAAACAACACATTTGGCCAAAGTGCTGTCCACAGACATAAAAAGAAACACATAAAAGAAGTAATAAAAGCAGTAAAAGTAATTACATATTAAAATAGTAAAAGCCAAACTCTCACTGAGTTAAAAGCCAAAGAGAAAAAATATGTCAGCCTGCCTGATGTGGAAAGGTCATTCATTCCACAGTTTAGGGGCAGTGACTGATAAAGCCCTGTCACCACTAAAAGAATTTTAAAGTTAATTCGGGACTGAAATGGAAGCCAGTGAATTGTTGTTAAAATTGGGGTGATATGGTCTACTTTTTTGGCACCAGTTGAAAGTCGAGCAGCTGCGTCTTGAACAAGCTGCAGTCGAATAAGTGAGTTGTGTCTAAACCCAACATAAAGTGCATTACCGTAATCTAAGGCAGTTGTGACAAAAGCATGGAATAAAATCTGAAAATGATGCACAGGAAGTAATTATGCAACTTTGACCAGCTGTCTCAGTTGAAAAAAGCTGGACTTTACCACTGATTTAATCTGTACATTAAGTTTGAGATCACTGTCCAGCCTTAGACCCAGGTTTGTTGCTGTATGTGTCAAATATTGATGCAAAGGACCCAGATCAACATCAACTTTGGAGGCATCACCAGGCCCAAACAACATGACCTCAGTCTTTTCATCATTCAGGTGTAAGAAATTTTGTGACATCCCTGCTTTAATTTCTGTTATGTACTGGAGTAGTTTTTCGCCAAGTACGCTTTATGCTCTGTCAGTGGTACATACATTTGACTACTGTCAAGTGTAAAGATGGAATGAGATGTCATGTTTATGGAGAACTGATCCTAGAAGAAGTACATAAGGGGAGAAGACAAGAAGGCCAAGTATGGAGCTTTGAGGCACTCCACATGTGAGAGGTGCAGTGTCAGACTCAACAGGTCCAACATGGACATAAAAACTTCTCTATTAAATAGGATCTGAACCACTCTAAACCTACACCCTGAATGCTGACCCAGTTCTCCAGATGAGACAGCAGAATCTGATGGTCCACTGTGTCAATGACAGCAATGTGGTCCAACAAAACCAAAACTACACAGTGACCAGAGTCTGTGGCTAAGACTGTCATTGAGAATCCTCAATAAAGCCAAACTTGATGAGTTCTAAAGGATGGATGGATAAAAAAAATTAAGCTAACAATTTGCATTGACTTTTTAAAGTCATTCTGCATCACTACTGAGTAAATACTCCTAGACCTTTATAGTTTCATTAACTCAGTTACTTGGGTTGAATATTGTACTTTCCAGTTCATAATCAAACAAGTTATTATAAAACCTGTTCCAACCCTTAAATCACTGGAGATTTTACAGTTTAGTTCACTTTAACCTGCAAGAGTTTGTGTAAAATCATGATGTTCGATGTAAAACAAGTTCAGATGTCTGACCGTGTGGTAAGTCTGGGTCCTGAGTGGGCGTGGCCAAGAAGCAAAGCCATGACACTGTGAGTGACGATCACTGTGTCAGCAGAGATAGGATGGGGATAGAACTGTACAGAGATGTCCTGTTTGGTCTTTTGACCTAAAGCTTCAACTCATCTCCTGCTACATGCTTTGTAATAACCTGCTTTTATTTCTTGACTGTGGGTGCCCTAACAACAGCATTCAGGACTGCAGTAGTGTTTTCTTTGTATTTTGGAACATTATCCTACATCCATAAAGTGAGTTTGCTCACGGAGCTGTCTAGTCCTGTACCAACAGAGAGCTCTGATACCTAGGTCTACATGAAGGCTGAGCTTAGTTATCCCGATAACACAAAATGTAACATATTTGATACATGAGTTTTGAAGCCCTCTACATCAGGGGTGTCAAACTCATTTTAGTTCAGGGGCCACATTCAACTATATTTGATCTGAAGTGGGCCGAACCAGTAAAATAATAACATAATAGTATAAAAAATAATGTCAACTCCAAACTTTTCTCTATGTTTTAGAGCAAAAAAAGTAAATTTACATTAGGAAAAGGTTTACATCTACAAACTATCCTTTCAAACAATGTGAATAACATGAACAAACTGAAAAAATAAGTGTAATTTTAACAATATTCTGCCTCAGTTTATCATTTACACATGTACATTATAACTTGTAGAGACAGTGGATCAACAAATACACAAAACATTTAATATCAGCCAGAATATTGTTAAAATTGAACTTACTTCTCTTAAGAAGTTTCAGGTTGTTCATATTTGTTCAGGTTTTTCAAATTTTTTGCAAACTTATACTTTGTTTTAGTGTATATACATGAAAATAGTTACATTTACAAAGAGAAAAATGTGGAGTTGTGAGTATTTATATGTTATTATGATAGTATTTTACTGGTCCTGCCCACTGGAGATTTGATTAGTTTTAAATGTGGAACCTGAAATAAAAAGATTGTTCATATCTTAGTGTAATTTTTGCATTTCACAAATTCTTCCCAAGGGCCGGACTCGACCCTTTGGCGGGCCGGATTTGGCCCCAGGGCCGCATGTTTGACACCTGTGCTCTACATGATCAGTGTGATTTTTTTTTCTTAAAAAACCTGATGTATACAATTAGATACATGCAATACACAGGTAATCCTTCAGGGGGAGGAATTCATTCAGCAGAGGCCTTTCCTGTGACACTACAAGATTGTCAATAATGGGGAAGGAGGCAGAACTTTGGCAGTTTTGAAAAGGAATGATCAATTTGTTAGACATGTTTGTGTTATGTTTTTGTTTGTTCAAAAATAATATTTGAGCATTGAGACTCGATGTATCAAATATGACACAAAATAAAAACTCATGTGGAAATTGATATTGGAGAAAAAAATTTTGGGTTGTTCAGAAGGACCAATACAGGCTCCAGTGTCAAAGACCAAGAATTTTCTTTCAATGATTTCATGGTTCAGGATTTATAGGGTTACTGAGGAGACACGGGAAACACTCTATAAAAACTTAAACAACTAGTGTGTCTCATTTTCTCCAGCTGCTGTCCTTTTCTACCGATCGAAGAACATTACTCTATTATTATCTACATTGGTATAAGTGGCAACCTTGCAGAGTACTTTACTTATAGTGTTGCAACACCACTAATTTATTAGGTCTGTAAAAACAGTTGCACTCTCTCAAAACATCAACACTAGTGAGTAAAAATAAATAAAAAAAAATAACTCTCAGGAAAAATTAATGGAGGCAACAGGTCATCAGCAGCTAAACCGAGACTGAGGAGATGTGGGCATTACAAAGAAAATGTATGTGCATGTGGAGACAGAGGAGTGAGGCCTGTAGAGGATTAAAGATGAAGAAAAGTTGAATAGACATGTTGCGCTGATATAAGTCATTATACTGTATATTTGTTTCATATTGTCTTTTCGAAGTAAACAGTCTGTTGTATGTCCTCTGACCATACTTCCATTTCTAAAGAATAAAACAATAAATACATCAAACTGAGAAGAAATGTTTGTATTTATTATCATCTTACTAATCATTTTTTGCTGCACTAAAAATCTAATTAAATCCTAACACATAACATCAAATCATTACAGGTATTAATGACATTAATTCAATTTGGGTGGACACAGCAAGTTCTTCAAGTGTCTATAAATCTCTGTCATTTTTAGTCCGTATATGATGGAGTTGAAGAGAGGATGATACAGAACAAGCTGTAAAGCCATGATTAAAAATACAGTTTTTGGTATATCAGCTTCCACTCAAACAATCACCACATTATATGTAATTAACAAGGAAAAGTTGATTAAAACCAGCAGATGGGGTAAACAGGTCTGTGCAGCTTTTTTCCTGACTTCTGGAGAGCTTCGATAGGTTATTATAAATATTCTACTGTATGTAAAAAGTATGAATACCACAGGGCATAATGTCAGATTTATCAAAAGAACAATGCCATATATTGTTATTGCTCGTGATTTAACACAGTAAAGTCTGTGAACCGAGTTATTACAAAAAATGGACGGTAAAGTAAATTTGCACAATCTTTCCTTAACAATGAGGATCCCTGTTAACAAAAACTCACAAACAGGAATCAGCCAAGGTAAAACCAGTAGGACTGTAACAGTAGTTTTTCTCATGATAGTTGGATATTGCAGAGGTTTACATATAGACACATATCTGTCATAGGCCATAGCAGCTAGAAATAGAAATTCAGACGCCACTAAAACATAGAACATGAAATACTGAAACAGACAGGCTGAATAAGATATGACCTGCTTTTCAGATAAAACATCAATCAATAGTTTTGGGTAGACCACAGTGCTGTAAAGAACAGAATTCACCAACAAAGCTGCAATAAAAATGTACATAGGTTCATGGAGGTTTGGATGAATACAGATCAGACAAATGATGGTTGAATTACTGCAGATTATAAGAATGTATGTTATAAATATTACCACAAAATAGGCATATTTATATTTCTCTACTTCCACATACCCACCAAAAGTTAGATATGTGACATTAAAGTTTTCATCCATTTAGAAAGTTAAATATCAAAAGAAGGAAAACAGCTTTATGATATAGAAAGACTTGAGGAGTGTCACTTAGAAGAATGCTGAAGCTATAATTTACTGTACATTATCTTCACCTATTCATTAAAAGTAGTAGCTGACCTGGAATTTCACATTGTATGTGTCATCACTAAATGACAGTAATGTTTGAGTCAGTGAAATGCTTTTATTAAGGTCATCAACCTCCATGGATCTCATTAAAGTTTCCCTCAAAGAGTCAAGAGTTGTTTGTCAGTCTGTAAATACATGTACCAAACTTTTTTTGTACTGACCGCTATTGTGTAACAACTCAGGTTATTTTCTACCTTTTGAAAATAAAGTAATACCGTAAATTCCAGACTATAAGCCGCTACTTTTTTCCCACGCTTTAAACCCTGCGGCTTATACTCCGACGCGGCTTATACGACGATTTTACCTTATTGCCTGCCACACCCCAGGGAAGAATCTGTCTATTGTTACCAGGTATGCAGGAATGGATACACATGAACAACTTAACCTTTATAAAGTTAATATTAACACACACAAAAGGGGAACTTTTAAGGAAAAATAGTAAGCCTTCAAATGTTAATATTGTTTCATAAATATACAAAACAAAACTCTGAATGAAAACACCCAACAAAGCTCTCCAGAAACCGTCATAAATTTAAAGCATTTCAGAATTAATGCGCACGTCATGAGAGGCAGCGTGTGCATATTGAGGCACTGACACCGCCGGTGGCTCACTTCTGGTACCACGGCTCGGTGCCGCGGCACCTCGGCTCGAGGTGCCGGAGGTGCCACGGCACCGGTGGCACCGAGCTGTGGCACTTTGGTGCCACAGCACCCGGCACCAAACCCTGGTACCGTACACAAAGGTAAGAAACCTTTGTGTTTATTACATGTTTTGTTGTTGACAATCTGTCAAAGACACATTATAGACAGAAGACATTTTAGTAATTAAACATTTTAAAGGACATTGAAGCTTCTGTCACTGCAGAGAAACATTTCCATGATGATCATGGGATATGCATATTGTTAGATGCTCATGTTAGTGACGACTGTAGGATAAGCATACACTTGCATCCTACTGATCATTTTTGCTGTACTAAAAATCTAATTAAACCCTGACTCATAGCATCCCATAATTACAGATATTAATGACATTAATTCAGTTTTAGTGGACACAGCAAGTTCTTCAAGTGTCTATAAATCTCTGTCATTTTTAGTCCGTATATGATGGGGTTGAAGAGAGGATGATACAGAACAAGCTGTAAAGTCATGATTAAAAATACAGTTTTTGGCATATCAGCTTCCATCATCACCACATTATATGTCATTAACAAAGAGAAGCAGATTAAAACCAGCAGATGGGGTAAACAGGTCTGTGCAGCTTTTTTCCTGACTTCTGGAGAGCTTCGATAGGTTATTATTAATATTCTAGTGTATGTAAAAAGTATGAATACCACAGGGCATAATGTCAGATTTATCAAAAGAACAATACCACATATTGTTATTGCTCGTGATTTTACACAGTAAAGACTGTGAAGTGAGTTATTACAAAAAATGGACGGCAAAGTAAATTTGCACACCCTTTGCCTAACAATCAGTATCCGTGTAAACAAAAACGCACAAACAGGAATCAGCCAAGGTAAAACCAGTAGGACTGTAACAGTAGTTTTTCTCATGATAGTTGGATATTGCAGAGGTTTACATATAGACACATATCTGTCATAGGCCATAGCAGCTAGAAATAGAAATTCTGATGACACTAAAATATAGAACATGAAATACTGAAACAGACAGGCTGAATAAGATATGACCTGCTTTTCAGATAAAACATCAATCAATAGTTTTGGGTAGACCACAGTGCTGTAAAGAACAGAATTCACCAACAAAGCTGCAATAAAAATGTACATAGGTTCATGGAGGTTTGGATGAATACAGATCAAACAAATGATGGTTGAATTACTGCAGATTATAAGAATGTATGTTATAAATATTACCACAAAATAGGCATATCTGTATTTCTCTATTTCCACATACCCACCAAAAGTTATATATGTGACATTAAAGTTTTCACCCATTTAGAAAGTTAAATATTAAAATAAAGAAAACAGGTTTATGATATAGAAGGACTTGAAGAATGCTAAAGCTATAATAGACTGTATATGATCTCCACTTATTCATTAAAAGTAATAGCTGACCTGGAATTTCACATTGTATGTGTCATCACTAAATGACACTAATGTTTGAGTCAGTGAAATGCTTTTATTAAGGTCATCAGCCTCCATGGATCTCATTAAAGTTTCCCTCAAGAGTCAGAGGAGTTGTTTGTCAGTCTGTAAATACATTTATCAAACTTTGTTTGTATTGGTTTTTTTTTTGGTTTTTTTTTTCTCTGAACGCTATTGTGTAACAACTCAGGTTATTTTCTACCTTTTGAAAATAAAGTAATATTTTATCATTATAATTTTGTCAATGTGTTGTTTATTCTCTCTGTTTTCCTAACTTTTCTTCTCATGGATTTTAATTTTCATGGAAGTACTTCCTCAACTTTATTTATGAAGCACTTCAAAAATAACACATTGGCCAAAGTGTTGTCCACAGACATAAAAACAAACACATAAAAGAAGTAATAAAAGCAGTAAAAGTAATTATATATTAAAACAATAAAAGCCAAACTCTCACTGAGTTAAAAGCCAAACAGAAAAAAAAAAAAGTTTTAAAAGATTTAAAAACAGAAACAGTCGGCCTGCCTGATGTGTAAAACTAGTTCATTCCACAGTTTGGAGGCAGCGACTGGAAGAGCCTTGTCACATCTCAGCTTCCTCTGTGTCCTAGAGACTGGGGCGCCGATAACGGGGGGGGGGGGGGGGGGGGGTAAACATGGGGCCCAGTATTTGTGGGGGGCCCATAGAGTAGTGGAGGGGGCCAAGTTCACATAGAAGTTGTGAAAATTTCGTGTAACATCCACTGTATAAGAGAGGTGTGGAAGTCGGTTGAGAGAACGTTGAAAGAATGTTAAGTTCCATTTTTGTTTTCACTGTATTGTAAGTTACGCTGTTTATGGACCGCACTTCCACATACATATATACCCCCCTGGTTCGACAGATTGAGAAGATAGTAAATTTCTGTAGGGACCACAACAATTATGCTTTCATGGGGCCCATAACTGGTAGAGGCGCCCCTGCCTGAGGATGACTAACAATGACTGATCTGAGAGTGTGTGAAGGAGGGTACAGCTGGAGCAGGTCAGACAGATACTGGGGGGCCAGGCCATTGAGGCATTTAAAAACAAATAAGAGAATTTTAAAATCAATTTGGTAGTGAAACGGAAGCCAGTGAACTGTTGTTAAAATTGGGGTGATATGGTCTACTTTTTTGGCACCAGTTGAAAGTCCAGCAGCTGCGTCTTGAACCAGCTGCAGTCGAGTAAGTGAGTTGTGTCTAAGCCCAACATAAAGTGCATTACCATGATCTAAGTCAGTTGTGACAAAAGCATGGAATAAAATCTGAAAATGATGCAGAGGAAGAAATGATGTAACTTTGACCAGCTGTCTCAGTTGAAAAAAGATGGACTGATTTAATCTGTGCATTAAGTTTGAGACCACTGTCCAGCCTTAGACCCAGGTTTGTTGCTGTATGTGTCAAATATTGATCCAAAGGACCCAGATCAAAATCAACTTTGGAGGCATCACCAGGCCCAAACAAAATGACCTCAGTCTTTTCATCATTCAAGTGTAAGAAGTTTAGTGACATCCATGTTTTAATTTCTGCAATGTACTGGAGTAGTTTTTTGCAGAATACTCATTTTCCTGTTTCACATAAAAACACAAAAACTTCTCAATTAAATAGGATCTGAACCACTCTAAACCTACACCCTGAATGCTGACCCAGTTCTCCAGGTGAGACAGAAGAATCTGATGGCTCACTGTATCAACAGCAGCAATCCGGTCCGACAAAACCAAAACTCCACAGTGACCAGAGTCTGTGGCTAAGGCTGTCATTGAGAACCCTCAACAAAACCAAACCTGACAAGTTTTAAAGGATGGAATGATAAAAATGTAAGCTAACAATTTACATCAATCTTTTAAAGTCATTCTTCATCATTGCTGAGTAAATACTCTAAGACCTTCAAGATTACTACCTGAGGACCTGAGGGTCTGAGACGGCTCATATGTCAAAAGCAAATCAGATAAATAAATTGGGCTAAGACCATTAAGAGTTCTAAAAAACAATAAAAGCACTTTAAAATCTATCCTGAAGTTAACAGGGAGCCAGTGCAGAGACCTGAGCACTGGTGTAATATGCTCTCTCTTTCTGGTCCTCGTCAACAGTCAGGCTTCAGAGTTCTGGAGCAGCTGCAGCGGTGCAATGGTCTGCTTAGGAAGACCAGAAAGGAGAGCGTTACAATAATCAATTCGACTTGTGACAAATGCATGTATCAAAGTCTCTGCACTGGCTCGGTTTTGCCCTGGTTGAGCTGGAGGAAGTTTGCTGCCATCCAGGACTTAATATCTAAAATGCAATTAAAAAGGGTTTCGATGGCGCTGAGGTCATCAGGAGACAATGGCAATATAAAGTTGAGTGTCATCAGCATAACTATGAAAGTTAATGCCGTGTCTCCTGATGACCCGTTCCAGGGGCAGCATATAAAGGTTAAAAAGGGTTGGACCTAAAATTGACCCTTGGGGAACACCACAATCCATTTTGCACCTTTGTGACGAGTGTTCTTCAATACTAACATAAAAATTCCTCTTTGTTAAAAATGATTCAAACCAGTTGAAAACAGACCCAGACAGACCAACTGTGGTTTGTAATCTGTCTAAAAGAATGTGGTGGTCCACAGTGTCAACCGCTGCCATAAGATCCAATAGGACTAAGATGGCAAGCTTTTTGTTGTCCATATTGGATCTAATGTCACTTAAAATTTTAACCAGTGCCGTCTCTGTACTATGGTGTGCTCTAAAACCAGACTGATAAAATTCTAAAATGTTGTTAGAATTAATAAAATCGTTAATCTGGTTAAAAACAATTTTCTCTAAAATTTTACTTAAAACGGCCGGTTGGACACAGGTCTGTAGTTGCTAGCAAGGGAGGGGTCCAGTTTGTGATTCTTGAGAAGGGATCTGACTATGGCAGTTTTAAGAGCTGTTGGAAAGACGCCTGTCTGCAATGAATAATTTACAATATTAAGAACATCTTGATCTAAAAATGTAAAAAAACGATTTAAAAAGAGATGTGGGAATAGAATCTAAAAAGCATGTGGTTGTTTTTAGCTGTAAAACGACTTTGTTAAGACTCTCAGCATCAACCAGGGCAAATTCTCCAAAGTAGCAGATAAAACCAGTGGATCTGAGATCAAAAGCATTGCCTGGCTGTATTTGCTGCAGGTCTGACCTAATAGACTGTATTTTACTAGTGAAGTGACTTATGAACATATCGCAGTTAGGCATGTTTGACGGAGCACTGTTGTTGAAGATGGGGTTAATTACCGAGCTAAATGTGGAAAACAGGACCTTTGGATTATGGCTGTTGTCATTTATAAGTTTGGAAAAAGATGAGTGTCTTTCTTCCTTCAGACAGTTATTGTAGTTTTTAAGTTGCTCCCTGTAAATTTCATAATTGACTGTGATTTTATTCTTGTGCCACTTTCTTTCTTTCTAAATATATATAACATAATGCTCCTTTGTCATTCACACACATCTAATGAACCATGATATTTTATTCATATATTCCATTACTTTTGGAGAGCTAAGACTTTGGTAAACCTATTTCAAGAACCAAAACTCTTTGTCCTCATGAGTGAAGGTGTTTGTTCACAAGAGAATTTGAGTATTTCCACAAATCTGACTTCAGACTTTCAGCATTTGGGCCAAATGATGACTTTCTACAGTGCTCTTGAACAAAGATAGGCCTCAGGGGACATAAAGCTGAGATTTTCCTGAACATTTTGATATAAAACACTTGGGTTTTGTGTTTCAGGTGCTTCATTTGCAAGTACCTGACAAAGGTGAATCTAAGAAAGTATGTAAAAATTGAGAAAATACCCACTGAAGCTCGGAGGGTTAAAGGTCACGTCCAAGTGTCCATGGTAATTGGTTGATCACATCAGGGCACAACTAACAGGTCTATGGGGCATGGACTGAAAATGACATGACGGTTGCAGGTGAATATTTGCCCAAGCTGGTGGATGAAGGAAGACAAAGGTTTGTATCTGCATTTAGAATTTAGTGAAAGGTGCCAACGCTCCATGAGAAAATCCCATCAATACTCACTGTTATATATTTATGAGTGGAAAATATAAAATATCTAACAGCATCCTGTTCATAATGAATCGATGAGACAATTAAAGATGATTTTTTAATCATGTTCTTCACTCAGTTCCATGGGTGATCAGCAAAGTTGAAAATGATAAATGGCCAGATTTAAGTCATTGGGGGAAAAAAGTTTAACTTCTGAGTGTCTTCAAAGCACACACAGCTGATCCATCTGTGCAAAACACTCTTTTAAGTATCTTATATAAATACAAATGTATTTCTCTGTGCTTTTACATGATGTCACCTTTTATCTTTAGTGAACTTCATTCACTTCTGCTGCTGAGTTTGCATGGCCAGTGGTCTCACAAAGAAATTCATTCATTCATTCATTTTCTGAACCCACTTTATTCTCACTAGGGTCACTGGAGCCTATCCCAGCTACTTATGGGCGATAGCGGGGTACACCCTGGACATGTCACCAGTTCCTCACATAGAAATAAAATTCTTAATTTTACTTTACGAGTCAAGTTATTTCTGGCAATTCTTTTAGTTTACATATGAATAATTAATGTTTCTTTTTACACAGGATGTGTTGGAGTAGATTTAAGGTGGGATAATAATGTAGCTATATTAGATACACATTATAGAAGCTTAAACTTTTTCTTGTTTTTGAGACTCCATGCACTTGTGTAATATTTTGGGAGTTTTCATCAGGTGGCTCTGATTGCATAATACAGAGTATTTGTTTGGGCTGAGAATCTCTTGAGACCAGCACTTTGACCACTGGGTCATAATTATCTGTGTAAAGCTTGGCTGTAATCCGACCACTTCCCTGAGGCCTGGTCTTGTTGTTCACCACAGCACAGTTGACACAAAGGGGACATCGCAGGAGAGGACAGTTAATGACTCATTACAGTATCCTTACATCAGCTCTGGGCTTCTGTGACCAGTTGTGATGGTAGTATCCACGTTAGTTACATGATGCTAATTGTAACTGACATTCCATTGCATTCTCAGAGGAACAGACACTCAGAGTCAGCAGAACAAGACCTCAGATCACTTTTAGGATTTTTTGTGACCTGATATCTGAATAAGTGAAAGTTACAAGTAACGTCACATCATACGTTCTCTCTGTGGATAATACTAATATATCACTCACTCATGACAGGCATCAACTTTTCCTCAGTTCTAATTAGTCAGGAAATACATCAGACAACCGCTTTTCTTTCACTGAGTAAAAGAAAAACAGTTATCAATCATACATACAGACACTGGGTGAATGCCATATCAGTTATAGTAGTCTGTCTATTATTATATTTTAAATAACTCCTTCAGCACCAGACTTTTACATCCCCTGTGCAAGAAGGAGCGCTTCCACAGGTCATTCCTCCCACAGCCATCAGACTGTATAACAGTACACAGTGACCCTCCACCACCCACATATCACATCATATATATGTGCAATCACTATGTACAAATGTAAATATTGTCAAACTCTATATTTAAATTTTTATACTTTGAAGAATGTTTATTTCTACCTGCCTTTCTTTTGCACTGGTGTGTTGCATATTGCTGTTGTAAACTGTTCAATTTCCCCATGGTGGGATCAAAAAAGTCTTAACCTTATCTTAGCTTATCTTAACTGCTGAGTTGGCCATTTCCTGAACAACTATCGCTAAGTGGCCCTGCAGCTTTATGGTTGTATTACTGTGTTGGTGTTGAGTCCACAGAACAATAAACTTTTGTTGACTGACTAGACATGGCTTCCTCCATGTTGTATATTACATGGTGTCAGAGTAAAACTTTACTTGCCGAAAAAAAAGAAAAGAAAATGGAGATGAAAACTCCAACCTCATTCAGTCTAGAAGGGAATTTAGGGGAAAACTAGATCCAGAGATTTAAACTGTTCCTTATCGCCAGAGGAATCAACCAAAAGTCTGATGCTGTGATAATGGCCATGGGTGAAGAAATTAATGCATATATGTTTGATTTTGATGAAGACACTGATGCATTGGTAGAGTTGTTCTGCCGACATTGTGAGCCAAGAAAAAATGTGACATATTTGGCACCTATTAGACGTAACAGGCAGAGTTGTTTTGTTTTTTTTCCGGTGAGTGTGCATGTTCTCCCTGTGTTTGCATGGGTTCTTTTTGGGCAGTCCAGCTTCCTCCCACCATCCAAAGACATGCACTGACAGGTTAATCACTAATCTAAATTGCCCATAGGTGTGAATGTGAGAGTGATTGGCTAAACTTGTGCTAGCCTATCACCACATCGCCATTGGCGATGCATTTTCCTGGTTGGCGAAGTTGTTTTCAACCCATGTAGCCACAGTGGCAAAGGTATTTTACCACTTATGGCAGCGTGACATTCACAATTAAGTGCAGCAGGTACGCTGTGGAGGAGTAATGTCAGCAGTGTGGAGATTTTTCAGAATAAATGACGGTGATAAAAGTAACGCTGACTGCAAGTAACGTTAAAGACACAGACAGATCTTTCCGTCCTCTGCGTACATTCTATCTGTTTTCCAGGTGCTGGGGGATGCGTACGCAGACAGAGAATACCACCGGGGGTACGGAGCAGTGCGGACCGCCGCCAGCTGAAGTGAAAACGAAACTTATGGCGCATTTCTCTTTTCTCTACCTGCTGAAGCTTCACTTTTAAACCTCACCAGCGAAAACGCTGCAATATTAGTATCATATTGGTGTTGTCTCTGTCATCTCCATGTTTGTTATTACTGACTTTCTTCTTCTTCTTCTCAAAAAACTTTCCTCTTCTTCGTGGTATTTGTCCAGTATGGTTAATCAAGAGTGGCGCCCCTGGTGGATTAATTGAGAATCGCTCATTCCACTGGTAAATTTATTTTATAATGAATCTCATATTAAATCTCATGAACATCAGTGGTCAGAATAATTGTATTTATAAGTCTATCGTTTATTGTTTTGTTATACATTAGATTAGAAATAAAAATAGTTTAGATGAAAATGTGGACTTAAAGCTATACCGTATGATGTGGCATTTTTACACTTTTCTTTTGTCATCTTAAAATGCTCCTAATAAGTGTGTGTCAAACTAAAATGTAAAAGAAATCTGCCAGGTATTGAAACTCAAAAATGTTTAATTCTCATATATTTCTGATAAAAGTCTGACCAATCATTTTAGTCGGTCCGAATAAAATAATTGGCCGAACCTGGCTGAGCCTCCTGTCAATCATCCATTACGGCCGTCCAGCATCCGATCCATTATCGCTGTCTCACATCCCATATGTGTACCACTGATTCTGACGCTTCACTGGTGCTGCTTCTCCTGTCACTGACCACAGTCTACTGTCTTGGATGTGTTTGGATAGAACTGACATGCACATGTGGAAGGGAAAAAACTGATTTATTAACAGAAACAACAACTGAGGGGCACAAACGGGAGTCTGATGAATGAAGGATGGAGATAAAAGTCCGGAAGTCAGCTGTACTGGACTGAACAGGTCTGCATAAAGCTCAGCTTTTATGACGGTGGGACTCATACAGGTACATGTACATGGTGTCACACATGTAAGATGATGTAGGATGATAATTGTATGGACTATGAAACCTCAAATGTCCACGGAAAATTCGCGGAGGCCGCACGTTCACAGTGCGCGCGCCCATCCCCTGGGCACTGCAGTGAAGACACTGACCCAGTACTGCACAGACCAGGTCTACTGATGGAACAGGAGCCGCGGGCCCGCGGCAGGTGGATGATGCATCTGATTACTGAGGGAGGGGTCCGCGGACACGCCAAAATGGACCGGACCTCCACCTCTGCTTCCTCCTCCGTTTTCATCGCGCATCAGATGAGAGGAGGAGGAGCCTCAGAGCTCAGGCAGAGGGAAGGGGGCGGGGCTTTGGAGGGAGGCGGGTTGTTCATGTTCAAACTTTTACTAAGTGCTGTGAGAAATGCCACATCTGTAGGTAGAGCTTTAAGTACATTTTTTATGATTTTTTTTGTACAAAACCGAAGCCAGATTGAATTTATTTTTAAGCTCAAAATGCACCAGAATGCAGGAAAAAGACTTCATTTTTCCCAAAATTTCCTGGGGGAGCTATGCTCGTCGCCGCAGTCCGCTACACGCCCTACTGCAGGGACCCAGACTGGCTGTGGCTTTTTGTGGCTACACTCATTTCTACTAATGTAGCCACAGTGGCTGCATCTTTCATTTTCCTAGCGCAAGCACAGATTGGTTGTTTGTCTCTATGTGTCAGCCCTGTGATGAACTGGTGACATGTCCAGGGTGTACCCCGCCTTCACCCAAAGGTATCTGGGAAAGGGTCCAACGACCCCCATGACCCTGGTGAGGATAAAGCAGGTCCAGATGATGAATGAATGAATGAATGAATCGGCATATTAGACACCTATTCCTCACTTGAGTGCAAGGAAAATCAGAGACCATAGATACATATTTGACTAATTTGAAAGAAGAAAGCAAAAGACTTTGAGTTTGGAAACCGTACCAACTCACTGATACAGGATCCAATTGTGTGTGGAATCACGAATGACTGACTTAGAGGACGACTACTTTGAGAACCTGACATCACACTAGACAAATCAATAGACATGTAGATGCTAAAAAAACTGATATCCATCATAGACAATGATGAGCACCCTCTCCAATACTCACTGGACAGACAGCAGAGCACCTTCTCAAATAGACCACTGCAGCTCTGCTGTTGAAAAGACACATACAGGAAATCTTTCCTGCCACATGCCTGATGTTTAAACCTGGTCATAAAACATATTTCCACCATGCATTTTATTGATACGTATGCACCTCCGTCTTACTGAAGAAATTCCCTTTTACTTTGCACATCACAGAAGCTTATTGTAAGATTGTCCAGATTCTCAGTTCTGTTTTATTCATGTAATTTGTTATGTATAGTGTGTTTGCTCTTCTATTGTATTTTTATTGTTATATTCTGTTTGTCATGCTGCTGCACTACGATTTGTCAGTTTGGGATAAAGTACTGTTCAACTTCTGCTCTCCACATGGACCTCATTACTCCATCAAGAGAGTAAATGACAAACAACAAACTTGACTCTTGAGGAATGCAATCACAGTTTTACCCCTTCACCCTCCATACCATGCATAATTCATGTTAACCACTAGACATAATATAATAAAATAAACAATAATATACATATAAATTGGGGATGCACCAATACCACTTTTTTCCAGACCGAGTACAAGTACTTATATTTGAGTACTTGCCGATACTGAGTACCAATACGAAAACTTAATAATCCCATTCCAGTTCTTAGTTTTTGTAAATATGCTTTATTGTCGTTGTCATTAGTCTGACTGGCAAAAGGTGCTGCTACTGACATTTAATGTGTTGGAATGAGCGTTTCTCAATTAATCCACCAGGGGGCACCGCTCTTAATTAACCATACTGGACAGATACCACGAAGAAAAGTGAAGTTTTTTGAGAAGAAAGTCAGTAATAACAAACATGGAGACGACAGAGGCAATAGTAATGTGACACTAATATTGCAGCATTTTCGCTGGCAAGGTTTAAAAGCGAAGCTTCTGCAGGTAGAGAAAATTGAAATGAGCGATAAGTTTCATTTTCACTTCCGCTGGCAGCAGTCCGCACCACTTCGTACTCCTGGCCCAGCCCTGGGTAGTTGTCATAAATCTGTCAGTAGTTTTTCTCTAACTCACAGTCGCTCTTTGAACAGATCCTCTACCTCCATGGTGACCGCTGGTATTCTCCGTCTGGGTACACATCCGCGAGCACCTGGAAAACGGATGGAATGTATGCAGAGGACGGATAGAACACTCCGTCAGTATCCGTCTGTGTCTTTAACGTTACTTGCAGTCAGCGTTACTTTTATCACGGTCATTTATTTTGAAAAATCTCCACACTCTTCACACTCCCCACACATTATTCCACTGCCACGTACCTGCTGCACTGAACTGTGAATGTCACACGGCCGTAAGTGGTATCGGTGCATTTGTATCAGGTTACTTTTATGAGTACGATTACGAGTACACACACTGAGTATCAGAGCTGATGCCCAATACTGGTATCGGATCGGTGCATCCCTAATATAAATGCATATAAAGTGTTAGAGGCTGGGGAAGTAGAGGAGAAGATTTTGTAGAAAGATGAGAAGAGTGGTGTACAAGGTATCAGATAAATGAATGAGGCCTCAGTTCACAGACAGCAGCCTGCTGAATCCCAACATCCAGCATTTTATTACCATAAAAGTGACTTCATACAAAGCAAATACGCCATACGAGGCCATTTGTGGTGATATATTTCTCACTTGTTTTTGAATTCATGCACACAAAAAATGTCAGTACCTGGAGTTATCTAAACAAATACATAAATGCCTTCCATTGGATAATTACTGCTTGGGTGATTATGTTTCAGCTGGCAACAAGTTATTTAACCCCAACTGATGCAATGAGTAGCTTCTCATTTCTTAAACAACCATGACAGACGACACATCGTGTGGTTATGGAAAAGATGTTAATCTGTTTCATAAGAGTCAAATTATTCAAGCAAAGAAAACATCTAATGAGATTGCTAAAACTATTAAAACTGACTTAAGAACTGCACAATGCATTATTAAAAACATAACATGCCTGCACCTGATAACCCTCCGCCTTCAGTCCATGCCATTGGTGCAAGAAATGGGGTGGGTGGTAGGGGGTGGGTGGGGGGGTATCCCTCACTTTACGGGTCTCTCACTCTTGCAGTGCATTCTGGGATGTAAACAATGAGATGTCGCCATTATATGGCCAGCTGAATGAGTTGGAGGGTGTAGACGGTAGTTCATTGTAAGACTTCATAAGAAAGTCAGGAAACATGCTGATTGATAATGTTGATAATTATTCTTTTTTTTTAATTATAACAACAAACCCTATGGGGAAATTTGACTCCAGATGGTGTAAGTAGTGCAGTACAAAGGCGAATTCCCCAAACAAACACAAATGAGTTGAATAAGATCCATCCACTATCTGTACTCATAATCTGCCCATGCAAATCTTATGACTGGTTCACAAATTGTGTTTGTGAGGTCAAAATGAGTGCTTGAAATTTTTTGGGAAAAATACATTAAATAAGTCATCATGTATAACATACAAAATAAATGAGAATTAATGCTGAAATATAAAACAATAAATGCATTAATATAATAGTTTTATTGTCAATCATCTTGTTTAAGCTTTGGTAACATTTTAAGATCATTTTTATTTTATATTATTTAAAATGAGTTTGAATAGCCAAGTAATTATTTTTTGTTGATGAAAGGTTCATTTATGGATTAATGAGCAATTTATTTATTTTTCTTATCAATGAAAGAGGGCACTTTTCAGTTTATATTTTGCACACACAATTTACTTTAAAAAATTTTGTTTTTTTTTATATATTACAGTTCAATACATGATGTTTGTTAACAAAGTTTTAAAAATAAAAACAGACACCTTTGACACAGGAACACATTTTTTTTCAATCAAAAATGCTGAAGTGAGAGTCAGGGGTACTTGGCTAAAAAAAGTATATTTCAGGGGGTACTCCACTGTAAAAAGTTTGAGAACCACTGTCATACATGTAGTGAGCTGCATACCCCAAAACTCATGAATATGTCCAAATTTGACCCAGAAAACTGCGACAAATGACTGTTCATTATGGTAGCACAGGATAAACCTCCAAGGTAGAGCTGATACAAATTGTGTTTTTCTTTTAAAGTAAAAAAGCATCTTGTTGCTGCGACTTTTTTTTTTATCAGTATTGGACTATGGAGATCTTTTATACATGAATGCTTCTGCTCAGTGCCTACAGAAGGTTGATAGTGTCTACCATGCTTCCTTGAGGTTTATCACCAACTGTAAAGCATTGACTCACCACTGTGAGCTGTATTCACAGGTAGGATGGCCTGCTCTGACCACCAGAAGGACCAACCGCTGGTACTTGTTTATATACAAGGCCATACTTGGCCTCTTGCCTGGCTACATCTGTTCCTTAATTGACAAGAGAAATTCTGAAAATTATTCTCTTCAAACAAATGAGTGCATTCTGCTGTCTGTTCCATTTGCCCGTACAGAAATGGGTCAAAAGGTTTTTAGTTGTTCTGCACCTCATTTTGGAATCAGTTACAAAAAGACTGGAAACTGAGTTGATTTCTTTGAGCACTTTTAAGTCCAAATTGAGAGTTCTTGAGGCCAATTCCATATCTTGCACTTGCTTTTCTTAATCTGCCTGTACATGCAATTTTTATCATCTGTTTTTGTCGAGTGTGTGTGTATGTTGTATGTATTCTTGTAACTATGTGTTGCGTTGCTGCTGCCTATCTTGGCCTGGACACCCTTGTAAAAGAGGTTCTTAATCTCAATGGGACATTTCCTGGTTAAATAAAGGTTAAATAAAATAAAATAAAATAAAATACAGGCAGACACAAGACACAACAATGCAAAAACAACAAAAGTATCAATTCAAGAAGTTTGTGACCACCTGATCACAAAATAATTTGTGGTATTATTTTTAAACTTGACAATTAAAATCCTGAAAAAAAACCCCAAAAAAAAACAAAAACAACTGCTTCTTAACAGTCTCAAAATTTGTGACAGTTCATAAATATCAAGCTTCTACTCCGTACAACGTTATTATGTTAAATCTCTGCAAAATTATGAGGTTACAAAATTCGATTATTTCACTGTGGGTGAAAAGAACAAATTCTTCAGGTGTTTAGAAATTTCTTGAATTTTTAGTCCGTATATGACTGGATTGAAGAGAGGATGATACAGAACAAGCTGTAAAGTCAAAATTAAACGTGCCGTTTTTGGAATATCAGCTTCCAGTCGAACTATTAGAACATCATATGTACCTAACAAAGAAAAGCTGATTAAAACCAGCAGATGGGGTAAACAGGTCTGTGCAGCTTTTTTCCTGACTTCTTTACAACGTCGATGGGTTATTAAGAATATTCTGGTGTAGGTAAAAAGTATGAATATCATTGGGAAAAGGAAAACATTTAACAAACCAATTAAACCATATATTGTTGATGCTTGTGAATTTACACAATGGAGTTTGAAAACTGAGTTATTGCAAAAAAGAGATTGCAAAGTAAATTTACAGAACTTTTGATTATCAATCAATATTACTGACACTATAATGTGACAAGCAGGAATCAGCCAAGCTAAAAGCAGTAGAAGTGTTACCGTAGTTTTTCTCATGATAGTTGGATATTGCAGAGGTTTACATATAGACACATACCTGTCATAGGCCATGGCTGACAACAGGAGGATTTCTGAACATCCTAAGGTATAAAATGTAAAAAGCTGAAACAGACAGGCTGAATAAGATATGACCTGATTTTCAGATAAAACATCAATCAATAGCTTTGGGTAGACCACAGTGCTGTAAAGAACAGAATTCACTAACAGAGCTGCAATAAAAATGTACATAGGTTCATGCAGGTTTCGGTGAATACAGATCAGACAAATGATAGTTGAATTACAACAGATTATTAAAATATATGCAATGAATATGATCAGAAAATAAACATATCTGTACTGCTGCACATTCACATACCCACCCAAAGTTATATATGTGACATTTAAATCTTCATCCATTATCAAAGTCAAATATTAATATAATATTATGATGACACAAAATTGCGAGAGTGTATACTAGACTCCCTTGTTCAGTGAAAATGATCTGAGCCTTGAATAAAATTTACAAGCACACATCAACATGGAAAACTGGTTTGGTTTGAATGTGCGTCTGTTTTTTTTGTTTTCTTATCTGATGTCGTCAGCCTCCATGGATCTCATTACCATTCCGTCAAGTGTAAAGAATTGTTTACTAATCTGTAAATAACTTGTTATTGTTGTGTTGCACCTTCAAAGAGACACAATTTCATCCTCCTTCTGGCAACTTTATTGCTCACAGTTTGGTGTTGGAGTTTACATTAGATATCTCACTTCAACCAGTAAGACACATTTTTTTCTATGCAGCTCTTTTTTTTTCTTCTCACTCGCACTCACTGATGACATCACAAACTCGTATGAACTCTAACCTTTTGACAATAGCAAAAACAAGAAAAATTTACAAAAACTGTCCCAAAATAAATATACAATGAAATAAGAATATACTCCTTAATAAAAGCTTACCTATCCACATATTAATGAATTGGAAATTATTACAAATATTTCTAAGCCGCAACAGTTGCATGATTACATTATCAAAATATAGGACCGATGGCCCTGTAGCTTTCCGGCCAAATTAAAAGCTTTGGGAAATGTATCCAGATTCCATTTATTATCACCCAGTTCTGTGTATTTATTATATTACAGAAATAGCCCATGTTTTGGTCATATTCCAATCAGATCTGTAAAAAATTCAAATTCCAACTTGATATCATTGATACTGATTTATTGGATCAATCCACTTCCTATCTCTTATAATGGGAAAATTTTTCAAAGTGGCACCAAATCCAGAATCAGCTCCGGATCCAAATAATTTCAATACCTTGTGTTGACATCATCATACAGAAGCTGTATAACAAGTTTGAAGTCAATCAGAACTGGAGTTTGGGAGAAAAAGATGATTGAATTTTTTTCCCCATAAGAGCCCATATTACATTTTCCGTAAGTTCCCAGATCCAGAAGAAGATCCTGATCAGCATGTGGCCATTATGTTTTGGTCATCTCCCCATCAGGGCTGGACTGTAGAAATTTCAAGTTGATATCATTTATATTTACTGAGTTATTGCATCAATCCACTTCCTATCTCTTATAATGGGGAAATTTTTCAAAGTCACACCAAATCCAGAATCAGATCCAGATTCAAATAATTTCACTAACTTTTGTTGATATCATCATAAAGAAGCTGTATACCAAGTTTGAAGTCAATCGGAATTGTAGTTTCGGAGAAGAAGACGATTGAAATTTTTGTAACGGACGACAGACGACGACAGACGCCGCCGGATGTCGCATGACGACAATAGCTTACGGCCTGTTGGCCGGTAAGCTAATAAAAAATAGGATCAGTGTCCCTTTGTCTCACCAGCATGTTCTATCAAGAATCAAGAACAAGCTGAATTTGTGAGGTTGTCAGGTTCTGCTGCTATGTTAGAGTCCTGGGGTCTGGATGCAGGAGATCAATCTAGAATCTAGAAGTGGCTGGTACTTTGACTGAAGAACTCAAATAATTAAATGAAAGTCCATATATGACTTCCTATCAGTGATCAATAATAACTATATTGATATCTGTAACTATTTCCATGTCATAAACCATGTAAATAGGGACTATTATAAGTAAAGGCATGGACACAATGTCATTAGTGTAATGTTGTTGTGCTGAACCATTGGCCTTTTTAGCTCACTGGCCGACAGACTATGAGCTAGTGTGAAGGCGTTGTGTCCGGCATCGGCTTTGTTGTCCTTGTCTTTGTTAGCAATTTCTTCAAACATCTTCTCTGAAAAAACTACTGCTGAGACTCAATGAGCTCTATGCACAGCCTCACTAGTTCCTGAACTTCAGGTGGGTCCTTTATTTCCTCTTTTATTTTTGGACAAACTGATTAATCCAGGTGTGTCTGCTACTTCTGACTGTGACAACTGATTAATTAGGCACACCTGGATTAATCAGTTTATCCAATAATGAAAGACAGGAAATAGAGGACCTGCCTGAAGTTCAGGAAGTAGTGAGGCTGTGCATAGAGTCCATTCAAATATCAAATATTATATGTGTCTTCCTTGGGACAATGTCTACAAAGTTTGTTCATAGTTTTGAGAGATTTAGATTTTGGAATTTTTTGAAACCAGTGAGACACAGCGGCTTCACAAGAGCTCATAGTCTGTCGGCCAATGAGCTAAAAAAGGAAAGTAGTCCAACACAACATTACATTACACTAATGAGGTTGTGTCCATGCCTTTACTTATAATGGACCATATTTTTATGGCTTATACCATACAAATAATTATAGATATCAAGATAGTTATTATTGATCACTGATAGACAGTCAAACATGGACTTTCATTTAATTAGTCGAGTTCTCCGCCCACTTCTATTGGGAGATTGATCTCCTGCATCCAGACCACAGGACTCAGGATGTTTTGGTCCCATCAGCAATTTGAAGTTTATTGTTTATCTGACAGTCATGTGCATCTATTGGTGTTTTTCTAATTTTTGGTGTCGGTGATCCCTTTGGGGCCCCCATCTTGGGGTGTGTGTGATGACTGTCGGGTTGTGACATCAGCTTGGAGGTGTCTCCAGCTGGTGACTGTGAGTTGCAGCTCGTTGGTAATGCTGCACACCTGGGCCTGGTGTGCAGAGAATATTTAAGCTCCTCCAGTCACACTCACTCTCTCCCTGACCTGACCTCCTCCCAGGTATCCACAGCTTTTGTTGGGTTATGTTTGGTTAGGTTAATTCATTTTTTTCCTTGCAACTAGTGAATGGTAGATGAGGCGTCATGAAGCGTTTCGACTCATTACCAAACTGTATTGATACTGTGTCAATACTAGTGATGGGCAGATGAGGCCTCACTGGGTGTATGGCACATTTCCCAAACTGTGTCGACACTGTGTTGAAACTGTGTTGCTGTATCACTTAGTGGCGACATCTGCTGGAGTTAAAAAGCCATTGCAGGTACCTCTAATAACGACTGGAAACAGACTGAACAAGGTTCATTCACAAGTTTTTATTGAGAAACAATAGTTGCTTTAACATCCTTGGGCCAAGGCAATTGCGGCGTTTGGAAACCATTTCTCCTGCTTTTGAGAAAACTCTTTCACAAGGCACTGATGATGATGGTGTACACAGAAATTTCATTGCTAGTTTGTATAAGGTAGGGTAATTAGGTCTTTGCGTTTTCCAGTACTGTAGTGGATCCTGTGATCTTGGTGTGTTCACCTCGGAGATGTATCTTTGCACCTCAATAATGGCATCGGTGGTGACGTTTGAATTGGGTCTCCTCTCCTCAACTTCCATGTCCATCAGCCGCCACAGGTTGTCATCTGAGGAAAAAATAAAATGCATCTGCATTACTAATTTGTTGTAATCACATGGAATGATTTGCAAGAACATTAAAATACAAATAAACACAATTAACAATCATATGACATACCTGAACTGGGAGCAGATGGTTGAGTTGAAGACCCAGCTTGGGCATCTTCCATTTGTGTGGGTACAGTTTTTCTCATTTCTGCCACACACTCCGATTTTAATCTTCTCACTGTCTCGTTTGCTTTTGACGAGCTTAAGAATGCCATGGTCTTGAACCGAGGGTCCAGCAGTGTTGATATTGTCATTACACTTAATGACTCCAGGCTGCACAGAGTTTCCAGCAGTCTTCTTTTAAGATTTTCCACAAGATGAATTGCAGTTTCTGTGGTTACATTTAACGCATTGCGTTGCAGAGAGTGGTGCAATATTTTAAGCATTGGGATTACTTTTGATGCAGACTCTTTTTTCCTCAGACAGTTCGACTGTTGCTTGATTAAATGGAGCAAGCACACACAGTGTCTCCTCTATGATTTTGTAATCTTCTGTAGTTAGTTGAGGTATATCACTTTTTAAAGAGGCCAGGGCTACGAACACCGACTCCTTCTGTTCCACCATGCGTTCCAGCATTAAATACGTGCTGTTCCATCTAGTTGACACTTCCTTCATTAGTTTCTTCACTGGTCCTCCCATCTGTAGCTGGACTTGTGCCAGCTTCTCTTTGGCTGTAGTACTGGTTCTAAAGTATGTGACGATCTGCCTTGTTTTAATGAATGCGCTATGCAAATTGTGTGTCTGATTTGGAGCTTTCTGACACATGCAATCATGTTTGCAGCCACATCTGTGACCAGACATGTCACTTTCTCTGCTATGGCCCACTCATCCATTAAGTTTTTTTTTGCTTGGGCCATATTTTCAGCAGTGTACTGCTGAGGGAAGTGTTCCACTCCCAACATTGATGTACACAGTGTATGGCTCTCACTGTCGACGTGGTGACAGGTCACAGCCAGATAAGCCTCAGTGTTGATGGATGTCCACATGTCAGCTGTCAGGCTAACTGCAGATGCACTCTGCAGTTTTTTTGCTCCTTTTTCTCCTCATACCTCTGGTTAATCATGGTCTTGATAGCCTAAAATTAAAAACACAAGTAGAGTAGATTAGTGAATGACAGCACATAACATGCATATCAAATCAAATTTTATTTATATAGCACCAAATAATAACAGAAGTTATCTCATGACACTTTACATATACTTTGCTAACATGTATAACACCCATTCATCAGATGTTTCACGTACCTTTCTGGATGGCGGAACATATAATGGCACAAGGAGCTGGAGCAGCTCTCGGAACCCCTCATCTTCCACAAGGCTAAGTGGCTGACAGTCTTTAATGATCATATTCACTATAGCCTCATCAATCGCCTGCTTTCTGGAAGCACCAGGGTTCATCACAGGAGCGTTAACCGGTTCTTCCTTCTCATGCCGGACACGATAATGCCTAAGCATTGTAGAAGTGCTCTGGTTGTAACACAGCTCCTGGGAGCAAATCCTACATTTCACCTACAATAGAAATAAAAGTTAATCAATGTAAACTAATTGAACTATCCTTCAGAAAGAGATTGGAATAACCCAAAAGAAAAATGATCAATAGTGGAAATGAGAACAAAAAATCATTTACCTTATTCTCCATGATAAGATCAAAATGATCCCACATGGGAGAAAACTTCCTCTTCCTTGGTTGATCCATGGTATCCAATGACAAGCCAAAAACCAACGCAAAGCAAACAACACAAACTATCTCCATCCAACAAAACCCACAAACGTGTCGATACATTTTCTCCCTTATAAATACAATTTGGCGCTTCACAACCAAACGATACAGGAACTGTATCGGTCACGTGATTTTCGTTAAAGCGATACGCACACCGACACAGGGTTTCGCCTCGTTTGCTCGGCACATGCGCCGAGGCTTCAGTGTCGTCAGACCCATCACTAGTCGATACTGTGTCACTGAATACTGACACCTGCTGGACCTTAAAAATCCCTACAGGCAACCTTGTCGACAGACTCAACTGACACTGCTTTGATGACCTAGTATATACAATAATATAATTTAAGTCATTGTATTTTATATTGTATTATTTCATATCTTCATTTAAATTTAAAATATCTTTGATATTTTTAGATACAGTCAATAAATAATGTGAACATGTATCATAACGTGAAAATCTAACTGAACGGCTTGTGAATGAGGATGCTTGAGGACTGGGATTTATTATTTTTTTTTTTTTACAAATTTTTATTCAAAAAAATAAGCCTTTCCAATGTTTTGGCCTTCAGCCAATTTTGCTTTTTTGATGCGATTTCTCTGGCTTTAGAAAACAATCGTACACATGGCACCGAGAAAGCTGGTGTGCAAAGAAACTGTAAAGACAGCTGAAACAGGTGAGGGTAATTTCTTCTTTGACTGTCCCAGTACTTCAGTGGATCACTGGAACGGGGGATGTTGCCTTCGGACATGTGTTTCTGGACCTCAATTATTGCATCTGCTCTGGTGTTGGTGGTTTGCCTGTCGACTTCATTGTCCAGATATTGCCACAGGTTATCTTAGAAACAACAGATTGGCATTTTAGTACATGATTTGCAAACAATTAAATGCACAAATAAACACATAAGGCTGAATAACATGCCTGAAGTTGTTGCCGATGAAGATCCAGGCTGTGGCTCGGTTGATGTGTGGCCCATTAAAGCGGAACATTCAGTTCTAAGTCTACTTACTGCTTCGCCACATTTGTTGGAACTTTGGAAACCGAGTGATTTAAATCTTGGGTCAAGAAGTGTTGATAGTGTCAACACAGTCAGTGACTCCAGATTGGAAGCAGTGTCAGTGACATGACACCTAAAGTGTTCATGAAGTTGTATTGCGTCAGGTGTGTGCAAATTTGAAGCATTATGCTCAAGTGCATGATAAAGTATTTTCATCATCGGGATGACTTTTGATCCAGAAACTCTCTTCTCTTCTGACAACTCCACTGTGGGCCTGATAGAAAGGAGCAAGCACAAGCAGTGTCTCTGCTATGATTGTGCACTTGTCTGTCGTCAGTGGAGTAATGTTAGTTTTGAGCGAAGCAAGAGATACCCACACTGGTTCCTTCTCATCATATAGCCTTGATAGCATCTGATATGTGCTGTTCCAGCGTGTTGGTACCTCATTGATGAGTTTTAGGGTTGGCCGTCCCATCTGTTGCTGCACTTGAGCAAGCTTCTCTTTTGCTGTAGTGCTTGATCTAAAGTAAGAAACAATTTGCCTAGATTTGTTTCTTATTGCTGTGAGTGTCGGTATTTGATCGCATGACTTTTTTACTAATAAATTAAGAGTATGTGTGATGCAGATTGAATGGCGGATGTTTAGACTTCTTGATGATGCTATCATGTTTGGTGCTGCATCGGTCACTAGACACTTTACTTTATCAGTTATGGCCCAGTCATCCATCATGCCCATTTTGACTTGGGTCAAATTGTCAGCAGTGTGACTTTGTGGAAAGTGCTGCACTCCCAACACAGATGTACACAACTGCATATTTTCATTAATGTAGTGACAGGTAAGAGCCAAGTAAGCCTCTATGTTCACAGATGTCCACGTCAGCTGTAATACTCACTGCCACAGCTTGCTGTACTTCCCTTCTCACTCGGTCCTGTTCCTCTCCATATTTTTGAGCAACCATTTCTTTGACAGTCTGAAAATAAAACCAAGTTTTAAAAGAAAATCAATATATTGAAATTATTCTCTAGACCTTTTCTGTACAAACCTTTCTGGTTGGCAAAACATATGAAGGCTCAAGGACCTGAAGGAGTTCCCTGAACCCCTCGCTTTCAACAGTGCTGAGAGGTTGGCAGTCCTTTAAGGTAAAATTCAGTACTGCCTCGTCCAAGATCTGTTTCCTGGAGGCTTGGTGGTAAAAAGAAGTAATACAAACATAATATGCATAAATTACCAATACAGCAACCACAGGGAAGTTGTAAAATGCCTGTATAGGCCTACCTGTGTTCATTCCCGGTGCAGGCCGGTTTGTGTCCTCATTTTCATGAAGTGCTCTGTGGTGCCTGAGCACTGAAGATGTGCTTTTGTTTGTATATGACAGTTCTGTTTGACAGATGCGACATTTAACCTGCAGAAAAATGAAATGAATAAATAAAACTTACTTTAACTCACTGAATTAATGGTGACTTTGAAATGGATTTTAATTCTGACAGATCCAGTGGAAACTGAAGATCAGGAAGAAACAACAAGGAAATAGAAACAAATACCTTCGTTGGCGAAATAAGACCAAAATGATCCCACACGGCCGAAACCTTTCTTTTCCTGCTGGGCTCCATAGCGACAAGATAGGGAAAAAAGCACTACAAAATGTTGGCGGTCGTTTGGGATACATCCCGGTGACAGATGCGCTTCCCTTTTAAACACAGTTTGGTGCCACAGTGACACAGCGACACAGGAACTGTATTGGTCACATGACTTCCTTAAAGCGATACGCGCACCGACATGGGGTTTCACTCTATGAGCTCGACACACACACCGACGCATCGGTGTTGCTGGACCCATCACTACTTGCAACTTACAACACTTTCACACACACTATTTTCACTCATGCATATCCTACACCACTGACTTAACTGACTTCCACACGTCATATAATTATATCTTTAATTCGGTTCAATTGAGTTATTTAAGATTTGTTTGATTATTCAATTTGATTAAGTATTTTCAATAAAGATAATTTGTAAAGTTTAACATGGCGTTGTCTCCCCTTTTTGTTGTGACCTTTTTAGCCAGGTCATTCATAACACACTTCTGAAGGGGGTACGGACTGCACTTCCCCTTATAGTATTATAAGTAGGACGGAAAGTGACGCACGCACGCACACGCGTGGCTACCACCGCTGAAACACACTCACGTGCCCCCCCCAAATTACACACTGTCACACCAAAAGATGAATTCCACAGGAAACACTGACTGTATCCAATGGTTCAATAAATCAATCAGTAAGGAATATAACATGGTTTTTTCATGAAGTATATAAACAATATTTAGCTTTTATTCTTATAGACCGTATTGAAAGAGAAATTCAGGTTCTCAGGAAAATTGCTGCTTATCAATTAATCGTTAATCGATCAATAAGGTCAAACAACTAATGATTAATGGATTAATCGATAATTTGCATCACTAGTCAGGGCATATGTTTTCAGGCTTCCAATGATGTTCTTACAACAGTAATAAATAAAACTTTCTTCATACAGTTCCATTTCCAGATCGAAGGTGAGATGAGAATACACGACGAACACCTTTGAGTCACGTATCGGTAAAGGTCACACTACACAGTAGATGCTACAGCGTTTGTCCAAACTAGACTTTCTTTAAAAGTAAATTGTTTGTGACTGATGATGTTTTATGTTTTTCACCTGCTTAACTGATTAACTTTTGCATTAATGGATCAAAAATATAATTTGTCATATATTACTCTTACTGGGCATGTTGAAGTGCAAAAATACAGATATGATGGTCCACTGTATCAACGGCAGCAATCTGGTCCTACAAAACCAAAACTACACAGTGACCAGAGTCTCTGGCTAAAAGACTGTCATTGAGAACCCTCAATAAAGCCAAACTTGACGAGTTCCAAAGGATGGGTGGGTAAAAAAATTAAGCTAACAATTTGCATCGATCTTTTAAAGTCATTCTGCATCATTGCTGAGTAAATACTCCAAGAACTTTAAAGTTTCATTAACTTAGTTACTTTGGTCTACTATTGTACTTTCCAGTTCATAACCAAACAAGTTATTATAAAACCTGTTCCAACCCTTAAGTCACTGGAGATTGTAGAGTTTAGTTCACTCTAACCTGCATGACTTTGTGTAAAATCATGATGTTTGATGTAAAACAAGTTCAGATGTCTGACCATGTGGTAAGTCTGGGTCCTGAGTGGGCGTGGCCAAGAAGCAAAGCCATGACACTGTGAGTGACGATCACTGTGTCAGCAGAGATAGGATGGGGATAGAACTGTACAGAGATGTCCTGTTTGGTCTGTTGACCTAAAGCTTACACTCATCTCCTGCCACATGCTTTGTCATAACCTGCTTTTATTTCTTGACTGTGGGTGCCCCAACAACAGCATTCAGGACTGCAGTAGTGTTTTCTTTCCATTTTGGAACATTATCCTACATCCATAAAGTGAGTTTGCTCACCGAGCTTTCTAGTCCTGTACCAACAGAGAGCTCCGATACCTTGGTCTACGTGAAGGCTGAGCTTAGTTATCCCTATAACGCCAAATGTATCATATTTGATACATGAGTTTTGAAGCCCTCTACATGATCAGTGTGATATTTTTTTCTTGAAAAACCTTATGTGTACAATTAGATACATGCAATACACAGATAATCCTCCAGGGGGAAGAAATTCATTCACCAGAGGCCTTTCCTGTGACACTACAAGATTGTCAGAAAAAATAAAGGAAGGTCCGCACAACCAGTGAGCTCCCAAACCATTTAATTGTGACGTCACAATTAAATGGTTTGGGAACTCACTGGTTGTGCGGACCTTCCTTTATTTTTTCTCACGTTCTACTTTTTTGGGATCCAGCACACCTCTAATTTTGGATGTGCGTGTCGTTCACCTTTTTTCACTACAAGATTGTCAATAATGAGGAAGGAGGCAGAACTTTGGCAATTTTGAAAAGGAATAATCCATTTGTTAGACATGTTTGTGTTATGTTTTTGTTTGTTCAAAAATAATAATATTTGAGCATTGAGACCCAGTGTATCAAATATGACACAAAATGAAAACTCATACATGGAAAGTGATATTGGAGAAAAATTTTTTGGGTTGTTCAGAAGGACAAATAAAGGCTCCAGTTTCAAAGAATTAGAATTTTCTGTCAATGATTTAATGGTTCAGGATTTACAGGGTTATTGAGGAGACACGGGAAACACTCTGTAAAAACTTAAACAACCAGTGTGTCTCATTTTCTCCAGCTGCTGTGCTTTTCTACAGATCGAAGAACATTACTCTATTATATACATCAGTACCATTGGCAATCCTGCAGAGTACTTTACTCATTGTGGTGTTAAACACCACTATTTTAATAGGTCAGTAAAAACAATTGCACTCTCTCAATACATTAAAACTAGTGAGGAAAATAAATTAAAAAAATAACCCTCGGGACAAATTAGTGGAGGCGACAGGTCATCAGCAGCTAAACTGAGACTGAGGAGATGTGGGCAATACAAAGAAAATGTATGTGCATGTGGAGACAGAGGAGTGAGGCCTGTAGAGGATTAAAGATGAAGAAAAGTTGAACAGTTTCACAGTTTGACATGTTGCACTGATATAAGTCATTATACTGTATATTTGTTTCATATTGTCTTTTCGAACTAAACAGTCTGTTGTACGTCCTCTGACCATACTTCTGTTTCTCAAGAATAAAACAATAAATACATCAAGCTGAGAATAAACTTTTGTGTTTATTACATGTTTTGTTGTTGACAATCTGTCAAAGACACATTATAGACAGAAGACGTTTTAGTAGCTCAACATTTTAAAGGACATTGAAGCTTCTACCACTGCAGAGAAACATTTCCATGATGATCATGGGATATGCATATTGTTAGATGCTCATGTTAGTGACGACTGTAGGATAAGCATACATTTGCATCTTACTGATCATTTTTTGCTGCACTAAAAACGTAATTAAATCCTAACACAAAACATCCCATAATTACAGATATTAATGACATTAATTCAATTTGGGTGGACACAGCAAGTTCTTCAAGTGTCTATAAATTTCTGTCATTTTTAGTCCGTATATGATGGGGTTGAAGAGAGGATGATAAAAAACAAGCTGTAAAGTCATGATTAAAAATACAGTTTTTGGCATATCAGCTTCCAGTCGAACAATCACCACATTATATGTCAATAACAAAGAGAAGCAGACTAAAACCAGCAGATGGGGTAAACAGGTCTGTGCAGCTTTTTTCCTGACTTCTGGAGAGCTTCGATAGGTTATTATAAATATTCTAATGTATGTAAAAAGTATGAATACCACAGGGCATACTGTCAGATTTGTGAAAAGAACAATGCCACATATTGTTATTGCTCGTGATTTAACACAGTAAAGCCTGTGGATTGAGTTATTACAAAAAATTGACGGCAAAGTAAATTTGCACACCCTTTGCCTAACAATCAGTATCCATGCAAACAAAAACTCACAAACAGGAATCAGCCAAGGTAAAACCAGTAGGACTGTAACAGTAGTTTTTCTCATGATAGTTGGATATTGCAGAGGTTTACATATAGACACATATCTGTCATAGGCCATAGCAGCTAAAAGTAGAAATTCCGATGTCACGAAAACATAGAACATGAAATACTGAAACAGACAGGCTGAATAAGATATGACCTGCTTTTCAGATAAAACATCAATCAATAGTTTTGGGTAGACCACAGTGCTGTAAAGAACAGAATTCACCAACAAAGCTGCAATAAAAATGTACATAGGTTCATGGAGGTTTTGATGAATACAGATCAGACAAATGATGGTTGAATTACTACACATTATAAGAATGTATGTTACAAATATTACCACAAAATAGGCATATTTATATTTCTCTACTTCCACATACCCACCAAAAGTTATATATGTGACATTAAAGTTTTCACCCATTTAGAAATTTAAATATTAAAATAAAGAAAACAGGTTTATGATATAGAAAGACTTGAAGAATGCTAAAGCTATAATAGACTGTATATTATCTTCACTTATTCATTGAAAGTAATAGCTGACCTGGAATTTCACATTGTATGTGTCATCACTAAATGACACTAATGTTTGAGTCAGTGAAATGCTTTTATTAAGGTCATCAGCCTCCATGGATCTCATTAAAGTTTCCCTCAAGAGTCAGAGGAGTTGTTTGTCAGTCTGTAAATACATTTATCAAACTTTGTTTGTATTGGGGGTTTTTTTTGTTTTTTTTTTTCCTTAACGCTATAGTGTAACAACTCAGGTTATTTTTTACCATTTGAAAATAAAGTAATACTTTGTCATTACATTTTTGTCATAAATGTGTGGTTTATTCTCTGTGTTTTCCTAACTATTCCTCTCATGGATTTTTTTTTTCTCATGCAAGTATTTACTCTTAACTTTATTCATAAAGCACTTCAAAAACAACACATTTGGCCAAAAAGCTGTCCACAGACAAAAAGAAACACATAAAAAAGTAATAAAAGCAGTAAAAGTAATTATATATTAAAACAGTAACAGCCAAACTCTCACTGAGTTAAAAGCCAAAGAGAAAAAACATGCCAGCCTGCCTGATGTGGAAAGGTACTTCATTCCACAGTTTAGGGGCAGTGACTGATAAAGCCCTGTCACCACTAAAAAACATTTAAAACCAATCCAGAAGCAAACTGGAAGCAAGTGAATTGATGTTAAAATTGGGGTGATACGGTCTACTTTTAAGGCACCAGTTGAAAGTTGAGCAGCTGCGTTTTCAGACAGGCCTCTACTCTGACAATGTTTAAGTCCAGGATGAAAACGGCTCTTTTCAGCTGTGCATAGAACAACTGAAAGGGTTCTATCTGCACTCTTCTCTTTTACTTTGTTTTAATTGATTATGATTTATGTTTTATGGATTACGTTTTAATTGTAATTGTGTTTTAAACCTGTCTCTTTTCCATGTTTGTAAAGCACTCTGAATTGTCCTGTGTATGAATTGTGCTATACAAATGAATCTGCCTTGCCTTGAACCAGTTGCAGTCGAGTAAGTGAGTTGTGTCTAAGCCCAACATAAAGTGCATTACCGTAATCTAAGACAGTTGTGACAAAAGCATGGATTAAAATCTGAAAATGATGCACAGGAAGTAATTATGTAACTTTGACCAGCTGTCTCAGTTGAAAAATACTGGACTTTACCACTGATTTAATCTGTGCATTAAGTTTGAGATCACTGTCCAGCCTTAGACCCAGGTTTGTTGCTGTGTGTGTCAAATATTGATGCAAAGGACCCAGATCAACATCAACTTTGGAGCCATCACCTGGCCCAAACAACATGACCTCAGTCTTTTCATCATTCAGGTGTAAGAAGTTTAGTGACATCCATGTTTCAATTTCTGCAATGTACTGAACTAGTTTTTCGCCAAGTATGCATCTTCCTGTTTCAGTGGGACATAAATTTGACTATTGTCAGTGTAAAGATGGAATGAGATGTCATGTTTGTGGAGAACTGATCCGAGAAAAAGTAAATAAGGGGAGAAGACAAGAAGGCCAAGTATGGAGCTTTGAGGCACTCCACATGTGAGAGGTGCAGCGTCAGACTCAACAGGTCCAACATGGACACAAAAACTTCTGTATTAAATAGGATCTGAACCACTCTAAACCTACACCCTGAATGCTGACCCAGTTCTCCAGGTGAGACAGCAGAATCTGATGGTCCACTGTGTCATGACCCCTCCCATCTGGTCATGTGGGCTGCTGGTCTCTCCTAATGTTTGTCTGCAGGTGGAGTTAGGGGTGGACCAGCGCACATGCATGGGCCCGATGCGCCACGCCTATTTATACCGGCGGTAAAGTGCTGGACAGGCTCTCCCTCCTTCACCGCTCAGGCCGACACCAGCACCAGACCACCGTATCTTTTGTTACCTTTGTCTTTTGTTTCACACCATACAACAGTCACACTTATCACATTCACTCACCTCAACACTCCCCCCATTACTGATGCTACAGATGCCACATCACATACGAGTTCTATTGTTTACACATTTCTCTTTGTTTTAAATAAACCACTTCATTCTTTATTGCATACTTTGTTGTCGGCGTCCTTTTGTCATGCCTAGAGCCGGGCCATGACAAACTGGGGGCTCATCTGGGATAAACTGGGCTCGTTGCCGGTCTTTGGCTGGTTTTTGGGTCGGTAGTTTTGTTTGGTGGACGCCTTTGTTTGCTTCTTTTACTCGTGCGTAAAAGGTGCGTTTTGGTTATAGTTGGCTTTCTTTGGAGGTAATTTCACTGATGTGCTTTAAATTGCCATTAAGCCACTTTTGTATGTTCTTGATAAGTCTGCCTCTTATGTGTAACCTTCTCTTGTGTGTCTTTCAGTCATGCGCTCTATGTGCGTAATGTTTGGAGCGGGTTTTGGCACACCGTGGCTCCTTTGTTTCACTTACTGTGGTGGTAAACTTTTGTGGAAGGTTTGAACAGGGAGGTTGACTTAATATAGAACATTTTAATTTACAAAATAATGTTAACGGCACTATTTTGTTGTTTTGTGCTGTGGTCTTGGTAGTATTAGGGGAAAAAAAAAAAAGTTTGTAAACAGTGTGTTTTGGTCGTAAGAGAAAGCTCTGGTTGCATTTGGCAGGTTGGGCACCTGCGGGGATCTTGTGCCACATGTCGTATGGTGTGGTGCTGACCTGGTTAGGCTTGGCAACATTTCCCTTTGGGTCGTTGCATTAGGGGGTAGAGTTGTGGTGAATGTGGTTAAAGCTTTTGCTTGGGAGCGCATCTGTGTAGGTTGCTGGCTTGCTAGTCGCATTTCTAAACCAGCGGAAGTCAGTGCATAAAAACCCTCCATATGTGACCACATGAAGACTGGGGGGGGGGGGGCTTAGTTTAGTGTTTTCTGCGTTAGTTTAGCAGGGAAGCTCTATCACTGAGGTTCTGTCCTCTATGTGCACCGGATTCTTTGCAGTGTCTGGCTCAGCCTGGGTGCAACTGGTTATTTTGTTATTTGGGTTGTGTGTAAATTAAAATGTCTGAACAGCCACAATCAGAGGTGGATGCCTTTATTGCTACACCTAGTTGGAAAAAAATGTTGAGACTGAAAAAAGAATTTTTGTTGGAATTGGTTACTCTGTATGAGGTTAATCTGGAAGAAGATAATCCTAATAAGGAAGTCATTCAGGATGCTTTGGAGGCTAAATTGGCTGATTTGGGGCTTTTATCTTCTGTGGAAGAGCAACCTGGCCATCATGGATTTTCGTTGCAAACTCAAAGTTTATCTTTTAGCAGCAGAAAGAGTTGCTGCAAATGCGGTTAGAGTTTGATAGATTAAAGTATGAGTCCGAGTTGAGGAGCAAAATAGAAATTGAGAGAATACGCGAGCAGTCGGGGAGGAGTGGAAGCAGCTCTGGTACACGCCAGGTGGATGTGAGTAACCTGCGGTGGCTACCTCCATTTAATGAAAAAGACCCAGACACTTTTTTTCATTTTATTTGAGCGTGTGTCAGAGGCAAACGATTGGTTGGATGTGGAATGTGCGTTAATGCTTCAGTCAGTTTTGACGGGAAGCGCGCAACAGGCATATTCTTCTTTCAATGATCAAGATTGTCTTAATTATATTAAAATTAAATCTGCAGTGCTCAAAGCTTACGAGCTGGTTCCAGAAGCTTATCGACAACGTCTTAGATCCTGGGATAAAAAGAACGGCCAAACGTATGTCGAATTTGCTAGAGATTTATCCACTAAATTTAAATGCTGGTTAATGGCTTTAAATGTAACAATATTTGATGAGCTCTGCCCATGACAACTGTATCAACGGCAGCAATGTGGTCCTACAAAACCAAAACTACACAGTGACCAGAGTCTGTGGCTAAAAGACTGTCATTGAGAACCCTCAATAAAGCCAAACTTACATTATAGTAATAATAGCTTTATTTATGTAGCACCTTTTAAAAACAAAGTTTACAAAGTGCTTTTGACAGACAAGTAAAGGGCACAACAGCAGGATACAAGATGTACGTAAAAACACTAAAACAGAAGCAACACAATAGGAGAGATGTGTACAACAATGCAGAAACATGACACTTCGAATAAATTAAATGAATTGGAATAAAGAGGGCAGGGACAACGTAACATGATGCTGTCAAATCAATGCAAAAATAAAGGCATGAGATTAAACAACATCATGTATGAGAATATAAACCAGCAATCAAACAGGATAAGATTAAAATTTTTAAAAATTTAAAATTAAAATTAAAAGGGGCAAACATCACATAAAAGCAAGTCTATAAAAGTATGTTTTAAGCAGTGATTTAAAAGATGACACTGATTCTGCAAGCCATATCTCCTCGGGCAGGCCGTTCCAAAGTCGAGGGGCCCTGATGGAAAAGGCCCGGTCACCGTTAGATTTAAGCCTCGACTTTGGAACAGCCAGGAGCCCTCTGCCCGAGGATCTAAGGCTGCGTGCTGGCTCGTAGGTAACTAACATCTCATCTATATAACTTGGGGTCAGACCCATTCGGGCTTTAAAAGTAATCAGCAAAATCTTAAAATCAATTCTAAAACACACAGGGAGCCAATGGAGGGATGCCAGGATAGGGGTTATGTGATGTCGCCTGTTAAAACCAGTGAGAAGCCTAGCTGCTGTGTTCTGGACCAGTTGGAGGCGGGATAGTGATTTTTGATTGATGTCGGACAGAAGGGAGTTACAGTAATTCAGTCTTGTGAATATGAATGAATGTATAACTGTTTCCAGGTCGGAGTGTGGGACTATTGGTTTGATTTTTGAAATAGTTCGCAGATGTAAGAAACAGGACTGGATAACTTTATTGATGTGAGGTTGGAATGTGAGGTCTGAATCAAATATTACTCCAAGATTTCTGGCAGTTGGTTTAATATTTGAGGATAGAGGACCGAGGCAGTTTTTTATGGCAACGGTGGCGTTTGGTGGACTGAACAGTATGACTTCTGATTTAGAGTTGTTTAATTGCAGGAAGTTCTGGGCCATCCAACGGTTTACATCATTAAGGCAGTCAGACACAGCAGCTAGGCTTCTCGGGTCATCCGGTCTCAGGGGCAGGTATATCTGTGTGTCGTCCGCGTAGCAATGAAAGGAAATGTTGTGATGCTTAAAATTCTCACCAAGTGGGAGTATATAAATAGAAAATAACTTGACAAGTTTTAGAGGATGGATGGATAAAAAATGAAGCTAACAATCTGCATTGATCTTTTAAAGTCATTCTACATCATTGCTGAGTAAATACTCCAAGACCTTTATAGTTTCATTAACTCAGTTACTCTGGTCTAGCATTGTACTTTCCAGTTCATAATCAAACAGGTTATTATAAAACCTGCACCAACCCTTAAAAGTAGGGTGGGAGATCTTGGAAAAACAGTTCGAGCAAGCTACGTTTTGAAAATACACAATCCAAAATTCCAAACTCCTTTCTTCACACATCCCCCCCGAAGTCACGCTTCCAGAGTACCGGAACGTGCAATGTTTGTTCCAGAGGGTTCCCAAGCGCTGCACAGCATCAATTCGCTCGATCCAAGCTGGTAATTTTACACTTCCTAGTGATTTATGTTTGTGACAAAACAGTTTGCTGGTGAACTTTCCATCCTAATATAGCTCATATAGCCAAGATCTGGCTCTGTTTCCTGTACAAGTGCTCCAAGCTTCTGGAAATGCACTGTGCCAACTTAGTAAAGTTTCACCAAACATCCACACACCCCCGTAACATGCCTGGTACATTCCATATACACCCCGGAAATTGTCATTCACTCATCCCATTCACTCCTAGTTCGCAGCAGTTTTTAAATACCCCCACATTCCACGGTCGGCTCAGCACGGAGAGTGTAGGAAACGTCGCTCATAGTCCCGTCAAAAGTACGGCAGTAAACCCCGTCACTACATCCATTTCGCTCGCTAGCTCACTCGCCCATACTGCATTCATCTCTGTTCCGTTCTCCCGCCGGTTCAACTCATCCATTCTCTCCACTGCAGCAGAAACCGCTCATTTCCCCATACCAGAACTCCAGCAGCCATAACCGGGACCGGATTCTAAACTGACTGGACTGGACTGACTGACTAAATGGCAGGACAGTGGAGACAGGGCATGAGTTACTTGATTTTTTTTTTTTCTCAAAGCCCTGCATTGGAACTGTGCGCTTGTTTTTTTGTTTTTGTTTTTTATATTTTGCTAAATAACTGAGATTACTGAATTTTTTTTTTTTCTTTTCTTCCTTTTTTGTTCTGAGAAACTCTGGAAAACCCAGAGTGGAATTTTTATTTGAAACGAATTGAATTTTTTATTTTTTTTTTTCACTGTCTTCTAAAAGACTGCTACAAAATCTAAAGTGGAAATTTTGAGTTTGATTTTGCTTGGTTGGTGGATTTTTTGAGTTGGACTTTCGGGGGGGAATCTGTGCATTTGAGTTTGTGTGTTTTTGCATTAATTGTTTCAATACATGATTTTGAATTTTAGTTGGTTTAAATGTGTGATTTATTTATTTATTTATTTGTCATTTAATTTGTAGGGTGTTTGTTTAATTTAGACTTTCATCCTTGGTTTGGGTTTGAGGTATAACAACCTGACAACAATTAAATAACCAAAAATATGCTTCATAACATTGTTCTACATCTGGTTTGAATTTTTAGCCCCTCTGTCCTGTTTTTAGGACCAGTTCCATAGAAGAACCCAATACTCAACTTGCTGTATCATGATGATTGATGACTAAGGTGGGTGTTGCCATGGTACCATTACTAGCAACTTCTTTTTCTTACTGCTTTTCACTAAAAACTAACCAATTTAGAGAAAAAATACACAATAACCTGTTTTTGTGTGTGCATGTGTGTTTTTAGATGGCAAAAAAATAGTGTTGAAGAACTGTCTTCAAGTTACCATCTTCAAGAGTGAGTTACATGTCATAAATGTCATAAATACTTCATGTCATACCATTGCCTATGTTTGTAAACGTGTGCTTCCACTTCATTTGGAGATAGTTTGAAAGGCTAAGGAGCAGCAGACAGGACTAGAGATCATTTTAACCATCAAGTTAAATAGACAAATACACAGAGAGAGAAAGAGAGAGAGAAAGAGAGAGAGAGAGAGACAGAGACAGATTTTATCACAGTTATATCTAATAAATAAAAACTTAAATACAGTGATATTAACATATTATGCTATTGGCTCAGTTATTACATTTACAAACATTTTTTTTTTTTTTTTTACCAGACCAATAACATAATACCGAGCTAATAGCGTAATAGGTTATTACGTTACTGGCCAAAGGTTATTATGTTACTGGTTCAGGACTTTTATTACATTATTGGCCAGTTATTACGTTCTTGGCCTATTACATTTTAAAAACTGGCAAATTTATCACATTATGGGTCATTATTACGTTATTGGCTTCCACAGGGTTATTGAGGAGACACGGGAAACATTATAAAAACTTAAACAACCAGTGTGTCTCATTTTCTCCAGCTGTTGTCCTTTTCTACAGATCGAAGAACATTACTCTATTATTATATACATCATTATCATTGGCAACCCTGCAGAGTACTTTACTCATACTGTTAAACACCACTAATTTAATAGGTCAGTAAAAAAAGGTGCACTCCCTCAATACATTAACACGAGTGAGTAAAAATAAGTAAATAAATAACTCTACAGGTCATCAGCAGCTAAACTGAGACTGAGGAGATGTGGGCAATACAAAGAAAATGTATGTGCATGTGGAGACAGAGGAGTGAGGCCTGTAGAGGATTAAAGATGAAGATAAGTTGAACAGTTTCACAGTTTGACATGTTGCACTGATATAAGTCATTATACTGTATATTTGTTTCACATTGGTTTTTTTTAACTAAACAGTCTGTTGTACGTCGTCTGACCATACTGCAATTTGTAAAGAATAAAACAATAAATACATCAAACTAAGAAGAAATTTTTATGTTTATTACATGTTTTGTAGTTGACAATCTGTCAAAGACACATTATAGACAGAAGATATTTTAGTAATTAAACATTTTAAAGGATATTGAAGCTTCTGTCACTGCAGAGAAACATTTCCATGATGATCATGGGATATGCATATTGTTAGTTGCTCATGTTAGTGACGACTGTAGGATAAGCATACACTTGCATCCTACTGATCATTTTTTGCTGCACTAAAAATGTAATTAAATCCAAACACATAACATCCCATCATTACAGGAATTAATGACATTAATTCAGTTTGGATGGACACAGCAAGTTCTTCAAGTGTCTATAAATCTCTGTCATTTTTAGTCCGTATATGATGGGGTTGAAGAGAGGATGATAAAGAACAAGCTGTAAAGTCATGATTAAAAATACAGTTTTTGGCACATCAGCTTCCATCATCACCACATTGTATGTCAATAAAAAAAAGAAGCAGACTAAAACCAGCAGATGGGGTAAACAGGTCTGTGCAGCTTTTTTCCTGACTTCTGGAGAGCTTCGATAGGCTATTATAAATATTCTGGTGTATGTAAAAAGTATGAATACCACAGGGCATACTGTCAGATTTATCAAAACAACAATACCACATATTGTTATTGCTCGTGATTTTACACAGTAAAGTCTGTAGATTGAGTTATTACAAAAAATGGATGGCAAAGTAAATTTGCACAACCTTTGCTTAACCATCAGTATCCATGCACATAAAGACGTACAAACAGGAATCAGCCAAGGTAAAACCAGTAGGACTGTAACAGTAGTTTTTCTCATGATAGTTGGATATTGCAGAGGTTTACATATAGACACATATCTGTCATAAGCCATAGAAGCTAAAAGTAGCAATTCTGATGTGACTAAAACATAGAACATGAAAATCTGAAACAAACAGGCCGTATAAGATATGACCTGCTTTTCAGATAAAACATCAATCAATAGTTTTGGGTAGACCACAGTGCTGTAAAGAACAGAATTCACCAACAAAGCCGCAATAAAAATGTACAAAGGCTCATGGAGGTTTTGATGAATACAGATCAAACAAATGATGGTCAAATTACTACAGATTATAAAAATGTATGTTATAAATATTACCACAAAATAGGCATATTTATATTTCTCTACTTCCACATACCCACCAAAAGTTATATATGTGACATTAAAGTTTTCACCCATTTAAATATTAAAATAAAGAAAACAGGTTTATGATATAGAAAGACTTGAAGAATGCTAAAGCTATAATAGACTGTATATGATCTCCACTTATTCATTAAAAGTAGTAGCTGACCTGGAATTTCACATTGTATGTGTCATCACTAAATGACACTAATGTTTGAGTCAGTGAAATGCTTTTATTAAGGTCATCAGCCTCCATGGATCTCATTAACGTTTCCCTCAAGAGTCAGAGGAGTTGTTTGTCAGTCTGTAAATACATTTATTGAACTTTATTTGTATTGTTTTTTTTTTGTTTTTTTTTCTGAACGCTATTGTGTAACAACTCAGGTTATTTTCTACCTTTTGAAAATAAAGTAATATTTTGTCATTTTAATGTTGTCATAAATGTGTTGTTTATTCTCTGTGTTTTCCTAACTTTTCCTCTCATGGATTTTTTTTTCTCATGGAACTATTTACTCAACTTTATTCATAAAGCACTTCAAAAACAACACACTGGCCAAACTGCTGTCCACAGACATAAAAACAAACACATAAAAGAAGTAATAAAAGCAGTAACATAATTATATATTAAAACAATAAAAGCCAAACTCTCAGTTAAAAGCTAAAGATGAAAAAATATGTTTTAAAAGATTTAAAAACAGAAACAGTCGGCCTGCCTGATGTGTAAAACTAGTTCATTCCACAGTTTGGAAGCAGCGACTTGAAAAGCCTTGTCTCATCTCAGCATCCTCGGTGTCCTAGGGACTGGGGCGCCAATAAGAGGGGGTAAACATAGGGCCCAGTATTTGTGGGGGGCCCATAGAGTAGTGGAGGGGGCCCAGTTCACATAGAAGTTGAGAAAATTTTTTGTAACATCCACTGTATAAGAGAGGTACAGAAGTTGGTTGAGAGAACGTTGAAAGAATGTTAGGTTTCGTTTGCGTATTCACGGTATCGTAAGTGACGTTTATGGACAGTACCCCCACGAATACACCCCCCTGGTTAAACAGATTGAGAAGATAGTAAATTTCTGTAGGGTCCACAACAATCATGCTTTCATGGGGCCCATTACTGGTAGAGGCGCCCCTGCCTGAGGATGACTAACAATGACTGATCTGAGAGTGTGTGAAGGAGGGTACAGCTGGAGCAGGTCAGACAGATACTGGGGGGCCAGGCCATTGAGGCATTTAAAAACAAAGAAGAGAATTTTAAAATCAATTTGAAAGTGAAACGGAAGGCAGTGAATATATGTAAAAATAGGGGTGATATGGTCTACTTTTTTGGCACCAGTTGAAAGTCCAGCAGCTGCGTCTTGAACCAGCTGCAGTCGAGTGAGTTGTGTCTAAACCCAACATAAAGTGCATTACTGTAATCTAAGAACAGTTGTGACAAAAGCATGGAATAAAATCTGAAAATGATGAAGAGGAAGTAATTATGTAACTTTGACCAGCTGTCTCAGTTGAAAAAGCTTGACTTATCCACTGATGTAATCCGTGCATGAAGTTTGAGATCAATGTCCAGCCTTAGACCCAGGTTTGTTTCTGTATGTGTCAAATATTGACGCAAAGGACCCAGATCAGCATCAACTTTGGAGCCATCACCAGGCCCAAACAACCTGACCTCAGTCTTTTCATCATTCAGGTGTAAGAAATTTAGTGACATCCATGTTTCAATTTCTGCAATGTACTGGAGTAGTTTTTCGCCAAGTATGCATCTTCCTGTTTCAGTGGGACATAAATTTGACTATTGTCAGTGTAAAGATGGAATGAGATGCCATGTTTATGGAGAACTGGTCCTAGAAGTGAAAAAGAGAAGAAGACAAGAAGGCCAAGTATGGAGCTTTGAGGCACTCCACATGTGAGAGGTGCAGCGTCAGACTCAACAGGTCCAACATGGACACAAAAACTTCTCTATTAAATAGGATCTGAACCACTCTAAACCTACACCCTGAATGCTGACCCAGTTCTCCAGGTGAGACAGCAGAATCTGATGGTCCACTGTGTCATGACCCCTCCCATCTGGTCATGTGGGCTGCTGGTCTCTCCTAACGTTTGTCTGCAGGTGGAGTTAGGGGTGGACCAGCACACATGCGTCTGGGCCCGATGCGCCACGTCCATTTACACCGGCGATAAAGCGCTGGACAGGCTCTCTCTCCTTCACCGCTCAGGCCGACACCAGCGCCAGACCACCGTATCTTTTGTTACCTTTGTCTTTTGTTTCACACCATACAACAGTCACACTTATCACATTCACTCACCTCAACACTCCCCCCATTACTGATGCTACAGATGCCACATCACATACGCGTTCTATTGTTTACACATTTCTCTTTTTTTATTGTAAATAAATCACTTCATTCTTTATTGCATACTTTGTTGTCGGCGTCCTTGTGTCATGCCTAGAGCCGGGCCATGACAAACTGGGGGCTCATCTGGGGTAAACCAGGCTTGTTGCTGGCCTTTGGCTGGTTTTTGGGTCGGTAATTTTGTTTGGTGGACGCCTTTGTTTGCTTCTTTTACTTGTGCGTAAAAGGTGCGTTTTGGTTATAGCTGGCTTTCTTTGGAGGTAATTTCACTGATATACTTTAAATTGCCATTAAAGCACTTTTGTATGTTCTTGATAAGTCTGCCTCTTATGTGTAACCTTCTGTTGTGTGTCTTTCAGTCATGCGCTCTATGTGCGTAATGTTTGGAGCGGCTTTTGGCACACCGTGGCTCCTTTGTTTCACTTACTGTGGTGGTAAACTTTTGTGGCAGGGTTGAACAGGGAGGTTGACTTAATATAAGGGATGTCTGATATTGGCTTTTTTGCCAAAAAACGATATGCCGATATTGTCCAACGCTTAATTTCCGATTCCGATATCTACCGATATCGCTGCCGATATATGTGGGATATTAAACTAATTTTAGGTAACATCACATATCTCCTGTCATGGAATTAACACATCATGCCTAATTTTATTGTGATGCCCCATTGGATGCATTCTCAAATGCAACAAGGCTTTTAAAATGTAAACACTGTCTGTGCAAAGAATACATGCTTCAACTTAACTCTTTCCCCGTCAGAGCATTTTCCAGTGAGTTGGTAGACAGCGCCAGCCTTTTTGGTCATTTTCACTAATCTTTGGAGGCTGACTGAAAATTTTATGTTAGGAGTATGTGAACACTGAATACATCAAAAGAAAGAACAGAACTTCAACTTTTAAACACAAGGAACGATTTTATTCTATCTTCATTTGTTCGTGAGATATGAACATTTGAATATTGGTCATTTTCAGGAAAAAACTGAATTTTGAGCAAAAAACTGAGAAAACTGCATTTTTTCCCAAAGATATTGATTTTCAAGATAAAATTGATTTCCTATTTACATGTTTGACTCTTTCTCATTTACCAACAGTAACACTGTATTCCAAATCACAAAATAAAATAATAATAACAACAATATTAATAACAAACAGCTCTAAGATATCCCATCATTCCACAAAATATTAGAGGAATCTACACCAAACTTTAGACCAAACATCTTCTAAAGCACCAGGTTCCTTCTAAACTAATCACATTTACATACATCAGTTATAAGTCTTCCACATAGCAGTTTAGTTTTTTGATATAAACACTTCAATATTCCTCATTTTCAAGAAAAAAAGAAACAAATTCACTAAATACTGTAGATTTCTGGCCTTTCTTTGGCTGCACAAGGTCCTCCTGTTGGACCACCTGCTGTGTTTGATCTGTAAATAATTATATGGACATCTAGTTATTTATCTATGTATGAATATATGTATTTATTTATTTATTTCATACTAAAGCCAAATCAAACAGTATCTTACCTGTGTCCCCGCTGACATTCTACAGCTGAATCTGTTCCATGTCCTCAGTCTGAATCTGAACTCACTCTAACAGATGAACACTAGCTGTCCTTTGTCTTGTCCCATGTCTGTGTGTCTGTCTTCTCCTTGAATGTCCACTAGAAATGTCTCTTTTCTCTTCCTCCATTCATTTTCTCCGTGTCGCTCCATGCCCCCCCCCCACTTCGTGTCGGACCTGAGCCGCTCCGTGTTTCCCGTGTTCTGTGTCCGTCTCCCTCACCTTCTGTTTCTCCGTTCCTGTCTCTAAATGGTTCTTCTGTACCTCCATCATTTATTGAATTGTCAGACTCAGTCTCCATAATCATTTTAAAGTCTTCTGAAACTGCACGCAGTTCCTGCACAGTCTGCATTTCCTCATTCAGTGACTGACGCTGGATGCGTTGCCATGGGATACGGAGACTCCAGTGCGAAAACGTTAAACCCGGTTTTTCATTTTTCTGAAAAAGCTGCTTAATTGTATGTTTTTGGACTAAGGAAAGTAATTCACACGATCCGCAACAGCCTCAACTACAGTATAACAGTGAAAACACGGAGTGACGTGCCATATTTAGTTATTTTCTCTCCCTCCCTCCATGAGTCTATTACAGTGTGGCAACTCTACTGTACAATTTTGAAAACTGCACATTTCTTTCAGCTACAAAGAATGCTTCATTTACGCATCCGTAAATGCCGGTGAAATCAAGGCATTATTTTATCAGTTTTAATGATAGGCAAAAAAACGATACCGACATTCACCGATATTACATTTTTATGCAAATATCGGGCTGATGATATCGGTGGGCCGATATTATCGGACATCCCTACTTAATATAGAACATTTTCATTTACAAAATAATGTTAACGGCACTATTTTGTTGTTTTGTGCTGTGGTCTTGGTAGTATTAGGGAAAAAAACAAGTTTGAAAATAAACGGTGTGGTTCGGTCATAAGAGAAAGCTCTGGTTGCATTTGGCAGGTTGGGCACCTGTGGGGATCTTGTGCCACATGTCGTATGGTGTGGTGCTGACCTGGTTAGGCTTGGCAACGTTCCCCTTTGGGTCGTTGCATTGGGGGGTAGAGTTGTGGTGAATGTGGTTAAAGCTTTTGCTTGGGAGTGCATCCGCGGAGGTTGCTGGCTTGCTAGTCGCCTTTCTAAACCAGCAGGAGTCAGCGCATAAACAGAAGCCTAGCTGCTGTGTTCTGGACCAGTTGGAGGTGGGATAGTGATTTTTGATTGATGCCGGACAGAGGTGAGTTACAGTAGTTGAGTCTTGTGAATATGAATGAATGTATAACTGTTTCCAGGTCGGAGTGTGGGACTATTGGTTTGATTTTTGAAATGGTTCGCAGATGTAAGAAACAGGACTGGATAACTTTATGGATGTGAGGTTGGAATGTGAGGTCTGAATCAAATATTACTCCAAGATTTCTGGCAGTTGGTGTAATATTTGAGGATAGAGGACCGAGGCAGTTTTGTATGGCAGTGGTGGAGTTTGGTGGACTGAACAGTATGACTTCTGATTTAGAATTGTTTAATTGCAGGAAGTTCTGGGCCATCCAACGGTTTACATCATTAAGGCAGTCAGACACAGCAGCTAGGCTTCTCGGGTCATCCGGTCTCAGGGGCAGGTATATCTGTGTGTCATCTGCGTAGCAATGAAAGGAAATGTTGTGACGCTTAAAAATCTCGCCAAGTGGGAGTATATAAATAGAAAATAACTTGACAAGTTTTAGAGGATGGATGGATAAAAAATGAAGCTAACAATCTGCATTGATCTTTTAAAGTCATTCTGCATCATTGCTGAGTAAATACTCCAAGACCTTTATAGTTTCATTAACTCAGTTACTCTGGTCTAGCATTGTGCTTTCCAGTTCATAATCAAACAGGTTATTATAAAACCTACACCAACCCTTAAAAGTAGGGTGGGAGATCTTGGAAAAACAGTTTGAGCAAGCTACATTTTGAAAATACACAATTCAAAATTCCAAAGTCCTTTCTTCAGACATCCCCCCCGCAGTCACGCTTCCAGAGTACCGGAATATGCAATGTTTGTTCCCGAGGGTTCCCGAGCGCTGCACAGCATCAATTTGCTCGACCCAAGCTGGTAATGTTACACTTCCTAGTGATTTATGTTTGTGACAAAACAGGTTGCTGGTGAACTTTCCATCCTAATATAGCTCATATAGCCAAGATCTGGCTCTGTTTCCTGTACAAGTGCTCCAAGCTTCTGGGAATGCACTGTGCCAACTTAGTTAAGTTTCACCTCCCCCGTAAGATGCCTGGTACATTCCATATACACCCTGGAAATTGTCATTCACTCATCCCATTCACTCCTAGTTCGCAACAGTTTTTAAATACCCCCATATTTGCATTCCACGGTCGGCTCAGCACGGAGAGTGTAGGAAACGTCGCTCATAGTCCCGTCAAAAGTACGGCAGTAAACCCCGTCACTACATCCATTTCGCTCGCTAGCTCACTCGCCCATACTGCATTCATCTCTGTTCCATTCTCCCGCTGGTTCAACTCATCCATTCTCTCCACTGCAGCAGAAACCGGTCATTTTCCCATACCAGAACTCCAACAGCCATAACCCGGACCGGATTCTAAACTGACTGGACTGGACTGACTGACTAAATGACAGGACAGTGGAGACAGGGCATGAGTTACTTAATTTTTTTTTTTTTTCTCTCAAAGCCCTGCATTGGAACTGTGCGCTTGTTTTTGTTTTTGTTTTTTTATATTTTGCTAAATAACTGAGATTACTGATTTTTTTTTTTTTCTTTTCTTCCTTTTTTGTTCTGAGAAACTCTGGAAAACCCAGAGTGGAATTTTTATTTGAAATGAATTGAACTGTTTTTTTTTTTTTTTCCATTTTCTTCTAAAAGACTGCTACAAAACCTAAAGTGGAAATTTTGAGTTTGATTTTGCTTGGTTAGTGGATTTTTTCAGTTGGACTTTTGGTGGGAACCTGTGCATTTGAGTTTGTGTGTTTTTGCATTAATTGTTTCAATACATGATTTTGAATTTTAGTTGGTTTAAATGTGTGATTTATTTATTGATTTATTTGTCATTTAATTTGTAGGGTGTTTGTTTAATTTAGACTTGCATCCTTTGTGTGGGTTTGAGGTATAACAACCAGACAACAATTAAATAACCAAAAACATGCCGAATAACATTGTTCTACAAATGGTTTGAATTTTTAGCCCCTCTGTCCTGTTTTTAGGACCAGTTCCATAGAAGAACCCATATTCAACTTGCTGTATCATGATGATTGATGACTAAGGTGGGTGTTGCCATGGTACCATTGCTAGTAACTTCTTTTTCTTACTGATTTTCACTAAAAACTAACCAATTTAGAGAAAAAATACACAATAACCTGTTTTTGTGTGTGCATGTGTGTTTTTAGATGGCAAAAAAAGTAGTGTTGAAGAACTGTCTTCAAGTTACCATCTTCAAGAGTGAGTTACATGTCATAAATGTCATAAATATTTCATGTCATACCATTGCCTATGTTTGTAAACGTGTGCTTCCACTTCATTTGGAGATAGGTTGAAAAGCTAAGGAGCAGCAGAAAGGACTAGAGATCATTTTAACCATCAAGTTAAATAGACAAATACACACAGAGAGAGAGAGAGAGAGAGAGAGAGAGAGAGAGAGAGAGAGAAAGAGAGACAGAGAGAGAGAGACAGATTTTATCACAGTTATATCTAATAAATTAAACTTAAGTACAGTGATATTAACATATTATTATGTTATTGGCTCAGTTATTACATTTACAGATTTTTTTATTTATTTATTTATTTTTTTACCAGACCAATAACATAATAACCAGCTAATAACGTAATAGGTTATTACGTTATTGGCCAAAGGTTATTACGTTACTGGTTCAGGACTTTTATTACATTATTGGGCAGTTATTACGTTCTTGGCCTATTACATTTTAAAAACTGGTAAATTTATTACATTATGGGTCATTATTACGTTATTGGCTTCTACAGGGTTATTGAGGAGACGCTGGAAACACTCTATAAAAACTTAAACAACCAGTGTGTCTCATTTTCTCCAGCTGCTGTCCTTTTCTACAGATCGAAGAAAATTACTCTATTATTATATACATCATTATCATTGGCAACCCTGCAGAGTACTTTACTCATACTGTTAAACACCACTAATTTAATAGGTCAGTAAAAACAGTTGCACTCCCTCAATACATTAACACGAGTGAGTAAAAATACATAAATAAATAACTCTACAGGTCATCAGCAGCTAAACTGAGACTGAGGAGATGTGGGCAATACAAAGAAAATGTATGTGCATGTGGAGACAGAGGAGTGAGGCCTGTAGAGGATTAAAGATGAAGAAAAGTTGAACAGTTTCACAGTTTGACATGTTGCACTGATATAAGTCATTATACTGTATATTTGTTTCATATTGTCTTTTTGAACTAAACAGTTTGTTGTACGTCGTCTGACCATACTGCAATTTGTAAAGAATAAAACAATAAATACATCAAACTAAGAAGAAATTTTTATGTTTATTACATGTTTTGTTGTTGACAATCTGTCAAAGACACATTATAGACAGAAGATATTTTAGTAATTAAACATTTTAAAGGACATTGAAGCTTCTGTCACTGCAGAGAAACATTTCCATGATGATCATGGGATATGCATATTGTTAGTTGCTCATGTTAGTGACGACTGTAGGATAAGCATACACTTGCATCCTACTGATCATTTTTTGCTGCACTAAAAATGTAATTAAATCCTAACACAAAACATCCCATCATTACAGGTATTAATGACATTAATTCAGTTTGGGTGGACACAGCAAGTTCTTCAAGTGTCTATAAATCTCTGTCATTTTTAGTCCGTATATGATGGGGTTGAAAAGAGGATGATACAGAACAAGCTGTAAAGTCATGATTAAAAATACAGTTTTTGGCACATCAGCTTCCATCATCACCACATTGTATGTCAATAACAAAGAGAAGCAGACTAAAACCAGCAGATGGGGTAAACAGGTCTGTGCAGCTTTTTTCCTGACTTCTGGAGAGCTTCGATAGGTTATTATAAATATTCTGGTGTATGTAAAAAGTATGAATACCACAGGGCATAATGTCAGATTTATCAAAAGAAAAACACCACATATTGTTATTGCTCGTGATTTTACACAGTAAAGTCTGTAGATTGAGTTATTACAAAAAATGGATGGCAAAGTAAATTTGCACAACCTTTGCTTAACCATCAGTATCCATGCACACAAAAACTCACAAACAGGAATCAGCCAAGGTAAAACCAGTAGGACTGTAACAGTAGTTTTTCTCATAATAGTTGGATATTGCAGAGGTTTACATATAGACACATATCTGTCATAGGCCATAGCAGCTAAAAGTAGCAATTCTGATGACACTAAAACATAGAACATGAAAATCTGAAACAGACAGGCTGAATAAGATATGACCTGCTCTTCAGATAAAACATCAATCAATAGTTTTGGGTAGACCACAGTGCTGTAAAGAACAGAATTCACCAACAAAGCCGCAATAAAAATGTACATAGGTTCATGGAGATTTGGATGAATACAGATCAAACAAACGATGGTTGAATTACTACAGATAATAAGAATGTATGTTATGAATATTACCACAAAGTAGGCATATTTATATTTTTCTACTTCCACATACCCACCAAAAGTTATATATGTGACATTAAAGTTTTCACCCATTTAAATATTAAAATAAAGAAAACAGGTTTATGATATAGAAAGACCTGAAGAATGCTAAAGCTATAATTTACTGTACATTATCTTCACTTGTTCATTAAAAGTAGTAGCTGACCTGGAATTTCACATTGTATGTGTCATCACTAAATGATAGTAATGTTTGAGTCAGTGAAATGCTTTTATTAAGGTCATCAGCCTCCATGGATCTCATTAACGTTTCCCTCAAGAGTCAGAGGAGTTGTTTGTCAGTCTGTAAATACATTTATTGAACTTTGTTTGTATTGGGGTTTTGTTTCTGAACGCTATTGTGTAACAACTCAGGTTATTTTCTACCTTTTGAAAATAAAGTAATATTTTGTCATTTTAATTTTGTCATAAATGTGTTGTTTATTCTCTGTGTTTTCCTAACTTTTCCTCTCATGGATTTTTTTTCTCATGGAAGTATTTACTCAACTTTATTCATAAAGCACTTCAAAAACAACACACTGGCCAAACTGCTGTCCACAGACATAAAAACAAACACATAAAAGAAGTAATAAAAGCAGTAACATAATTATATATTAAAACAATAAAAGCCAAACTCTCAGTTAAAAGCTAAAGATGAAAAAATATGTTTTAAAAGATTTAAAAACAGAAACAGTCGGCCTGCCTGATGTGCAAAACTAGTTCATTCCACAGTTTGGAGGCAGCGACTGGAAAAGCCTTGTCTCATCTCAGCTTCCTCGGTGTCCTTGGGACTGGGGCGCCAATAAGAGGGGGTAAACATGGGGCCCAGTATTTGTGGGGGGCCCATAGAGTAGTGGAGGGGGCCCAGTTCACATAGAAGTTGAGAAAATTTTTTGTAACATCCACTGTATAAGAGAGGTATAGAAGTTGGTTGAGAGAACGTTGAAAGAATGTTAGGTTTCGTTTGCGTATTCACGGTATCGTAAGTGACGTTTATGGACAGTACCCCCACGTATACACCCCCCTGCTTAAACAGATTGAGAAGATAGTAAATTTCTGTAGGGACCACAACAATCATGCTTTCATGGGGTCCATTACTGGTAGAGGCGCCCCTGCCTGAGGATGACTAACAATGACTGATCTGAGAGTGTGTGAAGGAGGGTACAGCTGGAGCAGGTCAGACAGATACTGGGGGGCAAGGCCATTGAGGCATTTAAAAACAAAGAAGAGAATTTTAAAATCAATTTGAAAGTGAAACGGAAGGCAGTGAATATATGTAAAAATAGGGGTGATATGGTCTACTTTTTTGGCACCAGTTGAAAGTCCAGCAGCTGCGTCTTGAACCAGCTGCAGTCGAGTGAGTTGTGTCTAAACCCAACATAAAGTGCATTACTGTAATCTAAGAACAGTTGTGACAAAAGCATGGAATAAAATCTGAAAATGATGAAGAGGAAGTAATTATGTAACTTTGACCAGCTGTCTCAGTTGAAAAAGCTTGACTTATCCACTGATGTAATCCGTGCATGAAGTTTGAGATCATTGTCCAGCCTTAGACCCAGGTTTGTTTCTGTATGTGTCAAATATTGACGCAAAGGACCCAGATCAGCATCAACTTTGGAGGCATCACCTGGCCCAAAAAACATGACCTCAGTCTTTTCATCATTCAGGTGTAAGAAATTTAGTGACATCCATGTTTCAATTTCTGCAATGTACTGGAGTAGTTTTTCGCCAAGTATGCATCTTCCTGTTTCAGTGGGACATAAATGTGACTGTTGTCAGTGTAAAGATGGAATGAGATGCCATGTTTATGGAGAACTGGTCCTAGAAGTGAAAAAGAGAAGAAGACAAGAAGGCCAAGTATGGAGCTTTGAGGCACTCCACATGTGAGAGGTGCAGCATCAGACTCAACAGGTCCAACATGGACACAAAAACTTCTCTATTAAATAGGATCTGAACCACTCTAAACCTACACCCTGAATGCTGACCCAGTTCTCCAGGTGAGACAGCAGAATCTGATGGTCCACTGTGTCACGACCCCTCCCATCTGGTCATGTGGGCTGCTGGTCTCTCCTAACGTTTGTCTGCAGGTGGAGTTAGGGGTGGACCAGCACACATGCGTCTGGGCCCGATGCGCCACGCCCATTTACACCGGCGATAAAGCACTGGACAGGCTCTCTCTCCTTCACCGCTCAGGCCGACACCAGCGCCAGACCACCGTATCTTTTGTTACCTTTGTCTTTTGTTTCACACCATACAACAGTCACACTTATCACATTCACTCACCTCAACACTCCCCCCATTACTGATGCTACAGATGCCACATCACATACGAGTTCTATTGTTTACACATTTCTCTTTTTTTATTGTAAATAAATCACTTCATTCTTTATTGCATACTTTGTTGTCGGCGTCCTTGTGTCATGCCTAGAGCCGGGCCATGACAAACTGGGGGCTCATCTGGGGTAAACCAGGCTCGTTGCTGGCCTTTGGCTGGTTTTTGGGTCGGTAATTTTGTTTGGTGGACGCCTTTGTTTGCTTCTTTTACTCGTGCGTAAAAGGTGCGTTTTGGTTATAGCTGGCTTTCTTTGGAGGTAATTTCACTGATGCACTTTAAATTGCCATTAAAGCACTTTTGTATGTTCTTGATAAGTCTGCCTCTTATGTGTAACCTTCTGTTGTGTGTCTTTCAGTCATGCGCTCTATGTGCGTAATGTTTGGAGCGGCTTTTGGCACACCGTGGCTCCTTTGTTTCACTTACTGTGGTGGTAAACTTTTGTGGCAGGGTTGAACAGGGAGGTTGACTTAATATAAGGGATGTCTGATATTGGCTTTTTTGCCAAAAAACGATATGCCGATATTGTCCAACGCTTAATTTCCGATTCCGATATCTACCGATATCGCTGCCGATATATGTGGGATATTAAACTAATTTTAGGTAACATCACATATCTCCTGTCATGGAATTAACACATCATGCCTAATTTTATTGTGATGCCCCATTGGATGCATTCTCAAATGCAACAAGGCTTTTAAAATGTAAACACTGTCTGTGCAAAGAATACATGCTTCAACTTAACTCTTTCCCCGTCAGAGCATTTTCCAGTGAGTTGGTAGACAGCGCCAGCCTTTTTGGTCATTTTCACTAATCTTTGGAGGCTGACTGAAAATTTTATGTTAGGAGTATGTGAACACTGAATACATCAAAAGAAAGAACAGAACTTCAACTTTTAAACACAAGGAACGATTTTATTCTATCTTCATTTGTTCGTGAGATATGAACATTTGAATATTGGTCATTTTCAGGAAAAAACTGAATTTTGAGCAAAAAACTGAGAAAACTGCATTTTTTCCCAAAGATATTGATTTTCAAGATAAAATTGATTTCCTATTTACATGTTTGACTCTTTCTCATTTACCAACAGTAACACTGTATTCCAAATCACAAAATAAAATAATAATAACAACAATATTAATAACAAACAGCTCTAAGATATCCCATCATTCCACAAAATATTAGAGGAATCTACACCAAACTTTAGACCAAACATCTTCTAAAGCACCAGGTTCCTTCTAAACTAATCACATTTACATACATCAGTTATATGTCTTCCACATAGCAGTTTAGTTTTTTGATATAAACACTTCAATATTCCTCATTTTCAAGAAAAAAAAGAAACAAATTCACTAAATACAGTAGATTTCTGGCCTTTCTTTGGCTGCACAAGGTCCTCGTGTTGGACCACCTGCTGTGTTTGATCTGTAAATAATTATATGGACATCTAGTTATTTATCTATGTATGAATATATGTATTTATTTATTTATTTCATACTAAAGCCAAATCAAACAGTATCTTACCTGTGTCCCCGCTGACATTCTACAGCTGAATCTGTTCCATGTCCTCAGTCTGAATCTGAACTCACTCTAACAGATGAACACTAGCTGTCCTTTGTCTTGTCCCATGTCTGTGTGTCTGTCTTCTCCTTGAATGTCCACTAGAAATGTCTCTTTTCTCTTCCTCCATTCATTTTCTCCGTGTCGCTCCATGCCCCCCCCCACTTCGTGTCGGACCTGAGCCGCTCCGTGTTTCCCGTGTTCTGTGTCCGTCTCCCTCACCTTCTGTTTCTCCGTTCCTGTCTCTAAATGGTTCTTCTGTACCTCCATCATTTATTGAATTGTCAGACTCAGTCTCCATAATCATTTTAAAGTCTTCTGAAACTGCGCGCAGTTCCTGCACAGTCTGCATTTCCTCATTCAGAGACTGACGCTGGATGCGTTGCCATGGGATACGGAGACTCCAGTGCGAAAACGTTAAACCCGGTTTTTCATTTTTCTGAAAAAGCTGCTTAATTGTATGTTTTTGGACTAAGGAAAGTAATTCACACGATCCGCAACAGCCTCAACTACAGTATAACAGTGAAAACACGGAGTGACGGAAAATCTCGTCATTGGCGGAGAAAGAGTTAAGTTGTGGAAAAAATGCCATATTTAGTTATTTTCTCTCCCTCCCTCCATGAGTCTATTACAGTGTGGCAACTCTACTGTACAATTTTGAAAACTGCACATTTCTTTCAGCTACAAACAGTGCTTCATTTACGCGTCGGTAAATGCCGGTGAAATCAAGGCATTATTTTATCGGTTTTAATGATAGGCAAAAAAAAAAACGATACCGACATTCACCGATATTACATTTTTATGCCAATATCAGGCCGATAATATCGGTGGGCCGATATTATCGGACATCCCTACTTAATATAGAACATTTTCATTTACATAATAATGTTAACGGCACTATTTTGTTGTTTTGTGCTGTGGTCTTGGTAGTATTAGGGAAAAAAACAAGTTTGAAAATAAACGGTGTGGTTCGGTCATAAGAGAAAGCTCTGGTTGCATTTGGCAGGTTGGGCACCTGTGGGGATCTTGTGCCACATGTCGTATGGTGTGGTGCTGACCTGGTTAGGCTTGGCAACGTTCCCCTTTGGGTCGTTGCATTGGGGGGTAGAGTTGTGGTGAATGTGGTTAAAGCTTTTGCTTGGGAGTGCATCCGTGGAGGTTACTGGCTTGCTAGTCGCCTTTCTAAACCAGCAGGAGTCAGCGCATAAACAGAAGCCTAGCTGCTGTGTTCTGGACCAGTTGGAGGTGGGATAGTGATTTTTGATTGATGCCGGACAGAGGTGAGTTACAGTGGTCGAGTCTTGTGAATATGAATGAATGTATAACTGTTTCCAGGTCGGAGTGTGGGACTATTGGTTTGATTTTTGAAATGGTTCGCAGATGTAAGAAACAGGACTGGATAACTTTATGGATGTGAGGTTGGAATGTGAGGTCTGAATCAAATATTACTCCAAGATTTCTGGCAGTTGGTGTAATATTTGAGGATAGAGGACCGAGGCAGTTTTGTATGGCAGTGGTGGAGTTTGGTGGACTGAACAGTATGACTTCTGATTTAGAATTGTTTAATTGCAGGAAGTTCTGGGCCATCCAACGGTTTACATCATTAAGGCAGTCAGACACAGCAGCTAGGCTTCTCGGGTCATCCGGTCTCAGGGGAAGGTATATCTGTGTGTCATCTGCGTAGCAATGAAAGGAAATGTTGTGACGCTTAAAAATCTCGCCAAGTGGGAGTATATAAATAGAAAATAACTTGACAAGTTTTAGAGGATGGATGGATAAAAAATGAAGCTAACAATCTGCATTGATCCTTTAAAGTCATTCTGCATCATTGCTGAGTAAATACTCCAAGACCTTTATAGTTTCATTAACTCAGTTACTCTGGTCTAGCATTGTGCTTTCCAGTTCATAATCAAACAGGTTATTATAAAACCTACACCAACCCTTAAAAGTAGGGTGGGAGATCTTGGAAAAACAGTTTGAGCAAGCTACATTTTGAAAATACACAATTCAAAATTCCAAAGTCCTTTCTTCAGACATCCCCCCCGCAGTCACGCTTCCAGAGTACCGGAATATGCAATGTTTGTTCCCGAGGGTTCCCGAGCGCTGCACAGCATCAATTTGCTCGACCCAAGCTGGTAATGTTACACTTCCTAGTGATTTATGTTTGTGACAAAACAGGTTGCTGGTGAACTTTCCATCCTAATATAGCTCATATAGCCAAGATCTGGCTCTGTTTCCTGTACAAGTGCTCCAAGCTTCTGGGAACGCACTGTGCCATCTTAGTAAAGTTTCACCAAACATCCACACACCCCCGTAACATGCCTGGTACATTCCATATACACCCCGGAAATTGTCATTCACTCATCCCATTCACTCCTAGTTCGCAACAGTTTTTAAATACCCCCATATTTGCATTCCACGGTCGGCTCAGCACGGAGAGTGTAGGAAACGTCGCTCATAGTCCCGTCAAAAGTACGGCAGTAAACCCCGTCACTACATCCATTTCGCTCGCTAGCTCACTCGCCCATACTGCATTCATCTCTGTTCCGTTCTCCCGCTGGTTCAACTCATCCATTCTCTCCACTGCAGCAGAAACCGGTCATTTTCCCATACCAGAACTCCAGCAGCCATAACCGGGACCGGATTCTAAACTGACTGGACTGGACTGACTGACTAAATGAAAGGACAGTGGAGAAAGGGCATGAGTTACTTAATTTTTTTTTTTTTTTTCTCAAAGCCCTGCATTGGAACTGTGCGCTTGTTTTTGTTTTTGTTTTTTTATATTTTGCTAAATAACTGAGATTACTGATTTTTTTTTTTTCTTTTCTTCCTTTTTTGTTCTGAGAAACTCTGGAAAACCCAGAGTGGAATTTTTATTTGAAATGAATTGAACTGTTTTGTTTTTTTTTTTCCATTTTCTTCTAAAAGACTGCTACAAAACCTAAAGTGGAAATTTTGAGTTTGATTTTGCTTGGTTGGTGGATTTTTTGAGTTGGACTTTTGGTGGGAACCTGTGCATTTGAGTTTGTGTGTTTTTGCATTAATTGTTTCAATACATGATTTTGAATTTTAGTTGGTTTAAATGTGTGATTTATTTATTTATTTATTTGTCATTTAATTTGTAGGGTGTTTGTTTAATTTAGACTTTCATCCTTGGTTTGGGTTTGAGGTATAACAACCAGACAACAATTAAATAACCAAAAATATGCTTCATAACATTGTTCTACATCTGGTTTGAATTTTTAGCCCCTCTGTCCTGTTTTTAGGACCAGTTCCATAGAAGAACCCAGTACTCAACTTGCTGTATCATGATGATTGATGACTAAGGTGGGTGTTGCCATGGTACCATTACTAGCAACTTCTTTTTCTTACTGCTTTTCACTAAAAACTAACCAATTTAGAGAAAAAATACACAATAACCTGTTTTTGTGTGTGCATGTGTGTTTTTAGATGGCAAAAAAATAATGTTGAAAAACTGTCTTCAAGTTACCATCTTCAAGAGTGAGTTACATGTCATAAATGTCATAAATATTTCATATCATACCATTGCCTATGTTTGTAAATGTGTGCTTCCACTCCATTTGGAGATAGTTTGAAAGGCTAAGGAGCAGCAGACAGGACTAGAGATCATTTTAACCATCAAGTTAAATAGACAAATACACAGAGAGAGAAAGAGAGAGAGAAAGAGAGAGAGAGAGAGAAAGAGAGACAGAGACAGATTTTATCACAGTTATATCTAATAAATAAAAACTTAAATACAGTGATATTAACATATTATGCTATTGGCTCAATTATTACATTTACAAACATTTTTTTTTTTTTTTTTTACCAGACCAATAACATAATACCGAGCTAATAGCGTAATAGGTTATTACGTTACTGGCCAAAGGTTATTATGTTACTGGTTCAGGACTTTTATTACATTATTGGCCAGTTATTACGTTCTTGGCCTATTACATTTTAAAAACTGGCAAATTTATCACATTATGGGTCGTTATTACGTTATTGGCTTCCACAGGGTTATTGAGGAGACACGGGAAACATTATAAAAACTTAAACAACCAGTGTGTCTCATTTTCTCCAGCTGTTGTCCTTTTCTACAGATCGAAGAACATTACTCTATTATTATATACATCATTATCACTGGCAACCCTGCAGAGTACTTTACTCATACTGTTAAACACCACTAATTTAATAGGTCAGTAAAAAAAGGTGCACTCCCTCAATACATTAACACGAGTGAGTAAAAATAAGTAAATAAATAACTCTACAGGTCATCAGCAGCTAAACTGAGACTGAGGAGATGTGGGCAATACAAAGAAAATGTATGTGCATGTGGAGACAGAGGAGTGAGGCCTGTAGAGGATTAAAGATGAAGATAAGTTGAACAGTTTCACAGTTTGACATGTTGCACTGATATAAGTCATTATACTGTATATTTGTTTCACATTGTTTTTTTTTAACTAAACAGTCTGTTGTACGTCGTCTGACCATACTGCAATTTGTAAAGAATAAAACAATAAATACATCAAACTAAGAAGAAATTTTTATGTTTATTACATGTTTTGTTGTTGACAATCTGTCAAAGACACATTATAGACAGAAGATATTTTAGTAATTAAACATTTTAAAGGACATTGAAGCTTCTACCACTGCAGAGAAACATTTCCATGATGATCATGGGATATGCATATTGTTAGTTGCTCATGTTAGTGACGACTGTAGGATAAGCATACACTTGCATCCTACTGATCATTTTTTGCTGCACTAAAAATCTAATTAAATCCAAACACATAACATCCCATCATTACAGGTATTAATGACATTAATTCAGTTTTGGTGGACACAGCAAGTTCTTCAAGTGTCTATAAATCTCTGTCATTTTTAGTCCGTATATGATGGGGTTGAAGAGAGGATGATACAGAACAAGCTGTAAAGTCATGATTAAAAATACAGTTTTTGGCACATCAGCTTCCATCATCACCACATTGTATGTCAATAAAAAAAAGAAGCAGACTAAAACCAGCAGATGGGGTAAACAGGTCTGTGCAGCTTTTTTCCTGACTTCTGGAGAGCTTCGATAGGCTATTATAAATATTCTAGTGTATGTAAAAAGTATGAATACCACAGGGCATACTGTCAGATTTATCAAAACAACAATACCACATATTGTTATTGCTCGTGATTTTACACAGTAAAGTTTGTAGATTGAGTTATTACAAAAAATGGATGGCAAAGTAAATTTGCACAACCTTTGCTTAACCATCAGTATCCATGCACATAAAGACGTACAAACAGGAATCAGCCAAGGTAAAACCAGTAGGACTGTAACAGTAGTTTTTCTCATGATAGTTGAATATTGCAGAGGTTTACATATAGACACATATCTGTCATAAGCCATAGAAGCTAAAAGTAGCAATTCTGATGTGACTAAAACATAGAACATGAAAATCTGAAACAGACAGGCTGAATAAGATATGACCTGCTTTTCAGATAAAACATCAATCAATAGTTTTGGGTAGACCACAGTGCTGTAAAGAACAGAATTCACCAACAAAGCCGCAATAAAAATGTACAAAGGCTCATGGAGGTTTTGATGAATACAGATCAAACAAATGATGGTCAAATTACTACAGATTATAAAAATGTATGTTATAAATATTACCATAAAATAGGCATATTTATATTTCTCTACTTCCACATACCCACCAAAAGTTATATATGTGACATTAAAGTTTTCACCCATTTAAATATTAAAATAAAGAAAACAGGTTTATGATATAGAAAGACTTGAAGAATGCTAAAGCTTATAATTTACTGTACATTATCTTCACTTGTTCATTAAAAGTAGTAGCTGACCTGGAATTTCACATTGTATGTGTCATCACTAAATGATAGTAATGTTTGAGTCAGTGAAATGCTTTTATTAAGGTCATCAGCCTCCATGGATCTCATTAACGTTTCCCTCAAGAGTCAGAGGAGTTGTTCGTCAGTCTGTAAATACATTTATTGAACTTTGTTTGTATTGTTTTTTTTGTTTTTTTTTTCTGAACGCTATTGTGTAAGAACTCAGGTTATTTTCTACCTTTTGAAAATAAAGTAATATTTTGTCATTTTAATTTTGTCATAAATGTGTTGTTTATTCTCTGTGTTTTCCTAACTTTTCCTCTCATGGATTTTTTTTTCTCATGGAAGTATTTACTCAACTTTATTCATAAAGCACTTAAGAAACAACACACTGGCCAAACTGCTGTCCACAGACATAAAAACAAACACATAAAAGAAGTAATAAAAGCAGTAACATAATTATATATTAAAACAATAAAAGCCAAACTCTCACTGAGTTAAAAGCTAAAGATGAAAAAAAATGTTTTAAAAGATTTAAAAACAGAAACAGTCGGCCTGCCTGATGTGTAAAACTAGTTCATTCCACAGTTTGGAGGCAGCGACTGGAAGAGCCTTGTCACATCTCAGCTTCCTCGGTGTCCTAGGGACTGGGGCGCCAATTAGAGGGGGTAAACATGGGGCCCAATATTTGTGGGGGGCCCATCGAGAAGTGGAGGGGGTCCAGTTCACATAGAAGTTGAGAAAATTTTTTGAAACATCCACTGTATAAGAGAGGTGTGGAAGTTGGTTGAGAGAACGTTGAAAGAATGTTAGGTTTCATTTGCGTTTTCACGGTATCGTAAGTGACGTTTATGGACAGTACCCCCACGTACACACCCCCCTGGTTAAACAGATTGAGAAGATAGTAAATTTCTGTAGGGACCACAACAATCATGCTTTCATGGGGCCCATAACTGGTAGAGGCGCCCCTGCCTGAGGATGACTAACAATGACTGATCTGAGAGTGTGTGAAGGAGGGTACAGCTGGAGCAGGTCAGACAGATACTGGGGGGCCAGGCCATTGAGGCATTTAAAAATAAATACGAAAATTTTAAAATCAATTTGGAAGTGAAACGGAAGGCAGTGAATATATGTAAAAATAGGGGTGATATGGTCTACTTTTTTGGCACCAGATGAAAGTCCAGCAGCTGCGTCTTGAACCAGCTGCAGTCAAGTAAGTGAGTTGTTTCTTAGCCCAACATAAAGTGCATTACTGTAATCTAAGAACAGTTGTGACAAAAGCATGGAATAAAATCTGAAAATGATGAAGAGGAAGTAATTATGTAACTTTGACCAGCTGTCTCAGTTGAAAAAGCTTGACTTATCCACTGATGTAATCCGTGCATGAGGTTTGAGATCATTGTCCAGCCTTAGACCCAGGTTTGTTTCTGTATGTGTCAAATATTGACGCAAAGGACCCAGATCAGCATCAACTTTGGAGCCATCACCAGGCCCAAACAACATGACCTCAGTCTTTTCATCATTCAGGTGTAAGAAATTTAGTGACATCCATGTTTCAATTTCTGCAATGTACTGGAGTAGTTTTTCGCCAAGTATGCATCTTCCTGTTTCAGTGGGACATAAATGTGACTATTGTCAGTGTAAAGATGGAATGAGATGCCATGTTTATGGAGAACTGGTCCTAGAAGTAAATAAGGGGAGAAGACAAGAAGGCCAAGTATGGAGCTTTGAGGCACTCCACATGTGAGAGGTGCAGCATCAGACTCAACAGGTCCAACATGGACACAAAAACTTCTCTATTAAATAGGATCTGAACCACTCTAAACCTACACCCTGAATGCTGACCCAGTTCTCCAGGTGAGACAGCAGAATCTGATGGTCCACTGTGTCACGACCCCTCCCATCTGGTCATGTGGGCTGCTGGTCTCTCCTAACGTTTGTCTGCAGGTGGAGTTAGGGGTGGACCAGCACACATGCGTCTGGGCCTGATGCGCCACGCCCATTTACACCGGCGATAAAGCGCTGGACAGGCTCTCTCTCCTTCACCGCTCAGGCCGACACCAGCGCCAGACCACCGTATCTTTTGTTACCTTTGTCTTTTGTTTCACACCATACAACAGTCACACTTATCACATTCACTCACCTCAACACTCACCCCATTACTGATGCTACAGATGCCACATCACATACGCGTTCTATTGTTTACACATTTCTCTTTATTTATTGTAAATAAATCACTTCATTCTTTATTGCGTACTTTGTAGTCGGCGTCCTTTTGTCATGCCTAGAGCCGGGCCATGACAAATTGGGGGCTCATCCGGGATAAACTGGGCTCTTTGCTGGCCTTTGGCTGGTTTTTGGGTCGGTAGTTTTTTTTGGTGGACGCCTTTGTTTGCTTCTTTCACTCGTGCGTAAAAGGTGCGTTTTGGTCATAGTTGGCTTTCTTTGGAGGTAATTTCACTGATGCGCTTTAAATTGCCATTAAGCCACTTTTGTATGTTCTTGATAAGTCTGCCTCTTATGTGTAACCTTCTCTTGTGTGTCTTTCAGTCGTGCGCTCTACGTGCGTAATGTTTGGAGCGGCTTTTGGCACACCGTGGCTCCTTTGTTATCACTTACAGTGGCGGTAAACTTTTGTGGCAGGGTTGAACAGGGAGGTTGGCTTAATATAGAACATTTTCATTAACAAAATAATGTTAACGGCATTATTTTGTTGTTTTGTGCTTTGGTCTTTGTAGTATTAGGGAAAAAGAAAGTTTGAAAATAAACGGTGTGGTTCGGTCGTAAAAGAAAGCTCTGGTTGCATTTGGCAGGTTGGGCACCTGCGGGGATCTTTTGCCACATGTCGTATGGTGTGGTGCTGACCTGGTTAGGCTTGACAACGTTCCCCTTTGGGTCGTTGCATTGGGGGGGAGAGTTGTGGTGAATGTGGTTAAAGCTTTTGCTTGGGAGCTCATTCATGGAGGTTAATAAAATAATAATAATAATAATAATAATAATAATAATAATAATACATTTCATTAGGGACGTCTGATATTGGCTTTTTTGCCAAAAAACGATATGCCGATATTGTCCAACGCTTAATTTCCGATTCCGATATCTACCGATATCGCTGCCGATATATGTGGGATATTAAACTAATTTTAGGTAACATCACATATCTCCTGTCATGGAATTAACACATCATGCCTAATTTTATTGTGATGCCCCATTGGATGCATTCTCAAATGCAACAAGGCTTTTAAAATGTAAACACTGTCTGTGCAAAGAATACATGCTTCAACTTAACTCTTTCCCCGTCAGAGCATTTTCCAGTGAGTTGGTAGACAGCGCCAGCCTTTTTGGTCATTTTCACTAATCTTTGGAGGCTGACTGAAAATTTTATGTTAGGAGTATGTGAACACTGAATACATCAAAAGAAAGAACAGAACTTCAACTTTTAAACACAAGGAACGATTTTATTCTATCTTCATTTGTTCGTGAGATATGAACATTTGAATATTGGTCATTTTCAGGAAAAAACTGAATTTTGAGCAAAAAACTGAGAAAACTGCATTTTTTTCCCAAAGATATTGATTTTCAAGATAAAATTGATTTCCTATTTACATGTTTGACTCTTTCTCATTTACCAACAGTAACACTGTATTCCAAATCACAAAATAAAATAATAATAACAACAATATTAATAACAAACAGCTCTAAGATATCCCATCATTCCACAAAATATTAGAGGAATCTACACCAAACTTTAGACCAAACATCTTCTAAAGCACCAGGTTCCTTCTAAACTAATCACATTTACATACATCAGTTATATGTCTTCCACATAGCAGTTTAGTTTTTTGATATAAACACTTCAATATTCCTCATTTTCAAGAAAAAAAGAAACAAATTCACTAAATACAGTAGATTTCTGGCCTTTCTTTGGCTGCACAAGGTCCTCGTGTTGGACCACCTGCTGTGTTTGATCTGTAAATAATTATATGGACATCTAGTTATTTATCTATGTATGAATATATGTATTTATTTATTTATTTCATACTAAAGCCAAATCAAACAGTATCTTACCTGTGTCCCCGCTGACATTCTACAGCTGAATCTGTTCCATGTCCTCAGTCTGAATCTGAACTCACTCTAACAGATGAACACTAGCTGTCCTTTGTCTTGTCCCATGTCTGTGTGTCTGTCTTCTCCTTGAATGTCCACTAGAAATGTCTCTTTTCTCTTCCTCCATTCATTTTCTCCGTGTCGCTCCATGCCCCCCCCCACTTCGTGTCGGACCTGAGCCGCTCCGTGTTTCCCGTGTTCTGTGTCCGTCTCCCTCACCTTCTGTTTCTCCGTTCCTGTCTCTAAATGGTTCTTCTGTACCTCCATCATTTATTGAATTGTCAGACTCAGTCTCCATAATCATTTTAAAGTCTTCTGAAACTGCGCGCAGTTCCTGCACAGTCTGCATTTCCTCATTCAGAGACTGACGCTGGATGCGTTGCCATGGGATACGGAGACTCCAGTGCGAAAACGTTAAACCCGGTTTTTCATTTTTCTGAAAAAGCTGCTTAATTGTATGTTTTTGGACTAAGGAAAGTAATTCACACGATCCGCAACAGCCTCAACTACAGTATAACAGTGAAAACACGGAGTGACGTGCCATATTTAGTTATTTTCTCTCCCTCCCTCCATGAGTCTATTACAGTGTGGCAACTCTACTGTACAATTTTGAAAACTGCACATTTCTTTCAGCTACAAACAATGCTTCATTTACGCATCCGTAAATGCCGGTGAAATCAAGGCATTATTTTATCAGTTTTAATGATAGGCAAAAAAACGATACCGACATTCACCGATATTACATTTTTATGCAAATATCGGGCTGATGATATCGGTGGGCCGATATTATCGGACATCCCTACTTAATATAGAACATTTTCATTTACAAAATAATGTTAACGGCACTATTTTGTTGTTTTGTGCTGTGGTCTTGGTAGTATTAGGGAAAAAAACAAGTTAATAAACGGTGTGGTTCGGTCATAAGAGAAAGCTCTGGTTGCATTTGGCAGGTTGGGCACCTGTGGGGATCTTGTGCCACATGTCGTATGGTGTGGTGCTGACCTGGTTAGGCTTGGCAACGTTCCCCTTTGGGTCATTGCATTGGGGGGTAGAGTTGTGGTGAATGTGGTTAAAGCTTTTGCTTGGGAGTGCATCCGTGGAGGTTACTGGCTTGCTAGTCGCCTTTCTAAACCAGCAGGAGTCAGCGCATAAATAGAAGCCTAGCTGCTGTGTTCTGGACCAGTTGGAGGCGGGACAGTGATTTTTGATTGATGCCGGACAGAGGTGAGTTACAGTGGTCGAGTCTTGTGAATATGAATGAATGTATAACTGTTTCCAGGTCGGAGTGTGGGACTAGTGGTTTGATTTTTGAAATGGTTCGCAGATGTAAGAAACAGGACTGGATAACTTTATGGATGTGAGGTTGGAATGTGAGGTCTGAATCAAATATTACTCCAAGATTTCTGGCAGTTGGTGTAATATTTGAGGATAGAGGACCGAGGCAGTTTTGTATGGCAGTGGTGGAGTTTGGTGGACTGAACAGTATGACTTCTGATTTAGAATTGTTTAATTGCAGGAAGTTCTGGGCCATCCAACGGTTTACATCATTAAGGCAGTCAGACACAGCAGCTAGGCTTCTCGGGTCATCCGGTCTCAGGGGCAGGAGAAAGAGAGACAGAGACAGATTTTATCACAGTTATATCTAATAAATAAAAACTTAAATACAGTGATATTAACATATTATGCTATTGGCTCAATTATTACATTTACAAACATTTTTTTTTTTTTTTTTTACCAGACCAATAACATAATACCGAGCTAATAACGTAATAAGTTATTATGTTATTGGCCAAAACTTATTATGTTACTGGTTCAGGACTTTTATTACATTATTGGCCAGTTATTACGTTCTTGGCCTATTACATTTTAAAAACTGGTAAATTTATTACATTATGGGTCATTATTACGTTATTGGCTTCTACAGGGTTATTGAGAAGACACGGGAAACACTCTATAAAAACTTAAACAACCAGTGTGTCTCATTTTCTCCAGCTGCTGTCCTTTTCTACAGATCGAAGAACATAACTCTATTATTATATACACTGGTATCATTGGCAACCCTTCAGAGTACTTTACTCATACTGTTAAACACCACTAATTTAATAGGTCAGTAAAAACAGTTGCACTCCCTCAATACATTAACACGAGTGAGTAAAAATAAATAAATAAATAACTCTAAGGCCAAATTAATGGAGGCGACAGGTCATCAGCAGCTAAACTGAGACTGAGGAGATGTGGGCAATACAAAGAAAATGTATGTGCATGTGGAGACAGAGGAGTGAGGCCTGTAGAGGATTAAAGATGAAGTTGAACAGTTTCACAGTTTGACATGTTGTTCTGATATAAGTCATTATATAGTATGTTTGTTTCATATTGTCTTTTCAAACTAAACAGTCTGTTGTACGTCCTCTGACCATACTTCTATTTGTAAAGAATAAAACAATAAATACATCAAACAAAGAAGAAATGTTGATGTTTATTACATGTTTTGTTGTTGACAATCTGTCAAAGACACATTATAGACAGAAGACATTTTAGTAGTTCAACATTTTAAACGACATTGAAGCTTCTACCACTGCAGAGAAACATTTCCATGATGATCATGGGATATGCATATTGTTAGATGCTCATGTTAGTGACGACTGTAGGATAAGAATACATTTGCATCTTACTGATCATTTTTTGCTGCACTAAAAATGTAATTAAATCCTAACAAAAAAAATCCCATAATTACAGGTATTAATGACATTAATTCAATTTGGGTGGACAGAGCAAGTTCTTCAAGTGTCTATAAATCTCTGTCATTTTTAGTCCGTATATGATGGGGTTGAAAAGAGGATGATACAGAACAAGCTGTAAAGTCATGATTAAAAATACAGTTTTTGGCATATCAGCTTCCAGTCGAACAATCACCACATTATATGTCAATAACAAAGAGAAGCAGATTAAAACCAGCAGATGGGGTAAACAGGTCTGTGCAGCTTTTTTCCTGACTTCTGGAGAGCTTCGATAGGTTATTATAAATATTCTACTGTATGTAAAAAGTATGAATACCACAGGGCATACTGTCAGATTTGTGAAAAGAAAAATACCACATATTGTTATTGCTCGTGATTTTACACAGTAAAGACTGTGAAGTGAGTTATTACAAAAAATTGATGGCAAAGTAAATTTGCACACCCTTTGCTTAAAAACCAGTATCCCTGCTAACAAAAACTCACAAACAGGAATCAGCCAAGGTAAAATCAGAAGGACTGTAACAGTAGTTTTTCTCATGATAGTTGGATATTGCAGAGGTTTACATATAGACACATATCTGTCATAGGCCATAGCAGCTAAAAATAGAAATTCTGATGTCACTAAAATATAGAACATGAAAATCTGAAACAAACAGGCTGAATAAGATATGACCTGCTTTTCAGATAAAACATCAATCAATAGTTTTGGGTAGACCACAGTGCTGTAAAGAACAGAATTCACCAACAAAGCCGCAATAAAAATGTACATAGGTTCATGGAGGTTTGGATGAATACAGATCAGACAAATGATGGTTGAATTACTACAGATAATAAGAATGTATGTTATAAATATTACGACAAAATAGGCATATTTATATTTCTCTACTTCCACATACCCACCAAAAGTTATATATGTGACATTAAAGTTTTCACCCATTTAAATATTTAAATAAAGAAAGGTTTATGATATAGAAAGACTTGAAGAATGCTAAAGCTATAATTTACTTTACATTATCTTCACTTATTCATTAAAAGTAATAGTTGACCAAGAACTTCACGTTGTATGTGTCATCACTAAATGACAGTAATGTTTGAGTCAGTGAAATGCTTTTATTAAGGTCATCAGCCTCCATGGATCTCATTAAAGTTTCCCTCAAGAGTCAGAGGAGTTGTTTGTCAGTCTGTAAATACATTTATTGAACTTTGTTTGTATTGGGGTTTTGTGTCTGAACGCTATTGTGTAACAACTCAGGTTATTTTCTACCTTTTGAAAATAAAGTAATATTTTGTCATTTTAATTTTGTCATAAATGTGTTGTTTATTCTCTGTGTTTTCCTGACTTTTCCTCTCATGGATTTTTTTTTCTCATGGAAGTATTTACTCAACTTTATTCATAAAGCACTTCAAAAACAACACACTGGCCAAACTGCTGTCCACAGACATAAAAACAAACACATAAAAGAAGTAATAAAAGCAGTAACATAATTATATATTAAAACAATAAAAGCCAAACTCTCAGTTAAAAGCTAAAGATGAAAAAATATGTTTTAAAAGATTTAAAAACAGAAACAGTCGGCCTGCCTGATGTGCAAAACTAGTTCATTCCACAGTTTGGAGGCAGCGACTGGAAAAGCCTTGTCACATCTCAGCTTCCTCGGTGTCCTTGGGACTGGGGCGCCAATAAGAGGGGGTAAACATGGGGCCCAGTATTTGTGGGGGGCCCATAGAGTAGTGGAGGAGGCCCAGTTCACATAGAAGTTGAGAAAAATTTTTTGTAACATCCACTGTATAAGAGAGGTACAGAAGTTGGTTGAGAGAACGTTGAAAGAATGTTAGGTTTTGTTTGCGTTTTCACGGTATCGTAAGTGACATTTATGGACAGTACCCCCACGTATACACCCCCCTGGTTAAACAGATTGAGAAGATAGTAAATTTCTGTAGGGACCACAACAATCATGCTTTCATGGGGTCCATAACTGGTAGAGGCGCCCCTGCCTGAGGATGACTAACAATGACTGATCTGAGAGTGTGTGAAGGAGGGTACAGCTGGAGCAGGTCAGACAGATACTGGGGGGCCAGGCCATTGAGGCATTTAAAAACAAAGAAGAGAATTTTAAAATCAATTTGGAAGTGAAACGGAAGGCAGTGAATATATGTAAAAATAGGGGTGATATAGTCTACTTTTTTGGCACCAGATGAAAGTCGAGCAGCTGCGTCTTGAACCAGCTGCAGTCGAGTAAGTGAGTTGTGTCTAAACCCAACATAAAGTGCATTACCGTAATCTAAGGCAGTTGTGACAAAAGCATGGAATAAAATCTGAAAATGATGCAGAGGAAGTAATTATGTAACTTTGACCAGCTGTCTCAGTTGAAAAAAGCTGGACTTTACCACTGATTTAATCTGTGCATGAAGTTTGAGATCACTGTCCAGCCTTAGACCCAGGTTTGTTGCTGTATGTGTCAAATATTGATGCAAAGGACCCAGATCAACATCAACTTAGGAGGCATCACCAGGCCCAAACAACATGACCTCAGTCTTTTCATCATTCAGGTGTAAGAAATTTAGTGACATCCATGTTTCAATTTCTGCAATGTACTGGAGTAGTTTTTCGCCAAGTATGCATCTTCCTGTTTCAGTGGGACAAAAATTTGACTATTGTCAGTGTAAAGATGGAATGAGATGCCATGTTTGTGGAGAACTGGTCCTAGAAGTAAGTAAGGGGAGAAGACAAGAAGGCCAAGTATGGAGCTTTGAGGCACTCCACATGTGAGAGGTGCAGCATCACACTAAACAGGTCCAACATGGACACAAAAACTTCTGTATTAAATAGGATCTGAACCACTCTAAACCTACACCCTGAATGCTGACCCAGTTCTCCAGGTGAGACAGCAGAATCTGATGGTCCACTGTGTCATGACCCCTCCCATCTGGTCATGTGGGCTGCTGGTCTCTCCTAACATTTGTCTGCAGGTGGAGTTAGGGGTGGACCAGCGCACATGCGTGGCACGTCTTGGCCCGACGCGCCACACCTATTTACACCAGCGATAAAGTGTTGGAAAGGCTCTGTCTCCTTCACCGCTCAGGCCGACACCAGCGCCAGACCACCGTATCTTTTGTTACCTTTGTCTTTCGTTTCACACCATACAACAGTCACACTTATCACATTCACTCACCTCAACACTCCCCCCATTACTGATGCTACAGATGCCACATCACATACGAGTTCTATTGTTTACACATTTGTCTTTATTTACTGCAAATAAATCACTTCATTCTTTATTGCGTACTTTGTTGTCGGCGTCCTTTTGTCATGCCTAGAGCTGGGCCATGACAAACTGGGGGCTCATCCAGGATAAGCTGGGCTCGTTGCCAGTCTTTGGCTGGTTTTTGGGTCGGTAATATTGTTTGGTGGACGCCTTTGTTTGCTTCTTTTACTCGTGCGTAAAAGGTGCGTTTTGGTTATAGTTGGCTTTCTTTGGAGGTAATTTCACTGATGCACTTTAAATTGCCATTAAGCCACTTTTGTATGTTCTTGATAAGTCTTTCTTTTATGTGTAACCTTCTCTTGTGTCTCTTTCAATCGTGCGCTCTATGTGCGTAATGTTTGGAGCGGCTTTTGGCACACCGTGGCTCCTTTGTTCCATTTACTGTGGCTGTAAACTTTTGTGGCAGGTTTGAACAGGGAGGTTGGCTTAATATAGAACATTTTCATTAACAAAATAATGTTAACGGCACTATTTTGTTGTTTTGTGCTGTGGTCTTGGTAGTATTAGGGAAAAAGAAAGTTTGAAAATTAGCAGTGTGTTTTGGTTGTAAGAGAAATATCTGGTTGCATTTGGCAGGTTGGGCACCTGCGGGGATCTTGTGCCACATGTCGTATGGTGTGGTGCTGACCTGGTTAGGCTTGGCAACATTCCCCTTTGGGTCGTTGCATTAGGGGGTAGAGTTGTGGTGAATGTGGTTAAAGCTTTTGCTTGGGAGCTCATCCGTGGAGGTTAATAATAATAATAATAATAATAATAATAATAATAATAATAATACATTTTATTTATAAGTGCCTTTCAAGACACCCAAGGACACTGTACAACAAGATAAAACAAACAATCCATAAAATACAAAGAAATAAACACATTAAAACAAAAAATTACTACATATAGAAATGAAGTTGTAGAATGGAGATTAGAGCTTATGGGGGGTAGGCTATTCTGAAAAGGTGAGTTTTTGAACCTGGAGTTGAATGTGGGAAGAGAGTCACAGTTATGGATGGATGGTAGGAGAGAGTTCCAGATCTGAGGAGCAGAGCTGAAGAAGGCTCGGCCTCCCATGGTGCTGAGGCAGACAGGGGGCACGGTGAGGTGAATAGAGGAGGAGGACCTGAGAGAACGGACTGGAGTGGTGACATGGAGGAGGTCTGACAGGAAGTGAGGAGCGAGATTATGGATGGATTTAAATGTGTACAGGAGGAGTTTGAATTCAATTCTGTTTGATTGGGAGCCAGTGTAGTTCCTGGAGGATAGGGGTGATGTGGTGGTAGGAGGGGGTTTTGGTGATAAGGCAGAGTTGTGGACCAGTTGGAGCTTATGGAGGGACTTTTGGGGGAGACCGAATAGGAGGGAGTTACAGTAGTCAAAGCGGGAGGTTACGAGACTGTGTACAAGAATAGAGGTGGTATGGGGGGTGAGGGAGGGGCGGAGACGGTTGATGTTGCGCAGGTGGAAATATGCAGACCGGGTGACGTTATTGATGTGGGATTTGAAAGACAGTAGGCCATCGAGGATGACACCCAGACTCTTAACCTGAGGTGAGGGGGAGACTGAGGAGCTGTCGATAATGAGGGAAAAGGTGTTGGTTTTGGAGAGAGTGGATTTTGTGCCAATGAGGAGCATTTCTGTTTTATCACTATTAAGTTTCAAGAAGTTGGAGGTCAATCAGAGTTTAATTTCAGAGAGGCAGGAGGTGAGGGAGGAGGGTGGGAGTGTGGAGCAAGGTTTGGTGGTGAGGTAAAGCTGGGTGTCATCCGCGAAGCAGTGAAAATGGATTTTAAATTTTCTGAAAATATTGCCAAGGGGGAGAAGGTAAATGATGAAAAGAAGGGGCCCCAGGACGGAGCCCTGGGGCACACCTGAGGTAACTGGGGAGGGATCTGACCTGAAAGATTTGAACTGAACGAACTGAGTGCGGCCTGACAGATCAGAATGAAACCAGCGGAGGGGGGTATGGGTGATGCCAATAGATGATAGTCCACTGAGGAGGATGGGGTGTGAGATGGTGTCGAAGGCTGCACTCAGATCGAGAGGAATCAGGATGGATAATGAACCGGAGTCAGCTGCAAAGAGGAGATCATTAGAGATTTCTAGAAGGGCGGTTTCTGTACTGTGGTGTGGGCGGAAACCGGACTGGAAGGGCTCGTAGAGACTATTGGTCATTAAGTGTGTGTGGAGTTGAGTGGCGACTATTTTTTCAACAATTTTGGAAATGAAGGGGAGGTTGGATATGGGGCGGAGGTTATTGAAATTGTTGGGGTCTAGACCAGGTTTTTTGAGGATGGGGGTGACGGCTGCAGTTTTGAATTGTGGAGGAACAGTTCCAGCGGTCAGGGAAGAATGAGTGATGGCAGATATGAGAGGAAGGAGAGAGGGAAGGCAGGATTTGACCAGAGGTGTGGGGAGCGGATCAAGGTGACAGGTGGAGGGCTTGGAGTTTTTGATAAGGTGTGCGATTACAGAGGTGTCAGGGAGTTGGACACTGGAAAAGGACTGTTGGAGTGTGAGTGGTTCAGGTGGAGAGGCAGGCGGTGAGTTTGGACAGAGGTGCTGGTGGATGTTGTGGATTTTGTCATTAAAGAATTGCAGTAGAGACTGGAAGGTGCCTGACGAGTACATGTGGGGGGGCAGGGAGTCAGGTGGCTGGAAAGTTTTATTGAGTAGGGTGAACAGTGTTTTGGTGTTTCCTTCTGCAGAGATGATTAGGCCAGAATAATAGTTAGACTTGGTTATAGTGATTAAGTCCTTATAGTGCTTTATATGTGTTTTGAGCATGTCCATGTGGATAGTGAGACCAGTTCTTTTGAAGAGTCGCTCAAGCTGTCGACTTTTTGCCTTCATTTGACGGAGTTCGGGGGTGTACCAGGGGGCAGTTGAAGAGAAGGAAACAGACTGTGTTTTCAGTGGGGCAAGAGAATCGAGGATGTGGGTTAGATTGTTGTTGTATAATGCAGCAAGTTCATCAGGAGTTGAGGGGGAGTCCGGGAGTAGAATATTGTTAATGTTGGAGGAGTGTGTGTAGATTGATGTCCTTGACATTTTGAAATGAGATGAGATGTGATGGCTTGAGAGCGCCGTTGGAGGGGGTGAGACCTGAACAGCAGACTAGATCCAGGGTATGTCCTTTTTTGTATGTAGGAAAGTCAATGGCTTGACAGAATCCAAAACTGTCCAAACAGGAAGAGAAATCTTTGGAGAGGGGTAAGTTACTGTTGTCCATGTGGATATTGAAGTCCCCCAGCCCTATAATATTAGGTGAGAGTGCAGATAAGTGGGTGAGTAAGGTGATAAAATTATTTAAAAAGTCACTGTGGTACTTGGGAGGGCGATAAAAAGTTGAAAACAATTGATGGAGTGGGGCCAGGGAGCATAAACACAGTGCATTCAAAGGAGCTGAAGGCAGGCACACACACGGGTAGGACCTTCCACTTCTCGCGGTGAATTATCGCGAGACCTCCGCCCCGACCATTGCCACGGGGACGGCAGATGTAAACATAGCCGGGAGGAGTGGATTCGTTAAGTTGAGAGAAATCATTGGCTTGTTGCCAAGTTTCAGTGAGACACAGGAAGTCGAACTTACGGCCGGTGAGGAGCTCCTGGATCAGAGGACCCTTACTCGTGAGTGAGCGGATGTTGAGGAGACCGAAGTTGACAGCGGTGTTGTTGTGCTTAGCGGGGGCGTTAGCCGACCTGGCTTGGCTGGCTAACGTTAGGTGGTCAACATTCCAGCTGGGGTTTCTGGGATGGCGGAGAGAAGCGGACCAGAAGGACCTTACCGGGTTTGAGCTGCCGTATTGATGATTCCTGCGGGACCCACAATGGATGTATTTCTTGCGTGAGAGAAGAGTGACGTCCGGGTGGTGGTGCAGCACTGGAGGGGGAGGGATTAGCAGTTGACGGTGGAGCCAGAGGATCTCAACGGCAGTGTATTGACGGAGACCCAAGGCAGGATGATGAAATGTCCTCAGCAACAGCCAGACGATTGCGGAACAAACATAAAACTTGCAGGCCCACACAGCGGCAGCAATGACAGACGATAGAGCCGGGTGAAGGGATCCAGCAGGTCGGCTATGGTTGCTGGCTTGCTAGTCGCCTTTCTAAACCAGCGGGAGTCAGCGCATAAAAACCCTCCATATGTGACCACATGAAGACTAGGGGGGAAGCTTAGTTTAGTGTTTTCTGTGTCAGTTTAGCAGGGAAGCTCTATCATTGAGGTTCTGTCCTCTGTGTGCACCGGATTCTTTGCAGTGTCCGGCTGAGCCTGGGTGCATTTGGTTATTTTGTTAATTGGGTTGTGCATAAATTAAAATGTCTGAACAGCCACAATCAGAGATGGATGCATTTATTGCTACACCTAATTGGAAAAAATTGTTGAGACTGAAAAAATAATTTTTTGTTGGAATTGGTTACTCTTTATGAGGTTAATCTGGAAGAAGATAATCCTAATAAGGAAGTCATTCAGGATGCTTTGGAGGCTAAATTGGCTGATTTGGGGCTTTTATCTTCTGTGGAAGAGCAACCTGGCCATCACGGATTTTCGTTGCAAACTCAAAGTTTATCTCTGAGCAGCAGAAAGAGTTGCTGCAAATGCGGTTAGAGTTTGAAAGATTAAAGTATAAGTCCGAGTTGAGGAGCAAAATAGAAATTGAGAGAATACGCGAGCAGTCAGGGAGGAGTGGAAGCAGCTCTGGTACACGCCAGGTGGATGTGAGTAACCTGCAGTGGCTACCTCCATTTAATGAAAAAGACCCAGACACTTTTTTCGTTTCATTTGAGCGTGTGTCAGAGGCCAAAGATTGGTCGGATGTGGAATGTGCATTAATGCTTCAGTCAGTTTTAATGGGAGGAGCGCAACAGGCATATTCTTCTTTAAATGAGCAAGATTGTCTTAATTATAATAAAATTAAATCTGCAGTGCTCAAAGCTTACGAGCTGATTCCAGAAGCTTATCGACAACGTTTTAGATCCTGGGATAAAAAGAACGGCCAAACGAATTTGCTAGAGATTTATCCACTCACTTTAAATGCTGGTTAATGGCTTTAAATGTAACAATGTTTGATGAGCTCTGCCCATGACAACTGTATCAACGGCAGCAATCTGGTAGAGATCGACCGATTATTGGCCGGGCCGATTATCGGCACCGATATTTGGTAATTTGACATATATCGGTATTGGCCTTTTTTTAATCCGACAGGCCGATATTAAGAAATCAATTTAAAACTGGGTTATTTCGGTTTAGATGCAGCCGCGTGTCTCTCACTCTCTCTCTCTCTCTCTCTCTCTCTCTCTGTCTCCTGCACTATCCACCCCGCGCCCTCTGATTGGTTGACGTGGAAGTTGTCTTCACACACACAGACTGGGACTGACTTGCGATGAGACTGTGTTCTATACATTTTCTCCATTACTAATACATAGAGCGTTTTGAGCCAGACAGATGAACTAATGTTCTGGTAAAAGCTCGTCAGACTTCACCTTAGCGTGCTTCCCTAAAACAAGTGAACTGAGTTTTTTCGGCGCTCTCTCTTAATCCCACACACATGCTTTTCTATCACAGACTGTTTCCATCTCCATATTATCAGCAGTCTAATTCACACACGTCAGGAGGTAATCTGTGTTAGCAGAGCTGCCGCTAATGTTTACTCTGCTCTGACGTTCTTCTGAAACATTAGTAGTAGTTGTGAGATGTAGAGCACAGGGATGTTTAGTACAGTTTCAGAAGAGTTTTCTGCGTTTACCTTTGACACATGTGTTTTCTCTCCAGAGCTTCTCACACCAGAAAACTTTGCCTCTCTGCGGTGTGTACCCTTCCGCGTCGAAATCCGACACGGAAGGGGTACCCTCTGCGTCAAATAGTGCCGCTGTGGGGCTCTGACCATATGCGTCGATTTCTGACTATTTGGGATGAGACTGTGTTGGTATGTAATGTAATAGTGTGTGTCTGCGTTAAAGTCACATGAAGAACTCTACAACTCACAGCTACTAATGTTGCTGTGAGCTTTCTAGTCCTATGATCTGAAAATTAAAGTGAAGATAAGACAGAGTCAAATTCAGAAGTGATTTATCTGAACATGGTGGAACATTCTAAATCCTGTGTGAGCTCATTAAAGCCCTAAAGGCTGTTTGTGTTCTGTCAGGAGTTTAACGGCACTCATAGCAACTATTATACTTTTTATATAGCTTTTGTCATATTAATTATTAATAATGTAGCAACATAGTTTTGAATGACAGGGTCCCTGCTGTCACGTGGTAAAATATAAAATTTAATAATGAAATCAACTAAAGGCTTCCCAAATGCTGTAATAAATGAAGCATGATGAGTTGAGCATATGTCAGCATGTGTCCCAAGAGTTTACAAGAGTCTCCCTGTATTTTTGTTGTGTTTGAACTTAATACAAAGATAAGTCATTATAGTTATATTTCAATTTTACTTTATTTACTGTGGAAAAATTTAAGGGAGCTATTTATTTAAGCTTTTATTCAACTTTATAAGAGATGCTTCTGAGTCTAGGAAATCCATGCACTTCTGGAGTTATTATTTTCTATTTGTTTGATTAAATAAACATGTGTCATGCCTGCAGCCAGACGTTAGTCTGGTTTTGTCTGTCTTTTATGTTTGTTTGTCACTTCCTGTTTTATTTTATTAAGTTTCCCCTCATGTGTCTTGTCTGTCGTCTTTACTTCCTGTTCCCTGATCGTTCTCACCTTTTACCTGATTACCTGTCTCCGCCCTGATTTGCTCCACCTGTGTCTAGTTGTCTTCCCTCCTTTTTGTGTATTTAAACCCTGTCTCTTCCCCCTGTCAGACGCCAGTTTGTTACTCTTGCAGTACTTACCAGCGTTCTGATCTTGTCTGTCTGTTTTTGGATTCCTGTTTTTTGACCCGTATTGCTTACCCGGTTTTGCCTACTGCCTGCTCCCTGTTGGTTTTTCTGCCTCATCTGATTCCTGGTTCTGATCGCCTTGCCTGACTTTTGGTACGTGAGTTTTTGCCTTTCCCTTATGTCCTGTCGCCTGATTTATAGCTTACCTGTGTATGACCTGTTTCCGTCCCTGACCTCCCTTTGCTTTTCCCCAGTCGGGAAAAAGACCCCGCTAACCACATGGGGAGACGGGTTGTCGTTCTCGGTCCGGAGGACTGAGTTGAAGAGGAAATTACCACCTATTCTCCTCAAGATTTTGTCATTTATATTTTTCCTACACCTGTGTGTGACTAATAAATCTCTTGAACTTAACATCCTGACTCTGAGTTCTGCTTTTGGATTCTGTGCCTGTACTAGCGCCATTACAACATGTTTTAGGCATTTAAACGAAGTTTAATGTTTGCGTTATTCAAAAGTTTTCACGTCGATTTTTACACTTTTACTGCAAATGAATATCAGTTACTCTAGTCTAGCATTGTACTTTCCACTTCATAATCAAACAGGTTATTATAAAACCTGCTCCAACCCTTAAAAGTAGGGTGGGAGATCTTGGAAAACCAGTTTGAGCAAGCTACATTTTGAAAATACACAATTCAAAATGCCAAACTCCTTTCTTCAGACACCCCCCCCCCCCGAAGTCACACTTCCAGAGTACCGGAACATGCAATGTTTATTCCCGAGGGTTCCCGAGCGCTGCACAGCATCAATTCGCTCGACCCAAGCTGGTAATGTTACACTTCATAGTGATTTATGTTTGTGACAAAACAGTTTGCTGGTGAACTTTCCATCCTAATATAGCCAAGAGCTGGCTCTGTTTCCTGTACAAGTGCTCCAAGCTTCTGGGAACGCACTGTGCCAACTTAGTTAAGTTTCACCAAACATCCACACACCCCCGTAACATGCCTGGTACATTCCATATACACCCCGGAAATTGTCATTCACTCATCCCATTCACTCCTAGTTTGCAGCAGTTTTTAAATACCCCCACATTCGCATTCCACGGTCGACTCAGCACGGAGAGTGTAGGAAGCATCGCTCTTAGTCCCGTCAAAAGTATGGCAGTAAACCCCATCACTAGGTCCATTTCGCTCGCTAGCTCACTCGCCCATACTGCATTCATCTCTGTTCCGTTCTCCCGCCGGTTCAACTCATCCATTCTCTCCACTGCAGCAGAAACCGCTCATTTCCCCATGCCAGAACTCCAGCAGCCATAACCCGGACCGGATTCTAAACTGACTGGACTGGAGTGACTGACTAAATGACAGGACAGTGGAGACAGGGCATGAGTTACTTAATTTTTTTTTTTTCCTCAAAGCCCTGCATTGGAACTGTGCGCTTTTTTTTTTTTTTTTTTAAATATTTTGCTAAATAACTGAGATTACTGAATTATTTTTTACTTTTCTTACTTTTTTGTTCTGAGAAACTCTGGAAAACCCAGAGTGGAATTTTTATTTGAAATTAATTGAACTGTTTTTTTTTTTTTCTCCATTTTCTTCTAAAAGACTGCTACAAAACCTAAAGTGGAAATTTTGAGTTTGATTTTGCTTGGTTGGTGGATTTTTTGAGTTGGACTTTCGGGGGGGAATCTGTGCATTTGAGTTTGTGTGTTTTTGCATTAATTGTTTCAATACATGATTTTGAATTTTAGTTGGTTTAAATGTGTAATTTATTTATTTATTTATTTGTCATTTAATGTGTAGGGTGTTTGTTTAATTTAGACTTGCATCCTTTGTGTGGGTTTGAGGTATAACAACCAGACAACATTTAAATAACCAAAAATATGCTTCATAACATTCTTCTACATCTGCTTTGAATTTTTAGCCCCTCTGTCCTGTTTCTAGGACCAGTTCCATAGAAGAACCCATATTCAACTTGCTGTATCATGATGATTGATGACTAAGGTGGGTGTTGCCATGGTACCATAGATAGTAACTTCCTTTTCTTACTGATTTTCACTAAAAACTAACCAATTTAGAGAAAAAATACACAATAACCTGTTTTTGTGTGTGCATGTGTGTTTTTAGATGGCAAAAAAAATAGTGTTGAAGAACTGTCTTCAAGTTACCATCTTCAAGAGTGAGTTACATGTCATAAATGTCATAAATACTTCATGTCATACCATTGCCTATGTTTGTAAATGTGTGCTTCCACTTTGGAGATAGTTTGAAAGGCTAAGGAGCAGCAGACAGGACTAGAGATCATTTTAACCATCAAGTTAAATAGACAAATACACAGAGAGAGAAAGAGAGAGAGAAAGAGAAAGAGAGAGAGAGAGAAAGAAAGAGAGAAAGAGAGAGAGAGAGAGACAGATTTTATCACAGTTATATCTAATAAATGAAACTTAAATACAGTGATATTAATATATTATTACGTTATTGGCTCAGTTATTACATTTGCAAAGAATTTTTTCTTTTTTTTTTTTTTACCAGACCAATAACATAATAACCAGCTAATAACGTAATAAGTTATTACGTTATTGGCCAAAAGTTATTACGTTGCATTAAAAATGATTATGCTATGATTATAATAATATAATTACGAGCTCACATGTGTACAGTAAGAAATGCTGAGTGCATCTGTGTCTCAATAAGGACAGGAACTGTTTTCAGGCCTCTGACCATGCAAAATAAAAAGTTTGTGAACCACAAAATTAGTAAAGATAACTGAAATGTTATGTCTTCCACACTTCCACTGTACCAGTTCCACTGGTGGATTCCTCAGTGCTGCATGACAGTAGCACTGGAAAATGTTCTTATGTATGTTTGGAATTACCAATTTGTTAGATATGTTTATGTTATGTTTTTGTTTGTTCAAAAATAATATTTGAGCATTGAGACGCACTGTATCAAATATGATACAAATTTAATCTCATACATGGAAATTATTATTTGAATTTTTTTTTGGTTGTTCAGAAGGACCAAGAAAGGCTCCAGTTTTAAAGAATTGTAATTTTCTGTCAGTGATCTAATGGTTCAGGCTTTACAGGGTTAACAGTGAAAAAAAATAATTACTGTCTTCAAGAGTGAGTTACATGTCATAAATATTTCATGTCATACCATTGCCTATGTTTGTAAACGTGTGCTTCCACTTCATTTGGAGATAGGTTGAAAGGCTAAGGAGCAGCGACAGGACTAGAGATCATTTTAACCACCAAGTTAAACAGACAAATACAGAGAGGGAGAGAGAGAGAAAGAGAAAGAAAGAGAGAGAGAGAGAAAGAAAGAGAGACAGAGAGAGAGAGACAGATTTTATCACAGTTATATCTAATAAATGAAACTTAAATACAGTGATATTAATATATTATTACGTTATTGGCTCAGTTATTACATTTGCAAAGAATTTTTCTTTTTTTTTTACCAGACCAATAACATAATAACCAGCTAATAACGTAATAAGTTATTACATTGTTGGTTCAGGACTTTTATTACATTATTGGCCGGTTATTACGTTCTTGGCCTATTACATTTTAAAAACTGGCAAATTTATTACATTATGGGTCGTTATTACGTGATTGGCTTCTACAGGGTTATTGAGGAGACACTGGAAACACTCTATAAAAACTTAAACAACCAGTGTGTCTCATTTTCTCCAGCTGCTGTCCTTTTCTAAAGATCGAAGAACATTACTCTGTTATTATATACACTGGTATCATTGGCAACCCTGCAGAGTACTTTACTCATACTGTTAAACACCACTAATTTAATAGGTCAGTAAAAACAGTTGCACTCCCTCAATACATTAGCATGGGTGAGTAAAAATAAATAAATAAATAAATAACTCTAAGGCCAAATTAATGGAGGCGACAGGTCATCAGCAGCTAAACTGAGACTGAGGAGATGTGGGCAATACAAAGAAAATGTATGTGCATGTGGAGACAGAGGAGTGAGGCCTGTAGAGGATTAAAGATGAAGTTGAACAGTTTCACAGTTTGGACTGATATAAGTCATTATACTGTATATTTATTTCATATTGTCTTTTCGAACTAAACAGTCTGTTGTACGTCCTCTGACCATACTTCTATTTCTAAAGAATAAAACAATAAATACATCAAAATGAGAAACGTTTGTGTTTATTACAAGTTTTGTTATTGACAATCTATCAAAGACACATTATAGACAGAAGACATTTTAGGAGTTCAACATTTTAAAGGACATTGAAGCTTCTACCACTGCAGAGAAACATTTCCATGACGATCATGGGATATGCATATTGTTAGATGCTCATGTTAGTGACTACTGTAGGATAAGAATACATTTGCATCTTACTGATCATTTTTTGCTGCACTAAAAATCTAATTAAATTCTAACACATAACATCCTATAATTACAGGTATTGATGACATTAATTCAATTTGGGTGGACATAGCAAGTTCTTCAAGTGTCTATAAATTTCTGTCATTTTTAGTCCGTATATGATGGGGTTGAAGAGAGGATGATACAGAACAAGCTGTAAAGCCATGATTAAAAATACAGTTTTTGGTATATCAGCTTCCAGTCGAACAATCACCACATTATATGTCATTAACAAGAAAAAGTTGATTAAAACCAGCAGATGGGGTAAACAGGTCTGTGCAGCTTTTTTCCTAACTTCTGTAGAGCTTCGATAGGTTATTATAAATATTCTACTGTATGTAAAAAGTATGAACACCACAGGGCATAATGTCAGATTTGTGAAAAGAACATAACCATATATTGTTAATGCTTGTGATTTTACACAGTAAAGTCTGTGAATTGAGTTATTACAAAAAATGAACGGCAAAGTAAATTCACAGAACCTTTCATTATCAATCAGTATCACTGCTAATGTAAGTTCACAAACAGGAATCAGCCAAGGTAAAACCAGTAGGACTGTAACAGTAGTTTTTCTCATGATAGTTGGATATTGCAGAGGTTTACATATAGACACATATCTGTCATAGGCCATAGCAGCTAAAAGTAGAAATTCAGACGACACTAAAACATAGAACACGAAATACTGAAACAGACAGGCTGAATAAGATATGACCTGCTTTTCAGATAAAACATCAATCAATAGTTTTGGGTAGACCACAGTGCTGTAAAGAACAGAATTCACCAACAAAGCCGCAATAAAAATGTACATAGGTTCATGGAGGTTTTGATGAATACAGATCAGACAAATGATGGTTGAATTACTACAGATTATAAGAATGTATGTTATAAATATTACCACAAAATAGGCATATTTATATTTCTCTACTTCCACATACCCACCAAAAGTTATATATGTGACATTAAAGTTTTCATCCATTTATAAAGTTAAATATAAAAAAAAAGAAAACAGGTTTATGATATAGAAAGACCTGAAGAATGCTAAAGCTATAATTTACTGTACATTATCTTCACCTATTCATTAAAAGTAGCAGCTGACCTGGAATTTCACATTGTATGTGTCATTACTAAATGACAGAAATGTTTGAGTCAGTGAAATGCTTTTATTAAGGTCATCAACCTCCATGGATGTCATTAAAGTTTCCCTCAAGAGTCAGAGGAGTTGTTTGTCAGTCTGTAAATACATTTATTGAACTTTGTTTGTATTGGGGTTTTTTTTTTTCTGAACGTTATTGTGTAACAACTCAAGTAATTTTCTGCCTTTTGAAAATAAAGTAATATTTTGTCATTTTAATTTTGTCATAAATGTGTTGTTTATTCTCTGTGTTTTCCTAACTTTTCCTCTCATAGATTTTTTTTTCTCATGGAAGTATTTACTCAACTTTATTCATAAAGCACTTCAAAAACAACACATAGGCCAAACTGCTGTCCATAGACATAAAAAAAACACATAAAAAAAGTAATTATATATTAAAACAATAAAAGCCAAACTCTCACTGAGTTAAAAGCTAAAGATGAAAAAATATGTTTTAAAAGATTTAAAAACAGAAACAGTCGGCCTGCCTGATGTGTAAAGCTAGTTCATTCCACAGTTTGGAGGCGACTGGAAGAGCCTTGTCACATCTCAGCCTCCTCGGTGTCCTAGGGACTGGGGCGCCGATAAGAGGGGGTAAACATGGGGCCCAGTATTTGTGGGGGGCCCACAGAGTAGTGGAGGGGGCCCAGTTCACATAGAAGTTGAGAAAATTTTTTGTAACATCCACTGTATAAGAGAGGTATAGAAGTTGGTTGAGAGAACGTTGAAAGAATGTTAGGTTTCGTTTGCATTTTCACGGTATCGTAAGTGACGTTTATGGACAGTACCCCCACGTATACACCCCCCTGCTTAAACAGATTGAGAAGATAGTAAATTTCTGTAGGGTCCACAACAATCATGCTTTCATGGGGTCCATAACTGGAAGAGACGCCCCCGTCTAAGGATAACTAACAAGGACTGATCTGAGTGTGTGTGAAGGAGGGTACAGCTGGAGCAGGTCAGACAGATACCGGGGGGAAAGGCCATTGAGGCATTTAAAAACAAAGAAGAGAATTTTAAAATCAATTTGGAAGTGAAACGGAAGGCAGTGAATTGTTGTTAAAATAGGGGTGATATGGTCTACTTTTTTGGCACCGGTTGAAAGTCAAGCAGCTGCGTCTTGAACCAGCTGCAGTCGAGTAAGTGAGTTGTGTCTAAGCCCAACATAAAGTGCATTACCGTAATCTAAGGCAGTTGTGACAAAAGCATGGATTAAAATCTGAAAATGATGCAGAGGAAGTAATTATGTAACTTTGACCAGCTGTCTCAGTTGAAAAAAGCTGGACTTTACCACTGATTTAATCTGTACATGAAGTTTGAGATCATTGTCCAGCCTTAGACCCAGGTTTGTTGCTGTATGTGTCAAATATTGATGCAAAGGACCCAGATCAGCATCAACTTTGGAGCCATCACCGGGCCCAAACAACATGACCTCAGTCTTTTCATCATTCAGGTGTAAGAAGTTTAGTGACATCCATGTTTCAATTTCTGCAATGTACTGGAGTAGTTTTTCGCCAAGTATGCATCTTCCTGTTTCAGTGGGACAAAAATTTGACTATTGTCAGTGTAAAGATGGAATGAGATGCCATGTTTGTGGAGAACTGGTCCTAGAAGTAAATAAGGGGAGAAGACAAGAAGGCCAAGTATGGAGCTTTGAGGCACTCCACATGTGAGAGGTGCAGCATCACACTAAACAGGTCCAACATGGACACAAAAACTTCTGTATTAAATAGGATCTGAACCACTCTAAACCTACACCCTGAATGCTGACCCAGTTCTCCAGGTGAGACAGCAGAATCTGATGGTCCACTGTGTCATGACCCCTCCCATCTGGTCATGTGGGCTGCTGGTCTCTCCTAACGTTTGTCTGCAGGTGGAGTTAGGGGTGGACCAGCGCACATGCGTGGCATGTCTGGGCCCGATGCGCCACGCCTATTTACACCGAGCCATTTCCCTTGTCGTGGTAATTGAGAGCACCCCGGAACTTGTGCTCACACTTTGCTGACTTCGTCCTCTCAACATCTGTGTTTTATCATGTTGCTTATCCAGAGGTGAAGATGAACCCAGAAGAAGAAATAGACTGAATGAGAAAAACACTACATGTGTCATGTAAATAATGTATTACATTATGTGTTAATGTTGATTAACTCAGCACATTAACTCTTTTATGCACGTAATACTTAAGCCATTTGCCTGACCTGTGGTTTCACATATGTGTGTCCTGATCATGTTCACAGTGAATTATGTGAAAGTAAGAGTATCACTGCTTATAGCATGTCTGAATAATCATGCTATTATTTTACTGATGCTTAAGTGAGGTTACAGGTGATGTATAAAGTTTGAGTGATCTTATTTAAGGATCTTATTTAAGGATGCAAAGTTTTCTTACAAGTCTTGCAAAACGTCCTCTCCCCCTCTGTCTTCCCAAGAGGGAAAAGAAACGTGATACTTTGAGATATGCAAACGACTCATTAATATGCACGAAGTGGGTTGGTTTCCCGCCGAAAACAGACAAAGAAGGCAACGCCCCAAGGCATCGATGACTCATCAATATGCACGAGGAAGGCGTGCCGAGTTGGTTTTTGGACAGAACTATAAAAAGTAAATGAAACCAACTTTTCAACAGAGTCTTTCCCATCTCCCAGGCTCTCACAGAGCAGAGCAGAGCAGAGCTTTCTCCACCTCTTCTGGGTTCTCACCTACGCAAAGAGCTTTCTCCAGAGAGTCTTGTCCATCTTCTGGGCTCTCACAGAACTGTTCCACCTTCTAAGCTCTCCAAAGAGCTTTACCATCTTCGCTGTTCTCCACTTCTCCTGGCGAGCTTTCCAGAACCAGCCGCCAGAGCCAGCTGTGAACCTCCTCCAGCCAGCAGAACTTCAGAACTTCAGACCTCCGGACCTTCAGGCCTCCAGTGCAAGCACGTCGCTTCACAGCCTGTTCCTGCTTCGAACTATGTCAGAAGACTTCATCCATTCTCCGTCAAGGCCTCTCCAGCCTGTATCCTTCAGAAGGCCTCTAACTTGTAAGAAAACTTGCTCCTGATTTATCTGAGTTGGTATTATTCGAATTTAAGTAGGTTTACCTCAACGTAACCTCACTAACGTTAGAATATCTTGAATATAGCTATCTGCCAACTTAATCTACATATTCTCCTGTCCATAATCTCCTGCTCCTTGTGTGGTATTTGTCTCTTGTCTTTATGTTATTTGTGTCTTAGTTTAGTTAATAAATTATTTATATGCGTATAAATCCATTGCCTCAGTTGTGCTTTGTGTACTATTTTTCACACTCGGGTTCATCTGTGCAGTCCACAAACTATCACCTTTGCAAGATTTCTAAATTATTGTTTTGGGTTGATTTAAGTTTAAGCTTAGTTATAAATCTATAATTAAATTAATCAATAAATCAAAACTAAATTAATAAATAATTCGGTATCCTATTCTTGCTACACAACACTCATGCTTATCACATTCACTCACCTCAACACTCACCCCATTACTGATGCTACAGATGCCACATCACATACGCGTTCTATTGTTTACACATTTCTCTTTATTTATTGTAAATAAATCACTTCATTCTTTATTGCATACTTTGTTGTCGGCGTCCTTTTGTCATGCCTAGAGCCGGGCCATGACAAATTGGGGGCTCATCCGGGATAAACTGGGCTCGTTGCCGGTCTTTGGCTGGTTTTTGGGTCGGTAGTTTTGTTTGGTGGACGCCTTTGTTTGCTTCTTTTACTCGTGTGTAAAAGGTGCGTTTTGGTTATAGTTGGCTTTCTTTGGAGGTAATTTCACTGATGCACTTTAAATTGCCATTAAGCCACTTTTGTATGTTCTTGATAAGTCTTTCTTTTATGTGTAACCTTCTCTTGTGTGTCTTTCAGTCGTGCGCTCTATGTGCGTAATGTTTGGAGCGGCTTTTGGCACACCGTGGCTCCTTTGTTTCATTTACTGTGGCGGTAAACTTTTGTGGCAGGGTTGAACAGGGAGGTTGGCTTAATATAGAACATTTTCATTAACAAAATAATGTTAACGGCACTATTTTGTTGTTTTGTGCTGTGGTCTTGGTAGTATTAGGGAAAAAGAAAGTTTGAAAATAAATGGTGTGGTTCAGTCGTAAGAGAAAGCTCTGGTTGCATTTGGCAGGTTGGGCACCTGCGGGGATCTTGTGCCACATGTCGTATGGTGTGGTGCTGACCTGGTTAGGCTTGGCAACGTTCCCCTTTGGGTCGTTGCATTAGGGGGTAGAGTTGTGGTGAATGTGGTTAAAGCTTTTGCTTGGGAGCTCATCCGTGGAGGTTAATAATAATAATGATGATAATAATAATAATAATAATAATAATAATAATAATAATAATAATAATACATTTTATTTATAAGCGCCTTTCAAGACACCCAAGGACACTGTACAACAAGATAAAACAAACAATCCATAAAATACAAAGAAATAAACAGATTAAAACAAAAAAATTACTATATATAGAAATGAAGTTGTAGAATGGAGATTAGAGCTTATGGGGGGTAGGCTATTCTGAAAAGGTGAGTTTTGAGTCTGGATTTGAATGTGGGGAGAGAGTCACAGTTACGGATGGATGGTGGGAGGGAGTTCCAGAGCTGAGGAGCTGAGCGGCAGAAGGCTCGGCCTCCCATGGTGCTGAGGCGGAAATGGGGCACGGTGAGGTGAATAGAGGAGGAGGACCTGAGAGAACGGACTGGAGTGGTGACATGGAAGAGGTCAGACAGGTACTGAGGAGCGAGATTGTGGATGGATTTAAATGTGTACAGGAGGAGTTTGAATTCAGCTCTCTGTTTGATTGGGAGCCAGTGTAGTTCTTGGAGGATAGGGGTGATGTGGTGGTAGGAGGGGGTTTTGGTGATAAGGCAGAGTTGTGGACCAGTTGGAGCTTATGGAGGGACTTTTGGGGGAGACCGAATAGGAGGGAGTTACAGTAGTCAAGGCGGGAGGTGGTATGGGGGGTGAGGGAGGGGCGGAGACGGTTGATGTTGCGCAGGTGGAAATATGCAGACCAGGTGACGTTATTGGTGTGGGATTTGAAAGACAGTAGGCCATCGAGGATGACACCCAGACTCTTAACCTGAGGTGAGGGGGAGACTGAGGAGCTGTCGATAATGAGGGAAAAGGTGTTGGTTTTGGAGAGAGTGGATTTTATGCCAATGAGGAGCATTTCTGTTTTATCACTATTAAGTTTCAAGAAGTTGGAGGTCAATCAGAGTTTAATTTCAGAGAGGCAGGAGGTGAGGGAGGAGGGTGGGAGTGTGGAGCAAGGTTTGGTGGTTAGGTAGAGCTGGGTGTCATCCGCGAAGCAGTGAAAATGGATTTTAAATTTTCTGAAAATATTGCCAAGGGGGAGAAGGTAAATGATGAAAAGAAAGGGCCCTAGGACGGAGCCCTGGGGCACACCTGAGTTAACTGGGGAGGGATCTGACCTGAAAGATTTGAGCTGAACGAACTGAGTGCGGCCTGACAGATCAGAATGAAACCAGCGGAGGGGAGTATGGGTGATGCCAATAGATGATAGTCTACTGAGGAGGATGGGGTGTGAGATGGTGTCGAAGGCTGCACTCAGATCGAGAGGAATCAGGATGGATAATGAACCGGAGTCAGCTGCAAAGAGGAGATCATTAGAGATTTCTAGAAGGGCGGTTTCTGTACTGTGGTGTGGGCGGAAACCGGACTGGAAGGGCTCGTAGAGACTATTGGTCATTAAGTGTGTGTGGAGTTGAGTGGCGACTATTTTTTCAACAATTTTGGAAATGAAGGGGAGGTTGGATATGGGGCGGAGGCTATTGAAATTGTTGGGGTCTAGACCAGGTTTTTTGAGGATGGGGGTGACGGCTGCAGTTTTGAATTGTGGAGGAACAGTTCCAGCGGTCAGGGAAGAATGAGTGATGGCAGATATGAGGGGAAGGAGAGAGGGAAGGCAGGATTTGACCAGAGGTGTGGGGAGCGGATCAAGGTGACAGGTGGAGGGCTTGGAGTTTTTGATAAGGTGTGCGATTACAGAGGTGTCAGGGAGTTGGACACTGGAAAAGGACTGTTGGAGTGTGAGTGGTTCAGGTGGAGAGGCAGGCGGTGAGTTTGGACAGAGGTGCTGGTGGATGTTGTGGATTTTGTCATTAAAGAATTGCAGTAGAGACTGACAGGTGCCTGACAAGTACATGTGGGGGGGCAGGGAGTCAGGTGGCTGGAAAGTTTTATTGAGTAGGGTGAACAGTGTTTTGGTGTTTCCTTCTGCAGAGATGATTAGGCCAGAATAATAGTTAGACTTGGTTATAGTGATTAAGTCCTTATAGTGCTTTATATGTGTTTTGAGCATGTCCATGTGAATAGTGAGACCAGTTCTTTTGAAGAGTCGCTCAAGCTGTCGACTTTTTGCCTTCATTTGACGGAGTTCGGGGGTGTACCAGGGGGCCGTTGAAGAGAAGGAAACAGACCGTGTTTTCAGTGGGGCAAGAGAATTGAGGATGTGGGTTACATTGTTGTTGTATAATGCAGCCAGTTCATCAGGAGTTGAGGGGGAGTCCGGGAGTAGAATATTGTTAATGTTGGAGGAGAGTGTGTGTAGATTGATGTTCTTGATATTTCGAAATGAGATGAGACGTGATGGCTTGAGACCGGTGAGGCAGAGTGTGACGTTGAAGGACAGAAGGAAGTGGTCGGAGATGTGAACTTCATTTACTGAACAGTTGGAGGGGGTGAGACCTGAACAGCAGACTAGATCCTGGGTATGTTCTTTTTTGTGTGTAGGAAAGTCAATGGCTTGACAGAATCCAAAACTTTCCAAACAGGAAGAGAAGTCTTTGGAGAGGGGTAAGTTACTGTTGTCCATGTGGATATTGAAGTCCCCCAGCAGTATTATATTGGGTGAGAGTGCAGATAAGTGGGTGAGTAAGGTGTTAAAATCATTTAAAAAGTTACTGTGGTACTTGGGAGGGCGATAAACAGTTGCAACAATTGATGGAGTGTGGCCAGGGAGCATAAACACAGATCAGAGGACCCTTACTCGTGAGTGAGCGGATGTTAAGGAGACCGAAGTTAACAGCGGTGTTGTTGTGCTTAGCGGGGGCGTTAGCCGACCTGGCTTGGCTGGCTAACGTTAGGTGGTCAACATTCCGGCCGGGGTTTCTGGGATGGAGGCGAGAAGCGGACCAGAAGGACCTTACCAGGTTTGAGCTGCCGTATTGATGATTCCTGCGGGGCCCGCAATGGATGTATTTCTTGCGTGAGAGAAGAGCGACGTCCGGGTGGTGGTGCAGCACTGGAGGGGGAGGGATTAGCAGTTGACGGCGGAGCCAGAGGAGCTCAATGGCAGTGTATTGACGGAGACCTGAGGCAGGATGATGAAATGTCCTCAGCAACAGCCAGACGATTGCGGAACAAACATAAAACTTGCAGGCCCACATAGCGGCAGCAACGACAGGTGATAGAGCCGGGTGAAGCGATCCAGCAGGTCGGCTATGGTTGCTGGCTTGCTAGTCGCCTTTCTAGACCAGCGAGAGTCAGCGCATAAAAACCCTCCATATGTGACCACATGAAGACTAGAGGGGAAGCTTAGTTTAGTGTTTTCTGTGTTAGTTTAGCAGGGAAGCTCTATCCCCGAGGTTTTGTCCCCTCTATGTGCACCGGATTCTTTGCAGTGTCTGGCTGAGCCTGGGTGCATTTGGTTATTGTGTTATTTGGGTTGTGCGTAAATTAAAATGTCTGAACAGCCACAATCAGAGGTGGATGCCTTTATTTCTACACCTAGTTGGAAAAAATTGAGACTGAAAAAAGAATTTTTGTTGAAATTGGTTACTCTTTATAAGGTAAATCTGGAAGAAGATAATCCTAATAAGGAAGTCATTCAGGATGCTTTGGAGGTTAAATTGGCTGATTTGGGGCTTTTATCTTCTGTGGAAGAGCAACCTGGCCATCATGGATTTTCGTTGCAAACTCAAAATTTATGGTTGAGCAGCAGAAAGAGTTGCTGCAAATGCGATTAGAGCTTGATAGATTGAAGTGTGAGTCCGAGTTGAGGAGAAAAATAGAAATTCAGAAAATACGTGAGCAGTCGGGGAGGAGTGGAAGCAGCTCTTGTACACGCCAGGTGGATGTGAGTAACCTGCGGTGGCTCCCTCCATTTAATGAAAAAGACCCAGACACTTTTTTTCGTTTTATTTGAGCGTGTGTCAGAGGCAAAAGATTGGTCGGATGTGGAATGTGCGTTAATGCTTCAGTCAGTTTTAATGGGAGGAGCGCAACAGGCATATTCTTCTTTAAATGAGCAAGATTGTCTTAATTATAATACAATTAAATCTGCAGTGCTCAAAGCTTACGAGCTGATTCCAGAAGCTTATCGACAACGTTTTAGATGCTGGGATACAAAGAACGGCCAAACGTATGTCGAATTTGCTAGAGATTTATCCACTCACTTTAAACGCTGGTTCATGGCTTTAAATGTAACAACGTTTGATGAGCTCTTCCCATGACAACTGTATCAATGGCAGCAATGTGGTCCTACAAAACCAAAACTACACAGTGACCAGAGTCTGTGGCTAAAAGACTGTCATTGAGAACCCTCAATAAAGCCAAACTTGACAAGTTTTAGAGGATGGATGGATAAAAAATGAAGCTAACAATTTGCATTGATCTTTTAAAGTCATTCTACATCATTGCTGAGTATATACTCCACAGACCTTTATAGTTTCATTAACTCAGTTACTCTGGTCTAGCATTGCACTTTCCAGTTCATAATCAAACAGGTTATTATAAAACCTGCTCCAACCCTTAAAAGTAAGGTGGGAGATCTTGGAAAAACAGTTCGAGCAAGCTACATTTTGAAAATACACAATTCAAAATTCCAAACTCCTTTCTTCAGACATCCCACCCCCCAAGTCACGCTTCCAGAGTACCGGAACACACAATGTTTGTTCCTGAGGGTTCCTGAGAGCTGCACAGCATGAATTCGCTCGACCTAAGCTGGTAATGTTACATTACCTAGTGATTTATGTTTGTGACAAAACAGTTTGCTGGTGAACTTTCCATCCTAATATAGCTCATATAGCCAAGAGCTGGCTCTGTTTCCTGTACAAGTGCTCCAAGCTTCTGGGAACGCACTGTGCCAACTTAGTTAAGTTTCACCAAACATCCACACACCCCCGTAACATGCCTGGCACATTCCATATACACCCCGGAAATTGTCATTCACTCATCCCATTCACTCCTAGTTTGCAGCAGTTTTTAAATACCCCCACATTCGCATTCCACGGTCGGCTCAGCACGGAGAGTGTCAGAAGCATCGCTCATAGTCCCGTCAAAAGTACGGCAGTAAACCCCATCACTAGGTCCATTTCGCTTGCTAGCTCACTCGCCCATACTGCATTCATCTCTGTTCCATTCTCCCGCCGGTTCAACTCATCCATTCTCTCCACTGCAGCAGAAACCGGTCATTTCCCCATACCAGAACTCCAGCAGCCATAACCCGGACCGGACTCGAAACTGACTGGACTGGACTGACTGACTAAATGACAGGACAGTGGAGACAGGGCATGAGTTACTTAATTTTTTTTTTTTTCTCAAAGCCCTGAATTTGAACTGTGCACTTGTTTTTTTGGGTTTTTTTAATATTTTGCTAAATAACTGAGATTACTGAATTTTTCTTTTCTTTTCTTCCTTTTTTTGTTCTGAGAAACTCTGGAAAACCCAGAGTGGAATTTTTATTTGAAACAAATTGAACTGTTTTTTTTTTTTTTTTTTTTCCATTTTCTTCTAAAAGACTGCTACAAAACCTAAAGTGGAAATTTTGAGTTTGATTTTGCTTGGTTGGTGGATTTTTTTGAGTTGGACTTTCGGGGGGGAATCTGTGCATTTGAGTTTGTGTGTTTTTGCATTAATTGTTTCAATACATGATTTTGAATTTTAGTTGGTTTAAATGTGAGATTTAATTATTTATTTATTTGTCATTTAATGTGTAGGGTGTTTGTTTAATTTAGACTTGCATCCTTTGTGTGGGTTTGAGGTATAACAACCAGACAACAATTAAATAACCAAAAACATGCCTCATAACATTGTTCTACAACTGGTTTAAATTTTTAGCCCCTCTGTCCTGTTTTTAGGACCAGTTCCATAGAAGAACCCATATTCAACTTGCTGTATCATGATGATTGATGACTAAGGTGGGTGTTGCCATGGTACCATTGCTAGTAACTTCCTTTTCTTACTGATTTTCACTAAAAACTAACCAATTTAGAGGAAAAAATACACAATAACCTGTTTTTGTGTGTGTGCGTGTGTTTTTAGATGGAAAAAAATAGTGTTGAAGAAGTGTTAAAACTGATTATGTTATGATTATAATGATATAATTACGAGCTCACATGTGTACAGTAAGAAATGCTGAGTGCATCTGTGTCTCAATAAGGACAGGAACTGTTTTCAGGCCTCTGACCATGCAAAATAAAAAGTTTGTGAACCACGAAATTAGTAAAGATAACTGAAATGTTATGTCTTCCAGACTTCCACTGTACCAGTTCCACTGGTGGATTCCTCATTGCTGCATGACAGTAGCACTGGAAAATGTTCTTATATATGTTTGGAATTACCAATTTGTTAGATATGTTTTTATTACATTATGTTTTTGTTTGTTCAAAAATAATATTTGAGCATTGAGACGCACTGTATCAAATATGATACAAATTTAAACTCATACATGGAAATTAGTATTTGAATTTTTTTTTTTTTTCTTTTTGGTTGTTCAGAAGGACCAATAAAGGCTCCAGTTTTAAAGAACTGGAATTTTCTGTCAGTGATTTAATGGTTCAGGCTTTACAGGGTTAACAGTGAAAAAAAATAATTACTATCTTCAAGAGTGAGTTACATGTCATAAATGTCCTAAATATTTCATGTCATACCATTGCCTATGTTTGTAAATGTGTGCTTCCACTTCATTTGGAGATAGTTTGAAAGGCTAAGGAGCAGCAGAAAGGACTAGAGATCATTTTAACCATCAAGTGAAATAGACAAATACAGCGAGAGAGAGAGAGAGAGAGAGAGAGAGAGAGAGAGAGAAAGAGAGAGAGACAGAGAGAGACAGATTTTATGACAGTTATATCTGATAAATGAAACTTAAATACAGTGATATCAATATATTATTACGTTATTGGCTCAGTTATTACATTTGCAAAGATTTTTTTTTTTTTTTTTTACCAGACCAATAACATAATAACCAGCTAATAACGTAATAAGTTATTATGTTATTGGCCAAAAGTTATTATGTCGTTGGTTCAGGACTTTTATTACATTATTGGCCGGTTATTACGTTCTTGGCCTATTACATTTTAAAAACTGGCAAATGTATTACATTATGGGTCATTATTACGTTATTGGCTTCTACAGGGTTATTGAGGAGACGCTGGAAACACTCTATAAAAACTTAAACAACCAGTGTGTCTCATTTTCTCCAGCTGCTGTCCTTTTCTACAGATCGAAGAACATTACTCTATTATTATATACATCAGTATCAATGGCAACCCTGCAGAGTACTTTACTCATACTGTTAAACACCACTAATTTAATAGGTCAGTAAAAACAGTTGCACTCCCTCAATACATTAACACGAGTGAGTAAAAATAAATAAATAAATAACTCTAAGGCCAAATAAATGGAGGCGACAGGTCATCAGCAGCGAAACTGAGACTGAGGAGATGTGGGCAATACAACGAAAATGTATGTGCATGTGGAGACAGAGGAGTGAGGCCTGTAGAGGATTAAAGATGAAGATAAGTTGAACAGTTTCACAGTTTGACAGGTTGCACTGATATAAGTCATTATACTGTATATTTGTTTCATATTGTCTTTTCGAACTAAACAGTCTGTTGTATGTCCTCTGACCATACTTCTATTTCTAAAGAATAAAACAATAAACACATCAAAATGAGAAACGTTTGTGTTTATTACATGTTTTGTTATTGACAATCTATCAAAGACACATTATAGACAGAAGACATTTTAGGAGTTCAACATTTTAAAGGACATTGAAGCTTCTACCACTGCAGAGAAACATTTCCATGACGATCATGGGATATGCATATTGTTAGATGCTCATGTTAGTGACTACTGTGGGATAAGCATAAATTTGCATCTTACTGATCTTTTTTTTTTTTTTTTGCTGCACTAAAAATGTAATTAAATCTTAACACAAAACATCCCATAATTACATATATTAATGACATTAATTCAGTTTGGGTGGACATAGCAAGTTCTTCAAGTGTCTATAAATTTCTGTCATTTTTAGTCCGTATATGATGGGGTTGAAGAGAGGATGATACAGAACAAGCTGTAAAGTCATGATTAAAAATACAGTTTTTGGCATATCAGCTTCCAGTCGAACAATCACCACATTATATGTCAATAAAAAAGAGAAGCAGACTAAAACCAGCAGATGGGGTAAACAGGTCTGTGCAGCTTTTTTCCTGACTTCTGGAGAGCTTCGATAGGTTATTATAAATATTCTACTGTATGTATAAAGTATGAATACCACAGGGCATAATGTCAGATTTATCAAAAGAAAAACACCACATATTGTTATTGCCTGTGATTTTACACAGTGAAGTTTGTGAACCGAGTTATTACAAAAAATGGATGGTAAAGTAAATTTGCACACCCTTTCGTTAAGAATCAGTATCCCTGCTAACAAAAGCTCACAAACAGGAATCAGCCAAGGTAAAACCAGTAGGACTGTAACAGTAGTTTTTCTCATGATAGTTGGATATTGCAGAGGTTTACATATAGACACATATCTGTCATAGGCCATAGCAGCTAAAAATAGAAATTCAGATGACACTAAAACATAGAACATGAAATACTGAAACAGACAGGCTGAATAAGATATGACCTGCTTTTCAGATAAAACATCAATCAATAGTTTTGGGTAGACCACAGTGCTGTAAAGAACAGAATTCACCAACAAAGCTGCAATAAAAATGTACATAGGTTCATGGAGGTTTGGATGAATACAGATCAGACAAATGATGGTTGAATTACTGCAGATTATAAGAATGTATGTTATAAATATTACCGCAAAATAGGCATATTTATATTTCTCTACTTCCACATACCCACCAAAAGTTATATATGTGACAGTAAAGTTTTCATCCATTTATAAAGTTAAATATAAAAAAAAAGAAAACAGGTTTATGATATAGAAAGACTTGAAGAATGCTAAAGCTATAATAGACTGTATATTATCTTCACTTATTCATTAAAAGTAATAGCTGACCTGGAATTTCACATTGTATGTGTCATCACTAAATGACAGTAATGTTTGAGTCAGTGAAATGCTTTTATTAAGGTCATCAGCCTCCATGGATCTCATTAAAGTTTCCCTCAAGAGTCAGAGGAGTTGTTTGTCAGTCTGTAAATACATTTATCAAATTTTATTTTGTATTGGGGTTTTTTTCTGAACGCTATTGTGTAACAAGTCAGGTTATTTTCTACCTTTTGAAAATAAAGTAATATTTCATCATTTTAATTTTGTCAGAAATGTGTTGTTTATTCTCTGTGTTTTCCTAACTTTTCCTCTCATGGATTTTTTTTTTTTCTCATGGAAGTATTTACTCAACTTTATTCATAAAGCACTTCAAAAACAACACATTTGGCCACACAATATGGAGTCAGCGACTGGAAAAGCCTGGTCACATCTCAGCTTCCTCGGTGTCCTAGGGACCTGGGCGCCAATAAGGGGGTGGTAAACATGATAAATTCATGGGGCCCAGTATTTGTGGGGAGCCCATAGAGTAGTGGAGGGGGCCCAGTGCATATAGAAGTTTTGAAAATTTTGTGTAAGATCCACTGTATAAGTAAGGTGTAAAAGTTGGTTGAAAGAACGTTAAGTTTCGTTTGCATTTTCATGGTATTGCAAGTGACGTTGTTCATGGACAGCACCCCGACGTTTATACCCCCCTGGTTCGACGGATTGAGAAGATAGTAAATTTCTGTAGGGACCACAACAATCATGCTTTCATGTGGCCCATAATTGGTAGAGGCGCCCCTGCCTGAGGATGACTAACAATGACTTATCTGCTGATCTGAGAGTATGAAGGAGGGTACAGCTGGAGCAGGTCAGACAGATACTGGGGGGCCAGGCCATTGAGGCATTTAAAAACAAAGAAGAGAATTTTAAAATAATTTCAGAAGCGAAGCAGATGCCAGTGAATATATTTTAAAATTGGGGTGATATGGTCTACTTTTTTGGCACCAGTTGAAAGTCGAGCAGCTGTGTCTTGGACCAGCTCCAGCCGAGTAAGTGAGTTGTGTCTAAACCCAACATAAAGTGCATTACCGTAATCTAAGGCAGTTGTGACAAAAGCATGGATTAAAATCTGAAAATGATGCAGAGGAAGTAATTATGTAACTTTGACCAACTGTCTCAGTTGAAAAAAGCTGGACTTTACCACTGATTTAATCTGTGCATGAAGTTTGAGATCACTGTCCAGCCTTAGACCCAGGTTTGTTGCTGTATGTGTCAAATATTGATACAAAGGACCCAGGTCAACATCAACTTTGGAGGCATCACCAGGCCCAAACAACATGACCTCAGTCTTTTCATCATTCAGGTGTAAGAAGTTTAGTGACATACATGTTTTAATTTCTGCAATGCACTGGACTAGTTTTTTGCCAAGTACGCATCTTCCTGTTTCAGTGGTGCATAAATTTGACTATTGTCAGTGTAAAGATGGAATGAGATGTCATGGTTATGGAGAAGTGATCCTAGAAGAAGTTAATAAAGGGAGATGACAAGAAGGCCAAGTATGGAGCTTTGAGGCACTCCACATGTGAGAGGTGCAGCGTCAGACTCAACAGGTCCAACATGGACACAAAAACTTCTCTATTAAATAGGATCTGAACCACTCTAAACCTTTTGGTAGACTGGCCACTCCTAGGAAGATTCATCACTGTTCCAAGTTTGCCTCATTTGTGGATAATGGCTCTCACCCTTTCCAAACTGATAGATGTCAATGACTTTCTCATCATGGTTTCTCATCTGTTCTTGAATTTCTATAGATCATGGCTTGATATGTTGCTGGTTGAGATCTTTCAGCCTACTTCACTTTGTCAGACATGTTTTATTAGACAAGTTATTTCTTGATTCAGCTGTTCTTGCAGTAATCAGGCCTGGATGTGGAGAGTGAAATTGAACTATAATAAAAAGTAGCAGTAGTAAAAGTAAAAAGTAGTAGTAGTAGTAGTAGTAGTAGTAGTAGTAGTAGTAGTAGTAGTAGTAGTTAATCCCAGTTAATTTGAGAATGAGGGGCAATTAATCTTTTTATTTTCTTTGATTATCTGAATCATTAAATGTGACAAATATGCAAAATTGTAATAAATAAGGAAGGGGGCAAATACTTTTTCCCAGCACTGTATAGACATCCCAGCATTTTTTCATCTTCGAAACACAAGATATGATCATTTTAAAAATACTCTAAGGGTGCCACGTGAATTGACATGTTTTTGCAATAGTTTCACTATGTTTTATTGATATTTTCGCCATTTTACGGCAAATCTCATCTTTACCTGCTCCATTTACTCTGCCTCTCAGTTTATTGTGTAGTTTTGGGGTGAACACTGCCATCTCGTGGTGCAAACATGCAGCGGTGTTATGCTTAAGGAATTACAGGAAGTTCAAGCTCTCAGTGTAGTGAAGACAGTGAAAGTTCTGTGATACGTATTGTGCTTCAACACCAGAGTCTGTGTTATGTCATCTAATATTAAGGATAAAGCGTTAGACATTAATTGTCATCTTGTATGACAGTTTGAATGTTTCAGCAATGGTTCAGGTTGAGGTCACAGCCATATACTTATCAATGCTAGGCTATGATTAGCTTTGGTTGGTGTGTAGAAAATGAATGGAATGTCTTTGTTTATCTAGGTAACCTTGTTCGCTAATCTTAAATGCTGGAGTTAGTCTTGGAGTATATGATTTAGAAATATTTGTCATTGTTTAAGCACAGAATGATGCCTTGTTTATTGAACCATATCTTTGTTTTTGTATTTTCATCAATTCATCAGTTTCATCAGTTGGTGGTCCGTCCGTCTGTCCAAAAACTTTGGCATGCACTGATAAGTCAGGCCACTGTGTGGCAGTAGTGTGCCTGATAAGTCAGGCCATGGGTTTTCAAGTGTGCGCACATTATATTACAAATTGTAGTTCCAGTAAACACTATGAAAACCATCTTCAGAAGTTGCCATTTTGTTTAGCTCACTGTCTAGGCTGTGTAGAGCCACATAGCTAAGGACAGAAGACCACTGACGTTCCATGTAATTTACAGCTGGAGTTAGAGGCCAGTCACAGATCATATCTTCACTTCTTACTGTACAGAACTGGATCAGGCCTTTGTCCCTCAACTTGTGCAAATATAATGGGTTGAATCCCATATGTTGACCGTTACCAAACAATTCCGACTCTGGAATCACTAAGGCCCTTCATATTCCAGTTTTAGTTGAAGAGATATGGGGAAAGACAAGAGAGAAATATCTTAAACATGGTGAAAATGTGATGTTACCCTCTGTGTGCAGCTGGACGGGAACTGTTTTACTGCATGACATGAACAAAATACTGTATCTATTATGTGCTTAGCAAATATATATAACATAATGCTCCTTTATCATTCACAAACATCTAATGAACCTTTATAAAGGTTTTATTAATGTATTCCATTACTTTTGGAGAGCTAAGACTTTGGTAAACCTATTTCAAGCACCAAAACTCTTGGTCCTCATGAGTGAAGGTGTTTGTTCACAAGAGAATTTGAGTATTTCCACAAATCTGACTTCAGACTTTCAGCATTTGGGCCAAATGATGACTTTCTACAGTGCTCTAGGACAAAGATAGGCCTCAGGGGACATAAAGCTGAGATTTTCCTGAACATTTTGATATAAAACACTTGGGTTTTGTGTTTCAGGTGCTTCATTTGCAGGCACCTGACAATGGTGAATCTAAGAAAGTATGTAAAAATTGAGAAAATACCCACTGAAGCTCTGAGGGTTAAAGGTCACGTCCAAGTGTCCATGGTAATTGGTTGATCACATCAGGGCACAACTAACAGATCTATGGGGCATGGACTGAAAATGACATGACGGTTGCAGTTGAATATTTGCCCAAGCTGGTGGATGAAGGAAGACAAAGGTTTGTATCTGCATTTAGAATTTAGTGAAAGGAGGCAACGCTCCATGAGGAAATCCCATCAATACTCACTGTTATATATTTATGAGTGGAAAATATAAAATATCTAACAGCATCCTGTTCATAATGAATCGATGAGACAATTAAAGATGATTTTTTTTATCATGTTCTTCACTCGGTTCCATGTGTGATCAGCAAAGTTGAAAATGATAAAAGGCTGGATTTAAGTCATTGGGGGAAAAAAAAAGTTTAACTTCTGAGTGTCTTCAAAGCACACACAGCTGATCCATCTGTGCAAAACACTCTTTTAAGTATCTTATATAAATACAAATGTATTTCTCTGTGCTTTTACATGATGTCACCTTTTATCTTTAGTGAACTTCATTCACTTCTGCTGCTGAGTTTGCATGGCCAGTGGTCTCACAAAGAAATTCATTCATTCATTCATTTTCTGAACCCACTTTATTCTCACTAGGGTCACTGGAGCCTAGCCCAGCTACTTATGGGCCATAGCTGGACATGTTACCAGTTCCTCACTTAAAAATAAAATTCTTAATTTTACTTTACGAGTCAAGTTATTTCTGGCAATTCTTTTTGTTTACATATGAATAATTAATGTTTCTTTTTACACAGGATGTGTTGGAGTAGATTTAAGGTGGGATAATAATGTAGCTATATTAGATACACATTATAGAAGCTTAAACTTTTTCTTGTTTTTGAGACTCCATGCACTTGTGTAATATTTTGGGAGTTTTCATCAGGTGGCTCTGATTGCATAATACAGAGTATTTGTTTGGGCTGAGAATCTCTTGAGACCAGCACTTTGACCACTGGGTCATAATTATCTGTGTAAAGCTTGGCTGTAATCCGACCACTTCCCTGAGGCCTGGTCTTGTTGTTCACCACAGCACAGTTGACACAAAGGGGACATCGCAGGAGAGGACAGTTAATGACTCATTACAGTATCCTTACATCAGCTCTGGGCTTCTGTGACCAGTTGTGATGGTAGTATCCACGTTAGTTACATGATGCTAATTGTAACTGACATTCCATTGCATTCTCAGAGGAACAGACACTCAGAGTAAGCAGAACAAGACCTCAGATCACTTTTAAGATTTTTCACAAATTGTGACCCGAACTCTGAATAAGTGAGAGTTACAAGTCACCTCACATCATATCGCCCCTTGAGAATCAGCTGGTTCTATGTCCCCTTTTTCTCATTTTGAGAAAATGGAATTTCAAAATTTCACCTGTCTGATCTCTGATATTTGGAGAGTTATCAATCATCTTTTTGTGTGGAATAGTGTTGACTGTGGAAGATACCCTAAACATATTGTAAACATGTTCTAAATCTCCATAGGCTTAGAGATATAAGAAGTCAAAAATGGACATAGAACTTTCTGATTCCAAGGTATGCAAGTTGCCCCTGGTCAACAAGTTCTCTGTCCAACATAGGACCTGGTGCCTTTACAGGTTTCACTTACGATCAAAATCAGGAAGTTCTATGTCCACCAGAGTTGTTTTTAAAAAAGTTATGAACAAACTAAGAATGTTTTAGTCAGTGATTACATGTATTTTATACTGATGTCACAAAATGCAACATTAAAAACCATCCTTTGCTATTTTTTTCCAATCCACATGTATTTAAGGTTGACAACTAAAATGAGCACATCTACCCTTTTTCATTAAAGGTAGAATGGTGAATAAACGTGTTAAGACACCTGGAGTCCCTGAGTAAATTGTGTTACCTCAGTTTTCATGGCAAACAACCATTTTCCAGCCATTTCCTCAAAGGCAGGATAATTAGTTGTGGAGTGTAGGCAAATGATGAGTAACACCATGAACCATCTATTTAAGACTGAGGATTGACGAGTATTGAAAATTCTTCATACATTCATAGATAAAAGTTGATGAATGAGCCATATTCTCATTTGAACCTGACACCAGACAACATTGCCCACTTGACCAGAATCTATAACATAAATGAGAAAAATTAGAAAAAAAGTGTATAAAATGCAATTATACGACTATATCAAATCGATGACAAGCCTGTAAATGAGCCAAATTCTCATTTGAACCTGAGGCCGGAACAATATTGGCCACTTGACCAAAATCTAGTATGAAAGAATGAAAGTGTGAAAAATAAAACTTATCCAGAAATGCCAAATTTTACATCAAAATGCCTCATATACTCAAATATAAAATGACTATCAAATACACAAGTTTATCAATGAGCCACCCTCTCAGACCTGACTCTGGGACAGCCTTGCCCGTCTAAAAATGCCAAATTTGAACACTGAACTACTTTGAACAAACATTAAAAAAAACTATTTACATGATAGCCCTGTTCAGACCAGTCATTTAAAACTTTTACCAGTATCAAAATGCCTTACTTAGGCATCAACGGCATAAAGTAAACATGTCTCAGTCAATCTGAGACCCCCTCTATGTATTTTCTGAGCATACATCTTTTTTGAGCGAATGTCACATGATCCAGGTATGGCCCCTGATTGGTTCCTCTTGGACATAGAACTACCTGATTTGAAATGAGCGCCACTCAGGACATAGAACTAAATGTTTCTAGGCATGAGTGTGTGTAGATGTTTAGCTCTGAGTAGAGCCCGACCGATATGGGATTTTTGGGGCCAATGCCGATACCGATATTGGGGGCTAAAAAAAGCTGATATCCAATATATCGGCCGATATCCGATATCAGCCGATAACCGATATATTGGCCGATATATGAAATAAGAACACTGATCTACACAGGATATAATAATCTTATATTAGATAATTGTAGGCAGGTGGACAAACAGTTGCATAAATCTTTGTTTATCTCACAAATATAATTTACACAACTTTCAAATGCAAACTATGCAATCACAAAAATAATCAGAGCAAAAAATATTACTTACCACACAGTTATGTTTTCACTCCCGAATTTTGATGTATCTGCCTCACGGCACTACAACTTCTTACGTGAACTAAGGACTAAACTGCGCATGTGCAGAATGAATTAGGTGAGTCCTAAGTTGTTCCTGATTGGAGCAATTGCAAGAGTTATAAGTGACCTGCGTTACAACTGTCCCCAGTCTCCCCTACACTATTAACACCCAGGCCTGCTGGCAGAATGAAACTGTGAGGTAGACAGACATCATGGGTGTGTGTGGGGGGTGAATACTTCATAAGATGGGGGGGTAAGCGTGGGTGTGTGAGTGTGGGGGGGTGGCTCCGTGATTATGTGATTGTGTGTGGCGGGGTGATAGCGTCATTGTCCAAGCAGGAGTGAAAGTGAAACTAATTCACTTTAAAGTTCCTCTTATTCTCTGGGCAACATACACACACACACACACACACAGGAGCAGCGAGCGACAGAATCAGCAAAAAAAGTTAATATATCGGCTACATTGGCTACATATTGGCCAATGTTGATTAATTGGTGATACGCTATAATTAATTGGCCGATGTTGATTAATTGGTGATACGCTATAATTAATCGGCCGGCCGATTAATCGGTTGGGCTCTAGCTTGGAGCTAAGCACTTTGGGACATAAACTTAAATGGTTTAAGAATGTTCTGATGTGCTTACACTATATTGCCAAAAGTATTCACTCATCCATCCAAATAATCAGAATCAGGTGTTCCAATCACTTCCATGGCCACAGGTGTATAAAATCAAGCACCTAGGCATGCAGACTGCTTTTACAAACATTTGTGAAAGAATAGGTCGCTCTCAGGAGCTCAGTGAATTCCAGCATGGAACTGTGATAGGATGCCACCTGTGCAACAAATCCAGTCATGAAATTTCCTCGCTCCTAAATATTCCACAGTCAACTGTCAGCTGTATTATAAGAAAGTGGAAGTGTTTGGGAACGACAGCAACTCAGCCACGAAGTGGTAGGCCACGTAAACTGACGGAGCGGGGTCAGCGGATGCTGAGGCGCATAGTGTGAAGAGGTCGCCAACTTTCTGCAGAGTCAATCGCTACAGACCTCCAAACTTCATGTGGCCTTCAGATTAGCTCCAGAACAGTGCGCAGAGAACTTCATGGAATGGGTTTCCGTGGCCGAGCAGCTGCATCCAAGCCATACATCATCAAGTGCAATGCAAAGCGCTGGATGCAGTGGTGTAAAGCACGCCGCCACTGGACTCTAGAGCAGTGGAGACGCCTTCTCTGGAGTGACCAATCATGCTTCTCCATCTGGCAATCTGATGGACGGGTCTGGGTTTGGCGGTCACCAGGAGAACGATACTTGTTGGACTGCATTGTGCCAAGTGTAAAGTTTGGTGGAGGGGGGATTATGGTGTGGGGTTGTTTTTCAGGAGCTGGGCTTGGCCCCTTAGTTCCAGTGAAAGGAACTGGGAATGCTTCGGCATACCAAGACATTTTGGACAATTCCATGCTCCCAACTTTGACATGGCTGTGCACCAGTGCACAAAGCAAGGTCCATAAAGACATGGATGACAGAGTCTGGTGTGGATGAACTGGACTGGCCTGCACAGAGTCCTGACCTCAACCCCATAGAACACCTTTGGATGAATTAGAGCGGAGACTGAGAGCCAGGCCTTCTGTCCAACATCAGTGTGTGACCTCACAAATGTGCTTCTGGAAGAATGGTCAAAAATTCCCATGAACACACTCCTAAACCTTGTGGACAGCCTTCCCAGAAGAGTTGAAGCTGTTACAGCTGCAAAGGGTGGACCCACGTCATATTGAACCCCATAGACTAGGAATGGGATGTCACTGAAATTCATATTCGAGTCAAGGCAGGTGAGCAAATACTTTTGGCAATATAGTGTAACTCCTTTTCTGCAAAAAGTGGACATAGAACCAGCTGATTCTCAAGGGACGATATGTTGTCTCTATATGAGTAATACTAATATATCACTCACTCATGACAGACATCAACTTTTCCTCAGTTCTAATTAGTCAGGAAATACATCAGACAACTGCTTTTCTTTCACTGAGTAAAAGAAAAACAGTTATCAATCATACATACAGACACTGGGTGAATGCCATATCAGTTATAGTAGTCTGTCTATTATTATATTTTAAACAACTCCTTCAGCACCAGACTTTTACATCCCCTGTGCAAGAAGGAGCGCTTCCACAGGTCATTCCTCCCCACAGCCATCAGACTGTATAACAGTAAACAGTGACCCTCTACCACCCCCATATCACATCATGTATATGTGCAATCACTATGTACATATGTAAATATCGTCAAACTCTATACTTAAATTTTTATACTTTGAAGAATGTTTATTTCTACTTCTTCCATGTGTGATCAGCAAAGTTGAAAATGATAAATGGCTGGATTTAAGTCATTGGGGGAAAAAAAAGTTTCACTTCTTAGTGTCTTCAAAGCACACACAGCTGATCCATCTGTGCAAAACACTCTTTTAAGTATCTTATATAAATACAAATGTATTTCTCTGTGCTTTTACATGATGTCACCTTTTATCTTTGGTGAACTTCATTCACTTCTGCTGCTGAGTTTGCATGGCCAGTGGTCTCACAAAGAAATTCATTCATTCATTCATTCATTTTCTGAACCCACTTTATTCTCACTAGGGTCACTGGAGCCTATCCCAGCTACTTATGGGCGATAGCGGGGTACACCCTGGACATGTCACCAGCTCCTCACATAGAAATAAAATTCTTAATTTTACTTTACAAGTCAAATTATTTCTGGCAATTCTTTTTGTTTACATATGAATAATTAATGTTTCTTTTTACACAGGATGTGTTGGAGTAGATTTAAGGTGGGATAATAATGTAGCTATATTAGATACACATTATAGAAGCTTAAACTTTTTCTTGTTTTTGAGACTCCATGCACTTGTGTAATATTTTGGGAGTTTTCATCAGGTGGCTCTGATTGCATAATACAGAGTATTTGTTTGGGCTGAGAATCTCTTGAGACCAGCACTTTGACCACTGGGTCATAATTATCTGTGTAAAGCTTGGCTGTAATCCGACCACTTCCCTGAGGCCTGGTCTTGTTGTTCACCACAGCACAGTTGACACAAAGGGGACATCGCAGGAGAGGACAGTTAATGACTCATTACAGTATCCTTACATCAGCTCTGGGCTTCTGTGACCAGTTGTGATGGTAGTATCCACGTTAGTTACATGATGCTAATTGTAACTGACATTCCATTGCATTCTCAGAGGAACAGACACTCAGAGTCAGCAGAACAAGACCTCAGATCACTTTTAGGATTTTTCACAAATTGTGACCTGAACTCTGAATAAGTGAAAGTTACAAGTCACCTCACATCGTACGTTCTCTCTGTGGATAATACTAATATATCACTCACTCATGACAGACATAAACTTTTCCTCAGTTCTAATTAGTTAGGAAATACATCAGACAACCGCTTTTCTTTCACTGAGTAAAAGAAAAACAGTTATCAATCATACATACAGACACTGGGTGAATGCCATATCAGTTATAGTAGTCTGTCTATTATTATATTTTAAATAACTCCTTCAGCACCAGACTTTTACATCCCCTGTGCAAGAAGGAGCGCTTCCAAAGGTCATTCCTCCCACAGCCATCAGACTGTATAACAGTACACAGTGACCCTCCACCACCCACATATCACATCATATATATGTGCAATCCCTATGTACAAATGTAAATATCGTCAAACTCTATATTTAAATTTTTATACTTTGAAGAATGTTTATTTCTACCTGCCTTTCTTTTGCACTGGTGTGTTGCATATTGCTGTTGTAAACTGTTCAATTTCCCCATGGTGGGATCAAAAAAGTCTTAACCTTATCTTAGCTTATCTTAACTGCTGAGTTGGCCATTTCCTGAACAACTATCGGTAAGTGGCCCTGCAGCTTTATGGTTGTATTACTTTGTTGGTATTGAGTCCACAGAACAATAAACTTTTGCTGACTGACTAGACATGGCTTCCTCCACTTTGTATATTACATGGTGTCAGAGTAAAACTTTACTTGCCGAAAAAAAAAAAAAAAAGAAAATGGAGATGAAAACTCCAACCTCATTCAGTCTAGAAGGGAATTTAGGGGAAAACTAGATTCAGAGATTTAAACTTTTCCTTATCGCCAGAGGAATCAACCAAAAGTCTGATGCTGTGATAATGTCCACGAGTGAAGAAATTATTGCATATAATATGTTTGATTTTGATGAAGACGCTGATGCATTGGTAGAGTTGCTCTGCCGACATTGTGAGCCAAGAAAAAATGTGACATATTTGGCACCTATTAGACGTAACAGGCAGAGGTTTTTTTTTGTTTTGTTTTGTTTTTTTTCTGTGTTGAGTGTGCATGTTCTCCCTGTGTTTGCATGGGTTCTTTTTGGGCACTCCAGCTTCCTCCCACCATCCAAAGACATGCACTGATAGGTTAATCATAATCTAAATTGCCCATAGGTGTGAATGTGAGAGTAATTGGTTGTTTGTCTCTATGTGTCAGCCCTGCGATGAACTGGTGACATGTCCAGGGTGTACCCCGCCTTCGCCCATAGGTAGCTGGGATAGGGTCCAGCGACCCCCATGACCCTAGTGAGGATAAAGCAGGTTCAGATAATTAATGAATGAATGAATCGGCATATTAGGCACCTATTCCTCACTTGAATGCAAGGAAAATCAGAGACCATAGACACATATGTGACTAATTTGAAAGAAGAAAGCAAAAGACTTTGAGTTTGGAAACCGTACCAACTTACTGATACAGGATCCAATTGTGTGTGGAATCACGAATGACTGACTTAGAGGACGACTACTTTGAGAACCTGACATCACACTAGACAAAGCAATAGACATGTAGATGCTAAAAAAAACTGATATTCATCATGGACAATGATGAGCACCCTCTCCAATACTCACTGGACAGACAGCAGAGCACCTTCTAAAATAGACCACTGCAGCTCTGCTGTTGAAAAGACACATACAGGAAATCTTTCCTGCCACATGCCTGATGTTTAAACCTGGTCATAAAACATATTTCCACCATGCATTTTATTGATATGTATGCACCTCCATCTTACTGAAGAAATTCCCTTTTACTTTGCACATTACAGCAGCTTATTGTATGATTGTCCAGATTCTCAGTTCTGTTTTATACTTGTAATTTGTTATGTGTAGTGTGTTTGCTCTTGTATTGTAGTTTTATTGTTATATTCTGTTTGTCATGCTGCTGCACTACGATTTCTCAGTTTGGGATAAAGTAAGTCAGTCAGTCAGTCAGTCAGTCTGTCTGTCTGTCTAGTCAGTGAGTTGAGTCAGAGTCACCTCAAAAGTCTCAGGGTTTCTGCGGGTCATTAAAAAGCATTACAAGTCATTCAATATATTTTGTGAAAATTAAGGCCTTACATGGCATTAAAAAGCATTCAATTCAGTGTCCAGAGGCATTAAATAATGAAATACACTTAACAGAAAAAAAGCATTGTTATTCACGATTTATTTTAAATCTATAAACCTTTCCTAATTTCGATAGGAAGTGTCGTGTGATGATTGACAAGCGAAACCCTTTAATTGGCTATTGTTTATGGCCTGTGCATGAAGTCACAACACCGGATGCTTAGAATGCAACGTGCTGTGAGCGTGCTCATGCCGTGGTGAAAGAGTGGAGGGAATATTAGCAATTGTCGGATAAATGAGAAAATGCAAGTTTCAGCAGAAGTGATTGGAGGAGGAACTATTCAGAACCTGGTTAAAGCCCGTCGATGGTAAACTGTCATAAAGCTATATATAACACTGTATCTGCAGTTGGACATGGGCATTAAATTTGTTTCAAGTGGCATTAAAAAGGGCATTATATTAGATTTGCTGATACCTGGTGAAACCCTGAGTCTACATGAGGAGGTACAAACTGTAAATAAAGTCACCAAGCAACAATGTGACAAAAATAAAGACAGTGGTGCTACAGCACAGCATGGAAAGATCAGGAATCAAGGAAACTGCACAAGATGTAGCTACAGGCATGAGCCAAGGAAATGTCCTGCCTACACATGTGCAAAGCTTGCTATGGGAAAAAGCAAAAAATGTGCAAATTACTCAGCCACACTGAAAACCGGTGGGTGTAACAAATAAAACAGGCAGATGATCAAGAATTATTTATTGGCTCAATCCAAAAAGAAATACATGATCACTCACCCTCACAGATTAATGCTGTGGAGATAAAGAAAGAGAAGTGGCACAAATATCTTTTTTTGCCAACAAGAAACTTTTGAAAGTTAGGCAAGATACTGGAGATAATTGTAACCTCATTTCCATTTCCAGCTAATGGCACAATCATGTCTTTTCAGTACAAGGATAAAACGACGGGGAGTTTGATATCATAAAGAACGCACCTGCAGTTCTAGGAGAACAGTCATGTGCAGAAATGGGCCCTGTCCAAAGACTGCATGTGCACAAATCAGAGTGACATTCTAAGTGAATATGACCCTTAAGATATAATCCCAAATCATCAAATTATAACAAAAATTACCTCATGGCACTTTACATTTAGAGCTGGTCAAGACCACACTCTTAATTTCAGTTGTCCTGGGGTGGTGTGGATGTAAATTCACTGTTAGTACTGTCAGACTGAATATGATCATCAAAAAAAGAGACCTGGAAGCAAATCCTGATCAAGGCCTTTGATAAAGACAGAGATTTGGTAGCAATCTACATTGTAAAACATTTTCTCATCAGAATATGCTGTAGATTTTGAGGTACAAGCACAAACAGATACAGACTGGACCATTACAGGACCCTCGTTGGTGTAATATCAAATATTAATCAGTCTGTCCATTTTGTCTTTTGATAGTTATTTAACAACTTCTTTCACAAACTTTTTTTTTTTTTTTTTTTTACATCAGATGATTTTAACTTGACAGAAAAATCTTTGGAGGTGTTTAAAGATTTCCGTCATTTTTAGCCCATATATGATTGGATTAAACAAAGGGTGATACAAAATGATTTGCAAACTCATGAGTAACCGTGCAATTTTTGGTATGTTAGATTCCAGTCTCAGTATAATAATGTCATACGCACCTAACAAGGTAAAGTTGATTAAAACCAGCAGGTGTGGTAAACACGTCTGTGCAGCTTTTTTCCTGACTATATTAGAGCTTTGATAGGTTATTAAAAATATTCTGGTGTATGTAAAAAGTATGAGTATCACAGGGAAAAATGCAAGATTTACCAAAAGAACAACACCATACACAGAGAGCGCCCTTGACCTTACACAGTGAAGGCTGTACATTGAGTTGTTACAAAAAATTCCACTTAAAGTGAAATTGCAGACTTTTCTTTTTGCGCTCAGCATGGTTGACCCTGCGATCTGAGCAGCTGGCACAAGCCAAGCTAAAGCCAAGAAAACACTGACAGTTTTTTTTGTCATGATGGTTGGATATTTCAGAGGTTTACATATAGACACATACCTGTCATAAGCCATGGCTGATAACAGTAAGAATTCAGAAGAACCTAAAGTGTAAAATGTAAAATATTGAAAGTGACAAAATGAATGAGATATAATCTGCTTTTCAGATAAAAAGTCAATCAAAAGCTTTGGATAAATATTAGTACTATAAAGAATAGAGTTCAGCAACAAAGCTGCAATAAAAATGTACATAGGTTCATGGAGGTTTTGATGAATTAGAATCAGGTATATTATTATGCTGTTACTGCATATTATCAAAACATATACAGCCAATGTAATGAAAAAATAAACATATCGGTATTTTTGCACTCCCACATACCCATCCAGAATTATATATGTCACATTTGATTCATCATCCATTTAAGAAACAGAAGTCAAACAGAAAACAGTTTCATTTGGCTGAATCTGAATATGAATATATCTGCAGGTACCTCAGTATGTACACATTTCTGAGATCCACAAAGTGAACTGTTTGGATTTAGGAGATGTTTATATGCGACTTCTGCTGTCCACATGGACCTCATTACTCCAACCAGGGAGTAAATGACAACAAACATGACTCTTGAGGAATGAAATCACAGTTTTACCCCTTTGCCCTCCATACGATGCATAATATGTGAACAACTAGACATAATATAATAAAATAAACAATAATATACATATAAATCCATATAACGTGTTAGAGGCTGGGAAAGTGGAGGAGAAGATTTTGTAGAAAGATGAAAAGAGTGGTGTACAAGGTATCAGACAAATGAATGCAGCCTCAGTTAACAGACAGCAGCCTGCTGAATCCCAACATCCAGCATTTTATCACCATAAAAGTGACTTCATGCAAAGCAAATATGCCATACGAGGCCATTTGTAGTGATATATTTCTCACTTTTTTTTTTCATGCACACAAAAAATGTCACCACCTGGACTTATCTAAACAAATACATAAATGCCTTCCATTTAATAATTACTGCTTGGGTGATTATGCTTCAGCTGGCAACAAGTGTCTTAAACATTTCTTAAACAACCATGACAGAAGACACATTTTGTGGTTATGGAAAAGATGTTAATCTGTTTCATAAGAGTCAGATTATTCAAGCAAAGAAAACATCTAATGAGATTGCTAAAACTATTAAAACTGACTTAAGAACTGCACAATGCATTATTAAAAACATAACGTGCCTGCACTTGAAAACCCTTGGCCTTCAGTCCAAGCCATTGGTGCAAGAATGGGGGGGGGGGGGCACTTTACAGGTTTCTCTCTCACTCTCTCTCTTTCTCTCTCTGTGCACGTCGCTGTCTGTGTGACTTGCAGCCTGCAACTGCTCCCCACTAAACAATGGACGTCGGACAGAAAGATAGGCAATTTGGCATCTATAACAGGTGCAGGAAATTCACAAGATTAATAAATGTGGTCCATTTAATGTTTAGCTAGACTATATTTTTGAGTTTCAAAACATAAAAATGACAATTGGAATATTAAATTCAATGGCTTGATATTTGTCTGTTTGTTCATCAAGTAAATACAAAAGTAAGATTTTTGAGCCATTTTTAAATTTTGCCAATAGGGCTTCGCAACCGACATCACTGCACAGTGCATTCTGGGATGTAAACAATGAGACGTCACCATTATATGGCCAGCTGAATGAGTTGGAGGGTGTAGAAGGTTGTTCATTGTCAGACTTCAAAGGAAAATCCAAAGCCAAGGAAACATGCTGATTGATAATGTTGAGATAGATTTTTTTTTTTTTTTTTTTTTTAATTATAACAACAAACCCTATGGGGAAATTTGACTCCAGATGGTGTAAGTAGTGCAGTACAAAGGCGAATTCCCCAAACAAACACAAATGAGTTGAAAAAGATCCATCCACTATCTGTACTCATAATCTGCCCATGCAAATCTTATGACTAGTTCACTAATTGCGTTTGTGAGGTCAAAATAACCTTGACATTTAGCTACCGAATCTCAGTTCATTGCTGAGTCAAATAGATTATTATTGACAAATTTTACAATGTTCTGCTAAACAGCTCTGGACACATCACCTAGTAAAATGGACAGGTGTACAGACACATGTTCTTACAGAGATAAATGGTGGATTTATCCAAAAATGCATTGGACATGAATACTATCCAGTAGGCCTGTAACAGTACACATACCGAACCGAACCTACCACATATATAACTGCCCCCCCCCCGCTCCGATTAAAAAATAATAATAATACCCCCCCGACCCTTTTTTTGACAAATTACACCCTGCACACACACACACAAATACACAAAGTGGCCTAAACAGTTTGCTCACTGTCCTAAAATAAATAATTTGGTTAATTTTGTTGTCAGTGTTGCTCTTAAATTTGTTCAAAGAGAATACAAGTTTGCTCTCTTCTTAACCCTTTCATGCACGAATTATGAGAACCTTCGTCAAGATTTTTTTCTTCACTGTTTAGCCATGAAAAAAACAATGCGATTGAGTTTTTTTTTTCTATGGAGTTACAAAAATATCCATGCATTTAATTTTTGAAGTAAAGAAACATGTGTTTAAAACCCAATATCAGAAAGGGATATGAAGACAATGAAATAAAAACATTTTTAATGCTGCTAATCTGATGTCTTCTCACATTTTAACATATTCTAATGCTAGTAATTACTCACTTCATGGAGATAATATGCAAAAAAAAAACCTTCTTGACTAACAAATAACAATTGATTCACACTCAAACATGTTAGTGCAGGTCAGGTTTATCAAGAACAGTAAAGTTACAGTAATGATCTGAATTACAGTGTATGGGATGGTGCATAAGCATCCATTGTGTTGGCTGATATGGAACTAAAACAACAAAACCCATTAATATATAAGAGAACAGCTGGAGAAGAACTGTCCACTGGAGTGGACAGTGCATGAAAGGGCTAAAGTTGCACTTCATGTGGAATTTTTTTTTTTTTTGGTTGTTATTTTTATGCAGCATGTGAACTGACAGAACTGGTATTTATAATTTTTGTTGTTTGTTCAAAACTACCATACCATACCATACCATACCAACTTTATTTATAAAGCACTTTAAGAACTTTACAGCTGGCCAAAGTGCCGTACACCAAACATAAAACAAGGGATTAAATAAGTAAACTAGAAGCACTCGGAGAGCGCAGACCTCCGCCAAGGCTGATCAGTGCCCCCCCCCCCCCCCCCCCCCCGTGGGCCCCCCACCCCCGATCACCACCAAAATTTAATCATTTCTTCCTCATCCCATTTCCAACAAACCCTGAAAATTTCATCCAAATCTGTCCATAAGTTTTTGAGTTATGTTGCACACTAACGATCAGTGCCCCCCCCCCCCGTGGGCCCCCCCACCCCCGATCACCACCAAAATTTAACCATTTCTTCCTTATCCCATTTCCAACAAACCCTGAAAATTTCATCCAAATCTGTCCATAACTTTTTGAGTTATGTTGCACACTAACGGACAGACAGACAAACAAACAGACAGACAGACAGACAGACAGACAGACAAACCCTGGCAAAAACATAACCTCCTTGGCGGAGGTAATAAAACTAGTGAAATCACAGGGTGTTAAGTGGGCTACGAACAACGCAATACAAACATCATAAAAACAAAGACAAATTAAAATCTGTTAAAAACAGCATAAAAAAAAACAAAAACAAAAAAAAAAACAGACATGTCACTCACTGATTAAAAGCTAATGAGAAAAAGTGCATTGTTAAATGTGATCCCTGAAACTACCTTTCAGGGAAAAGTGCAATACTAATGTTTAAAATACATTTAATAATATTTTATTTATTTTATTTTTTATTTAATTTGTCGCAGCACAATTATATTACTGCTGTTTTTCTATATTCTACTGTCTCCAAAAATTTTAGGAAAAATGTTCAAAAATTCATAATAAATGCATTAAAGACATTTTGAGGGGTTTTCTTTCTTCCCGTACCGAACTGGGGAAAAAAAAAAAAACTGTGTCTTTCAAAACAGAAAGCGTACCAAACGGATAATTTTGTGTACCGTTACAGGCCTACTATCCAGAACATTAATCAGTATGGTGCAGTTCCAAAGATGTGTATCAAGGCCCTGAAGGTAGTTTTCAGGAAAGAATTTACAGAATATTCAAGTGTTTTGTGTTTGGCTTAGTTTGGGAGGTGCTGTATGTTGATGTACACAAACATGCCAGTCATCTTAATTTCATCATCTATTCCACAGGTGTCAAACTCAGTTTAGTTCAGGGGCCACATACAGCCCAATTTGATCTCAAGTGGGCCAGACCAGTAAAATAATAGCATAATAGCCTATAAATAATGTCAGCTCTAAACTGAAAACAGCAAAACTACAATATGTAAATATTCACATCTGCAAACTATTCTTTAAAAATGTGAATAACGTGAACAACCTGAAATTTCTTAAGAAAAATAGGTGCCATTTTAACAATATTATAGCTCAGTTGCGCATTTACACATATGCATTCCAACTTACAGATCACAGTAGACACACAAATGTACAAAACATTAAGTAACAGGCAGAATATTGTTAAAATTGCCCTTAATTCTCTTAAGATATTTCAGATACTTCATATTCATTCAGGTTAACATTTTTTGTGACATCATAGGTTGTAAAAGTAAATATTTTCATGTAATTTTACAGTTTTAAAGAAAAGAATTTGGAGTTGTGATTATAGGCTATTATTCTATTATATTACTGGTCTGTTCCACATGCAACCAAATGGGACTGAATGTGCATTTTATAAATTCATCCCAAAGGCTGGATTGGACCCTTTGACGGGCCGGTTTTCGCCTGTGAGATGTATGTTTGACACCCCTGTCATATGGTAATAGTATAGATTCGATACCATCGACCACGTATCAGTATCATACATCAGGGGTTCCCAAAGTGGGGTACTTGAAATTTGTTTGGAAAAATACATTAAATAAGTCAGCATGTATAAAATACAAAATAAATGAGAATTAATGCTGAAATATAAAACAATAAATACATACATATAATATTTTTTGTTGTCAATCATCTTGTTTAAGCTTTGGTAACATTTTAAGATCATTTTTATTTTATATTATTTAAATGAGTTTGAATAGCTAGGTAATTATTTTTTGTTGATGAAAGGTTCATTTATGGATAAATGAGCAATTTACTTATTTTTCTTATCAATGAAAGAGGGCGCTTTTCAGTTTATATTTTGCACACACAATTTACTTTATAAAAATGTGTTTTTTATATAGTACAGTTCAATATGTGTTGTTTGCCTACAAAGTTTTAAAAATAAAAACAGACACCTTTGACACAGGAACAAATGTTGCCTTTTTTTTTTTTTTCCAATCAAAAATGCTGAAGCAAGAGTCGGGGGTACTTGGCTAAAAAAAGTATATTTCAGGGGGTACTCCACTGTAAAAAGTTTGAGAACCACTGTCATACATGTAGTGAGCTGCATACCCCAAAACTCATGAATATGTCCAAATTTGACCCAGAAAACTGCGACAAATGACTGTTCATTATGGCAGCACAGGATAAACCTTCAAGGTGGAGCTGATACAGGCAGACACAAGACACAACAATGCAAAAACAACAAAAGTATCAATTCAAGAAATTTGTGACCACCTGATCACAAAATAATCTGTGGTATTATTTTTAAACTTGACAATTAAAATCCTGAAAAAACAAAAAAGAAAATCTGTTTCTTAACAGTCTCAAAATTTGTGACAGTTCATAAATATAAAGCTTCTACTGAGTACCACATTATTATGTTCAATCTCTGCAAAATTATGAGGTTACAAAATTCGATTATTTCACTGTGGGTGAAAAGAACAAATACTTCAGGTGTTTAGAAATTTCTTGAATTTTTAGTCCGTATATGACTGGATTGAAGAGAGGATGATACAGAACAAGCTGTAAAGTCAAAATTAAACGTGCCGTTTTTGGAATATCAGCTTCCAGTCGAACTATTAGAACATCATATGTACCTAACAAAGAAAAGCTAATTAAAACCAGCAGATGGGGTAAACAGGTCTGTGCAGCTTTTTTCCTGACTTCTTTACAACGTTGATGGGTTATTAAGAATATTCTGGTGTAGGTAAAAAGTATGAATATCATTGGGAAAAGGAAAACATTTAACAAAACAACTAAACCATATATTGTTGATGCTTGTGAATTTACACAATGGAGTTTGAAAACTGAGTTATTGCAAAAAAAAGATTGCAAAGTAAATCTACAGAACTTCTGATTATCAATCAATATTACCGACACTACAACGTGACAAGCAGGAATCAGCCAAGCTAAAACCAGTAGAAGTGTTACCGTAGTTTTTCTCATGATAGTTGGATATTGCAGAGGTTTACATATAGACACATACCTGTCATAGGCCATGGCTGACAACAGGAGGATTTCTGAACATCCTAAGGTATAAAATGTAAAAAGCTGAAACAGACAGGCTGAATAAGATATGACCTGATTTTCAGATAAAACATCAATCAATAGTTTTGGGTAGACCACAGTGCTGTAAAGAACAGAATTCACTAACAGAGCTGCAATAAAAATGTACATAGGTTCATGCAGGTTTCGGTGAATACAGATCAGACAAATGATAGTTGAATTACAACAGATTATTAAAATATATGCAATGAATATGATCAGAAAATAAACATATCTGTACTGCTGCACATTCACATACCCGCCCAAAGTTATATATGTGACATTTAATTCTTCATCCATTATCAAAGTCAAATATTAATATAATATTATGATGAATGGTACAGTCAATTAAAAGACTAAGACAGAATTGCGTGAGTGTATACTAGACTCCCTTGTTCAGTGAAAATGATCTGAGCCTTGAATAAAATTTACAAGCACACATCAACATGGAAAACTGGTTTGGTTTGAATGTGCGTCTGTTTTTTTGTTTTTTTATCAGATGTCGTCAGCCTCCATGGATCTCATTACCATTCCGTCAAGTGTAAAGAATTGTTTGCTAATCTGTAAATAACTTGTTAATGATGTGTTGCACCCTCAAAGAGACACAACTTATCCTCCTTCTGGCAACTTTATTGCTCACAGTTTGGTGTTGGAGTTTACATTAGGTATCTTATTTCACCCACTAACACACAGTTTTTTTTCTATGCAGCTCTTTCTTTTTTTTCTTCTCACTCGCACTCACTAATGACGTCACAAACTCGTATGAACTCTAACCTTTTGACAATAGCAAAAATAGGACCAATGGCCCTGTAGCTTACCGGCCAAATTAAAAGCTTTGGGAAATGTATCCAGATGCCATTTATTATCACCCAGTTCTGTGTATTTATTATATTACAGAAATAGCCCATGTTTTGGTCATATTCCAATCAGATCTGTAAAAAATTCAAATTCCAACTTGATATCATTGATACTGATTTATTGGATCAATCCACTTCCTATCTGTTATAATGGGAAAATTTTTCAAAGTCGCACCAAACCCAGAATCAGATCCGGATCCAAATAATTTCAATACCTTGTGTTGACATCATCATAAAGAAGCTGTATACCAAATTTGAAGTCAATCAGAACTGGAGTTTGGGAGAAAAAGACGACTGAAATTTTTTCCCCATAAGAGCCCATGTTAAAAAATTTTTTAAGTTCCCGGATCCAGAAGAAGATCCTGATCAGCATGTGGCCATTATGTTTTGGTCATCTCCCCATCAGGGCTGGACTGTAGAAATTTATGCTGGATATCATTTATATTTACTGAGTTATTGCATCGATCCACTTCCTATCTCTTATAATGGGGAAATTTTTCAAAGTCGCACCAAATCCAGAATCAGATCCGGATCCAAACAATTTCACTAACTTTTGTTGACATCATCATAAAGAAGCTGTATACCAAGTTTGACGTAAATTGAAATTGTAGTTTTGGAGAAGACGATTGCAAGTTTTGTAATGGACGACAGACGACGACGATGATGGCGGATGCCGCATGACGACAATAGCTTACGGCCCGTCGGCCGGTAAGCTAAAAATAGGATCAATGTCCATGTATCTCACCAGCATGTTCTACCAAGAATCAAGAACTAGTTGAATTTGTGAGGTTGTCAGGTTCTGCTGCTATGTTATGCCGCGTTTCCATTATGTGGAACCAGCTCGGCTCAGCTCGGTTCGACTCAGTATTCCTGGAGACTGTTTCCATTACAAGATACTACCGACTTTATAGTACCTGGACGTCATAGCGATGCGGCACGTTACTTCCGTGTCGTCTGCTCATAGAGTTGCTGATAAACTCGCTCGTTGCGTGTTGTCTCGTCTGAATTTTTACGTCAGCCACCAAAGACTGAATCTCCTTGACCGGCCATGGTGTAGTTTTGGGCTGTTATTATGTGAATTAATGTATCACTATATTTACTGTCCACTTCCACATCTGTTTTTTGTGACATGGTGGGTCACAGAGACAACTCTCTGACCAATCAGTGGTCTGCAGTGTTTACATGTCACGTTTTAGTATCTGGTCCTGGAACCTAAGCGGAGGTGATACCTAAAACAACTAGTACCGGGTACCAGATTCCAGGTCCTTTTTCATAATGGAAATGCAAAAAGACCGAGCCGAGTCGAGTCGAGTCAAGCCGATACCACATGGTGGAACCCGGGCATTAGAGTCCTGGGGTCTGGATGCAGGAGATCAATCTAGAATCTAGAAGTGGCTGGCACTTTGACTGGAGAACTCAAATAATTAAATGAAAGTCCATATATGACTTCCTATCAGTGATATCATAAACCATCTAAATAGGGACTATTATAAGTAAAGGCATGGACACAATGTCATTAGTGTAATGTTGTTGTGCTGAACCATTGGCCTTTTTAGCTCACTGGCCGACAGACTATGAGCTAGTGTGAAGGCATTGTGTCCAGCATCGGCTTTGTTGTCCTCGTCTTCGTTAGCAATTTCTTCAAACATCTTCTCTGAAAAAACTACTGCTGAGACTCAGTGGGCTCTATGCACAGCCTCACTACTTTCTGAACTTCAGGTGGGTCCTCTATTTCCTGTCTTTTATTTTTGGACAAACTGATTAATCCAGGTGTGTCTGCTACTTCTGACTGTGACTACTGATTAATTAGGCACACCTGGATTAATCAGTTTGTCCAAAAATAAAAGACAGGAAATAGAGGACCCACCTGAAGTTCAGGAAGTAGTGAGGCTGTGCATAGAGTCCATTCAAATATCAAATATTATATGTGTCTTCCTTGGGACAATGTCTACAAAGTTTGTTCAAGGTTTTGAGAGACTTTGATTTTGGAATTTTTTGAAACCACGTGAGACACAACGCCTTCACAAGAGCTCATAGTCTGTCAGCCAATGAGCTAAAAAAGGAAAGTGGTCCAACACAACATTACATTACACTAATGAGGTTGTGTCCATGGCTTTACTTATAATGGGCCATATTTTTATGGCTTATACCATACAAATAGTTATAGATATCAATTATCGATCAGTTGATCAATTATTATTGATCACTGATAGGAAGTCAAACATGGACTTTCATTTAATTAGTCGAGTTCTCCTCCAGTCAAAGTACCACCCACTTCTGTTGGGAGATTGATCTCCTGCATCCAAACCATAGGACTCTAACATACAGACAAAACCTGACAACCTCGCAAATTCAAATTGTTGTTGATTCTAGATAGAACATGCTAGTGAAATACAGGGACATTGGTAGGGCTGGGTAAAAAAATCGTAATCGATTAATAGTGGATGAGATTGATTTTTCAGAGCAGGACCAGGAGTACACGGAGGCGAGGGCAGCTCTGTCTTGCGAACCCCTGGGGAAGACTCTTGGTCTCGCTTGCGATGGCTCTGGCCGACAAGACGCAGAGGAAGGGTGGGGAAAACTCTTCCGCTGGAGGTACTCCCGGCCTCAAACTTGAACCCGCAATGTGTTCTCCGACGTGAGTCGTGGAAGCCGGTCATTCTTGGAATAACAACTTGGATCCATACTGCCACCTATGGCTGAGTATGGAGTTAGAGGAATAGTAAGACGACAATATCTGACCCCTGCACCCCACCCTCCCCAGCCCCGCAATGACCAACAATCACGGAGCACAACTGAAGTAATTTTGGTTATTATCAAGAAATCATGGAAATGGATAGATATCAGCTCTGAAATTAAACTCTTATGAGCTATTTTGTTGTTATCATTAGGCTATATTTGTCTAAACAAATGTACCTTTATTTGTACCAGGCATTAAAATGAACAAGAAATTGAAGAAAACAAGGGTGGTCTAATATTTTTTTTTCTGCGACTGTATACAATACAATGTAACTGCATCAGTTTTATTTGGACTAATGAAGCAAACAAGTCCACTTATTAAAATATTGTTTCAACTGAGGCATTATTATACATTAGACAGAAGGAAAGGTCATGACCCCAGTATGGGGTTTATGGATTCAGATTAACTGTGAGGCCACAGTGCTAACCACTACACCACCGTGCTGCCCAGGAAAATAACAGAATTAGTTGCAAAAATGCTCATCTAGTTGTTCCTTTTTAGTTCCAGGTACTTTTCCAGTTTTTTGTTGCCCCATTCAAACTTTTTGAAGAAGCATTTCCATTAACAAATCCAACATTTATTATTTTTTATTTTATTATTCTTTTAACGGTAGATGTTCCTGTTTCCATTTTTTAGATCTTCTACTGTGAATAAAATATGGGTTTATGAGACTTAAGCTTTGTATTGTTTTTATTTACATTTTACATAGGGTCAAAACCTTTTCGAATAGTGTATAAAGAGTGCACTTTGACAACATTAGCCAACATCTAAGGTAACTTAAATTATCACTGTAGCTCAACTTCATGACAGATGAAAACCTCTGTTTGCAGTGTCCAGTATTATGTAAGGCTATGTTCAGACTGCAGCCAAATGTGGCCCAAATCAGATTTTTTGCTACTATTTGACCTGTATCTGACCTGTTAAAGACGGTTTGAGCGGCACAAATCCGATTTTTTCAAATTCGACCCAGGTCACTTTCATATGTGGTCCTAAATCCGATACAGATTGGATATTTTGCAATGCAACGTCAGTCTGAATGGTCAGGTCACATTTATCCGACCTTACGTCATTGAAATGCCAGTACAGCCTGACTGCAACATGGTTGCGAACGGATATAGGTTGCCGGAGATGAGTGTCTTGTCGTGAGAGTGTTGAGGAGAGGCGGTCACAGATATATTTTAATGTTCTTCTTCTCATTTGAAAATTATGAATGAAGTCTGTTTCAGTGAAGCTGCAAACATCACTATCCCACCACTCCTGACTCCAACTTTGCATCCAAATACTCTGTTGTACAGACGTAGCAGCCATTGCACCACAAAAGGCCAGAGCAAAAAACCTGGCTCTCCTCTTTTTTAATCTTCTACTTAAAATGATTTGACTGTAATGGTGCTGATTTTGGTTGTAGAGAAACTTTATCAGTGCCACACACAAGCCGATACAAGATGCCTCCGTATTTACTTCCGTAAACACAGTGCGTGCTGCGTGGTCACGTATTATGTCAGAATCTCTTTTGTGCATGCAGGTCACTTCAGGGTCGCATTCAGTTCAGACTCAAAACTGATAGAAGTCGCATTTAATTTGGAATATGAACGAGCACACAAAAAATCGTATTTCACAAAAAATCTGAATTGTGCATTAAGACCTGCTGTCTGAACATAGCCTAAAAGTCTGCAGTGTCCACATTTTAAGTCCAACAGAAACAATACATGTTCTGCGTATTTGTACTAGGATTTTATTGTTGTTGTGTTTGGATTGTAGTGTTGATGGACATTCAAAAACTGTAAGGACAAATTTATGTAAATATATTTTTGATTTTTTCATATAGAGGGTAAATATTTGCATTGACAAATAAACATTTTAGTGTGGACAGAGCATATGATTTCAGGCTTCCAATGATGTTCTTCTTGTATTTTTTTTTTAATGAGGATGACACAGTTATAAATAAAACTTTCCTCATACAGTTCCATTTCCAGATCGAAGGTGAGGTGCATATACGACAAAACACGTTTGAGTCAGGTATCGGTAAAGGTCACACTACACAGTAGATGCTACAGTGTTTGTCCAAACTGAGTCTTTAAAAGTCAGTTTTTTGTGACTGGTTATGTTTAATGTTTTTCACCTGTTTAATTGATTAACATTTGCATTAATGGATCATGAATATAATTTGTCATATATTACTCTTACTGGGCACGTTGAAGTGGAAAAATACAGATATGTTTATTTTCTGATCATGTTAATAACATATATTCTAATAATATGTTGTAATTCTACTATTGTATGTCTTATTTTCCTTCACAAAAACCTCCATGAGCCGATGTATATGTTTATTGCAGCTCTGTTATGGAACTCTATTCTTTTCAGCACTACTATCTATCCAAAGCTACTGATTGACTTTTTATCTGAAATACAGGTCATAACTTATTCAGCCTGTCTATTTCAGTTTTTTCTGTTTTATTCTTTGGGTGCTTCAGAATTCTTATTGTTGGCAGCCATGTCCTATGACAGGTATGCGTCTATATGTAAACCGTTGCAGTATACAACTATAATGACACAAACAACAGTCACTGTTGTCCTGGTTTTATCATGGCTTCTACCTGCGTGTTTGATTTTAGTGCTAGTGATACTCAGTGCTGATATGAAACTTTGTGAGTTCACGTTAAAAGGAATTTTTTGCAACAATTCAGTTTACCAACTTACTTGTGTGAATTCCAAAGTACGGTCTATATTTGGTGCAGTTACTTTTTCAAACATTGTAGTGTTTCCTATTCTTTTTATAATTTTTACATACTCTAAAATATTTATAATATCTTTTCAAAGTGGTAGTGAAGTCAGGAAAAAAGCTGCACAGACCTGTTTACCCCACTTGCTTGTCTTAGTCAGTTTTACTTGTTTATGCATATTTGATGTCAGTATAGCTCGGCTGGAGTCCGAACTTCCAAAACTCGCACGTTTAATAATGACGTTACAGGTAGTTTCGTATCATCCACTATTTAATCCAATCATATATGGACTAAAAATGACAGAAATTTCCAAACACCTCAAGAGGTTGTTCTGTCCATCTAGAATGGGTTAATGTATTTGCACTAGTGCATATTAAGTAAATTCTTCATGCAGTATTTAAAATACATGTTTTCTGTCTATTACAAAGAATGAAAACTATTGATGATGTTTAACCTAAACAGTCACAAAGAAGAATCTGAGAGAATATGTACTGAAATGATTATGTTACTGAAGAATATGTATATATTTACAGTCACATGGACATCTTAACTTCTATTCAGGCATATTCTCTTTATATGAATTGAAATAATAAAATTTAAATTCACATTCGGCTACGACTTATTGTGCCTATTAGCTATAAACAGTATTTTTTGTTCTGTTTCTATGGTGAATAGTGACTAAATTATTCATATTTCAGTGCTAAAATTGGTCCATGGGGAAGTGAAGGTTATATGTTACAATATCTCTATATCATGTTTTTGTTAATGGAGCTGCCTTTTGTGATTTTCATGTAAAATGCCCTTACTGACTGGTCACATTTCACCAGATGAAAGAAATACAAATAAAATCAACTTAAACCACAGTGCTCTAGTGTGATGATGTTTACTCATTTTAGTGTTTGTTCTATCAGTGAAACATACAACGGCAAACACACACACAGAAAGTCGAAGAAAAAAAAAAGAGTGAACTGATGGCCATTTGCATTTAACATCTACACAATAAAAGCCAAGTGAACTCTGTGCGCATGCGTGCATGTATGTGTATCTGCTTTATAACTGAAAAATTGGACAGAATTAGCCTTTGCCTTTTGCAGTACCGGGTCCAGCTGTGATCACATACTAATAAGGTCAGTCTGGTTCTTACTGTGGCCCAGTTCCACAACATCAGTACCCGGTCAGACCCAGCCCGTTAAACCCATCTTGTTGCATCAGAAAATCAGGGCTAATGTGGTATTTGATATTAAGCCCCCCCCCCCCCATTGGCAATTATTTTATACATTCAAAGTGTAACTGAACCTTTTTTTTTCTCGAAATGTTTCTACTTAAAATTTGCAATTGTTTACATTTTTAATGGATTCAATTCTATAGCGCTTTTCAAGGGACCCAAAGCACTTTGCATTATTGATCCATTATTCATTCACTCTCACATTCTCACTCTGGTGGTGGTAAACTTAATTTATAGCCACAGATGCCCTGGGGCAGGCTGACAGAAGCATGGCTGCCTTTACACACCCAACCTCCCCTCTGACCACCACCAAAAATTCATACGCATCCATACACCAGTGTGAGTGACATCACATCATCCCAGTTTCATCAGCTGAGACTGAAAGAAGTTTCAGTGCTCTTAGGAGACTTAAAATATAGCTTAGAACCACCATGACACAAGTAAGACTGAACAATCATGCTGTGTACCATGTCCATCAGGAAAAACTGGACAACACTGACCTGACAGAAGCCTGCAAGCAATTCATTTGTTACAGACCGGCGTAGGTCTGTGTTTGGTTCTTTCAAATAGGAACAACCAGTGGATACTAACCTGTTGTAACTGAATATTAGTGACAAACCACTTATATATATTTACAATGTTGTATTGTATTTATGTATTTCCAGTGTTGTTGATGGACAATATGTTAATTAGCAGTATGATGCACCGTTGCACTACAGCACCACACTACAGAGTAAAGATCAGAACTCTTCAAAGTTGCCTCCTTGTCTTTCATTAGTTGCTTTCACTTATAACATTGCAGAATGCATTAAATTCCTGCCTACCTATTCCATCTACCAATCTTGTTGATTTGGCCACTCCTAAAGTTTTTGTTATCTCTCTGAAAGATGTATTTAGGTTTTTGGTTAATGTAAAAACCTAAATAACTAAACTGAAGTAATTGTCTTTGGAGCCAAAGAGAAATGACTGCAGGTCACCACAGAGCTTTAGTCTACAGACCTAAAAAACACCAACCACGCCAGAAATCTGGGTGTAGTGATGGACTCAGACCTAAATTTTGAAAAACATATCAAGGCAGTTACAAAATCAGCCAACTATCACCTTAAGAAAATCTCAAGGATAAAAGATCTGATGTCTCAGCAGGACCTGGAAAAACTAGTCCATGCATTCATCTTCAGTCGGCTTGATTATTGTAACAGTGTCTTTACAGGTCTATGTAAAAAATCCATTAGACAACTGCAGCTCATTCAGAACTCTGCTGCTAGAGTCCTCACTAAGACCAGAAAAGTGGACCACATTAGTCCAACTCTGAGGTCCTTACACTGGCTGCCTGTCCATCAGAGGATAGACTTTAAAGTTCTGTTGCTGCCCTGAATAGTTCAGGACCAAAATACATCAGTGACCTCCTGACCCAATATGAACCCACCAGACCCCTCAGGTCATCTGGATCTGGTCTATTGTCGGTTCCCAGAGTCAGAACCAGACACGGAGAAGCTGCATTCAGCTTCTTTGCTCCACATGTCTGGAACAAACTTCCAGAAAACCTCAGATCAGCTGAAAGCCTCAGTTTATTTAAATCCAGGTTAAAGACCCACCTGTTCTCAGCTGCATTTGAATAGAGTTTTTATTCATCAGTTCAGATCTGCACTGTTCCTTGTAAGATAAAAGTTTTTATCTGTTTTATCTGCTTGTCTGTTTTATCTGTTTTATCCATTTATCTGATTTTTTGTTTGTTTTTCTCATGCCCATACTATTTACTGCTTCTGTTGTAATGCTTTTAATGTTTTATGTAAAGCACTTTGAATTGTCTTGTACATGAAATGTGCTATAGAAATAAACCTGCCTTGCCTAATGTCTTTATTAAACCTCTTGAGTTTTCGACATTTCAATCACACATTGGTTGCTTCATTTCAAAACTACTGTGATGAAGTACAAAGGTAAAATTAAAAAGTTTTTTATCAACATCAAGATACTTTTGGACCTGATTGTCTGAAGAAAATATCTACATGTATCAGAAGAATATACAGCTCTGGAAAAAATGAAGAGACCACTGCAATTTCCTGTGAAATCAGCATGTCTGCATGTATGACAGCCATTCCATTCCTGTGTCTGCTGAATTCCAACACAAACACACTTTATTCTACTGAATAAACACCTGATCCATGTCTTATTTAAGACGGAGAAGTATAAAAACCACTACTGTGGCCATCACTATCTTCTTACAATAGGACTAAAAACAGTACTATTAGTACTGTAAAAGGAATTGGAATTCAAAAATAAGTATTGAAAACTACTGGACTTCTGCTCTGACAATGTTCCCAAACTCTGAGGACTGGTTCTTCTATCAGGACAATGCTCCTAGTCTCAGCTAGGTCAATAAAGTGTGGATGACGGACCACCAGATGAAGACCCTGTCATGGCCAGCCCAATCTCCAGACCTGAACCCACTTTGAAAACTTCCGGAGGAACATGGCTGGTCACAAGCCATCGAACATGTCTGAGCTTCTTGAATTTCTCTGCCAGGAGCTGCATGAAGTCATCCAACAGTAATAGAGGAGAGACAAGACACATGAAAGCTGTCACTGAAAGTCAGGGTTATTCCACCAAATACTGATGTCTGAACTTTTCCAAAGTTACAACATTAGTATTGTGTTGTTTAGAAATGAATATGAACTGGTTTTCTTTGCATTATTTGAGGTCTGAAAACACCTGCATCTGTTTGTTATTTTGACCATGTGTCGTGTTCTACAAATACATGCTCTCAATAACAGTATTTTTATTTGGGAGAAATGTTGGTAGTTTAGAGAATAAAACAAAAATGTTCATTTTACTCAAACACATCCTACTATATAATGCGCGTTTCGGCCCCGCCCCGTGTCCCATCAATGTGTGATCGATGTTTGTTGCAGCACAGGAGGGCGTCTGTATGCGTTTTCCTCTGCCTTCACAGGCGCCATCGCCACCATACTCGCCAAATGAATAGAAACATTACCCGGCTATCTACTAAGCACAATTTTATGTCCGTATTCAAATGTTGTCAGGTATTCTGGGCAATTTTATCCATCCTGGCTCACTCAGCCAGGCACGACAGATGTGACATTTGTGGACGAGTCGACGGTTTTGAACGGCTCTTTTAAGTGAACGATAACAACCGATTCGTTGCGAGCCGTTCATTTACGTGCTGCTCTTATATTCAAATTGCCCACACTGCCTTCATGCTTCACCTGTGTACCACGAGTCTGAATTGTCCACACTGCCTTCACCTGAACGACTAATGACATGTCTGAGTTTGAGTTGTCTGCAGCACAGCCGATTCACTTGAACGAAGTTATGTGCGCAGCTAATTTAGGGGAGGAGTTAATCAGTGAGAGTCCGACTGACTGGACTGAAGACATTTACTGCTGTATCCAGGAGGAGCGACTGAAAAAAGTGGAGCTGTGGGATTAACTGGAGGAGAATCTTCTTCCTGTAAATGCACAAATGCATTCATGTGGTAGAAAAGCCGGGCCCTGGTGGACCCCAGCCTCACCACAGTTATGGTATGAAGTACCTGTCTGCTGTTCTACTCTCTGCAACGGGCCATGAAACACGCTCAAAAATCCCTTTCCTTTTACATATTTGAAGGTTTTTAAAAAAACTTACACAATAATTATTTTCCCTGGTAATTAATTACATTTGTGAAGGAGTCATTCCATTACTAATTCTATTACTTTTTTTTGACAAGTAATTAGTAACTATAACTAATTACTTTTTAGAAGTCATTTGCCCAGTGCTGGTGGTTATGCTGCCGTTCATGACATTTCTACTCCTACCAGACCATGCTACAATGTGAAGGCTGCACTTCACTACCGCTGTATGAATTTCATCATGCTTGACAGGCCAAACAAATGCATCCTCTTCCCTTCATGCCTCGCACGTTGGCTCAAATTAGTACCTGCACAATGCATGATTAAATGGTAGTTTACAAATGGATAGTGGTGGCAGACAATTTCTACTTATCATACTATTGTACAATGGCACCACAGGTACAATTCCGCCAGCAGCTATAAATGGTAAAATTAGAGAATGTGATAATTTTGCAGTGGTCTCTAATTTATTTCCAGAACTGTGTATGTGTGTGTGAATGTATGTATATTCATCCAGGGGAATGAAGTAAACCATCTCTACATAAAACACAACCATCTCATTAATTTATCAGCAAACATAATGTAAAATTATGTGTAACATGGATTTCTAATGTACAAATCATAAATTATATCAAATGTTTATTATCTATAGACCTGTTTACCCCACTTGCTTTAGTCAGTTGTACTTGTTTATGTGTATTTGATGTCAGTATAGCTCGATTGGAGTCTGAACTTCCAAAACTTGCACGTGTAATAATGACGTTACAAGTAGTTTCGTATTATTGTTTCAACTGAGGCATTATTATACACTAGACAGAAGGGAAGGCCATGACCCCAATATGGGGTTTATGGATTCAGATTAACTGTGAGGCCACAGTGCTAACCGCTACACCCCCGTGCTGCCCAGGAAAATAGCGGAATTAGTTGCAAAAATGCTCATCTAGTTGTTTCTTTTTAGTTCCAGGTACTTCTCCAGCTTTTAGTTGCCCCTGTCAAAACTTTTTGGAGATGTGTTTCCATTAACAAATCCAAAATGTATTTATTTATTTGTTTACATTTTACTATTCTCTTAATGGTAGAATTTCCCATTTCAGTTTTTTAGATCTACTGTGAATAAAATATGGGTTTATGAGACTTAAGCTTTGTATTGTTTTTATTTACATTTCACAGTGTCAAAACCTTTTTGAATAGTGAATAAAGAGTGCACTTTGATGATCTTGTCCATCATCTAAGGTAACTTAAATTATCACTGTAGTTAAACTTCATGACAGATGAAAACCTCTGCATCTGGAATGTCCAGTATTATCTAGAAGTCTGTAGTGTCCACATTTTAAGTCCAACAGAAACAATAAATGTTCTGGGTATTTGTACAAGGATTTTATTGTTGTTGTGCTTGCACTGTAGTGTGGATGGGCATATTTTAATACAAAGACTGTAAGGACAGATTTATTTAAATTTATTTTTGATTTTTTTATATAGGGGGTAAACATTTGCATAGAAAAATAAACATTTTAGTGTGGATATGATTTCAGGCTTCCAGTGATGTTCTTCCTGTTTTTTTTTTTTTGTAATGAGGATGACGCAGTTATAAATAAAACTTTCCTCATACAGTTCCATTTCCAGATCGAAGGTGAGGTGCATATACGACAAACACGTTTGAGTCAGGTATCAGCAAAGGTCACACTACACAGTAGATGCTACAGTGTTTGTCCAAACTGAGTCTTTAGAAGTTTATTTTTTGCACCTGGTTATGTTTTTCACCTGTTTAATTGATTAACATTTGCATTAATGGATCATGAATATAATTTGTCATATATTACTCTTACTGGGCACGTTGAAGTGGAAAAATACAGATATGTTTATTTTCTGATCATGTTAATAACATATATTCTAATAATATGTTGTAATTCTACTATTGTATGTCTTATATTCCTTCACAAAAACCTCCATGAGCCGATGTATATGTTTATTGCAGCTCTGTTATGGAACTCTATTCTTTTCAGCACTACTATCTATCCAAAGCTACTGATTGACTTTTTATCTGAAATACAGGTCATAACTTATTCAGCCTGTCTATTTCAGTTTTTTCTGTTTTATTCTTTGGGTGCTTCAGAATTCTTATTGTTGGCAGCCATGTCCTATGACAGGTATGTGTCTATATGTAAACCGTTGCAGTATATAACTATAATGACACAAACAACAGTCACTGTTGTCCTGGTTTTATCATGGCTTCTACCTGTGTGTTTGATTTTAGTGCTAGTGATACTCAGTGCTGATATGAAACTTTGTGAGTTCACGTTAAAAGGAATTTTTTGCAACAATTCAGTTTACCAACTTACTTGTGTGAATTCCAAAGTACGGTCTATATTTGGTGCAGTTACTTTTTCAAACATTGTAGTGTTTCCTCTTCTTTTTATAATTTTTACATACTCTAAAATATTTATAATATCGTTTCAAAGTAGTAGTGAAGTCAGGAAAAAAGCTGCACAGACCTGTTTACCCCACTTGCTTGTTTTAGTCGGTTGTACTTGTTTATGCGTATTTGATGTCAGTATACCTCGGTTGGAGACTGAACTTCCAAAACTTGCACGTTTAATAATGACGTTACAAGTAGTTTCGTATCATCCACTATTTAATCCAATCATATATGGACTAAAAATGACAGAAATTTCCAAACACCTCAAGAGGTTGTTCTGTCCATCTAGAATGGGTTAATGTATTTACACTAGTGCATATTAACTAAATTCTTCATGCAGTATTTAAAATACATGTTGTTTGTCGATTACAAAGAATAAACATCATTGATAATGTCAGGAGGGATGGTGGTGTGAAAGATAGCACTCATGCGCACAGTGCTGAAGGGAGAAAGGATGTTTTACCAGAACTAGAAATGCACTCTGAGAGCATAGACCTCCGCCAAGGCAGATCAGTGCCCCCCCCCCCCCCCCCCCCCCCCAAATCACCACCAAAATTTAATCATTTGTTCCTTGTGCCAGTATCAACATTTCCTGAAAATTTCATTCAAATCCGTCCATAATTTTTTGAGTTATCTTGCTCACAATCAGACGAACAAACAAACAATCCTTTTTTGGCTTGAATGAGATGCACAGCCATGCAGCACGCAACAGGCGAGTGAGATAGTGGAGGGAAAAATAGAGAGAGAAGCTGGCAGCCACCGCGGAGCGGACCGTGACACATAATGTTTAACCTAAACAATCACAAAGAGGAATGCAAGAAAATATGTACTGAAATGATTATGTTACTGAAGAATATGTATATATTTACAGTCATGGACATCTCAACTTCTGTTCAGGCATACTCTCTTTATATGAATTAAAATAATAAACTTCAAATTCATGTTTGGCTATGACTTATTGTGCCTATTAACTATAAACAGTATTTTTTGTTCTGTTTCTATAGTGAACAGTGACTAAATTATTCATTTTTCAGTGCTGAAATTGTTCCAGGAAGTGAAGGTTATGTGTTAAAATATCTCTATGTCATGCTTTTGTTAATGGAGCTGCCTTTTGTGATTTTCATGTAAGATGCCTTTACTGACTGGTCACATTTCACCAGATGAAAGAAATACAAATAAAATCAACTAGTGTTTTCTCTATCAGTGAAACAACAGCAAACACACACACAGAAAGTCAAAGAAAAAAAAAACAGTGGACTGATGGCCATTTGCACTTAACATCTATGTTATAAAAGCCAAGTGACCTCTGTGTGCATGCGTGCATGTATGTGTATCTGCCTTATAACTGAAAAACTGGACAGAATTAGCCTTTGTCTTTTGCAGTATTTATGTATTTTGGGTCAAGAATCAGACAGGCCAAAACAGCGTATTGATATGACCAATACTTTTGAAGTCATTAGTTGTTTTTAAAATTACAATGGGCTTATAGGAGTTAATTTTCCGTTTCTATGACCAGTTACAAAATATATGTATTTCCCCTAAGGTGTGTCTTAAAAATCAAGTTTGGATGTTTTTTGTTTTTTTTTGTGGGCTAAGTTCCAACAAATATTTAAACCTCTGTATGATTTACAGTGCCCCATCAAAATTTACAAAAAGAAAAGTGCTCTATACAAAAAAAATTATAGAAAAAGAACTCTAGAGGCAGAATCTAAATATAAAAATTATAGGAACAAATTAACTAACACAATAAGAAATTGGAAAAAAAAAGATTATTATAGGAATTTACTTGAAGAAAATAAAAACAACATGAAATGACTTTGGAGTATATTAAATAGAGTTATTAGACAGGATACTGGGGAAAAAAACTCTCCCAGATTACCTCATAGAAAATGGGGGAAAAAAAGAAAATATGGGAAATATTGTAAACACATTTAATGACTACTTTGTTAATATTGGACCAGAATTGGCAAATGAAATCACAAATTCAGACAGTGGCAAATGGGGTGTGTTAAGTGAGGCTTTCGACAATAAAAAATCATAATTCCTGACACTGACAAATGAAAAAGAAATAAAAGACACCGTAAATCAATGTATGAGCAAAAAGTCAACTGAATGGAATGAAACTGACATAACAATAATTTAAAAAGTAATTAATGAAATTGCAATAATCACACATGTGTAACTTATCCTTCCAAACAGGAAGATTCTCAGATTTAATGAAAATTACAAAGGTTAGACCCATATTCAATAACGGAGATAGTCACGACATTTCATCTGTTTTGCCTCAGTTTTCCAAGATCCTCAAAACGCTCTTTTCAGCACATCTTGATAAGTTTATAGAGGAGCTTAATCTAATTAATGAAGCACAATATGGATTTAGAAAAAACATGTCGACAGCTATGGCTCTAACAGAGAAAAGTAATCGAGGAAATAAAATACAATATAGATTAAAAAATTACATGTATTGGGAATCTTCATCGACCGAAAAAAAGCGTTTGATACCATGGACCATCAAATACTGCTAAAGAATGGTATTTGTGGAGTTCCACAAAACTGGCTTAAGTCATATTTGTCTGAAAGACAGCAGTTTGTTCACCTGGAGGACTGTATATCAGTTTGGAGGCACATCACTTGTGGTGTGCCCCAGTAATCTATTTTGGGGCCATAATTGTTTCCACTTTATATAAATGATCTATGTTTCACCTCGTTCCATATGATGGTGCTGCTGACAGTCTAGCATTTGAAGTTGATGACAAAGAGGTAAGGAGGCAAACATTTATTAGTTTTGTCTTGCTTCTGTTGTGAACTTTATGACCTCTTATGTACAAATGTATTGTTGTTATTTTAACATTATTATTATTATTATTATTATTATTATTATTATTGTTATTATTATTATTATTATTATTATTATTATTATTATTATTATTATTATTTATGCATATTGGAATCAGATTTATGTATGTAAACACACATAGGGAATGTGTGCTTGTTGGTGACTCCAGAATGCACTAGTAAATGCACAATATATGCAGACAACTTACATATTATGTATAACAATATACACAGAATGAAGGAAATATATGCTAAAATAAATAAAGTGTAGAAAAATAGCATGTGATGTGGAACTGTTCAAAGGATAATAATGTAATATCTATAAATGTTTACAGAATGACTGAAATGGTAAATACAGTGGTGGATAAACTGTACCCTGAACAATTGCTAGCTAATCTTTTTACACTTGCCATTGTCATGCACAGAGATGAAGAGCGGCCTAGACCCTCAACACGGAGGCCTGCACAAAGAGAGCACTGGAGGGGGACTCAGATGAGGTCTAGGTCTTCACATAATCAGCAAAATCACAGTGCAGAGCCCTGGAGAACAGTAAGTGACCCTGACACTGCCCCATAAACCAGCAGGTTCACACCCTGAAAAACACCAGAAACCAGGATGGACTCCCATGCAGACCACTCATCTTTGGACTTATTCAAATTGTACTTCAGCACCGACACAATGAAGACACTCTGCCAGAACACCAACAAACATGCAGCAAGACAACTAGCAATGGGAAAGAAAAATAAATGGGCTGACACTACAGTAGAGGAGCTTTACAAGGTCCTTGGGCTCCTAGATTATACCTCTTTGGTATCCCTGTCAAGTGTGAAAGACTTCTGGACAACGAACAAGATCACATATGTTCTGTTTGCAGCCACTGTGATGCCAAGGGATAGATTCAGGGTGCTGTTATTTACATTTACATTTATGTATTTGGCAGACGCTTTTTTCCAAAGTGACTTACAGGGGAAAACCAATCAATCAATCAATCAATCAATCAAAATTTTATTTATATAGCGCCAGATCACAACAAAACTTATCTCATGACACTTTATATATAGAGTTGGTCAAAAACCAGACCCTAAGCCAATTTACAGAAACCCAACAGAATCCTCCAGGAGCAAACACTTGTGACTGGTGACAGTGGTGAGAAAAAACTTCCCTTTAACAGCAGAAACCTCGAGCAGACCCACACTCCTGGAAGATGGTCGTCTGCCTTGACCAGTTGGGGTTAAAGAGAGAGGGTAAAGAAATAGAAAAGAGAGAGCGATGGAGATAGAGACTGGGAGAGAGGAGGAGAAGGGGGGAAGTAGGGGGAGACACATGGATGGAACATTCACCCCAGTGATCCAGAGGAAGCAATTCAAAATGACCAGAAGAAGGGAACACTGGAGTTTGATTAACTGTTCAGGCTCCAGCCACTTTTGAATGACATCCGCAACGCTTACCAAGCTTGCTACCATCTGAGGACAGAGTTAGCTATTGATGAGAGGATGGTTTCAACAAAGACTAAAAGTGGTATGACCAAGTATATGAAGGACAAACCCACAAAGTGGGGGATCAAACTTTTTGTGCTGGTGGAGTCAAGAAATGGCTACACAGTAAATTTTAACATTTATGTAGGTAAAACACACACAACAAACAGTTCATAGATTGTTTAATGATGCAGTGATGAACCTCATACAGCCATCATATCTTGGGACTGGTTACCATATTTATATGGAAAATTTTTACACAAGCCCCCAGTTGTTCCTCAACAGCTAGAAAGAAATTTGGAGCTTGAAGGACATACAGAAAGAACAGGAAAGGGTGTCCCACTGGAAGAGGAAATGCCCTGACCAGAAAGTCAGATACAAGTGATGTGAAGTGGATCAGGGAGGACCCACTGGTCTTTGTGAAGTGGATGGACACAAGGGAGGCGTCAGTGTGCTCTACAATCCATACAGCTGTTTCTGGGGGAGTGATCAAGAGGAGAGTGAAAGAAGGTGGAAAATGGACAGTGAAAAGCATACCCTGTCCCACCCTCATCATTGCCTACAATAAGCACATGGGTGGGGTTGATCTCTCAGACCAGCTGCTGAGTACTATTCCACCCACCGCAGAACAGCACGTTGGTAACGTACCCTGTTCCTACATCTTATTGACACTGACACAACAAATGCATATGTCAGGGTAGAGACTGCGATATGGTAGGATCGGCGATTCTAACAGTAGACTCCAATCGTAGTCTCTACCAGTAGAAACTCCGATCAGAGTCTGTGACCCTAACCCTAACCCTAACCCTAACCCTAACCCAACCCGATCGGAGTTTCTACTGGCAGGATCGGAGTTTCTACCAGTAGAGACTCTGATCAGAGTTTCTACTGGTAGAGACTACGATCAAAGTCTCTACTGGTAGAATCGCCGATCCTACCAGATCGCAGTCTCTACCCTGATACATACATTCTCCACTATGACATTAGTGCCCTGAAACTTGCAAAACCCCTAACACACAATCACTTCATGACTGAACTGGTGTCTAAGCTGTGTGAGGTGGACAACACAGGTGGGCCGAAAAACAGAAAATGTGACCACATTCCTGTTGCCATCGCCCAGCCAACAGATCCAAGCCTGATTGGAACCCAAGGCCGCAGGGTCTGTCACCACTGCAGCACAGTGGACAAAAAAGAAACCTCACCCCCTGAAAATGCAGGGGCTGTAATGTGGCTCTCTGTCTCATTGCAGACAGAAATTGTTTTGAAAAGTGGCATAGTTAAACTGATATTCACTATATCATACACTTGTGACCATACTAATAGGAATGCACTGATCCGATACCATTATCAGGCATCGGCTCCGATACTCAGTGTGTGTACATGTACTCATACTCGTAAAACAAATCTGATACAACTGCACCGATACCACTTACAGCCGTGTGACATTCACAGTTAAGTGCAACAGGTACGTGGCGGTGGAATAATGTGTCGAGAATGTGAAGAGTGTGGAGATTTTTCAAAATAAATGATGGTGATAAAAGTAACAATGACTGCAAGGAACATTAAGGACACAGACAGATATGGATGGAGCGTTCTGTCCGTCCTCTGCATACATTCCATCCGTTTTCCAGGTGCTCACAGATGTGTGCCCAGATGGAGAATACCACTGAGAACCATGGAGGTAGAGGATCTGTTCAAAGAGCGACTGTGTGAATTACAGAAAAATAGGACCAATGGCCCTGTAGCTTACCGGCCAAATTAAAAGCTTTGGGAAATGTATCCAGATGCCATTTATTATCACCCAGTTACATGTATTTATTATATTACAGAAATAGCCCATGTTTTGGTCATATTCCAATCAGATCTGTAAAAAATTCAAATTCCAACTTGATATCATTGATACTTCCTGATTTATTGGATCAATCCACTTCCTATCTCTTATAATGGGAAAATTTTTCAAAGTCGCACCAAATCCAGAATCAGATCCAGATCAAAATAATTTCAATACCTTGTGTTGACAGCATCATAAAGAAGCTGTATACCAAGTTTGAAGTCAATCAGAATTGTAGTTTCTGAGAAGAAGACGATTGAAAGTTTTGTGACAGACGACGACGACAGACAACGTCAGATGCCACATGACGATAATAGCTTATGTCCTGTCGGCCGATAAGCTAAAAACTACTGACATATTTATGACAGCTACCCAGGGCTTGGCCGGTTTCCATCCTACTTATAATACTATGGAGGTATGGAACAGTGCGGACCGCCGCCAGCCGAAGTGAAAATGAAACTTGTCAGTCATTTCTCTTTTCTCTACCTGCTGAAGCTAAGCTTTTAAACCTTACCAGCAAAAACGCTGCAATATTAGTATCACATTAGTGTTACCTCTGTCATCTCCATGTTTGTTATTACTGACTTTCTTCTTCTCAAAAAACTTTACTTTTCTTCATGGTATTTGTCCAGTATGGTTAATTAAGAGCGGCACCCCCTGGTGGATTAATTGACAAACGCTCATTCCAACACATTAAATGTCAGTAGCAGCACCTTGTTCCAGTCAGACTAATGACAACGACAATAAAGCACATTTACAAAAGGAGCTAAGAACTGGAATGGGATTATTAAGTACTCGTATCGGTACTCGGTATCAGCAAGTACTCAAATGTAAGTACTCGTACCAGTACTCGGTCTGGAAAAAAGTGGTATTGGTGCATCCCTAATAATAAACTTATTTTCCAACACTATTGAACAGAAACAGGTAAAAAGGACATTTTTGAGTGTTTCACATGAAGAGAAGCTGTTTGGTCACTTTGAGCCTATGATGTGTGTTTCTCCAGAATTTCATGAACTGGTAAGAGACACACAAGTACACACTGGTCAAAAACCACTTATTTATGTCTTCTTTTTCATTTCTCATATTTTTCTGAGTAGAGCTGTGAGTTTGTTACCTAATGTCGTGTTCAAAAGTGTGTCTCACATGCATGGTATATAGTTGCAAAAAAAAAGTTACATGTTCACAATCACATGTTTTTCATGAGAAATATATGCATGTACTTTGAAGTTATGTCAATAGTGTGTTTAATATGTTATACTGGCCCTGGTTCAAAGTCTGGGGATGTAAGGCAATGCAAAACTCTGTATATATTTTTAAAACCTTTTCTATGGAGTGGAAGCTAAAAGGGGGGCTGAGAAAACAGCTTATGTAAAGATATGATTTTATGTCAAATATTTGAGTATAGTTTTAATTTATTACCATTTTAATTAAATATACCTATTATCTGGAAGCAGTATTCACTTTTAAAGTCTTTGAAAAGGTTCATTAAGCATCTTTGTGATATGTCTGTAATAAATTATATAAATTTTTCAGATCGGATTTTCTGTTTTTTGTGTGTTTTTTGTCCTTTTATGTTGATATAGTATACGGAGCCCAGGAGGGGACATGCAAAAAATAAAAATTATTGCGTTATAACACAAAAGTATTGCGTTATAACGCAAAAACTATTGCGATATAACACAAAAGTATTGCGTTATAACGCAATAGTTTTGCGTTATAACGCAATCATATATGCTCTCTCTTGATTGAGGTCCGTACATAATACATTGTAATCCAGTTCGGGTCCGACCGTGCCAGGTCTGACACGCCCCCCTGTCCTGTGTAGTATGACCATAACTCTTTCATTATTAGTCCGATCGGAAAAATTCCAACGGTTTTTGAATTAAATTCCTATTTGCCCAGCTTCATGTCTGTGTGCAGCTTCATGGATACAGATGTATGTGCGCCAAGTGTGAATGATCTGCGCATGAGAAGGAGGATGTGCACATTGTATTAAAATCCTTTACACTCCTGAGCCTCAGATGGTCCACCTGGACTGGTTTTCTTATTTTGATCATAAAAAGGTCGGAAAATATGCTTTGAGTCGTTTTGTCAATTTTTGCAGACCACTTCGAACGTTCAATTTTGCAATCACTATTTGTTTTAATACTGTAATAACAATTTAAAATGACAAAAAACACAAAAACGGAATTAGTTTTTTTTTGTTTTTTTAGTTTTAGCAGAAAAACACTGAAATTAGACATGGATACAACATTTGAAAGTTAAATATGAACTTTAAAAGTATAAAAAGTGTTTAAAACAAGCTGTGTGAGTATTTGCCTTTTATTGTGCAAAAACAGGGTAAAAATCCAAACTCTACAGGTGTCCCGCCCCCCCCCCCCCCACCACCACCACCACCACCACCACACACAGGGCATTTGTCTGTTCTGTGGCTGCAGAGTGCCTTCATGTTCGTGGTTCTGCAAAAACAGTTGTGTCAGTTCACAGCTCTGATCAAGGCAGTGCTCCTATGGCACAGTTCGCACATGGAAAATAGTCTGTTGAAACCAAAAGTCCATCCTCCTGTGGATGTGTTGAATGTCTGTGGTATTTGGACTGATCATCATCAGGCTCTTCCTCCATCCTTCATCTGTGTGTGGACTGTCTTCAGTCTCTGCTCTCATCACCAGAGCCTTTGCGCATCACCGTGACTTCTCTCTCTTCATCCTTGAATGTAACTACCGGTGGACACATGGAAAAATAACACACATAGAACAATGTATTAGACAAACAAAACAAGGTCAAATTGTACTATTGAAGAAAAAAAGTCACCGAACATCAGCGTATGCGCTCTTATTTTGGAGACTGTCATGCGCACTTTTATGCACAGAAAGTCCAACATACTCCAAACTAACACATACTCTACACGGTTCGTACTTTATTCTATAAAACCACGATGCAGTATAATCGTCAGTTTACACATATACTAAAGTGAAACAAGTAAAAACTCCATAGAAAAAACCAGACAGTGCTTCAGTCATGTAGAAAATCCACTAAATGGAACTGGGTGAACTTTACCTTTCTTCTTCAGATGTTGCTCCATCAGTCGCTCCTTCGGTCATAAATCTATCTGTAAATCTCCAGGGAGGTCATGGGACTTGGGATATCCGTCTTGCCTACATTTTCCAAAACTAGATCTAATCCGTTATCCACTCCGTTGTGCGCTTCGGTTCTTCGCTCCGTGAATCCACTCTGCTGTGTGCGTCCCCAGTCACCGAATGGCTTATTTTGCGTCTTCTAGGACAGGTGCCCGTGAAATTTTCGCACTGACCCGAGAATGTCCATAAAGCACAGTCTCAGGTTTCAGAAACCGTTGGAATTTTTCTGATCGGACAAATAATGACAGAGTTACGGTCATCTGAACTACACATGCATAGGGCACAGGACTGCAGGTACAGGTGTGTCTGACCTGACGACCTGTCCGATCCCGAATGCAGATCCCAATGCAAAAACTATTGCGTTTAAACGCAATACTTTTGCGTTATAACGCAAAAACTATTGCGTTATAACGCAATACATTTTTTTCTCTTCATGTCCCTTCCCGGGCTCCGTAATAGTAGGTTAAAGTGAAAAAAAAAAAAAAAAGTAAGATGATATAGATTAAGCTGTACTGAAAAAAAAGATACCAAAAATGGGTATAGTGAACATTTCTTTATATAGTATATAAAAGCAAAATCAAAAGTACTCAAAAATGGCCAAAATAGGCTCAGACCCCCAAGGGTTGACAAAAACAGTGAGCCCCCCACCTCTCTTCTTACCACTCTGCTTCCCCCGGTCAGCATGGATCAGTTAGAATGCTGAGAACAGCTGACTTTTGTAAGTACTGACATAAAAATAAATTAGTAAATCATAATGTTTTTTATTTTACTTATGATAGTTGATGTATTTCATTGACAACTATTTGAATTATGATATTTATTATTTTACATATTTAGCTGATATAATAAATTACAACTGATACTGATGATATCCTGGACTTCATCATTGTCAATACTGATGGTGGGATGTGAAATGGGGGGTATTTTTAAAATCCACATCCCGACCCTGAGGGGCAGCATCCCGGTCCCCCAGCACCGATATATTGTGTATTTGCACATCAATCAATCAATCAATCAAACTTTATTTCTATAGCACTTTTCATACATTTTACATGTAGCACAAAGTGCTTCACAACAAAACCCCCACTGTCCCGCGGTTGCAAATAAAAATACAAGCAACAAAGTAAAATTTACAGTAAGAGTTTAATTAAAAGCTAGCCTAAAAAGACAAGTTTTAAGTTTACTTTTAAAAATATGAACATTCGCAGCGGACCTCAGGTCCTCAGGTAGGCTGTTCCATAGTTTGGGGCCATAAAAGCTGAATGAGACCTCACCATGAGTCTTAGTGTGGACTCTAGGAACAGTTAAGAGATTACTACCTGAGGACCTGAGGGTCCAAGAGGGCTCATATGTTAAAAGCAAATCAGATAAATAAATATGGCTAAGACCGTTAAGAGTTTTAAAAACCAATAAAAGCACTTTAAAATTGATCCTGAAGCTCACGGGGAGCCAGTGCAGAGACCTGAGCACTGGTGTTATATGCTCTCTCTTTCTGGTCCTCGTCAGCAGTCGGGCTGCAGAGTTATGGAGCAGCTGCAGCGGTGCAGTGGTCTTCTTGGGAAGACCAGAAAGGAGAGCGTTACAATAATCAATTCGACTTGTGACAAAAGCATGTATCAAAGTCTCTGCACTGGCTTGAGAGAGAAATGGTCGTACTCTGGCAATATTTTTTAAATGATAAAAACCAGTTTTGGTAACAGACCTTATGTGTGGCTAAAAGCTAAGCTCACAATCTAGTAAAACACCCACACATGCCATACCGCATTTGTCCAGCAGTCACCGCCAAAGCATTCAATGTGAGTGTAAGGCTATTCGTATTTCAAAATTACTAATGTCTCCCAAAATATTGGTCCTATAAACCTACCATTTTTGCTAGTCTCTTCCTTGACCAAAAATACAAAATGATGCCAAACTGCAGCAGTCAGCACTTTTCAGATTTTGTGGTATGTCGGAGACACACACACACACTAACACACACGCACTCATGCATGCTCACACGCGCACAAACGCACACATGCACACACAAACACACACATACACACACAAAAAGAGTCTGCTTCCCTTTCAAAATATAAAATTGTTCCAGGCCTCCAGAGTTCAATGACGTTCCTCTCATACTTGTGTTGATGTTTAATGAGATCCATGGAGGATGATGTCGTCTAATAAAAACTTTACACACACTTCCCTCTTCAGATATTGGAGGTGAGTTCAGGCATGTGTAAATGAATAGGGCACTGCAGAACAGTTTGGACTACTACTGCTATTGTACTAATGTATTTTTTTTTACATAATCAATGGATAGTGAATTGAATACAACATATATAACTATAGATGCATTTGATAATGTGCACGTATACAGATATGTCTATTTTGTGATCATATTTACAGCATATGCACTAATAATCTGCAGTAATTCTACTATTGTATGTCTTATCTGCATTCACAAAAACCTCCATGAGCCCATGTACATTTTTATTGCTGCTTTGTTAACTAACTCTGTAATTTTCAGCACCCCCATCCACCCAAAGCTACTGATTGACCTTTTATCTGAGAAACCGGTCATATCTTATTCAGCTTGTCTCTTTCAGTTTTTTATGTTTTACACATTAGGCAGCACAGAGTTCTTACTGTTGGCAGCCATGGCTTATGACAGGTATGTGTCTATATGTAAACCTCTGCATTATACAACAATAATGACAAAAACAACCATCAGTGTGGCCTTGGTTTTAGCCTGGCTTCTACCTGCTTGTCATATTACTGTTGCGGTAATCCTTAATGCTGATATGAAACTTTGTGATTTGACTTTCAAAGGACTTTTTTGTAACAATTCAGTTTATAAACTTCACTGTGAGAGTTCACGAGCTCTCTCTATATTAGGTGTAGTTACTCTGACCAATCTTATACTCTGTCCAGTGATTTTCATTCTTTTTACGTACTCAAAAATACTTTTAATATCCTATCGAAGTTCTGCAGAGGTCAGAAAAAAAGCTGCTCAGACTTGTTTACCCCACCTAATAGTTTTAATTGGCATTGTCATTTTAAGTTCATATGACATTGTTATAGCTCGGATGGAATCTGACCTTTCAAAAACTGCACGTTTAATAATGACTTTGCAAATAGTTTTGTATCATCCTTTGTTTAATCCAATTATATATGGACTAAAAATGAAAGAAATCCATAAACACCTTAAGAGGTTATTCTGTTCAACTAAAATCATGTGAAGGTAGAATGAATAATATATCATTTGTTTTGCACATTGTCCCATCAAAGGTATTTAATGTAGATGTAAAAGGTACATTTTTAGACCTGTTTATTCTTTTAGGCAGCTTTTCTCTAGATGTTTCAATAAATCATCCAGGTGATGTAATGAGGTTTTGTCATAAAATCCACTGAATCTTTATCAGATACTTCACTGCCTTCATGTATATTTGTATGTATTAGTATTCTGCAGTAAGTAGCCATATTCATGCACATATTGGAAACACAGATTTTGGCAGAGGTCGGTTGCTTTTCCAGTGAGTGTGGGTTTAACCTACAGACTTCACTCTGAGCATCTTCATCTGCTGTTATTTTCAACTGATGCATATTTCAAACTTACAGTTCATTTTCTGTTTCTGTGACCAGTCACAAAATACATGTATTTCCCCTAGGGTGTGTCTTAAAAATCAAGTTTGGATTTTTTTTATGATGATAGAAATGTTCCAAATGATGAAAAAACGTTTTACAAAATTTTATAGCAGTACTATTAGTTTAAGTGGTTCCGCACGGCAAACTTAGTTGACATAAAGGAAAATACAGAATATTATCACAAGTGGGATCCAAGTAAGTGATATTAGTGATCACTTATCTATGTTCACTGTACAAAAACTGAGAGAGAAAAATACTAGTGACTCAGTAAAACATCACAAAACACAGACTCAGGAGTGAAACCTCAATGCATGCCTTACAACAAAGCTTATCAAGACAAACAACAATCTGTCCAAGAACTGTTCTTGGACAGGTTAATGTACACAATGCATATAGTAAGTTCCTACAAATATTTAAAGCTCTCTATGATTTACACTGCCCCATTAAAATTTACAAACCTAAAGAGCCCATGGATGACAAAGGTCTGATTAATGCGTGCAAAAAGAAAACTGCTCTATACAAAAAATGTATAAGGAAAAGAACTCTAGAGGAAGAATCTAAATTTAAAAAGTATAAGAACAAATTTTAGAATTTACTTGAAAAAAAATAAAAACAACATGAAAGGTCTGGAGGATATTAAATAGAGTTATTAGAAAGGATACTGGACAAAAAAACCTCTCCCAGATTACCTTATAGAAAATGGGGGAAAAAAGAAGAAAATATGGGAAATATTGTAAACAGATTTCATTTCATTTCATTTTATTTTCATTTCATTTTATTTATTTATTTAGACAGGGACAATGCACAAACATACATTAACCTTAAAAAGGAGAGATGTAGTTTGCCAGGTTCCAGCACTAGTGCTAATTTCCACCTGTAGTCCCTGGGCAGGCTGATGTTATCTAATGACTACGTTGTTAATATTGGGCTGGAAATGGCAAATGAAGTCACAGATTCAGACAATGGCAAATGGGGTGTGTTAAGTAATGTTTTTGACAACAAAAAATCATTATTCCTGACACTGACAAATGAAAAATAAATAAAAGACATTGTAAATCAATGTATGACCAAAAAGTCAACTGACTGGAATGAAACTGACATAATAATTTAAAAAGTAATTAATGAAATTGCAAAATCATTATCACACATACGTACTTTATCCTTCCAAAGAGGAAGATTCCCAGATTTAATGAAAATTGCAAAGGTTACACCAATATTCAAGAATGGAGATAGTCACGACATTTCATCTATTTTGCCTCAGTTTTCCAAGATCTTCAAAAAAATCTCTCAGCATGTCTTGATCAGTTTATAGAGAAGCTTAATCTAATTAATGAAGCATAATATGGATTTAGAAAAAACATGTCGACAGCTATGGCTCTAACAGAGGTAATCGAGAAAATGCAAGACAATATAGATAAAAAATTGCATGTATTGGGAATCTTCATTGGCCTAAAAAAAGCATTTGATACCATGAACCATCAAATACTGCTAAAGAATGATATTTGTGGAGTTCCACTAAACTGAGTTAAGTCATATTTGTCTGAAAGACAGCAGTTTGTTCAGCTGGAGGATTGTACATCAGTTTGGAGGCACATCACTTGTGGTGTGCCCCAAGGATCTATTTTGGGGCCAAAATTGTTCCTGCTTTATAGAAATGATCTATATTACACCTCTACTAAATTAAAATTCATACTTTTCCCTGAAGATAGAACAATAGTAAGCTCTGGTAAGGATCTACAGCTTCTCATGACAGACATCTCAGCTGAATTAATTAAACTAAAACAATGGTTTGATATAAATAAACTGTCAATGAACATAATGAAAACCAAAATGGTAATCCATGAGGAAGTTAAGGTTGTCTGTTTTGTTTCAATGTCATGTTTTTGTTGCGGGAGTTGTCTTTTGTGATTTTCATGTAAAATGCCATTACTGACTGGTATTATTTCACAGGATCAACGAAATACAAATTAAATCAATTTAAACCACCGTGTTGTAGCTTAATGATATTTACTCATTTTAGTGTTTTCTCTAGCAGTGAAACATACAGTGGCAAACACACAGACAGAAAGTCAAAGAAAAAAAAAAATAGACTGATGGTCATTTGCATTTAACAGTATATATAAATCAGCCCTTCCAGAAAAACGCGATTCTGCAATCGTATAATTCAATTCATAATTGAGCAAATGGTGCACATTATACGGGGATCTGCATTTTTTCAAAAAGGGTGCATATTCACTGCAATAGTAGCAGATTTCAAAAAAATACGCCAAATATGCAGGGCTTGCATGATTTCATAATCCCTGCATTTTTCCACATAAAGTTAAAAATATTCCATTGTAACTTGACACGGGTAGTGATGTAATTTGTGACGTGAAAGCACGTATCAATCTGCAGTTACTGTCCTCAATGAGCCACGGGTGCTGCCTTGAGCCCCTCCCTCGTTTCACCACCTGGATGAATGACCTGCCTCTACACCTACGGTCCATGGACTCTGTAGAGAGCTTTAAGAAACACCTCAAAACCCTCCTGTTCAAAAAGGCTTTTTAGTCTCCCACCTGACCCAGGACCACCACAAACTGATTACACTCTATGTATTCATCATAACGTACTCCATGTGTCATCCCCCCCAGTCTCTCTATATCTCTATCGCTCTCTCTTTTCTCCTCCTTTACTCTCTCTCTCTCTCTTTAACCCCAATTGGTCAAGGCAGACAGCCATCCTTCAGGAGTCTGGGTCTGCTCGAGGTTTCTGCCCGTTAAAGGGAAGTTTTTCCTCGCCACTGTCACCAATCACAAGTGTTTGCTCCTGAAGGATTCTGTTGGGTCTCTGTAAACTTAATTTGATTCTGATTTGAATTGATAAAGCACTTTGTGACTCTGTCTGTGAAAAGTGCTCTATAAATAAAATTTACTTTACTTACTTACTTTACCACATTCGCAGGTGGTCAGTCTCACACGGCGTTTTCACAAAGTGTACCCGAGTCCGTTTGACCCCATAGTCCACTTAATTTTATCAATATGAATGCAAACATTCCGTGCTTGAGTACCGTACCCGAGTCCAGTTGAGAAGGTAGTCCTGGGTACAGACTGCGTGGACTCCAGTACGGTACGTTGCAGTGTGAAAGCGATCCATGCCCAAGAACAGACATGACCTAATCACCACGAGACCATAGACGGCACTCATGTTGTCTCCTGAAAAAGCCTCGGATTTGTGCGGCACGGGCTCACCTTGCTGACCGAACCACTCTGTGATATATCATGGACAACAAAGGTCACTCTTCTTCACTTTGCTTCCAACAGGCTAACAGATAGACAAATCCTGCTGCCATTGTAGATAAAGGGACAGAACAGTCGCTCAGTTGATGATATAAGGGTTTGTCTTCTTCTGACTTCCACATTTGTTGGATAGTGACAGAATTCCTTCCACACCACCACCTACTGTTTTGGCCCGGTAACACCCACTTGTACTCGGGCACAGGCCGCGGTACGTGCTTGTGAATGCAACATCTAGCAGAAAAGGTATCAGCATATCCAAGTACAAGAAAAAGAGACATAGAAGCAGGAGTTGGACTCCAAAGCTAGGTTTCATTTTCATATTCACTCCAGTTACTAAACTACGCTACAAACGGACTTTATGAAGTTTGCTTGTCTCGTTTCTAACGTCACTTTGCACCCTGCAAGTTTTTGTCTTGAAAAAAGAAATTCAGAGTTGTGAAGAGGATCTGCTCTACATTCATCAGCTTCAAAACAAATGCATATCTTGGCCACAGTTATGCATTTATGACAGTAGGTGATAGTGCTCATGGGAAGGTGAGTCTTTGTCCCTTAAAAACGTCACCAATTCCAGCCAAAGGTGTCGCTGCAATCCACTTTAAACGAATTCTCTGTACAGGTTTTTTTAAGAGAAAAATCAAACTCTGAGTGTCTCTTTTGGGTCCTTTTCCTGGCCCTAATCCCAGATAAAGGAGGAGCGCTGTGCTGAGCTCCAGGCAACCCGTAACTCGTGTTTTTCCAACCTTCTACCGGTGAAAATGCACTGGAAGGGCAGTCAAACCTGTGACTTCCCACCCCCGAACTCGTACTAGATCGATGTACTCCCAATTCCGAGCTTGGACTTCACGTAGCCTGTGAAACAACAATGGTGGCCACCATGGAGGTGGTGTTTATGCCAAATTGTTTATTAAAACAAGTTATTGCTCTCACATTATTTATTCGCAAATGTTCTGCATAATCAGTAGCCACTCTAACGATAGCTAGTTTTCAGTCCATTGAGGACAACAATAAATTAATACCAAATACGTATCCAAATATACAAATAACATAGAAGGTATAATAGCTTAACTTGCCTTATACACCACTTCTACTCTTCTATTTCCCTCAAATAAGCAAGGAGCAAGCACTTCTGGTGAAAGAAATTACTGTAAATGAACATAAGCTCCACACGGTCCACCATGCTTGTTTGTTTACATTTAGCTACCACAATTCCTTGTACTCAGGCAGTTTGGTGTGACTTGCTTGGAACATTACAAAGTCGTGAGTCGTGGTTCGAAGTCATGACTTACAGGCTCGAAAACCTGCCTGAAAGGCAGCATTAGACATAGAACTAGCAATTCCAGCCCACATAAAAGACTTCTGATTAAATTTGATTTTCTAACATTTAATACTACAGGGAAAAAACGATTTATGTAATGTGGGTCTAAACAAAACATTAGTCATAAAGTTATTTAGAGACATGATGTGATGTGGTGTATGCTTACTTCTTGCATGTTTGCTTATCATAGGATGTAATTAGACATTTTTCACTTAGTAGTAGCCTGGTTAGAACAGGGTGAAAGAAGAATCGTTTTTTTCATCGAAACACGTTTTTTTCCAGTGCCCGCATATTTTCGCAACCTGGTGTGTTTTTTCGCCACATAAAATTATATAAAAACCCTGCATATTCCATTGCATAATCAAGGATTTTTGCTCGCATAATCAAATATTTTTGCCCATGTTTTTCTGGAGGGACTGACAAATCATGAATTAATGGTTAATCAGTAACCACATATTTAAAAGGAAGTTAAAAAAAAAAAAAAAAAAAAAAAAAAAAAGAAGCTTACTTGTGTACAGAGGCTTTGTTACCAGCAACTGCAGGCCACTGTTGAAGCTTTCAGGGCCTCGTTGTGTGTTTTCTTCGCCTGATTATACAGAATGTTCTTTTGTAGACTAGGGTACATTTGTGAATCTGCTCACTCAGTCATGTTCTCACACTACATAAAATAGGTGATAATGTTAGAAATGGCCACGCTATGACCTTCAGCCATCAAAATCACACACACACATGCACACACACACACACACACACACACACACACACACACAAAGAGTCCGCTTCCCTTTCAAAATATAAGATGGTTCCGGTTCCAGGCCTCCAGAGTTCAATGACGTTCCTCTCATACTTGTGTTGATGTTTAATGAGATCCATGGAGGACAATATCGTCTAATAAAAACTTTACACACACTTCCCTCTTCGGATATTAGAGGTGAATGCACTTAGAGTTCAGGCATGTGTAAATGAATAGGGCACTGCAGAACAGTTTGGACTACTACTGCTATTGTACTAATGTATTTTTTTTACATAATCAATGGATAGTGAATTGAATACAACATATATAACTATAGATGCATTTGATAATGTGCACGTATACAGATATGTCTATTTTGTGATCATATTTACAGCATATGTACTAATAATCTGCAGCAATTCTACTATTGTATGTCTTATCTGCATTCACAAAAACCTCCATGAGCCCATGTACATTTTTATTGCTGCTTTGTTAACTAACTCTGTAATTTTCAGCACCGCAATCCACCCAAAGCTACTGACTGACCTATTATCTGAGAAACAGGTCATATCTTATTCAGCTTGTCTCTTTCAGTTTTTTATGTTTTACACATTAGGCACCACAGAGTTCTTACTGTTGGCAGCCATGGCTTATGACAGGTATGTGTCTATATGTAAACCTCTGCATTATACAACAATAATGACAAAAACAACCATCAGTGTGGCCTTGGTTTTAGCCTGGCTTCTACCTGCTTGTCACATGACTGTGTTAGTAATCCTTAATGCTGATATGAAACTTTGTGATTTGACTTTCAAAGGACTTTTTTGTAACAATTCAGTTTATAAACTTCACTGTGAGAGTTCACAAGCTCTCTCTATATTAGGTGTAGTTACTCTGACCAATCTTATACTCTGTCCAGTGATTTTCATTCTTTTTACGTACTCAAAAATACTTTTAATATCCTATCGAAGTTCTGCAGAGGTCAGAAAAAAAGCCGCTCAGACTTGTTTACCCCACCTACTAGTTTTAATTGGCATCGTCATTTTAAGTTCATATGACGTTGTTATAGCTCGGATGGAATCTGACCTTCCAAAAACTGCACGTTTAATAATGACTTTGCAAATAGTTTTGTATCATCCTTTGTTTAATCCAATTATATATGGACTAAAAATGAAAGAAATCCATAAACACCTTAAGAGGTTATTCTGTTCAACTAAAATCATGTGAAGGTAGAATGAATAATATATCATTTGTTTTGCACATTGTGCCATCAAAGGTATTTAATGTAGATGTAAAAGGTACATTTTTAGACCTGTTTATTCTTTTAGGCAGCTTTTCTCTAGATGTTTCAATAAATCATCCAGGTGATGTAATGAGGTTTTGTCATAAAATCCACTGAATCTTTATCAGATACTTCACTGCCTTCATGTATATTTGTATGTATTAGTATTCTGCAGTAAGTAGCCATATTCATGCACATATTGGAAACACAGATTTTGGCAGAGGTTGGTTGCTTTTCCAGTGACTGTGGGTTTAACCGACAGACTTCACTCTGAGCATCTTCATCTGCTGTTATTTTCAACTGATGCATATTTCAAACTTACAGTTCATTTTCTGTTTCTGTGACCAGTCACAAAATACATGTATTTCCCCTAGGGTGTGTCTTAAAAATCAAGTTTGGATTTTTTTTATGGTGATAGAAATGTTCCAAATGATGAAAAAACATGTTTTACAAAATTTTATAGCAGTACTATTTGTTTAAGTGGTTCCGCACGGCAAACTTAGTTGACATAAAGCAAAATACAGAATATTATCACAAGTGGGATCCAAGTAAGTGATATTAGTGATCACTTATCTATGTTCACTGTACAAAAACTGAGAGAGAAAAATACTAGTGACTCAGTAAAACATCACAAAACACAGACTCAGGAGTAAAACCTCAATGCATGCCTTAAAACAAAGCTTATCAAGACAAACAACAATCTGTCCAAGAACTGTTCTTGGACAGGTTAATGTACACAATGCATATAGTAAGTTCCTACAAATATTTAAAGCTCTCTATGATTTACGCTGCCCCATTAAAATTTACAAACCTAAAGAGCCCATGGATGACAAAGGTCTGATTAATGCGTGCAAAAAGAAAACTGCTCTATACAAAAAATGCATAAGGAAAAGAACTCTAGAGGAAGAATCTAAATTTAAAAAGTATAAGAACAAATTTTAGAATTTACTTGAAAAAAAAATAAAAACAACATGAAAGGTCTGGAGGATATTAAATAGAGTTATTAGAAAGGATACTGGACAAAAAAAACCTCTCCCAGATTACCTTATAGAAAATGGGGGAAAAAAGAAGAAAATATGGGAAATATTGTAAACAGATTTCATTTTCATTTCATTTTATTTTCATTTCATTTTATTTATTTATTTAGACAGGGACAATGCACAAACATACATTAACCTTAAAAAGGAGAGATGTAGTTTGCCAGGTTCCAGCACTAGTGCTAATTTCCACCTGTAGTCCCTGGGCAGGCTAATGTTATCTAATGACTACGTTGTTAGTTGTTGTTTGAAGTCACAGATTCAGACAATGGCAAATGGGGTGTGTTAAGTAATGTTTTTGACAACAAAAAATCATTATTCCTGACACTGACAAATGAAAAATAAATAAAAGACACCGTAAATCAATGTATGACCAAAAAGTCAACTGACTGGAATGAAACTGACATAATAATTTAAAAAGTAATTAATGAAATTGCAAAATCATTATCACACATACGTACTTTATCCTTCCAAAGAGGAAGATTCCCAGATTTAATGAAAATTGCAAAGGTTACACCAATATTCAAGAATGGAGATAGTCACGACATTTCATCTATTTTGCCTCAGTTTTCCAAGATCTTCAAAAAAATCTTTTCAGCATGTCTTGATCAGTTTATAGAGAAGCTTAATCTAATTAATGAAGCATAATATGGATTTAGAAAAAACATGTCGACAGCTATGGCTCTAACAGAGGTAATCGAGAAAATGCAAGACAATATAGATAAAAAATTGCATGCATTGGGAATCTTCATTGGCCTAAAAAAAGCATTTGATACCATGAACCATCAAATACTGCTAAAGAATGATATTTGTGGAGTTCCACTAAATTGAGTTAAGTCATATTTGTCTGAAAGACAGCAGTTTGTTCAGCTGGAGGATTGTACATCAGTTTGGAGGCACATCACTTGTGGTGTGCCCCAAGGATCTATTTTGGGGCCAAAATTGTTCCTACTTTATAGAAATGATCTATGTTACATCTCTACTAAATTAAAATTCATACTTTTCCCTGATGACAGAACAATAGTAAGCTCTGGTAAGGATCTACAGCTTTTCATGACAGACATCTCAGCTGAATTAATTAAACTAAAACATTGGTTTGATATAAATAAACTGTCAATGAACATAATGAAAACCAAAATGGTAATCCATGAGGAAGTTAAGGTTGTCTGTTTTGTTTCAATGTCATGTTTTTGTTGCGGGAGTTGTCTTTTGTGATTTTCATGTAAAATGCCATTACTGACTGGTATTATTTCACAGGATCAACGAAATACAAATTAAATCAATTTAAACCACCGTGTTGTAGCTTGATGATATTTACTCATTTTAGTGTTTTCTCTAGCAGTGAAACATACAGTGGCAAACACACAGACAGAAAGTCAAAGAAAAAAAGAGTAGACTGATGGTCATTTGCATTTAACAGTATATATAAATCAGTCCCTCCAGAAAAACGCGATTCTGCAATCGTATAATTCAATTCATAATTGAGCAAATGGTGCACATTATGCGCGGATCTGCATTTTTTCAAAAAGGGTGTGTATTCACTGCAATAGTAGGAGATTTCCAAAAAATATGCCAAATATGCAGGGCTTGCATGATTTCATAATCCCTGCATTTTTCCACATAAAGTTAAAAATATTTCATCGTAACTTGACACGGGTAGTGATGTAATTTGTGACGTGAAAGCACGTATCAATCTGCAGTTACTGTCCTCAATGAGCCACGGGTGCTGCCTTGAGCCCCTCCCTCGTTTCACCACATTCACAGGTGGTCAGTCTCACAGGGCGTTTTCACACAGTGTACCCGAGTCTGTTTGACCCCACAGTCCACTTAATTTTATCAATATGAATGCAAACATTCCGTGCTTGAGTACCGTACCCGAGTCCAGTTGAGAAGGTAGTCCTGGGTACAGACTGCGTGGACTCCAGTACGGTACGTTGCAGTGTGAAAGCGATCCATGCCCAAGAACAGACATGACCTAATCACCACGAGACCATAGACGGCACTCATGTTGTCTCCTGAAAAAGCCTCGGATTTGTGCGGCACGGGCTCACCTTGCTGACCGAACCACTCTGTGATATATCATGGACAACAAAGGTCACTCTTCTTCACTTTGCTTCCAACAGGCTAACAGATAGACAAATCCTGCTGCCATTGTAGATAAAGGGACAGAACAGTCGCTCAGTTGATGATATAAGGGTTTGTCTTCTTCTGACTTCCACATTTGTTGGATAGTGACAGAATTCCTTCCACACCACCACCTACTGTTTCGGCCCGGTAACACCCACTTGTACTCGGGCACAGGCCGCGGTACGTGCTTGTGAATGCAACATCTGCAGAAAAGGTATCAGCATATCCAAGTACAAGAAAAAGAGACATAGAAGCAGGAGTTGGACTCCAAAGTTAGGTTTCATTTTCATATTCACTCCAGTTACTAAACTACGCTACAAATGGACTTTAGGAAGTTTGCTTGTCTCGTTTCTAACGTCACTTTGCACCCTGCAAGTTTTTGTCTTGAAAAAAGAAATTCAGAGTTGTGAAGAGGATCTGCTCTACATTCATCAGCTTCAAAACAAATGCATATCTTGGCCACAGTTATGCATTTATGACAGTAGGTGGTAGTGCTCATGGGAAGGTGAGTCTTTGTCCCTTAAAAACGTCACCAATTCCAGCCAAAGGTGTCGCTGCAATCCACTTTAAACGAATTGTCTGTACAGGTTTTTTTAAGAGAAAAATCAAACTCTGAGTGTCTCTTTTGGGTCCTTTTCCTGGCCCTAATCCCAGATAAAGGAGGAGGGCTGTGCTGAGCTCCAGGCAACCCGTAACTCGTGTTTTTCCAACCTTCTACCGGTGAAAATGCACTGGAATGGCAGTCAAACCTGTGACTTCCCACCCCCGAACTCGTCCTAGATCGATGTACTCCCAATTCCGAGCTTGGACTTCACATAGCCTGTGAAACAACAATGGTGGCCACTATGGAGGTGGTGTTTATGCCAAATTGTTTATTAAAACAAGTTATTGCTCTCACATAATTATGCGCAAATGTTCTGCATAATCAGCAGCCACTCTAACGATAGCTAGTTTTCAGTCCATTGAGGACAACAATAAATTAATACCAACTACATATCCAAATATACAAATAACATAAAAGGTATAATAGCTTAACTTGCCTTGCCCTATTTTTGCCCATGTTTTTCTGGAGGGACTGATAAATCATGAATGAATGGTTAATCAGTAACCACATATTTAAAAGGAAGTAAAAAAAAAAAAAAAAAAAAAAAAAGACGCTTACTTGTGTACAGAGGCCTTGTTACCAGCAACTGCAGGCCACTGTTGAAGCTTTCAGAGCCTCGTTGTGTGTTTTCTTCGCCTGATTATACAGAATGTTCTTTTGTAGACTAGGACACATTTGTGAATCTGCTCACTCAGTCATGTTCTCACACTACATAAAATAGGTGATAATGTTAGAAATGGCCACGCTATGACCTTCAGCCATCAAAATCACACACACACACGCGCACACACACACACACGCACACACACACACACACACACACACACACACACACACACACACATAGTCCACGTCCCTTTCAAAATATAAGATGGTTCCAGGCCTCCAGAGTTCAATGACGTTCCTCTCATACCTGTGTTGATGTTTAATGAGATCCATGGAGGACGATGTCGTCTAATAAAAACTTTACACACACTTCCCTCTTCAGATATTGGAGGTGAATGCACTTAGAGTTCAGGTATGTGTAAATGAATAGGGCACTGCAGAACAGTTTGGACTACTACTGCTATTGTACTAATGTATTTTTTTTACATAATCAATGGCTAGTGAATTGAATACAACATATATAACTATAGATGCATTTGATAATGTGCACGTATACAGATATGTCTATTTTGTGATCATATTTACAGCATATGTACTAATAATCTGCAGCAATTCTACTATTGTATGTCTCATCTGCATTCACAAAAACCTCCATGAGCCCATGTACATTTTTATTGCTGCTTTGTTAACTAACTCTGTAATTTTCAGCACCGCAATCCACCCAAAGCTACTGATTGACCTTTTATCTGAGAAACCGGTCATATCTTATTCAGCTTGTCTCTTTCAGTTTTTTATGTTTTACACATTAGGCGGCACAGAGTTCTTACTGTTGGCAGCCATGGCTTATGACAGGTACGTGTCTATATGTAAACCTCTGCATTATACAACAATAATGACAAAAACAACCATCAGTGTGGCCTTGGTTTTAGCCTGGCTTCTACCTGCTTGTCACATGACTGTGTTAGTAATCCTTATTGCTGATATGAAACTTTGTGACTTGACTTTCAAAGGACTTTTTTGTAACAATTCAGTTTACAAACTTCACTGTGAGAGTTCACAAGCTCTCTCTATATTAGGTGTAGTTGCTCTGACTAATTTTGTACTCTGTCCAGTGATTTTCATTCTTTTTACGTACTCAAACATACTTTTAATATCCTATCGAAGTTCTGCAGAGGTCAGAAAAAAATCCGCTCAGACTTGTTTACCCCACCTACTAGTTTTAATTGGCATTGTGATTTTAAGTTCATATGATGTTGTTATAGCTCGGATGGAATCTGACCTTCCAAAAACTGCACGTTTAATAATGACTTGGCAAATAGTTTTGTATCATCCTTTGTTTAATCCAATTATATATGGACTAAAAATGAAAGAAATTCATAAACACCTTAAGAGGTTATTCTGTTCAACTAAAATCATGTGACGGTAGAATGAATAATATATCATTTGTTTTGCACATTGATAAATCAAAGGTATTTAATGTGGATGCAACAGGTACATTTTTAGACCTGTTTATTCTTTTAGGCAGCTTTTCTCTAGATGTTTCAATAAATCATCCAGGTGATGTAATGAGGTTTTGTCATAAAATCCACTGAATCTTTATCAGATACTTCATTGCCTTCATGTATATTTGTATGTATTAGTATTCTGCAGTAAGTAATATTCATGCACATACTGGAAACACAGATTTTGGCAGAGGTTGGTAGCTTTTCTAGTGAGCATGGGTTTAACCTACATGCTTCACTCTGAGCATCTTCATCTGCTGTTTTATTTGCACCTGATGCATATTTCAAGCTTACAGTTTATTTCCTGCTTCTGTGACCAATATACAGGGGTTGGACAAAATAATGGAAACACCATAAAAAATCAACAAAATATAATTTAATATGGTGTAGGTCCGCCTTTTGCGGCAATTACAGCCTCAATTCTCTGAGGTATTGATTCATACAACTTGTGAATTGTTTCCAAAGGAATTTTAAGCCATTCTTCAGTTAGAATACCCTCCAACTCTTTTAGAGACGATGGCAGTGGAAATCGACGTCTTACTTGAATCTCTAAAACTGACCATAAATGCTCAATAATGTTGAGGTCTGGGGACTGTGCCGGCCATACGAGATGCTCAACTTCATTAGAATGTTCCTCATGCCATTCTTTAACAATTCTAGCTGTATGGATTGGGGCATTATCATCTTGAGGTGAAGGTGTTTCCATTATTTTGTCCAACCCCTGTATGACATGTATTTCCCCTAGGGTGTGTCTTAACTATCAAGTTTGGATTTTTTTATGGGCCACTGCCCAAAAATGTTCCAAATTATTAAAAAAAAAAGTTTTATAAACAAAAAAAGTGGTGCCGCACAGCAAGCTTAGTTTACATAAAGCAAAATGTATTGACAGAATGCCATTTTACATTGTAATACTTTGATATCTGCAAATATTTTAATGGAATAGCTTCATTAAGTTGACAATTATTTTGTACAACATAATTAACGTCACTGAAATAGTTTTTTCGAAATGTTTTTACTTGAAATGTGCAACAGTTCTCATTTTCAATGGATTAGATTTCAATAGCACTTTTCAAGGCATCCAAAGCACTTTACATTATTGATCTATTATTCATTCACTCACATTCTCACTATGGTAGTGGTAAACTACGTTTGTATCCACAGCTGCCCTAGGGCAGGCTGACGGAAGCATGCCAATTCACGCCAAACAGCCCTTCCGACCACCACCAAACATTTATATGCATTCATACACCAGTGTGAATGACCACATTTGAAAAAAGAAATATATATTTTTGGTTTACAGAACTTCACTTGCACTTACAATACTCCACGTACATGTACAATGTTACCTGGCCTCATCTTGACACCATGCACCTCCTCCACCATGTTGGATATATATACTTTGGATCATGAGTTCCTTTCCTTCTCAATCCGTGTATCATTCGTTCATTCGTTTTTCAATTTGAAACCAAAAATGAAAAAACAAAAAAAACACTCGTTTTTTTGTTTTTCATTTTCAAAACCAAAATGAAAAACGGATAACAGTTCGTTTTTCCATTTCCCGATTTTGTGCTCAAATGAAAAATGGAAAAACCGGATAACGACCGTTTCATCCAATTTTGCTATTTTCCATTTAGTTCAGTTGTGTGACCCGGAAGTTAGTCTGTGGCCTTAAGGTCCCTTCACTACGGCAGGGGACGGACACGTGCTAATGCTAACAGGAGACATGCTAACAGGCTGTAGCAGCGAAAATGGACATTTTTGTGCTTTTCAGTGGAAGTAAGCGGGTTACCCTGAAACCACAAGACATGACCACAGAGAAAATATCTGTTATTTTCCAGGTAAGGTTTTTTGTTTAAGTTTTTTGTTTGTTTGTTTGTTTTTACGATAAAGCGGTTAACGTTATATTTGGTTTACGTTTACACTTATGTTTACGTGAGTTAAGCTTTATTGAACATATTTACAGTAAAAGCAACCAAAAAGTACGGAAGCGTATTGCATTCACACAAAAAAAAAAATCGGCTCTGTTTTTCTGGATTAATGAGATACTGCTTTCTGTAGCCCTGCTGGAAGCCGGGCTACAAGCTCTGAGCGCCGGCTCCTGCGGGCTTACAGACTGAATGCAATACGCTTCCGTAAAAAAGTAATCAAACCTAAAATATTGCGTGACTTTGTTGATGTAATTAAAGAATGAAATTATTTATTTATTTTCCCCCTTTTAACCGATTTTTTTCACAAACAAGATTGGATTTGATCTAAGATAATTTACAAACCAATAGGCTAATATGTGTACAAATTTAATAATTAATTTAATTTAATAAAATTACAAGAACAGTGTGTAAAGCCTCCCTTCTAACATTAACATTTGTAATACGTCCGAAAGGAAACTGTATATTTGACGGATGACTCCAACGTGGCCATATTTCCCCGACTTGATGGTGACTTCAGCTGCATTGACCTCATTGCCAGAGGCCATTATGAAGTACATGGTGACAGCAATACTGTGGAAAAATCAACCGGGGCACTTTCCTCAGGCCAGCCTGTCCACTTTTCTTTCCATCGGCCATCCAGTACAGCCACAAGCTCCACCTGTCCAGTTCCAAGGAGTGCCACAACCAAGACTTTTGTGAGGTGAAGGAAGAAAATTGTTGCTTCTTGCTAAAACATCCTCTGTCACTACTGTTACCATGACCACTTTACCGCTACATTATTTGCAGAGGTGTGTCCAACTCAGTTTGCTGGTAATGCCCTATCCTGCATATTTACCATTGCTCCCTGCTCCACCTACAGTTTATCAGCAAACTCAAGCTTATTTAGTCAAGAGCTTGTTGACACTAACCCTACATTAAGTGATTATTGTTATCATTGTGTATTTGGATTCAGTAATGAATCCAAATATTATAACTGCGATACAGCCAAATGAAATATCCAAATCACAGGTGCTGCAGTTTTTGGATCAAACTAAAATGTGTTCCAACATCCCATTCTTAATCTAAAATTGAGGTGCTTAGGAAACGCCCCAGTCAAAAGGTGTGAAGGAACATGAGCCGTACTACATCATCATCATCATCATCATCATCAGTCTTTTCCAGTTTGAAAACAGCGTTTTTCTGCACCTTGTAGCATAACATTGTTTACTATTGACTATTTCTACTAGACTTTGCTTTGTATAATCAAGTGTATGTTCCCATCAATTTTCAGGAATGTCTTCATCGCTGAAGTCTTGAATGGGAAGCTGGAGACCAGCAAGATGGTTACAGTCCGCTTCACAGACTTTGAAGCTTGTGTGGAGACAATCACCAGTAAGGTGAAAGAGGCTCTTGGACAGCAGGAGACCATTATCTTGACAGATAGCCAGGGCAACGAAATAGTTGACTCTGATGGAACTGGAGGTATGTTTTAAATGATTGTTGTGTAAATGCTACTTAGAAGTTTATCTGCACAAACAGTTCATACATTTAACAGCTGAATAAGGTGCATAGATCTAGGTATTAATCTCACATCAAAGGTCATTTTGCATATGTTGCTGTCTTTTGGATAGGTACAGTCTTCATTCCCAGGATTTATTCCTTTTGTCTGTGCCATAGATTCTTACTGAAATGAGAAAAGGACATTCAGATGTGCTGGTCCCAGCACTTGGAATGACTTACAATAAGATCTGAAACTTAATGATCTGGTCACATTAGATGCTTTTAAAAGGAGGTTAAATGATTTGGAAGCTGACTCATCCGGCTGTAGATGTTTTGTCTGATTCTTTTATCTTTCATTGATTTTTAATGATTCCTTTATATTTTCATTGAGCTTTAAATTGATTCTTTTAGATCTTATTGATTTTAATATCAGATAAAATAATTGTGAATTATTATCTAATGTTTTTGCAAGTTGTTTGATTGTTGTAAGCTCGACTGCATTTTTGGTCTGTAACCTTGTTAAATGTGTTGCTGCTGTCTGAGCCAGGACACTCTTGAAACAGAGATTTTTCATCTCAAGGAGGTTAGTAAAGCAAATACGTGGTTGAAAAATAATAAAATCATATCCTATTTTTTAAATTGCAGGGTCAACATACTGGAAGCAAAATTCCAGAAAAGTGTATGCAGTACGAGAACAACAGATGGAGCAGCTCCAAGTCAACAAAAGGAGAAGGTTAAGGTAAGTTAACTGAGGATTATTTTATTGCTCCATTTTTTGCACACCTGTCAGCAAGGCTACAATGATTCTTGCTATGTCTATGTTTGAACTCCTTATTAAGGTGTAAATTAAATGTTTTTCAGTCGAAGAGAAGATACTGGCCTTCAAGATGTTTTAGCAGACATTGAAGAGGTTGTCGAAGCAGCCCAGGGACTAAAAGGAGTGTCGCAGGTGATCAAGGATTTGACTGGATTTGCACATTCCACCGTGACAACAACCCTGTCTCTTTCAGAAGCTGAAGTTGCTTCTTTAAAAGAGGTCTTTGCCTGTGTTGTCTGCAAAGGTTGGTACTGTTTTACTATGGATCAATGGGAAGATGGATTTAAGAGTTCAGAGGCCTAGTCGCTACACTTCTCTGGAGGTATAACTTTTTAAATCTGCAGGCCCTGCAGAGAGGCCAGTGTTCTCAGCCTGCTGCAGAAGCCTGATCGGGTGTAAGGAATGCATTGCGGAGTGGAACAACAGCCACAGTTACTACCCCAAGTGTCGAGCTGTGGATTTGGAGAATAGCACCCATGAAGTGGCTGGACTCTCTGAGGCGCTGGCGCCACTGAAAAAGTTATTCGAGTAGTCTTTCTGCTATGGTGGAAACCAATGTTTGTTTCTACAGTTGTGTAGAGAACTGTGTTTTGTAATGTAACTATGTAAGTATATAATGTTAAAACTTAAAGCACTTTTTCAGCATGTTAGAAGTTATTGTGACACTCAGTACAGGGTTTACAAGATTTTATACTTGTGTTTTTTACATTAAAAGAAAAAGTTCTGCAAAGTTCTAAAGAAACTCTTCATTTACTCATTTACAATTGAGCATACAAAATACATTTCCACAAAATTACTGTACAAATATGGCTTGTTTGACATATCCCCACCTACAGTATATTCATCTTGCATATCTTTCAGTGACATCGATCAGGTAGAACAGTGCTTCCTGAAACACACTATAGTCATTGTTAACAGCTGTTCCAAAAAGAAGAGACATATCTGGAAACCTCTCTCCAAACAGCTGCTCAGCACCATACCGGTCTTCCTCCGATGAAAATGGGTCAGAGCCAAAGGTAGATGCCCAAGTCAGGGAGGACCCCAACTCCTGCTCATACATGTGTGCTGCTTCAGCAGCACTGGGCAGCAGCTGTGGGGGAATTCTTACTGGACAACCTCCAGCTGCAAGTTGGTTTGGTATCCCTCTGCCTAAAATGGGTGAAGATTTTTTTTTGTGTTGGACATAATTTTGCCAGTTTCAAAGATCCATACATGCAAATACTAGCCCACCTGGTATTCTGTGGGCATTCCAGGACTGCACAACTCTGCCAAGTCCAATCTGACTCACTTGACATGTCAGGTTGGAGACACAAAATTTGGTCACATTATCCTGCATGTCAAGTAACTCCTGATCCAGCAGGTGAACCAGGGCCTGTTTTAGGGGATAGTTAACCCGATTATTGACCTCTGGCCAAATTCTTTCCACACGAAGGTTCTGTGAAAACACAAGAAACACATAAAGACTCATTGAGAACACTTCAAATCATATTTTTTTCTTACAACCCCAGATCAGGAACAGTTGATCTGATGTGTAAAATGCAGGTATACACAGACCTTAGCGATTTGTAAATATTGATATTCTGTTGCACACAGTATGAAGTCAAGATATTTCAGCTTCAGCTGATGTGTAAATATCCTAAAATTCCTGCCATTCAAGCCTGCACCTCATCCCAAGATGTTGAGATAGGACAATATTGGACAAGTGACAAAGTGAAACACTGGCATAATGTGTGGGATGTGAAGGGTATACAGCTGATGTCAGCAGTGATTGTATACATGTTATCACCAGCAGTCAAATTTTGATCAAGCCAATCATGCCAAATACGAGGGGGGGCTGAAAAGTTCATAGCCTGACTAAGAAGGAGTTATTCCACAGCAATGAAACTTGGTTTTACATTAAATTCAACCTCTCCTGATACTAATTGCATGTTTTCCTTCCAAATAAACCCACAATGGATAAATAATTTAGGACTTTGAAAAGTAGTACCAAAGACATTTGGTGAACCATCCATGGCACTGTGGTCTTATCAAATGTCTGTAGAAAAAGGGGTTAGCCCCCAAGGACATTCATGCTGACATGGTTGCTATAGGGGATGATGCTCCAGCTTTATCAACTGTATAAACTGGGAAGTTGAATTCAAGAGGGGGAGGGAGAACAAGGGAGGGGTGAAAAGCAAGCATTTACATGAAATGTCTGTTGTACTACTTTTCAAAGTACTAAATTATTTATCCACTGTGGGTTTATCTGGAAGGAAACCATGCAGTTACTATCAGGAGAGGTTGAATTTGATGTATGCCAAGTTTCATTGCTGTGGAATAACTCCTTCTTAGTCAGGCTATGAACTTTTCAGCCCCCCCGCCCCCCGTAGGCTTAAAGCTTACCATTACTTCTCTTGGAAAAATCAAAAAGACTTAGCCTGACCAACACTGTTTCACCTCATCACTAGTCCTCAAGTGTAATTTTTGTCTTTACCTTGATAGGACAGAGAGAGAGGGGGAGTTGGATTGGTTGGCACACGTTTTACTAGGTGAACTATTGAGATGCTACTTGTCCTAACTTTTTTTGGAAGGTGTTGCATGGCTGAACGACAGAAATAGGTGGATATTTACAAATAATCATGAATTATTCTGTTCCTAATATTAGCTGTAATGAAATATGAGTCAAAGGATGTTAATCACTGCGGTCAGGTTTAGCTGCATTTTACATACTGTGCCAACTTTCACTGGAAATACAATTTTCAATTTTGAAAGTTACTTAATATATACAGAGTATAAATAATTAGGAGGACAAAGTTCACCCTTGAAGAAGTTGTCTGCACATAAGGTAGCCTGTTGATGTTATGTCTGTGTTGAGACAGCTTTTCTTGCATGTACAGGCTCAAGTAGAACTCCCTGCCATGATCCACTCGAATTTGGTCCCACATGCTGTTGTTGGCAACTGCTGTCCTGTAAAAGAAAAATGTGTATATTTTATGGATACATGTTTGGATATGATACACGCAGCACATAGTGATTGTAATATGAAACTACTGATATTATTTGATAATCCCTTGTAGTTATTATTTACTTTGTTTTTAACCTTGACTGGACTTGCCTGTAAACTTGCTCATAAATAACAAGGTTGTTCTTCACTGGCATTGTGAATTCAGCAACAATTTTGCTGCTGAATCCATCAATGGCCAAGACATGTGTCACTCCAAACATTACCAACTTCTCATTTTGATCGAGGTGGAGTTTGTGGCCCATATATGCTGCGTGGTAAGGAATCGGATTTAGATTACGTGCGCCCTAAAAACGAGAATAATTCTATCAATGTAAAGTTCAAAAACATTAAGATAGCTAAAAAGTTCATAGAATTTTTAAGCTGAAGACATGCATGGACTGCTACTAAATATGTGTACTTTAAGTCTACTGTAAATTCAACATTTCATCAGATCATTAATTTCAAAAATCTCACGTTTGATCTCAAATATAATTAAAGGGATAATTCACCCAAAAAATTCATTCATTCAGGTGACTTACCTGGCGACGCAGCTCATTATAAGGCTGGTGCACCTCTCTGAGAACCCTTCCTACTCGAGGTTCTCCTGCCCTCACCCCCACTGATGACAGGTATCCCGTCATGAATTTCCGACCGTAAGATGGACCTGTCTGTTCAGACAAACACATAAAACAAACAACAACAACCAAAAAAACAAACAGATTTTACAGACCACATCAGGACAGGACTGCAGCTCAAGACAGCTGGTTTCTTTTGATAGAAATTTCTCATGTTCGAGGTCAGAAACATCACAATGACGTACGGGATCAACAACAGAAATAAATCAGTTTAAGGGACAAAGATTAAATAATCTCACCCCTAAAGTTAAAAGATTAACGAATGAAGGATCACGTCATGATTGTCCTAAATGAAAAACAGACACAACATAAGCATGCATACTAATTCCAATCCAGTGTGTTCTTATTAAAACTACACGTACCTACACGTTTGCATGCACTTCTACCCAGCAATGTAATTAACAGTTCAGACTTAAAAAAAGAATTTATATGTATAATTTACAAAATTACAGAGAGCATATGGTACATTATAAATAGATAAATACAAAATAAATAAATAGAAATTAGGCTCAGTGCACAGGAAAGTGTAAGTATTCCAAAGAAAGGAAAAGGAGTGGGAGTGGTAGGGATATCGTCACAACCTGAACTTAAACCAGCACCTCCAGTGTTGATAACAAAATAACACTATCTCCATTGAATAACGATTACGAAATGCATATCAATTACCATTAATGTTGTAACACTTACCTTATCAATTGATGACCTGATTGCACTTTCCAGTTGTGCATCTGACACATGGCCCTTTCGCCTGAGCTGGTGTCTAGCACAGAATCTTCTTACAGACATCACTGAGCATCTCGGCACACCTGCCTGCTGAAGCGCCGCGGAAATCTCTGCGTGTGTTTTGCCATCCTCAAACAGCTGCTTAATTACAGCAAAATATTCCTCCAGTCCGGCCATGATTCCTTTTGTTTATTTTTTCCCCTAGTAACGACTACTTCCGGGTCAGACAACTAAATGATATCAAAAATAGCAAAATCGGATGAAACGGTCGTTATCCGTTTTTTCCATTTTTCATTTGAGCACAAAATCGGGAAATGGAAAAACGAACCGTTATCCGTTTTTCATTTTGGTTTTGAAAATGAAAAACAAAAAAACGAGTGGTTTTTTTGTTTTTTCATTTTTGGTTTTAAATTGAAAAACGAATGAACGAATGATACACGGATTCTTCTCCATACCTTTCTCTGCACGTCATTCTGATACAAGTTCGTCTTTGTTCCATCTGACCAGAGAACTGGGCTGGCTTTTTCCGATATTTTCTGGCAAATTCTAATCAGATCTTCCTGTTGTTGTTACCAATGGTTTACAACTTCCTGTTAAATCTGTATTTATATACATGAAAGTGTCTTTTGATTTTAGATAGGGATGCACCGATACCGATACGAGTATCAGCATCGGCTCCAATACTCAGTGTGTGTACTTGTACTCGTAAAAGTAATCCGATACAAATGCACCGATACCACTTACGGCCGTGTGACATTCTCAGTTCAGTGCAGCAGGTACGAGGAGGAGGAATAATATGTGGGGAGTGTGAAGAGTGTAGAGATTTTTCAAAATAAATGATGGTGATAAACGTACCGCTGACTGCAAGTAACGTTAAAGACACAGACAGATACAGATGCAGCATTCTGTCCATCCTCTGCGAACATTCCATCCATTTACCAGGTGCTCGCAGATGCGTAAACAGAATGAGAATACCAGCGGGTGTACGGAGCGGTGTGGACCGCCGCCAACAGAAGTGACGATGAAACTTATCGCTCATTTCTCTTTTCTCTACCTGCTGAAGCTAAGCTTTTAAACCTTACCAGCAAAAACATTGCAATATTAGTATCACATTAGTGTTACCTCTGTCGTCTCCATGTTTGTTATTACTGACTTTCTTCTTCTTCTTCTCAAAAAAACTTTACTCTTCTTCATGGTATTTGTCCAGTATGGTTAATTCAGAGCGGCGCCCCCTGGTGGATTAATTGACAAACGCTCATTCCAACACATTAAATGTCAGTAGCAGCACTTTGTTCCAGTCAGACTAATGACAACAACAATAAAGCACATTTACAAAAGGAGCTAAAAACTGGAATGGGATTATTAAGTACTCGTACCGGTACTCTGTATCGGCAAGTACCCAAATGTAAGTACTTGTACCAGTACTCAGTCTGGAAAAAAGTGGTATCGGTGCATCCCTAATTTTAGACATCAATAATGACGTGTCTACCTCCCCAAGTGTGTTATGGACTTGGATGGATGTTGTAAAAGAGCTCAGTTTTTTTTTTCTTCGACACCAAAAGAATACTGTAATCATCCCATTTAGTTGACTTCCATGGTTTTTCAGGTCTTTTTGTATTGCTGAACTCATGAGTAGAATATTTGCTTTAGCAATCTACCAAATTGTTGATTTGACCACTCCTAAAGTTTTTGTTATCTCTCTGTAAGATTTATTTAGATTTTTGGTAAATGTAATGTCTTTGTTAAACCTCTCAAGTTAAGCTGAAACTTCACATTTCAATCACACATTGGTTACTTCATTTCAAAACTACTGTGATGATGTACGAAGGCAACATTATAAAGTTTTTTTTTTATCCATTTCAAGATACTTTTGGATCTGATTGTATGAAGAAAATATCTACTTTCTATCAGAAGAATATATGTGTGAGTGAATGTTAGAGATGTAACAATTAGAGATTTTGGTGGTACAATTATTGTCAGAGAAATAATCGCAGTTTCACAATTACTACGATTATTTTGCACAAATTTATTTCACAACAGTACTTATTAGAGCTGTCACTTTTTATTCAAACTTTGAACACTCATTCGAGCACGAGGTGAAAAGTTTGAAATTGAACTGTAATTACTTGTTTGAATGTTGGCTGTAGTCTCTACATGTACATCAGACTATTTATACAGTTTGCCTTGCAATCAAACAGAGTGTATTTACTGCATCAATTCACAAGTTAACCCTCCCAAAGCTTGTATGACAGTCTGACATGGAGAACAATGGCCTTTACTCTACCAAAGCTATGCAGCCAGATTGTTGTGAATGGGTTGCGCTGTGGTAGCCTGAAGCTGCGTAGACGACAGTAGCTCTATGGAAACTAAAGTGAGCCCGCATCAAAAAATATACTTAGCGCCATTAAAAATGCATGCGTCAGAATAATATGTATATTGGAGATATATTAAATTAATTGGTTTGGGGTTACCTTCATATTAAAGAGGGAAGCATTGTTCATTAGAGAATGACTTGTGGACAAATTGTGATCAATTTAATATGGCTATTCAGGGCAATGAATACAGGTACTCAGAAATTGATGTGTCATCATTCAATATCGGGTGTGTCCACCTCTGGCTTCCAAACAAGCAGTGCTGCAACAACGCATGGAACTGACGAGTCTCACGATCCTGTCCTAAGGGATCTGATCTGATCTGATTGTACTGCGATGACAGCGCAGACGGTGAGTGACTTCACCACGGCTTAGACCTGCTCGTAACATGCCAATGGCACGTTCTCTCTGTTGTATCGTAAGTCGTGGCATTTTGAGCTGGCAAAACCATTTTGGCGTTTTCTTTGCTGCCTTTATATCAGCTATTGACCACATCTAAAGTTACCTGTCAAGCGTGACTCTGTACAAGAGATTCGACTCAATGTCTGACATTAAGTGATTAGTCCAAACACTGACATCGCGCGCATCAGGAATGAAAAAAAATACAGCTGTTAACTGTGTTACTCATCTCGTGAGCAACATATACAAAATAGGCACCTGAGCAAATCATTTTCTGGAAATTACACCACGTCTGGGCCGTGCATTTTTAATGGCATTAAGTATATTTACAGTCAAGACAATTCAGAAATATGTACACCCCTCACAGCGAACCTTCACTGGGTGAAATTTGCTGTGCACTTCATCATGTCTGAACATAAAAGCGAATAACGACAGACAGTCAGCTTGTTCCTTCTCTGTCATTTTCAATTGTGGAATGTTGAATACAATGCTTGTGTAACGTAGCTTTTGTTCCGTGCAGGAAGCGCATATTGGCATGTCTTTGGTTTGGCTCTTAAGCTACTGCACTGTATGAGACGGTTTTTGGCAGCCTTGATGATGAATTAACCATGATGCTTAAAATCACGATTAATCGTAACACCATGTCATCATTACAACCCTAGTGAATGTATACGTATTCATCCAGGAGAATGAAGTAAACCATCTCTATAAAAAACACAACGTCACAACTCACTCAGTGATGGGAATCCCAGCTCTTTAAGGAGAGCTGACTCTTTCAGCTCCCAAGTGGCTCCTCAGTTTTTTGTTGCTTAAATTCATTTATCACTAAAAATAAAGTAAAATTACGTGTGCCATGGATTACTAATGTACAAACCATGCATTATATTGAACGTCTATATGGCTTGTGGAACAGAGAGCTACAAAAATGCATTTTAAAGTACAAAAATAAATACCTTACATATTCTATTTGGTTGCAGCTCTCTCTCTCATGCTCAGTGCGGATCTTATGAACTTACTTAATATTATGGATCTGTAGCGCCCTTAGAGTGAACCAGTATAGGAGAGACACCAATAACTACTAGGTTCGGTAGAGGAGATGATAGATTTGGAATGACTTGTAAAATGATAGAAAATAAAAGTACAATAATAAAACCCCAAAATAAAATAGAGCTCTTTCCCCAAAAAAGTATGACTAGAGTTCAGTTTGGTTGTTTTTTACTCTTTTTAGTTGCAACTGTTGCTACTCGGGTAGTGTATTATGATCTACTTGAGCCTTACCTGGATCCAATGTAAACAGTTCAGTCCAAGGTCCTCAGTGGAGGATGCTTCTGGCTGGCCACACCGGTAACACCACTCGCAGTCACCATGGGCTGGACTCGCCATCAGATTTCAAAGATCACTATAAAACCAATCTACACAAAGTGTGCAGAAAATAAATATTCTGTTCCTGTTCTTATAACTATGTTTCTATCTGAAGAGCATTAGAATTTAAAATCCAAATGATATAATGACAATCATATCCAAATAAATGAATGTACATTTTAGTACTCTGGTATTTTAGCATAGTCATCTTTAGGGATGGGAATCGAGAACCAGTTCTTTTTGAGAACCGGTTCCCAATAGCTCGATTCCTTGGAATCGTTTGCCTGCCTGCTTAATGATTCTGCTTATCGATTCCGCCGTAGTTGCGCATGCGCGATTATGTCACGCGCACGCTGCATTGTTTTGGTCAGAACGTAGCCAACGTGGTGTTGAGGCAGAAACGGTCTAAAAAGACGACACCAGGGCCACTTGTAACACTTACAAAGCTTCCATGTCTTCAAAAGGGTGGAATCCCTCCAATATGCTCAAACATTTGTCCACAGCATGTGGTTCATTTACAGGAATGTCACGTACATGATACACTACTTAGCAGCGCTTGTGAATGTAGCGGCAAAGTGAACGCCGGGCCCAGTTACGATTCCGGTGCGGGCAACAAACATTCTGCCCTTCAAATACAAGTTTCTGAAGGTAGGGGAAAGGAAATGAGGTGCACAACAATGGGAGACGAGCCGAGCCGAACCAGTTCCACGTAATAGAAATGCGGCAATAGAGGAAGTAGTAAAGCATCTTTAGTTTCACTTACACTGCACCCCCCCCCCCCCCCGCCTTGAACCAGGCCTAGCATCATCTGTTATTATTATTTGTACATATTGTATATGTTATTTTTTCTGTGCAGAGATGGAAATATAACAGACAGTTAACGCAAACACTCTTTTATTCCCTCACCCAATGAGAATCGATAATAGAATCGATAAGGAATCAGATTGATAAACAAAATCAATAGTGGAATCGAAATTGTTAAATTCTTAACGATTCCCATCCCTAGTCATCTTACAAAGTTATGATGATTTACCAAGTAATTTTTAATAGTAACGCACATTATGACATCATAACAGTAATAGAATCCTATTTTTAACAAATAAAAAACATTGGATAACATGAAAATGTAAGTTACCATATTCCCTTAATCAGAGTGAATTATTTATCATCCCTTTTTAACCATGTTGGCTTTAAAATGTATTTAAGAATAACAATGAAGTCCCTTTTTTATTTATACCAGTATTTACATATCCAGTGCTTCCTGTGGAATTGATCTGTTGGTGTGGTGGTGCATGTAGTTCGGTGGGGGAGGGGTTGCACGCGCGTGCGTTTCGGTCAGCTACTGTGCGCGTGTGTCGGTTTCCCTCTTACTTATAATACTATGGGAGTACACGGCGGGGTAGCCCCCCCACCCCAGAAATTAAAGTAAAAGTTTACCCTCATTTATCTTTTCCCTACCTCCTCAAGCTTCGCAAACTTTCATTTAAGGGGCAGAACGTTTGGCCAAGACTATTTTTAGATTATACGTAAGTATAATAAGTCTAATGAGATGGTGATGATTTTTTTTGTATGAAATGTTTGGTGTGGTGCCACGGCAAAACCTTACCAGGGAAACACTGCATAACATCTGTGATTTTACAACCAAAACCATCTTATTGTGGTTTTAAGTAACCCTCCCAGCCAAACCGTTGTAGTTTTTATCAAATGAAATCATTTTAAGAGCACCAGCTTTCACAAAAGTCATGCTAACCCCTGGCCTAAACAGGAGCATTGACCGTTACACATTAGCGGCTAGCGCTAGCATGAACATGCTCGCTTTGTCTAGTCATAAAACACAATTTGCAGTGATACAAAGCGGACTAGAGCAGGTGAAACGTTATGACAAGGTCACATAAGTCCTTTTGTTTTTTTAAGAATGATATCTGGCATGTAAAGTCAAGCTCATAGCATGACATTAGCTAACAGCAAACACATACACTCACCAGATTTCGACAAGTAATTTCTCAACAAGTAGTCGCTTCCACAGCTCACAGGTGTTTGTCAATGTGTAAAACCTGTTTACAACAAATTATTAGTATTTATAAGCCTGAATATTTGATGTTATTTGAAGACTTTTTTGAAGCCCTGAGGAACTGCTCTGAAGTGAAATGACCATGAACACACGTCAAGGCTGAAGTTACTCAGAGCGCAACAGCACACCCTACTGTACAGTGTGGGTTCTGCAACTTCAATTACATACACATGTTTAATAGCCCATTATCTCATATGGGTTAAAGATTTATTTGCTATAAATGACACAACTTCACCATGTCAAGGAGTCATATACTCTAATATGTGTGTATGGTACCTACATCTAAACTACATATCCATTAACACTGTTAAATCAGAAGAGAATGGGCTATAATAAATTGCACTGCAGCACATGGGTCTGTGTCGATACATCTGTGAACGAAGCCTGTGACATTTATTAAGCTGACCAAGTCCTCCCCCTGGAGCAGAGCCAGATGTAAAAAACACTCACTAAATTTGATAACAATCCGTAAGGTGTGCTGGAAGAGGGAAACATCTAAAACATGCAGGACAGTAGCTCTTGAGGACCAGGGTTGGTGATCCCTGCAGAAGAGCAAGAATGTGTGGCCTGAACAGAAAAAATAGAGCAAATAAAGATTTACAGTGCTTTTCATTATTTTTCATACTCAACAAAAAAAAAGTGCATTATTCAGTGTTTTTCAACCTTGAGGTCGGGACCCCACATGGAGTCACCTGGAATTCAAATGGGGTTGCCTGAAATTTTTAGTAATTGATAAAAAAAAAAAAAACAAAACTTACTAATAAAAAATATATGATGAGTTGAGAGAGACAATCCCAATATATCAAAGAAATGATAAACTGTGAAGCTGAAACTGAAGCACTGTGGTACTGTTTATCTTTCAAATGTTCATTGTGGTCAGTTTCAGATGCTGCAGCTCTTTCATAATTCATAGTTTGAGTTCTTGTTTGTTCAGTATTAATTGTCAGCCTTGTAAATCCAAGCTGGACTGACTGTACATGTCCTGACCAAGGAAAATAAAATTTTCCCTTTGTGCAGTAATCTACACCTGGCTTTTCTGCCTCCGTCCATAATAATATACATTATATAGACTAAATGTTGTCTAAAATTAACATTTATTTGCAACATATGCTCCGTTTACACAACATGGTGTCGGCTCGACCTGCCTTGGCTTGGCCTTTTTGCGTTTCCATTATGAAAAAGGACCTGGGATCTGGTACTACTTTTTTGGTATCACCTCTGCCGAGGTTCTACAACCGGGGACCAGATATTAAGCCATGACGTGTAAGCACTGCAGACCACTGATTGGTCAGAGAGTTTTCTCTGTGGCCCGCCGTTTTACAAAAAACAGGTGTGGAAGTGGACAGTAAATATAGCGGTACATGAATTCACATGATAACAGCCCAAAACTACACCATGGTCAGTCGAGCAGATTCAGTCTTTGGTGGCTGATGTAAAAATTCAGACGAGACAACACACAACGAGTGAGTTTTCAGCAACTCTCTGAGCAGACGACACGGAAATAACACGCCACATCGCTATGACGTCCAGTTACTGTAAAGTCAGTAGTATCTTGTAATGGAAACGGTCTCCAGGAATAGGACCTGGTACCCGAGTTGAGCTGAGCCGAGTTGAGCTGGTTCCACGTGGTGGAAACTCGTCTATAGTATAGCAAACTATTACACGATCAAAAACAAATTAATTTTAGCAAAAACAATGTCTCTGTTTAGAATGTCTGGGGCCGCCAGAAATTTGTGATGTTAAAATGGGGTCACGAGTCAAAAAAGGTTGGGAACCACTGCCATAATTCATAAAAAAGCTCCTCAGACTTGTTTACCCCACCTGCTAGTTTTGATCTTCTGTTTGAATGTATTTATTTTTAGAGCTCAGATGGAATCTGACTGGAAACTGCACATTTAATAATGACTTTACAAACAGTTTTGTATTATCCTTTGCTTAATCCAATCACATACACACTAAAAATTAGACAAATTCATAAACATTTCAAGAGGTCATTTTGTTCATCTACAATCATCTGATGTACATTATGTGATGCTGGAGTGAAAAATACTGAGAGTATTTTTGTTTGTTAATTCTGTTTAGTAGTATTATTCCTGATGTTTCAGAAAAATCACTGAGGTTTGATATGATGATGCAGTGACATTTTATCATCATGAAATCCATTTAATGCTTGCCAGATTCACTGCACCATAAATGACTTCATGATATTATTGATTGTTGATGTGGTATGACTGGAGCGGTGACTGCATTTTGTGTTTTGAATTTCCCCTTGGGAATTAATAAAGTAAATCTATCTATCTGTCTATATTTATATCATATTAACTCCTTCCTCATAGGGAGCATATCACACCTCATTGTTTGAGTTCAGAATACTTCAAGGATAGTTAGTTCTTACATATCAACATAATCCTAGTTTTGAGTGTAAATCAGCTGCTTCTCATTCCCCTTTAGCTGTTGTGCCATCGATAAAATCATGAACATAATGCCAGATTTTCAAGATGATTCTGGTGATCCTGGAGGAATGACTTAAATTTTGCCTACATCAATATGTTTTGGCAAAAAGGACATGGTTTCTCATGGGTTTATGCTTAATGTTTGCACTGCTGTGGTGTTTTAACCTTTAGTGACCCTTTTAGTTTGGAAATTGTGCTGCTTGATCGGGTCTTATCGGTCACTATGTACACTTCCCCTATGCTTAGCTGAGGCCACTTTATGTTCAGAATTACATTTATCAGTTACAATTAAATTGCGTGAACATAATTTCTTTGAGATAACATTGCCAATAGAGAAGTAATGTCTGGGATTTGCAGGACACCAGTTTTGCAGTGTCCTCCAACAGTTGAACATGCATCTGGAAAGGACTAGAAATTAACAGGGATGCACTGATACCACTTTTTTCCAGACCGAGTACGAGTACTTACATTTGAGTACTTGCCGATACCAAATACCGATACGAGTACTTAATAATCCCGTTCCAGTTCTTAGTTCCTTTTGTAAATGTGCTTTATTGTCGTTGTCATTAGTCTGACTGGAACAAGGTGCTGCTACTAACATTTAATGTGTTGGAATGAGCGTTTGTCAATTAATCCACCAGGGGGCGCCGCTCCTAGTTAACCACACTGGATAAATACCACGAAGAAGAGTAAAGTTTTATGAGAAGAAGAAAGTCAGTAATAACAAACATGGAGACGACAGAGGTAACACTAATGTGATACTAATATTGCAAAAATTTTGCTGGTATGGTTTAAAAGCTTAGCTTCAGGAGGTAGAGAAAAGATAAATGAGTGATAAGTTTCGTTTTCACTTCCGCTGGTGGCGGTCCGCACCACTCCATACCTCCATAGTATTATAAGTAGGATGGAAATTGGCCGAGTCCTGGGTACTTGTCCTAAATCTGTCAGTAGTTTTTCTCTAACTCACACAGTCGCGCTTTGAACAGATCCTCTACCTCCACGGTTCCGATTCTGGTATTCTCCGTCTGGGTACGCATCCGTGAGCACCTGGAAAATGGATGGAATGTACGCAGAGGACGGACAGAATGCTTCGTCAGTATCCGTCTGTGTCTTTTAATGTTACTTGCAGTCAGTGTTACTTTTATCACTGTCATTCATTTTGAAAAATCTCCACACTCTTCACACTCCCCACACATTATTCCACTGCCACGTACCTGCTGCACTGAACTGTGAATGTCACACGGCCGTAAGTGGTATCGGTGCATTTGTATTGGATTACTTTTATGAGTACGAGTACAAGAACACATACTGAGTATTGGAGCTGATGCCCGATACTGGTATCGGATCGGTGCATCCCTAGAAATGAAATATACACTCCAGGCAAACTCTTTCCAGGTCTCTGATAACAGTTGTATCATTGACTAAACTTTTTAAGGCCAAGATTCTATCGCATAGATGAGTCCGTGATTTAGACTTCAGAATTAGTATTCTTGCATTAGTGTTTATTACCTATGATATGTCAATGATGTAAGGCCTCCAGAGTTCAATGAAGTGCTTCTCATACTTATGTTAGTGTTTAATGAGATCCATGGAGGGTGACACAGTTAAATAAAAACATCTCATACCCGCTTCCCTTTTCAATACTGCAGGCAAATATACACTTAATCCTGTACATATGAATAGACAGAACAGACTGGACAGACTGGGTGATTCGTGTACAGCTATGTGATTTTCTTGCTTTATCGATGACCAGTTTTGACAAAATTAATGGCTAACAAATTGAATACAACATACATAATAATTGATGCATACGGTGAAGTGAACATATACAGATATGTCTATTTTGTGATAATATTTACTGCATATGTATTAATAATTTGCAGTAATTTTACTATTGTATGTCTTATCTGGATTCATGAAAATCTCCATGAGCCTATGTATGTTTTCATTGCAGCTTTGCTACTTAACTCTGTTCTTTATAGCACTTCCATCTACCCAAAGCTGCTGATTGACCTTTTATCTGAGAAACAGGTCATATCTTATTCAGCTTGTCTTTGTCAGTTTTTTATGTTTTACACATTTGGGAGTTCTGAATTCTTACTGTTGGCAGCCATGGCTTATGACAGGTACGTGTCTATATGTAAACCTCTGCATTATACAACAATAATGACAAAAACAACCATCAGTTTATCACTCATTTTAGCCTGGTTTCTGCCTGCTTGTCATACACTACTTCCTGTGCTTGTAATGGTCAGTGATGATATAAAACTTTGTGATTTCACTTTAAAAGGCATTTTATGCAATAATTCACTCTATAAACTCTACTGTGAGAGTTCACAAGCTCTCACTATATCGGGTGGAGTTGCTCTGATAAATGTTGTACTTTTTCCATTGCTTTTCATTTTATTTACATACTCAAAAATACTTTTAATATCCTATAAAAGTTGTGCAGAAGTCAGAAAAAAAGCTGCTCAGACTTGTTTACCCCACCTATTAGTGTTATTGAGCGTCTTCTGTTTAGGATCATATGATATTATTATAGTTCGTATGGAATCTGACTTTCCAAAAACTGCCCGTTTAATAATGACTTTACTATTAATTCTCTATCACCCCTTGTTTAATCCGATCATATATGGACTAAAAATGAAAGAGATTTCTATGCACCTCAAGAGGTTGTTCTATTCATCTAAAATGATCTGATGTAGGGTGTGTAGTGCTAAAATGAGTACTTCTGAAAGTAATACTCTTTAAACTACATCCACAAAAAGTATTTAAAGATGTTTTGATGATTCTTTGTTTTTGTTTTTTTTGTTTTTTTTTTTGTTTTTTTTTAAGAATTTGTTCTTTACTATACTTCTTTCACAAAGGACAGGAAAGGTAAAGGAAAGAGAGGGCTTTTTTTTTTTTTTTTTTGCAACAGAAGGCCTCATGTGTGTATAGGGGCTCTACCAGCTTACTCCCCACAGTTAAACTGAAGATGGATACTGTGTAACTGGTGTGTTTTCTCACCTATTAATTTTTTGACAGTTTTAATTTTGATGTTTCAGGGAATTAACTAAATGCTTGTAAAACATTTTACTCCTCCACTTCTGACTTCAAGCTCTTTATGTTTACCGCGCCTTCCTTGAATATATGAAAAGACTTATAATTACAAGCTTTTATCATCAGTCAAGAAACTGGAAGGAAGGAAGTTAGTGGATTATGGCATGTGGTTGCTGCTGTGCTAAGCATGACAGATTTTAGTCTGAACATCTACCTTTCCATCATACTTTTTATTACCCCACCCTCCAAAGGGGGGGCAAGGGGTATTGTTTTTTGTTCTGTGTGTTTGTTAACACTTTAGCAGCAAAACTGTTGGTTGAATTCATACCAAATTGGGTTTATAGATTGCCAGTGACAAAGAAAAGAGGTCGTTACATTTTGGAAAGGTAGGCCAAAGTTCAAATTTTTTATGATTTAAAAAAAAAAAAATCATCCCTTCTATATTATAAAAGCCAAGTGGCCTCTGTGTGTGCATATAATAATAATAAGACATTTTATTTGTATAGTGCTTTTCGTGGTACTCAAAGACACTTGACATAAAGCAGATAAAAACAGATACCAAACACATTAAAAACAGATAAAAAGCAGGTGCAAAAGGCAGGTATATGAATATAAGACAATTAAACATTAAAAATAATCTTAAATAAGTGAGTTTTTAACAGGGATTTGAGGGTATTGAGGTCAGAGCAGTGTCGGATGGTAGGTGGGTGGGAGTTCCAGAGGGTTCAGAGCAGCAACAGAAAAAAGCTCTGTCCCCTCAGGTTTGGTGCTTGTGTGTGTGTGTGTGTGTGTGTGTGTGTGTGTGTGTGTGTGTGTGTGTGTGTGTGTCTGGGGATTCACACAAAATCCAGAAAGAGAGTTTGGGATACCTATGCGTTTTTGGTCGAGGAAGAGACTAGCAAAAATGACAAGTTGAAAGGACCAATATTTGGAAAATATTAATAATTGTGGAATACAACAGCCTTACAATCACGTTGCTATACTTATAATGCTTTGGCGGTGACTGCTGGACAAATGCGGTACAGCATGCACAAATACACGACAGCATGAAAATGATTACATCTAGAACTCGTGGATCCCCGCGGGTCAATGCACTAGTTTACTTATAATGAGTGAAATACATGCGAGGGGCGGGGCTTATTGTGCTTGGCACCACTTGTGTTACATCTGAGTATGGTTGGCTGAAATGCTGGAGAAAAAGTTACCAAGTTAATGCTGTTACTAGCAGACTTGGGGAGAATTTTTAGTTTACACAAGTGGACCGAGCAGGTTTTTGCTGTTGTTGTGCAGTAATGTGGGACAGAGTCCTTTAGGCTGCATCACAGTTTACATCCCAGGACAGAAACACTAGGTGTGATGTGATGTCACTATAGAACTTCTTTGTCTTCTACCTAGGTATATACGTCTATCACATATTCATCCTGTGTTGCAATAAAATCCAGATGCAGTAGGCTTTCATTCATGGTGGGCCAAGCATTACATAAGATCAGCTTTATAAAATCCCATGAGCAAATTCAGTTAATAGCCCAATAGTGAAGGGGATTATCTCTATGGTCCAGGATAGTCTATATCTGATTATGAGTGACTTAAGGAGTCTCCAGGGGATCTGGCCTCTTTCCAGTTAATGAACCGTCCTTTTCCATTGTTTCAATCAACCATCTTGGGTCTCATTGATCTTAATGTCAGGTGATCTAGATATGTGTATGCATGTGCCAGTGTACAATTCTCCACCCCATGAATGTTAACTAGCTGAATAGGTTGTTTTAGAGCACCAAACATTCATTACAATTTCAATAGTCTTGAGAGTGTTTTGGTAAGAGACCCTTCTTTTCACTTCAGTTACCAAAGGCTTTAGTCAGATCCTTATACTCCCTTTCTGTCCATAATTATACACACCACAATAGCAGTGTTGGAGTAATTCTGGACGTGACGGGACTCAGAGCTGCACTTGAAGTTAGCTGCATACACGCTAAATAAGAAGGAAATTAAAACAGCCCCCGTGTTGCCCTAGGCCTGCACAGTATTGTCCCAGAGAAGCAAGCTTGAATAACTATGTCAGGAACTTGTCAGGAACAGTGTCTATGAAAAGTATTCACACCTTGGATGTTTAAGATTTTTATTGCTTTTATAAATGGAATCATGGTCAATATAAATTAAGACATTTTTTTTTTTTTAAAGTGTAAAGTAGGGATAGTGAATATGTTTGTAGAAGGATGGTGAAGATAGAGGTACCAGGCAAGAAGCAAAAGAGAATATTTATGAATGTGATAAAGCAGGATGTGAAGGTAGATGGTGTGAAAGAAGATGCAGGAGACAAGGTCAGATGGAAGTAGATGAGATGATGATTTAACCCATAAAGACCCAGTGTGACTTTTGTGGTAGTTCCCAAATTAATTTTACTCTCTATTTCACCTTGTTTAAGTGATTCATTGCCATTTATTGTATATTATCCACTGTATTTTGCACATTTTTCAGTAAAAATCATGTATTTTCTCATATTCAATTCACTAATCGTGTAGATGTTGAGATAAATTCAGATTAAAGTTGAAGGTTATTATATCCGAAACAGAGAAAACTGAAAGAAAGGGTGACTTTTTCAGCAAATATATCAATAACTGAACATAACCCAAGTGTCTCCATCCACTGTCATTGATCAAACTCCATGGGTTTTACTGGTGAATCAGTGTTGGAGCAGATGACTGTTCCCACGGTAACTACAGAGCCTTTGAACGTCCAAATGGGTCATATCTGATGACCATGGAAAGATGACAAACTGTATTTTACACCAATTATTTACATAGGATTAGTAGATCAAAAGGTATTAAACAGTTTTATCAGTAGATAGTTTTGGTTGATGGTGGATTTTTGGGTCTTTATGGATTAAAAAAAGAAATAAAAATAATAATGAATACTCTTTAATGTCAAAGTGAAAACACATTTCTATAAAGTAATTCCAATTAGTTCAAGTACATACACATTTGAAGCTCAATGTCCGTGTAAAGGCCACATGTATTGTTGGTTAGAATGAGCAACAAGAAGCAACACAATTCCTGATGGAAATTACAATAAGAAATCAAAACAATACAGGCTGGATTTATTCCTTTTGCATTTTCCAGGCAAACCCCACTTTCCGAGATGTTTGGTGCACTGTTTATCTCTATGGAATTTTTGACCTGTCCATCCAAACTGATTTAAGTAGTGTAGAGTAGCTTAGGATAATTCACAAGTAGAGACCAGTTACTAGGTTCAGAAGGATTACAATAGGGTCGGGTCAAGGGAAAGTCAACATATATGATCAAAATCCAAGTTATTCTTAGGATTTACTGCATAGACTCATGTTTTAACTTAGTTTTTGAAACTGTTTTCCAATTTCAATTGATTCAGTAGAAAAAAAGTTATATTATATGGCAAAAAAGATGTCACAGTGAATGTCTCCTGTAATCAGAACCAAAGGTGGTGCAGTCAAATATTGCATGTGCAACTTTTTTTTTTTTTTTGGCCAGACCGTGCACTTTACAGTTCTAACACAGATGACAGCCTTTGGGCTTGGCTCCAAATAGACCTCACTTTCATATACTTACATTCACCCTGAACATATTGAGTCAACAATTGTTTCTCATCCATATTATTTGGAACACCTAATTAATTTGATGCCACCATTGTAAGTAAGTAAGTAATTTGGTGGTCTGTCTCAAATTTTTTCCTCTTTTTGTCAGAAGTCAAAGTAGAAGACTTCTGTGTCTAATAGGTCTGTGTGATATTTCATTCACGGTCAATTTTAATTTCCAATTTCTGGATTTTCAGTTCATAGTTTTGTTTTTCTGACAATATCCAACTCGTAAACTACTGGCTTCAAAACGACAGTTCAGAAGCCAGAAGGTGACGGCACAGTTCCACTGATCACCAGTTATATTATACAGTCTGCGATTTAGGCATGGCTCTGGAAAATTCTGTCATTGTCTTATTACACAGATCCCTGTTTATTTATATATATATATATATATATATATATATATATATATATATATATATATATGTATTTATATATATATGTATTTATATATATATATATATATATATATATATATATATATATATATATATATATATGTATAAATATATATATATATATATATTTTTTTTTCCCCAGTGTTTTTAACTGTCTTCAGCCAGTACTGATGAGGGTAAAAATGGAGGCAGCAAGTGTTTGCATGGGTCACAGATTATGTCTCTAAAAGGCCACAGCATGTGAGACTTGATGACTATGTCAGGTGTGATAATGTGTGACACTGGAGTCCCTCAGGGGTCTGTGCAGTCACCCCTTCTTTTCACTCTGTGGATTTGTACCTGTGCTGAGCTTTACCATATTGTTTTGACAGACCCTTCGTACCATGGACACTAAGGGCCTGATTTACTAAAGGTTTGCGTGTGTAAAAACATGCGCAAACTTGACTGCGCATGCAGAAACATGTTGACGCTAATCTACTAACAGGGCGCACCGAGGTTTGCACCTCTCAAATGGGCAAAATAGCTCACGCAACCCATTTAGTGTGTTTGCTCTGATGAATATGCAATATGGGCGTTTCTGCCAGAACACGCAAAGTAATTGGGAGGAGTAAATGCAAATATTTATTTAGCGTGATTTACCAAACCTGAAACTGATTGCGGTGGCTGATTTTGCGTCTATATTTAGCGCGTCTGAAAGGCAGGTTTTAACTTCGTGCAAAACTGGCTGCAGTAGTTGTGGCGAGGAAGAGGCATAGGCACAATGCAGAGAACCAATCTGATCTGATCACATCAACATTTTTGGAATGACAGAAGAAAAAAAATAATTTGAGACATATGGCCCCCCACTTTATGGGCCTGCCCCCCACGCCTAGTTCCACCAGTGGCGCATCACATCAGGCCAGGATCAGCTACTGAGAGACGTCTCTGTCTCTCTCTCTCTCTCTCTCTCGCACCGCATGCACGCAAGGGGTTCTAGCGCTGCACAACACACACACACACACACACACACACACAGGGCTGTCCACGGTGTTGTGACTGGGCTCCTGAACCGCCTATATAAGCACTGATGTGGAGGGTTCTCTCTCATGCCCACGGACTTACAAGTTTTCATTCACCATACAGAGCAACATAAAGACAGAAGGTATTTATTTCACTAATAACACACTTCACCACTGATAAACAACAACAGAGAAATACCTATTCACCCCTCTGTGTGGAAAAAGAGCAACATCATATTTATGAGTGCTAGGATATCCCAGAGCAGTTTTTACAGCGTACTGTCTCCATGACGACAACCAGTAGCGCACACAAAATCCTCATTTGATTAGGGCGGTCTCCAAGACTTTGGTCATTTGCGCAGGCAATCTTAGTTGATCACCCCTGACACGCAAATCAATAGCACGCACATATTTTAGCACGAGCAAGCACATTTGCACCCGTTATTTGCGATCTTAGTAAATCAGGCCCTAAGACTTTACAATTATTTCCATGAGTTAGGACTAGTGGGCAACAATCGTGGTGGCCGATATTGCATGTATGCTTGTACGTAAAGGCCCAGTTTACACAAGTCTCTTGGGTGAAAATGACAAAATATTTTATCTGATGTGCCTTTCGTTTAGATGATGGGGGTTGAAAACACCCAAAAGTGAATCCACCTTCCAGAGTGGAAATCTTAAAAATGCTCCATTCTTGCATCACTGTCTAAAGGGTTGAATACACAAAACTATGTTTTCTCATCACGTAGAGTTTACATCACAGGCATGGTGATGCCACCTACCCACCTAATATGCATACTACATTCATTTCACACACTTTTGCATGTCTGTCTGCATGCAGATTTCCTCCCAAAACGCACATCTAAACGTGGAATTAAAAGTGAGAATGCAACGCCAATGTTGAGTTTTCGGTTCAGATCATTACTGTCTAAATATAGCTTAAGAGTGTTGCCATATCTATCCAATACCATGGACCAGATCTAACTGCATCCTATGTGCATTTTGAAGGTGATCACACTTCCATTAGTGCTGTCCTCTTATGATCACATCACTCAGGGTGCATGTTAATACCTGGTATAAGCAGGGCGTTTATGCACCCCTTAAGTGGTGTGGGTGTATTAAAACCTGTACTTAATTCTGCCCACATGTGATTGCAATTAAAAAAACAAAAAGTATTTGGAAAAGCACAAGTAACTGCATAAGAAATATGTATTAAATGCACATATTTTAAATATAATCTGCATTTGGGAAATTGAATAACTTTGGTGCTAAATTTGGAATGGAACATCCACATCACAACCTGACTTCACATTGAGCTATGGTCACCAAAATAATACATTTTTAAGCTCAAATGAATGATGCAAATTTGAAGACATTCCCTGCATGTGTTAAGGTGTAAGATGTTGTATTCATAACAGACAAACATGAGGTTAAAACAAGCTTGACCTTTAGCCCTTTGCCACCAAAATAGTTTCAGTTCATCATTCCCGACAACTGAACATTTGTGCCAAATTGTAAAGCATTTCGAAGTGGCAACTGACACAGTACTGTGGCACGAAATATTGGTAGTAGGTAAATCTGACTTTAATAAAAATCAGCCACTGAGACAACGTTAAGAGTGCAGAATTCAGACCACAGCACTCAACACACTGAACTGAGAAGTCACACAGCACACCTAACATGTAGCTCCGCCCACCTTCTCCAGCCTCCACATCGAAGAACACCATAAAACAACATACAGAGTATTTAGAACAATAATTCCTATTCTATCCTATATACTATCACTAATGTGTCATTTTTTCCATCAATTGCCACAGTACTGTGGTAACAAAATGCCCAAAAGAATGAACTGAAGTATACTCCATATATCACCACAGTACTGTGGCAACAGGAGGATAATGAGTTCATGGAACAGTGTCTGTGATTGGCTCTAGTACAAATGCCAACATTTGATTGGCTCTGTGGCAACAGACACACCTATAGTTTGTGCCACAGTACTGTGGCAGTAGCCATTGCCAAAACATTTTCCCCAGGGCCTACTTGAGAATTTATCTTCATAAGAATGGACACAGAAGAGGTCAACGTATCCTTGACCTTTGACCACCAAAAGCATCTTCATTCATCTATGCACAGATGACAATGTTTCTGCAAAGTTTTGCAAAACTATCCAACATTCCCTGAGGTACTGTCAATGAGTTCAGGCCTCCAGCATTTACAGGTTATTCACACTATTTGCTGGTGTTTAATGAGGTCCACAGAGGCTGATGCAGCCTAATAAAGGACGTCCACAGTCACAGCTCACTTTCACAGCTTTGGAAATGAGCATGCACCGATACAGCTGAAGCTGAGGAGCATGAGTAGGACATTGCAGTACAGATGAAATGTTATGGTATTCTTCAAAGTGAAACCTTTCTGTTGAATTATTGATTGTGAACAGTGCTTATTTAATCCACATGTTTTATTAATCAGTCAACATTTCTGACAGTTATGGAGGATGAATTAAATACTACATATATAATGTTCGATGGGTATGTTGAACTACATAAATATAGATATGTCTATTTTTCAGTCATGTTTATAGTATATATATTAATAATCTGCTGTAATTTTACCATTGTTTGTCTGATTTGGATTCACCAAAACCTCCATGAACCCATGTATATTTTTATTGCAGCTTTGTTACTTAATTCCGTCCTTTTCAGCACTACGATCTACCCAAAGCTGTTGAATGACTTTTTATCTGTAAAACCTATGATATCTTATTCAACTTGTCTCTTTCAGTTTTTTTTTTTTTACACTTTGGCAAGTTCAGACATCTCACTTCTGGCAGCCATGGCCTATGACAGATATGTTTCTATTTGTAGACCTTTACAGTATACAACTATCATGACAAAGACAACCATGAGTGTCTCTCTGGTTTTAGCGTGGCTCTTGCCTGCCACTCACATTATAGTGCTGGTAAAGCTCAGCGCTGATATGACACTTTGTGATTTCACTATAAAAGGAATCCTCTGTAACAACTCCCTTTATAAACTCGGCTGTGGGACTTCAAGAGTAAGGACTATATTTGGTATTTTTGTTCTTATAAACACAGGACTCTTGCCGATGCTTTTTATACTTTTCACTTACATGAAAATATTTGTAATATCATATAGAAGCTCTAAGGAAATGCGAACCAAAGCTGCTCAGACATGTTTCCCACATTTACTGGTTTTAATCAGTTTCTTCTGTTTATGTGCATATGATGTCATTATAGTGCGGATAAAATCGGATTTTCCAAAAACTGCACGGATGATAATGACGTTACAAATAATTACGTATCATTCTTTGTTTAATCCAATCATATATGGGCTAAAAATGAAAGAAATTTATAAACACCTGAAAAGATTGTTCTGTTCAACTGCTCTGATGTGATGTATGTGATTTTTCCTCTCATTACTGAAGTAGAGATGTGATCAGACTCAAAAGGTATTTAATGTTTAACAAGTGCATTCATTCATATTTTTATTTGTTTTATTGGTGATATTTTATGCAAACAGGTTTTGTTTTATTAATTATATAAACATAATTTCACAAATGTTGAATTGTGTCTTAACAGCTTTGTTTTATGTTAGCAGTTTGCATTTCTGTATATGATGCATCAGTCTTTTAAATATATCACAGATTATATCAGAGATTGGTCCCAATAGACAATCATGCATTTTTAGTTTCTCTGCAGCATCAGCTAAAAATTGAAAAACATCTGTCTGTTTTACAGTTTGTTGATAAAGGGGGCTATGTCAAAAACTGCTGTAAAATTATCCTATATTGATATTTTTTGCAGTATTTGCTTACAAATAAACTCCCACTCCCATTAAGTCCTTTAACCCACTTCAGTCTGGATCATAACTGTTAAATATTCCTTCACTGTCAGTTCAACTTTAATCCCTTACCTGCACATTCAGAGTTATCACACTCTTTTTTATGGAAAAAAAAAACAACATAAAAATGTATCCTTTACCGCATAAAACAATGATATGATAATAATATTTCTTCCTGGATTGTTATCAGCCTGGGTTAGGTCATCGTTTGGCACTGAAACAGTGTTCACCAAACTCCCACCTATTATGAAATACAGGACCAAGGCCTCCTCTCTCTAAAACAAATAGAAAACTATTTTATATTTATAATATTTTTCACTGTTACTGAGTGAAATTTTTTAATCCTCATTAGTCTTGATCATAAATGTGAAATATTCCTAACTGGTTAACTTGAGAGTGGCACTGGGAAACAGAACATATTTATGCGTCTACGAGTGTGTAATAACTTTAAGGGAGTGTGTGTGAGGGTGAAAGTGTGTGTATGCAGGGTGTGATTTGTTGGGGGTGGTGGTGGGGATCAACCCCCCCTCTGGTTTTTACATCCTTACTTCTGCTCAATGAATTTCATCCTCGGGGGGGGACAACCCCATCAATGATTAAAAACTAACTGAAATAACAGGCAGGTTGTGACTGAGTTTTCTTCCACCTGTAGTCTACATTACTGGCACTAACTTTCACCTGAACCGAACTGTCGGCAGTCTTGAAATTTGCGAACGTCCCCATGCACATAAATACATTGTATACCTTACCTATCTCTCTCTGTATATATCAGTCTCTCTCTCTCTCTCTCTCTCTCGCTCTCAAGTGTCACTCAGTACATGTGAGGTACACACACCAGGCTGTATGAACGTATGTCTGTAGGCACCAGTGTACATGTTCAACACATGAAGACCCACATCAGAGCAAACTACTGCTACTTAACTCACTTATTTTGACATGATGTGAAATCTTAATTGATTAGGTTTTGTTATGTTTTACAGTCTGACGGAGTTGCCACTTTGCCATAAATCCTCTATCATGTTTGTGTGATCGGCCCTCATCTATGGTCCTGAAACTTCATTAGGCCATCTCCCACATCGCAGGTGTGGCTGTGGCAGAAAATTCAATGTTTCATGTATTTTTAGTTTGCATTAAAGATGAATGTTCAACTGTTCGACATGTGATAGGGCCTACCATAAACTTAAAAAAGAACTAGAAGCACTCCGAGAGCGCAGACCTCCGCCAAGGCAGATCAATGCCCCGGATTTGGATGAAAATTTCAGGAAATGTTGATACTGGCACAAGGAACAAATGATTACATTTTGGTGGTGATCGGGGGTGGGGGGGCCACTGATCTGCCTTGGCGGAGGTCTGTGCTGTCTTTTCTAGAAAAGCCCTTGTAGAGCGCAGACCTCCGCCAAGGCTGATCAGTGGCCCCCCCACCCCTAATCACCACCAAAATTTAATCATTTGTTCCTTGTGCCAGTATCAATATTTCCTGAAATTTTCATCCAAATCCGTCCATAACTTTTTGAGCTATCTTGCGCACGGACAGACAGAAAGACAGACAGACAAACCAACACCGACAAAAACATAACCTCCCTGGCGGAGGTAATTAGGCCTGTTGATTGTTTGTTTTTTCCTGATTAAAAAAAAATACATATATCCCCTTCTCTGTTTTTTTTTTTTGTTTTTTTGACAAATCGCACCCTGTGTGTATGTGTGTGTGAGTGAGGGAGGCAGAAGAGGGTCAAACTTGACCAAGTCCTTTATATGTTAAACATCACATGTAAACACAAGTACAAAGTACCAAGTCATTCAGCTCACTCTGTAATGCATCAGACTGCAATGAAGAAGACTAGGGTTTAGTTCCTGGTCGAAGTAGTATTTTTTTAAATTTTGTTTTTGTTTTTTTTTCTCCTGAAGATTTTCAAATGGCGGGGGGGTAAATTCGACTTTGATATAAATCATCCACTGGGGCAACGTTCAGAGTGTTGATTTCAGCGCACAGCACTCAATACACTGAACTGACACAGAACTAATAAGTCATATGCCACACTGTGGCATCTAACATGTAGCTCCACCCACCTTCTTCAGCCATAATCTCACTGACTCACAGAGCAAAGAACACCATAAAACAACATATAGTGTATTTAGAACAATAATTCCTATTCTATCCTATATACTATCACTAATTTGTCATTTCTTCCATCAATTGCCACAGTACTGTGGTAGCAAAATGCCCAAAAGAATGAATTGAAGTATACTCCATATATCACCACAGTACTGTGGCAACAGGAGGATAATGAGTTCATGGAACAGTATCTGTGATTGGCTCTTGTACAAATGCCAACATTTGATTGGCTCTGTGGCAACAGACACATCCATAGTTTGTGCCACAGTACTGTGGCAGTAGCCATTGCCAAAACATTTTCCCCAGGGCCTACTTGAGAATTTATCTTCATAAGAATGGACACAGAAGAGGTCAACGTATCCTTGACCTTTGACCACCAAAAGCATCTTCATTCATCTATGCACTGATGACAATGTTTCTGCAAAGTTTTGCAAAACTATCCAACATTCCCTGAGGTACTGTCAATGAGTTCAGGCCTCCAGCATTTACAGGTTATTCACACTATTTGCTGGTGTTTAATGAGATCCACAGAGGCTGATGCAGCCTAATAAAGGCCGTCCACAGTCACAGCTCACTTTCACAGCTTTGGAAATGAGCATGCACCGATACAGCTGAAGCTGAGGAGCATGAGTAGGACATTGCAGTACAGATGAAATGTTATGGTATTCTTCAAAGTGAAACCTTTCTGTTGAATCATTGATTGGGAACAGTGCTTATTTAATCCACATGTTTTATTAATCAGTCAACATTTCTGACAGTTATGGAGGATGAATTAAATACTACATATATAATATTCGATGGGTATGTTGAACTACATAAATATAGATATGTCTATTTTTCAGTCATGTTTATAGTATATATATTAATAATCTGCTGTAATTTTACCATTGTTTGTCTGATTTGGATTCACCAAAACCTCCATGAACCTATGTATATTTTTATTGCAGCTTTGTTACTTAATTCCGTCCTTTTCAGCACTACGATCTACCCAAAGCTGTTGAATGACTTTTTATCTGTAAAACCTATGATATCTTATTCAACTTGTCTCATTCAGTTTTTTTTTATTTACACTTTGGCAAGTTCAGACATCTCACTTCTGGCAGCCATGGCCTATGACAGATATGTTTCTATTTGTAGACCTTTACAGTATACAACTATCATGACAAAGACAACCATGAGTGTCTCTCTGGTTTTAGCGTGGCTCCTGCCTGCCACTCACGTTATAGTGCTGGTAAAGCTCAGCGCTGATATGACACTTTGTGATTTCACTTTAAAAGGAATTTTCTGTAACAACTCCCTTTATAAACTCGGCTGTGGGACTTCAAGAGTAAGGACTATATTTGGTATTTTTGTTCTTATAAACACAGGACTCTTGCCGATGCTTTTTATACTTTTCACTTACATGAAAATATTTGTAATATCATATAGAAGCTCTAAGGAAATGCGAACCAAAGCTGCTCAGACATGTTTCCCACATTTACTGGTTTTAATCAGTTTCTTCTGTTTATGTGCATATGATGTCATTATAGTGCGGATAAAATCGGATTTTCCAAAAACTGCACGGATGATAATGACGTTACAAGTAATTACGTATCATTCTTTGTTTAATCCAATCATATATGGGCTAAAAGTGAAAGAAATTTATAAACACCTGAAAAGATTGTTCTGTTCAACTGCTCTGATGTGATGTATGTGATTTTTCCTCTCATTACTGAAGTAGAGATGTGATCAGACTCAAAAGGTATTTAATGTTCAACAAGTGAATTCATTCCTATCTTTATTTGTTTTATTGGTGATATTTAATGCAAACAGGTTTTATTTTAATAAATATAATTCCTCAAATGTTGAATTGTGTCTTTATGGCTTTGTTTTATGTTAGCAGTTTACATTTCTGTATATGATGCATGAGTCATTTCAATACTGTAAAGTGCTTTGGGTGCCTTGAAAAGTGCTATAGAAATCTAATCCATGATATTATTATTATTATTATTATTATTATTATTATTATTATTATTATTATTATTATTATTATTATTACCTCCGCCAAGGAGGTTATGTTTTTGCCAGGGTTTGTTTGTCTGTCTGTCTGTTTGTCTGTCTGTTAGTGTGCAACATAACTCAAAAAGTTATGGACAGATTTTGATGAAATTTTCAGGGTTTGTTGGAAATGGGATAAGGAAGAAATGATTAAATTTTGGTGGTGATCGGGGGTGGGGGGGCACACAGGGGGGCCCATTTCCAACAAACCCTGAAAACTTCATCAAAATCTGTCCATAACTTTTTGAGTTAGGTTGCACACTAACGGACAGACAAACAGACAGACAGACAAACAAACAAACCCTGGCAAAAATATAACCTCCTTGGCGTGGGGGGGCCCATGGGGGGGGCCACTGATCAGCCTTGGCGGAGGTCTGCGCTCTCCGAGTGCTTTTCTAGTTATTATTATTATGTTTTTGTCAACGTTGGTTTGTCTGTTTGTCTGTGCAAGATAACTGAAAAAGTTATGGATCGATTTGGATGAAAATTTCAGGAAATGTTGATACTGGCCCAAAGAACAAATAATTAAATTTTGGTGGTGATCGGGGGTGGGGGGGCCCACTGATCAGCCTTGGCGGAGGTCTGCACTCTCAGAGTGCTTTTCTAGTATAAATATTTTTCACTGTCACTGAGTTAAATTTCTGAATCCTCATTAGTCTTGATCATAAATGTGAAATATTCCTAACTGGTTAACTTGAGAGTGGCACTGGGAAACAGAACATATTTATCTGTCTACGAGTGTGTAATAACATTAAAGGAGTGTGTGCGAGAGTGAAAGTGTGTGTATGCAGGGCGCAGTTTGTTGGGGGGGGGGGTCAACCCCCCCCTCTGATTTTTACATCCTTACTTCTGCTCAATAAATTTCATCCTCGGAGAGGACAACCCCATCAATGATTAAAAACTCATTGAAAGTAGAAAAGCACTCAGAGAGCGCAGACCTCCGCCAAGGCTGATCACTGCAGTGCCCCCCCCACACACACACACACTCCCTTAAGGTTATTACATACTGGAAACACACACTTAATTTTTTTTCCTTACACATATTCTGTTTTGTCGTGCCCATATTAACACAGACACTTTACTTCAGTTGTCCACAGTGACAATGAAAATGAAATCAGCATCTCCATAAAGCTTGTCAGCAGAAGGAAGCATGAAGTGCTCTAAAACGTCCTGGTAGATGGCTGCATTGACTGTGGACCAGATGCCATGGCAGTGACTGACCGTGGAAACTTCACACTGGACCTCAAGCATTGTGGATTCTGTGCCTCTCCACTCTTCCTCCAGATGGTCTCTGTGTGCATGCGTGGATATATGTGTATCTGCTTTATAACTGAAAAACTGGAAAGAATTAGCCTTTGCCTTTTGCAGTACTTATGTATTTTGGGTCAAGGGTCAGACAGACCAAAACAGCATATTGATACGACCAGTACTTTTGGAGTTATTAGTTGTTTTTAAAATTAGAATGGGTTTACAGGTGGCCTGCGGATGAGTCCGTTCACAGCCACAACCTGGGGGGGGGGGGGGCTGGATCAATGGAACTGCCAGGACATGATGGGAGAACCTGGTGCGGCTGTGATCACACATTAACAAGGTCGGTCTGGTTCTTACTGTGGCCCGGTTCCACAACGCCGGTCCCCTCCAGAACCCCCCACCACCACTAAGCTTAGTCAAGTCATCAAGTAATGTGAATGTGATGAAGTCATACAGTAATGATGTAAAGCCCTTTCAAACAAATATATAAGGTAACTGTGAATGCATTCTTATTTGTTACTTTTGATTTTAATCCAAAACAAAATGAGGGCCATTATATTTTTTCCTAATCTGTGTTTTACCCCAGTAATCTCAGCTCAGCTCCCCATTTTATCAACTCTACTGCTTCTAGAACCCATGGATTCCCATGGGTCAATGCGGTAGTATGATTTCAATCATTTATTAATACAGAATTTAGATGTTTAACAGTTGTATACACTTGTAATAATGTTAAATATACAAGTGTATTACACTTGTATATTTAACAGCACTTAGGGGTGCAGACAGGGTGCTAAGGCAGGGCTGTCAAACTCATTGTAGTTGAGGGGCCAAATTTGATCTGAAGTGGGCTGGACCAGTAACATAATAATATATAATGTCAACTTTCTATGTTTTAGAGTGAAAAAAATTACATTATAAAAATGTTTACATCTACAAACTATCCTATAAAACAATGTGAATAACATAAAAAAACTGAAATTTTGGGGGGGGAAAAAATATTCTGCCTCAGATTACCATTTACACATGTGCATTACAACTTACAGATCACAGTGGATCTACAAATACACAAAACATTAAATAAAAGGCAGAATATTGGTACAATTACACATACTTCTCTTAAAACATTTCAGGTTCATATTTGTTCAGGTTATTCACATTTTTTGTGAAATGATTGTTTGTTTTAGTGTAAATACAGTAAAATTACATAAAATTGTTTACATTTGCAAAAAGAAAAATGTTATGTAGTCGTCATTTATAGGTTATTATGATGGTATTTTACTGGTCCAACCCAGTTGAGACTGAATTGGTCTGAATGTGGAAGCTGAACTAAAATGATTGTTAATAAATTTGTGTAATTTTTTGCATTTCACAAATTCATCCCATGGGCCAGATTGGACCCTCTGGCAGGCCGGATTTGGCCCCCGGGCCACATGTTTGACACCCCTGTGCTAAGGAGATGTTTACATCACATTCTAACTCTTAGTTGAGAAGTTAATGAGATCCATGGGGGGAAAAGTAGCTTCATAAAACCTTCCCTCTCACACATATGATTCACTTGTTTGAATGATAAACACAAGTTCAATACATTCACCACAAGTCTAAGCCATAAAAGGCCTTTGTGTATTATTCTTAAGCAAAAACATTCTTTCTTGCATTTTATGTATGTGAGCTGTCCAATCTGATTCTCTTATTCTCAAAGTGGTTCATCTGTGACAGACTTCATGGATGGTGAATTGAATGTAACATATATTACTCTTGGTGGGCATGTGAAGGTGGAAGAATATGGATATGTGTATTTTTTCATCATGTTCACAGTGTATGTTTTGATCATTTGCAGTAATTCTATTATTGTTTATATCATTTGGATTCACAAAAACCTCCATGAACCTATGTACGTTTTCATTGCAGCTCTGTCACTGAACTCACTTCTTTTTAGCGCTGGCATTTACCCAAAACTACTGATTGACTTTTTGTCTGAAAAACAGGTCATAGCTTACTCAGCCTGTCTTTTTCAGTTTTTTCTGTTTTACACATTGGGGGGGTCAGACTCCTTACTGTTGGCGGCCATGGCTTATGACAGGTACGTGTCTATATGTAAACCTCTGCGATATCCAACCATCATGAGGAAATCAACTGTTTGTATGTTTTTGTCTCTGGCTTGGCTTTTGCCTCCTGCTGAAGTTGCAGTTGCAGTTGTACTCAGTGCTAATAGAAAACTCTGCAGCTTCACCTTGACAGGAATTTTCTGTAACAATTCAGTTTACAAACTTCAGTGTGTGGCCTCAAAAACCATATCTATTTATGGTCTAATTGTTATGCTAAATCTTACACTTCTTCCAATGTTTTTCATCCTTTTTACATACGCAAAGATATTTATGATAACTTATCAAAGTGGTAGAGAAGTGAGGAAAAAAGCAACAGAAACCTGTTTACCCCACCTACTGGTTTTATTTGCTTTCTCCTGTTTAATTGCATATGATGTGATTATAGCTCGACTGAAATTTAATTTTTCAAAAACTGTGCGTTTGATAATGACCTTACAAGTTGTTTTGTACAGTCCTCTTTTTAATCCAATTATCTATGGACTGAAAATGAAAGAAATAACAAAACACCTGAAGAGTTTGTTTTTTCAAGGGAAATGCATTTAACATTTGAAAAAAATGCTCATGTGTGTAAAACATAATCGGATTTTAAAATGCATAGGTGTCAACTTGCATCATGCAGCTGTTTTGTCTAATTTAAGTAATTAGGAGAGTTTTAACTGTATTGTAAGTATCATGAATATAATAATAGGTCAAAATCTTTTAATTACAGAAAGTATCAGTGATATGAAATCCACTTGTTGACCCATAGTGATCTTAACTCATGATACAAAGAAAAAAAAAAAAAAAAAATCAACCAGCTCTAAGGATTTGGCCTCTCATCCTTTCTTCAAATAATTTTTGTACTGTATGTTTTTTCTAAGTTAGAACATAATTGCAGTTACATTGTACACAATAGTATGTCTTAATGTACTGATACAGTTTCTAAAGGTCATGAAATAAAATGTTGCGTTCATCATATTTTTATACAGGGTGGGGAAGCAAAATTTACAATATTTTGAGGCAGGGATTGAAAGACAGTGTATGACCAGTTAGTTTATTGAAAGTCATGAGAATTTATTTGCCACAAGAAAACTGATTTAATAGAAAATGTTTTTATTCTATGTGTCCTCCTTCTTTCTCAATAACTGCCTTCACACACTTCCTGAAACTTGCGCAAGTGTTCCTCAAATATTCGGGTGACAACTTCTCCCATTCTTCTTTAATAGTATCTTCTAGACTTTCTCGTAATAGTTTTGCTCATAGTCATTCTCTTCTTTACATTATAAACAGTCTTTATGGACACTCCAACTATTTTTGAAATCTCCTTTGGTGTGACGAGTGCATTCAGCAAATCACACACTCTTTGACGTTTGCTTTCCTGATTACTCATATGGGCAAAAGTTTCTGAAAAGATATGGATAATAGTGTTAGGTATGATTATGACATCAATATATGTTTGGTTTCAAAACAATTGACGTAGTGCCTGCTGAGAAAAAACAACTAAATGTTCATTGTAAATTTTGCTTCCCCTCCCTGTGTATATATATATATATATATATATATATATATATATATATATATATATATATATATATATATGTATGAAATGCACTGTGTTGACACTACCAGAGCTTGTGATACTGTTGTAATTTTCATCATTCCCCATAAGATATTCATTAAGATACTCATCATAATATAATCAGATATTAATTAGACATAATACTATCAGATATTCATTACCATAATATTCATTATTAATATTAAGATATAAGATACTGTGTACAATGTGCAGATGTGTGTATCCTGTTGTTCTTATCTAGTGGTGTGGCACTAATCATCACATTCTAAATGTCACCAATACACAGGAAGTAATTATTCAGATGAGGCAAATGACTGACCATGAGTTTAAGCCTTCCGCTGCCTTCCACATCCACATCCCATAGACGAAGGCAGAGGAATGAGGTCAAACTGACCCCAAGGAATACACAATCCAAACACACCATTAATCGGTGATTTGGGAGAATGTAAGGCAGTGTTTTTCAATCTTGGGTTCGGGACCCCCCGTGGGGTTGGCTGGAATTTCTAGTAACTGATAAAAATAAAAACTTACTAACAAAAAATATATGAGTTGACAGAGACAATCACAATACATAAAGACATGACAAACTGTGAAGCTGAAACTGAAGCACTGTGGTACTGTTTATCTTTCAAATGTTCATTGTGGTTGGTTTCAGATGCTGCAGCTCTTTCATAATTCATTGAGTTTTTGTTTATTCAGTATTAATTGTCAGCCTTGTAAATCCAAGCTGGACTGACTGTACATATCCTGACCAAGGAAAATAAAATTTTCCCTTTGTGCAGTAATCTACACCTGGCTTTTCTGCCTCCGTCCATAATAATATACATTATATAACTTAAATGTAATCTAAAATTAACATTTGTTTGCAACATAGAATAGCAAACTATTACATGATCAAAAACAAACTAATTTCAGGGCAAAAAAAAAAACAAAACAAAAAGGGGGTCACAAGCCAAAAAAGGTTGGGAACCACTGATGTAAGGATTAAAGTGAATGCACTGGTGCCAATGCTGAGGCTGGTGAGAGATGACAATTAACAGAATTTTCTATGGCCTGTGTAGTGATGCTTGCTGTGGCAAATGTGTTAATCGTGGCTAGTTGATACCATGCAGTGTTCAGTTGGAAATAAGTTAGCACATAGCAGTTCTAAGACAGGCAGTGTTTTTTTTGTTGTTTGTTTTTTTGTGTTTGTTATGTTTTGCTTGATTGCTGTTGTTGTTCACTTTGTGTTATTGTTCACTTTATTGTGTATTCATTTTGTGTTGTCTTCAAGGATGTATGTATGTATTGTTATGGAAATGTTCAACCGATAACCCACACACAAAGAGGAGGAGAGACAGTTAGAGTTAAAATAAATAAATGCATTTATTGAGAAGTCAATCACAGAGAAACTCTGTAAGTGAAGTCTGATTAAACAAGAGAAGACTAAAGATTATATAGAACCAAATCCAACCCCCTCAAACTATGATGTCATTCCTTACGTACATCGTACCACCCCATACTACTCCTTCTCTGCTCCGTGAAGAGGTCATGATGACCTCTTCACTCTAACCTTGCTTGGATCCAATCTGGAGTGCAGGCGCCATCCTCTATCTACACATTCAGACATTTAGGTGTTTGGGTTTTAACTCAAGGCAAGAACTCCGTTCCTGGGTTGGGGGTGTTACAGAGTGGTAAACATCACACATAATGAATAATGACTCAGCATTAAAAGAAGATGTACTAACAGTATAAAATATAAAGAGTATAAAATATAAAAAGTACATTTTTCCACCACAGTATGTATTTATTTACTTTTCTGGTATGTAAATATAGGTGTGTATGTAAGGCAAGGTAAGGCGAGTTTATTTGTATAGTACATTTCAGCAAAAAGGCAATTCAAGGTGCTTCACACAGGACACTGAAAAACAATGACAAGGGAAAAAGAAACACATTTAAAACATTATAAAAGAAAAATGTGAAAGGTGATTAAAAACAGCAAGTAAGAAAACAAGACATAAAACCCAAAAATATAAAACCACACACAAAAGTAAGAGTTGCAGTGCAGAGTTTGGAAGGAGAATATAAAATTCAAAAAGTAAAAAGTCATACTTTGTTTTCATGTATGTGTATACCTTTATTTTATTTTTTTCCATGTTTTCTTGCAATCTGTTTTATTTCTAAGGACTAAGTAAGATTACCTTTGTTTTGTTGCATATTCAAAATAAACTAAACTGAAACTTCCTGAAATATACACTGAACAAAAATATAAATGCGACATTTGTGTTTTTGCTCCCATTTTTCATGACCTGAACTCAATAATCTAAAACTTTTTCTATGTACACAAAAGGCCTATTTCTCTCAAATATTGTTCATAAATTTGTCTAAATCTGTGTTAGTGAGCACTTCTCCTTTGTCCTTTGCTGAGATAATCCATCCACCTCATAGGCGTGGCATATCAAGATGCTGATTAGACAGCATGAGGTGTGCCTTAGGCTGGCCACAATAAAAGGCCACTCTAAAATGTGCAGTTTCACTGTATTGGGTGGTCCAGTGGGGTCAGAAAATACAGTCAGTATTTGGTGGGACCACCATTTTCTTCACACAGTCTTCATGAATTCTCTGAAACACCTTTGGAGATGGCTTATGGTAGAGAAATGAACATTCAATTCACAGGCAAAAGCTCTGCTGGACATTCCTGAAGTCAGCATGCTGATTGCATATTCCCTTAAAACTTGTGACATCTGTGGCATTGTGCTGTGTGATAAAACTGCACATTTTAGAGTGGCCTTTTATTGTGGCCAACCTGTGCAATAATCCTGCTGTCTAATCAGCATCTTGATATGCCACACCTGTGAGGTGGATGGATTATCTCAGCAAAGGAGAAGTGTTCACTAACACAAATTTAGACAGATTTTTGAACAATATTTGAGAGAAATAAACCTTATGAGTACACAGAAAAAGTTTTAGATCTTTGAGTTCAGCTCATGAAAAATGGGAGCAAAAACAAAAGTGTTGCATTTATATTTTTGTTCAGTGTACATTACAAACTACATTTTCTTACCCACTGTTTCCCATTAATGATAAAGACCGTGGCGCCATGGTCTCACAATGAACAAGAGCTGCATATATGTATTATTTTTGTTACCTGATGTCATGAAATCACGTAAATTTACACGCCACTTTTTTTGCGTTAATTGGCGTGCTATCTGTACGCATTATAAGCTTTCCGCATGTATGTTCATGCCGCGTCAAATACCCCGCACTAGGGGTTAGGATTAGGGTTATGTGACCTGGAGATCTTGGCGTAAGTTGACAAGCCATCAAATGGCATTGAATAACACGCAAAAGGATGACAATGTGTACGTATAGCACGTCAAATACCATAAGAACTGGCCTCACATACAACGTGATTTCAAGAGATCAGTCTGATTTTTGTATTCAATTAATCTATCAATTATTTTCTTCAGTTTGATTCAATTAAGGGATTATTTGAATAGGCCATAAAAAAGTAAACATTTGAAAAAGACATTTTGAAAATGACAGCAACTTGTCCTTTCTTCCAGAACCTGCTGAAACAACAACCACAAAAAGTATAAAAGTAAAGGGATATATAAAAATGTTGCTCTATATAAAAAACAAAAAACAAGCCAAATGACATCTATAAACAATATGTGCACTACAAGCTTCAACCAGTTTATATACAACTTCACTTACTGGTTCTTACTGTGGTCCGGTTCCACTCCTCTGGTAACCCGGCCCGTTAACGTCCCCCTTCAACCCCCCCCACCCCCCCCGTAACACAGTGACAGACTGCGCAGACCCCAGTCAGACGGACTGGAGTTCAGATCACAAAATGGAGTGAGTCGCAAAAATCATCTTCAGTCCTGTGTAAAAGTCTGTGGTCCACGTTGATATCAATACAAAACAAAATGAGGGCCATTCTATTTCTTGCTAATCTGTGTGTTACACCAGTATGATTAGCTCAGCTAGAACATGTGGAATTGTACGGGTCAATGCGCTAGTTTCTGTTTAACTGACAAATGGTACATACTTTACTTTAAAAGGTTGTTTAAAAGGGTCATATTTTGCTAAAAGCAATGCAGAAAAGCTATCTTTATAATCATTTTGGCAAAAATCGAGTGGATTTCTAAAACTTGTTTTAATTCCTGCTTAATTTGTCTATAACTAGTTCCGTCACAATATTTGCACATATAAGGTCAAGACTTCCAATGAACATTTCTCAGAGTACGCCATAATTGTTTGTGAGCAGCAGCGGTTGTAGTCCATAATGAAAATATGTCCAAACTTAGAGCCGATTATCCAAAATAGCATTTACAGTTTATGTAGACTGCAGGGAAATGTTTTAAAATGCATAATTCCATTTAAAAAAGCAAAATATCCCTCCTTCAAAGGTCCTGTGAGGAGTATATATTTGAAGTGGACCACAGTGACACCTTTGGCTGGAATTGGTGGTGTTTTTCATCTCATCTTCAGACTTCAGACTCATCTTCCCATGAGCACTAGCACCGACTGTCGTAAAGACATAACTCTGGCCAAGGTGTGTATTTGTTTTGAAGCTAATGAATAAAGAGCGGATCCTCTTACAACTCTGCATTTCTTTTTTCAAGACAGCACCTTGCAGCATGTAAAGTGACGTTTGACATGAGACAACAAGCAAACTTCATAAAGTCCATTTGTAGCGTAGTTTAGTAACTGAAGTGAAAATAAACATTAAACCTAACTTTGGACATCAAACTCCTGGCTTCAATGCCTCTGTTTTACCCCCGAGCTTACCCGAAATTTTCATAACATCTAACTTACATCCACTGAGCCCCATGTCATGTTTACCTCCCCTTTACGGTGCCCCAGAGTTTAGTGTCCAGAAGGTGAGCAGAGTATCTCTGTAGTGTTACTCACAGACCAGTGCTCTAAGACTTGTCCCAATAATATATATTTGCTCTAGCTTTAACACAAAGTATTAAAGCATTTTCATAAATGACTTCAGTCATTCAACATCTTCATCATTCTGCATTAGCAGTTCAGCTCTAGCTGCTTCAGCCTTCTGCATTCACAGGATTCTACTTTTAGAATTGTCTTGTTCCTGAAGGACAGTTTAGTATCCAGGCATGAACATTCAACTCCATACAGAACCATTTCAGTCTCACCTTCCAAAGCCCTTAGTTTGGACTGAAACAATGTTTCAAATAAAACAGATTATCCATGTCATACAGCTAGCCGTGCAGCTAACACAGAAGCGTTTACTAAGTGTTTGACTGAGCTACCAACAGCCACTATAGTCAAATCCAATGTTCCAATGCATATGTATAAAGAACAAAACTTCTATACCTGTGGAGAAGGAAGAGGGACAACTCCAGGTCTGTTTTCATTTCTTTTAACTCCCTTAGTTCTATCCATCGGTTCAATGCAGAGGTTTACCGGTGTTGTAGTCCGTGCTCTTTCACTCTCCCTTTTAACTTTCTTTTTCTTTCTGCCAGTCCAGCTCCAGTTCCAGTGTCCATCATTACAACCAAATTAATCGAAGAAATCCCTTTCTTTAGGAAAAAGGACAGATCTTACTCCTCACTTGTTCAGCTTACTTCTCACTGCTAAACTCTGCCGGTCAGTGTGTTGTTGTCATAGTGACGTAAGTCTGCCATTAATCAATCCAGTCTTGTCTGACCCGACCAGGGAAGCTGGAAACAGCATTTGGAAATAACGTTTTTTGGTGCTGGTAATCTCATTTTAAATTGTGGACTACGATCAGACTTATATCTAAAATGAGACTTTTTCAAGATAATGCAGAAAGTCTGTTCAGTATGTTTAACTGACAAATGGTACATACTTTACTTTTAAAGGTTCATTAAAGATTTATAATGAAGCACTTTGTACCTTTAAATAAAAAAAAAAACAAAGAAAAAAAAAACATATATATATATATATATATATATATATATATATATATATATATATATATATATATACACACACACACACACACACACACACAAACACACAATATCATAATTTCTCAATAAATATTCAGTGTTGTCTGTTGATCATCCACCACTTGGTCAAATGTAACATCTCTATAGTATAAACCTCCAGAGTCTGTTGACATGTACTGTAGTTTAGTCTGTTAATGAGATCCTTAGAGTGTAATTAAGTTTGGCAGAAACTTTTCAGTGACGTAAATTGTTGTTCTACTCAATACTGAAGATGAATAAACCCTAAATGTATTTAAAGGTCAGTTATGTTTGACTAATGTTCCATGTTATTGAACCTTCACTGTCATTTTCATGTCACTTAATCTGTTATAATGGACGTTAAATCAAATGTAACATATTTAATACTTGATGGGTTTGTAGACATGAATAAGTACAGGTATGTTTATTTTTTCACCTTGTTCAAGGTGTATGTTCTGATAATGTGCAGTAATTCTATTATTGTTTATCTTATTTTGATTCACAAAAACCTCCATGAACCTATGTATGTTTTCATTGCAGCTTTGTCATTCAACTCTGTTCTTTTCAGTACTGTTATCTACCCAAAACTACTGACTGACTTTCTATCAGAGAAACAGATCATATCTTTGTCAGCCTGTATCTTTCAGTACTTCATATATTACTCTTTGGCAGGTTCAGATTTCTTATTGTTGGCAGCCATGGCCTTTGATAGATATGTGTCTATATGTAAACCTCTGCAGTATCCTACTATCATGAGGAAAAGTACTGTGACTATTTTGCTTTTTCTTGCTTGGCTTTGGCCTGCTGCTCAGGTGGCAGGGGGAGTTGTAGTGGGTGATTTCAGGAAACTCTGTACTTTTACTTTGACAGGAATTTTTTGTAACAATTCTATCTTGAAACTTAACTGTGTCCCTTCAGCAGCAGTTGCAATATATGGTGTGGTTGTTTTGATTAACTCTGCAGTTATACCAGTGCTTTTTGTACTTTTTACATATGCAAAGATATTTGTAATAACCTATAATAGAGGTACAGAAGTCAGGAAAAAGGCTGCAGAGACATGTTTGCCCCACCTGATGGTTTTATTCAGCTTCTCCTTTTTATGTGCATATGATGTGATTATAGCTCGACTGGAAACTAATTTTTCTAAAACAGTACGTTTAGTAATGAGTTTACAAATGGTACTGTATAACCCTCTGTTCAATCCAATAATTTATGGATTGAAAATGAAAGAAATTTCAAAACACCTCAAGAATTTGTTTTGTCAAATCACACAGAGGTAATATTCATATTTATATAAGACAGTGATGTATGATGCACTAAAAAGGATAGACCAACTGTCAGTAGTGGTAAATAGAAGCACAAATGTGAGTTCTGCTGCTGCTCTTTGGTCATCTCCTCTGTCACTCAGGTTCAGGTTACTTTATTTTTACCTGTAGGTAGATTTGTCCTGCAGTGAGTTCTCATTCACACATAATATGTGTGAATGTGTGACTGCAGAATGAACATGGTCTGATACCAGTGCATGGGCAAAAATCAAAGCAAATTTATTTATACAGCGTCACATCATAACAAAAGTTATCTCATGATACTTAACATATAGAGCTGGTCTAAACCAGACTCTTAAGCAGGTTCACAGAAACCCAATAGAATCCTCCAGGAGCAAACACTTGGTGACAGTGATGAGGAAAAAACTGCCTTTTAACAGGAAGAAACCTGGAGCAGACCCCGACTCCTGGAGGATGGACGTCTGCTTTGACCAGATGGTGTTAAAGAGAGAGGGTAAAGGAAAAGAAAGAGAGAGAGAGAGAGAGAGAGAGAGAGAGAGATGAGGGGAAGGGGGAAATAGGGGCGTCACATGGATGCACAGGAAACTGTACTACTGTTAAAAACTAAAATAACTGGTTCTGGTATAATTAACAATAACTGAAGTATTAACAGTGGATATACTACTACTGCACCTGTTAGTACAAATAAACCTCTACCATCTATGTAACTAATACAACATACTAATACTAATATAATAAACACTATTACAACTATGTGTACAAATGAGTGATGATGATTAACAGGCAGAAACCTCGAGCAGACCCCGACTCCTGGAGGATGGACGTCTGCTTTGACCAGCTGGAGTTAAAGAGAGAGGGTAAAGGAAAAGAGAGAGAGAGAGAGATGGGGGGGTTGAGGGGGGGGAATAGGGGGAGACACGGATGCACTGCAAACTATAACTGGTCCTGGTATAATTACCAATAACTAGAACAAATGTCCATAACTGTTAATACTATTACTACAAATACAAGTATTAACAGTGGATATACTACTACTGCACCTGTTAGTACAAATAATATCGCTGGGAAAAAAAAAAGCCCTGCTAGAAATAAGCCTAATATTCCTAAATCTGGTCAAATTGGCTTATATTGAGCAAACAAATCTGCCAGTGGGGTAAGAAAAAATGTCTTGTTTAAATTTAAAACAAGCAAAAAAAAGTCTATCAACTAAAAAACCATAATGTGCCTTAAAATTGGATATAAATGCTAGAATTTTAGCAAACAGTGCTTAATACAAGATGTAAAATCACACTCATTTAAGACAGAATTACTTCAAATGAGGAATTTTAGTCTCTGACTGAGCTGGGTATTAGAATTTAAGTCTGACAATAAGAGCAACAAGTAGAAAAAAACTGTAATCATATGCACTTGATTCTTTTCATTAAGCTGTAAGTGTCCACTTCAACTGGAAATCAAACCCTGGTATTCCATTAATGCAGTGGTTCTTAACCTTGTTGGAGGTACTGAACCCCACCAGTTTCATATGCGCATTCACCGAACCCTTCTTTATTAAAAAATAATATATGATTTTTTTCAAATTCAAGACACAGGCATATGTTTTACTGGTGCACAAAATGAACCGTGCATTAACATCACTGTGCTCAAAGAACAAAACCAATACAGTGTGTGAACTTACAACCAATTACATACCTTTTCACAAAGACATGACCTTTTTCAATACTACCACACTGAAATGGTTTTAATTTTTAACCTTATGTATTCTCATAATGAACTTATTGTATTTATGCTATTTATCATTTTTAACATTTTAACACACACCCATCACCTAATTTCCATCAGGCTACAATAATAATGAATAGTTACTGCAAATCAGTGTGACTTCTGCTGTTGTGTATATGTATGTGTAGGCCGTCAGGTCAACCCGGTTTTCGTTTCATCTCGCTCCGAACTTTCCGAACCACGCAATTTTGACATAAAAAAAGATAATTGCATGTAGTGTATCAAAAAAAAAGTTCTCGTTACTCCTTCAGTATTTTTGTGATTGTTGTTTTATTATGGCACTAGCTCGGCTTTAGCGTAATACGATTTCTCCATCCGCGTCGGTTGTCACATGATTGTAACTGACCAGTGTGGTGACCGCAAAATGTAAACAAACGCTACACATGGCTGCCTCCGTGGTTAACAGGAAGTAGCAAAAGTCATAACAACGATGTGGAAAATACTCAAATAATTCATCGTCAGACGAGTGGAAGAGATTATAAACACTTCCGGATGTGTTGTAGTGCTATAAGCAACAACAACACACCGCGTGTATTGGATGTCAATCAGAGAAAGAGTCTCCGAAGCCGTTTGTTTACATACACGGACCTAGCCCGACACACACACCCGACTAATGAGTCAAGTGTGTGTCTTGACCTCCACCGAACCCCTGAGACTGACTCACCGAACCCCTAGGGTTCGATTGAACCCAGGTTAAGAACCACTGCATTAATGCTAACCTAGATAGAACAATGGCACTCAAGATGGACTTTGGCTCATTCTGCTCTCCTAAGTGTTCAACAGGTATTGCACAAAATAAACTCTTTTCTTTTAAAAGGTACCATGAGGAATGTAGCATGGTGGAAAAATTGATGGTTCTCAAATCATCAGTACGTCATTGTTCAGCCTACCACTCTTACTCATGGTGTAAATTACTGAAAATAAAAAAAACATAAAAAGGCTGATAAACATCATCCTACACACAAGTAACCCTGATTCACACAGACACAATAACCCTGCTGAACCCCCACACATAAAACAGAACAGAACCAAGAAAAATGTCACATACCCACAATGCAATGTGGCAAACTGGGATTTTACCTACTCAGCTAAACAATCACAGTGGAGTCAAATCACAATTATAGAAACCATCAAAACCGTATTAAAATACAAAATAACAAGGTGTGGAATTAAAGAGAGAGGGAGGATGAACCACAATTGTACCATGTACATCATCTGGAGCAGTTTAGAACCAATATTTATGTAATAACATGACAAAACATACAAAATTTAAATAGAAAACATCATAGCCTACTCACCAGAGATGCTCATTATTTATACAAAACTCCTTTTTTTGTGCAGGAAAACTTCATTGACTCTGTCCTAGAGGTGACCTGTATGTTTCAGTTCCATTAATAAGTCCTTTTTTATTTCCATGGAGGCCAAGGCAGAGAGTCTCCTCTATCCAGTCCTATTCCTGACATAAGTTTCTATTCTCTTGAGGGCAGAAAATGTCACATTCTGAGTTTTCCGAGTTACGAGCCAGTGCTCGTCTGATTTTTTGTGTTGAGGTGCCAGCCAGAATTCAAGTTCCGACTGAGCTTCTGATAAGTTGCCGCTAGTGGGTCAACACCCCCCCCCAGCATTCCACGTCTCACTCATTCACTTCACATGGTTACTTCACTGTGGAAGCACCTCTGTTGTATTGTGTTCACGTTTTGTGCAGTTATTTTGCCAAATTTCTTTTTCCTAGCCATGGATCAAATCTCTATTCACCTCTTCCAGACACGAGGCCAAGCGTTTCAGCACCTCCCCTCTGGACAGCGACTGGACCTTGTTGGACTTTGTCTCCCACACAACCACAACAGCACAAATGACAGACTTTCAGACTTCTTTCCAAACCTTTGTATCGTCTGGTGACTTTAGGGATCCTTGTGTTGTTTGTTCTAAAGTTACTAATTACTTGCCTATAACCAAGGTTTTCACATAACAGATATTTTTCAAGTTCATATTCAGATTTAACTTCAACATAAAAATCACATAAAGTCATGTCCCTGATTTCACTCCAGTATTTTTGGACACTTCATTGTCACTTCACTTAATACACAGTCTGTAACTGTGAAAAAATGAGTAAACTCTTTTATTCTCTGTCTCATTTCACAGCCGTTGTCCTTGTCATGTTCACTCTCCTATTCAGTTTGTTGCTCACTTGACCATTGTCACTGTCACTGCCTCGTTCTCTGAGTGGACAGGAGGGGCCAAGTTAGAACAGTTCTGTTTAACTGACGGTTCATTAATGACTTATAATGAAGCACTTTGTATCTTAAAAAATAAATGATAGATAGATAGATAGATAGATAGATAGATAGATAGATAGATAGATAGATAGATAGATAGATAGATAGATAGATAGATAGATAGATAGATAGATAGATAGATAGATAGATAGATAGATAGATAGATAATATCATAATTTCTCAGTAAATATTCAGTGTTGTTTGTTGATCATCCACCACTTGGTCAAATGTAACATCTCTATAGTATAAACCTCCAGAGTTTGTTGACATGTACTGTAGTTTAGTCTGTTAATGAGATCCTTAGAGTGTAATTAAGTTTGACAGAAACTTTTCAGTGACGTAAACTGTTGTTCTACTCAATACTGAAGATGAACTAATCCTAAATGTATTTAAAGGTCAGTTATGTTTAACTAATGTTCCATGTTAGTGAACCTTCAGTGTGAGACACTGTTGTTTTCATGTCACTTAACCAGTTTTAATGGACGTTAAATCAAATGTAACATATTTAATACTTGGTGGGTTTGTAGACATGAATAAGTCCAGGTATGTTTATTTTTTCATCTTGTTCATGGTGTATGTTCTGATAATGTGCAGTAATTGTATTATTGTTTATCTTATTTTGATTCACAAAAACCTCCATGAACCTATGTATGTTTTCATTGCAGCTTTGTCATTCAACTCTGTTCTTTTCAGTACTGTTATCTACCCAAAACTACTGACTGACTTTCTATCAGTGAAACAGATCATATCTTTGTCAGCCTGTATCTTTCAATATTTCATATATTACTCTTTGGCAGCATCAGATTTCTTATTGTTGGCAGCCATGGCCTATGATAGATATGTGTCTATATGTAAACCTCTGCAGTATCCTACTATCATGAGGAAAAGTACTGTGACTATTTTGCTTTTACTATGTTGGCTTTGGCCTGCTGCTCAGCTTGCAGGGGCAGTTGTACTGGGTGGTTTTAAGAAACTCTGTACTTTTATTTTGACAGGAATTTTTTGCAACAATTCTCTCTTGAAACTTAACTGTGTCCCTTCAGCAGAACTTGCAATATATGGTGTGGTTGTTTTGATTAACTCATCAGTTATACCAGTGCTTTTTGTACTTTTTACATATGCAAAGATATTTATGATAACTTCTAAAAGAGGTAGAGAAGTCAGGAAAAAGGCTGCAGAGACATGTTTACCCCACCTGATGGTTTTATTCAGCTTCTCCTGTTTAGTTGCATATGATATAGTTATAGCTCGACTGGAATCTAATTTTTCCAAAACAATACGTTTAGTAATGAGTTTACAAATGATACTGTATAATCCTCTGTTCAATCCAATAATTTATGGATTGAAAATGAAAGAAATTTCAAAACACCTCAAGAATTTGTTTTGTCACATCACACAGTGGTAATATTCATATTTATATTAGACAGTGATGTATGATGCACTAAAAAGGATAGACCAACTGTCAGTAGTGGTAAATAGAAGCATAAATGTGAGTTCTGCTGCTGCTCTTTGGTCATCTCCTCTTTCACTGTGGAATGAACATGGTCTGACACCAGTGTATGGGCCAAAATCAAATCATATTTATTTATATAGTGTCACATTGGGACAAAAGTTATGTCTTTACATATAGAGCTGGTCTAAACCAGACTCTTAAGGCAGTTCACAGAAGCCCAATAGAATCCTCCAGGAGCAAACACTTGGTGACAGTGATGAGGAAAAACTGCCTTTTAACAGGAAGAAACCTGGAGCAGACCCCGACTCCTGGAGGATGGACGTCTGCTTTGACCAGCTGGGGTAAAGGGAGAGGGTAAAGGAAACGCAAAAGAGAGAGAGAGATTGGGGGGGGGGGGGTTTACACAGCAAACTATAACTGGTCCTGGTATAATTACCAATAACTGGAACAAATGTCCATAACTGTTAATACTACTACTACAAATACAAGTATTAACAGTGGATATCCTACTCCTGTACCTGTTAGTGCCAATAACATCACTGCAAAAAAAAAAAAAAAAAAAAAAAAAAAAAAGAGCCCTGCTAGAAATAAGCCTATTATATCTAAATCTGGTCAAATTGGTTTATGTTGGGCAAAAAAATCTGCCAGTGGGGTAAGAAAAAATGTCCTGTCTAAATTTAAAACAAGCAAAAAAGTCTATCAACTAAAAAAAACATAATATGCCTTAAAACTAGACAAAAATGCTAGAATTTTAGCTAACAGTGCTTAATACAAGACAAAATCACACTCATTTAAAACAGAATTACTTCAAATGAGGACTTTTTGTCTCTGACTGAGCTGGGTATTAGAATTTATGTCTGACAATATGAGCAACAAGTAGAAAAAAAATTCTAATCACATGCACTTGATTCTTTTGATTAAACTATAAGTGACCGCTTCAACTGGGAATCAAACCCTGGTATTCCATTAATTCTGACCAAGTTAAAACAATGGCACTCCAGATGAACTTTAGCTCATTTTGTTCTGCTGACAATAATTTCAGCAAGAGTTATTGACAGGAAGTCTTTTTTTACAAAGTGCCAAAGGGGTAGTAGCACAATTTAAACAATTAACACGTATAGATCACTGGTAGAGTACGACCCTTTCTCTCTGGAGCCAGTGCAGAGACTCTGATACATGCATTTGTCACAAGTCACACTGATTATTGTAACACTCTCTTTTCTGGTCTTCCTAAGTAAACCACTGCACCGCTGCAGCTGCTCCAGAACTCTGCAGCCCGACTGCTGACGAGGACCAGAAAGAGAGAGCATATGACACCAGTGCTCAGGTCTCTGCACTGGCTCCCTGTCAGCTTCAGGATCGATTTTAAAGTGCTTTTATTGTTTTTTAAAACTCTTAATGGTCTTAGCCCAATTTATTTATCTGATTTGCTTTTAACATATGAGCCCTCTCGGACCCTCACGTCCTCAGGTAGTAATCTCTTAACTGTTCCCAGAGTCCACTCCAAAACTCATGGTGAGGCCTCACTCAGTTTTTATGGCCCCAAACTATGGATCAGTCTACCTGAGGTCTGCTGCGAGTGTTCATGTTTTTAAAAGTAAACTCAAAACTTATATTTTTCGATTGCATTTTAATTAAACTTTTACTGTAAACATTACGTTGTTGCCTTTTATTTTTATTTGTAACTGCAGGACAGTGGAGGGTTTGATATGAAACACTTTGTGCTATATCAACCATATATGAAAAGTGCTTTACAAATAAAGTTTGTTTGTTTGATTGATTGATTGATTGTTCAGCCTACAACTCTTACTCATGGTGTAAATTACTGAAAAAAAAAATAACATAAAAAGGCTGATAAACATCATCCTACACACAAGTAACCCTGATTCATACAGACACAATAACCCTGCTGAACCCCCACACATAAAACAGAACAGAACCAAGTAAAATGTCACATACCCACAATGCAATGTGGCAAACCGGGATTTTACCTACTCAGCAAAACCACCACAGTGGAGTCATGTGACCAATTAGCTCCTTATGGAGGAGACATGGGTGTCCATGTTAAATGGTCTAAGAAACCACCTCTCACACAAACTGATATTGATCCATAACTGAACATCTGATCTCAGAAATTCTTGCAGATAAGACTTCTGGTGAGTCTTTTAAATGTATCGATGTGTAATATGTGGAAAAAAGTCAGAACTGAATAAGCAGTGAATGTGGGAACGTGGAGTTTATCAAACATGTTAGTGACAGAAATTTAACATGGGAGTGAATGAGAGAAAAAAAAGGGCTTTGGTTTAATGTCTCGACAACATTCTTACTGACCAAAGGAATTTTTCAGTCATTTTTCAAATTAGTCAAGGGTCATGTTAAACTGTGTTATGATTTTTGTCATGTTTTAAGCCTGTAAATAACAATGAATGGTTAAAAAAAAAAGGATTTGCTGTCGTTTCTTCAGATTCTTAAATTGAGAAGTTGTTCAAATGGTTTCAGTCTTAAAATAAGGAAAACAATCTGGATCCTTCGCTGACCTAATTTGAACAATATTGCTGTACCTTCTTACTAGTAAAATCTGGTTTGAAATTAGCTGGAAAATCATTTTAAGGAAAAGTTAGATATATTTTTTTCAAGTAAGAATATTTTTCTTATGTACAAATTTCTTGGCAGGCTTTTTTTTCTATTTAGATGAAAAATAAGACAAATGTGGTAGAAATTTCACAAAAATCACTTTCTTAGTCATCAGTTTTTTGCAGTGTAGAAACCTCTACCATCTATGTAACTAATATAATATACTAATATAATAAACACTATCACAACTATAGACATGATTGAAGTTTACACGGCCATGTTGGAACGCTACCCACAAGCTAGAAAGAGGAGTCCCAGGTTTGTAAGACAGATAATTGTACTTAATAATTGTAGTCATGGTTAACTTTTGTGCAGTAATAGGCTGCTTGTAATGCTGTAAGTACGGACCCTGAACCCAAATGCACAACTAGGAGGCAGATATAAAAGTTCACAGAGTTTATTTGTCACAGGTAGTACAGATAAGTAAGTAATGAGGATAATTAACAAGATCTTGAGGACAGCGGCCAGGGAGATCCTCTTTGGATTCATCCTCCGGACTAAGGACGCGAACCCTTGGTATGGCTCAGCGTTTTGAGTCGGCACCCCAACTAAGGAAGAGCAGAGGGAGGTCAGGGACGAAAACAGGTCATGCACGGGTAAGCAATCAGCCAGGCAACAGGACATAAGGAAAAGACAAGGCTCACGTACTAAAAAGTCAGGCGAAGAAGTCAAAAACCAGGAAGGCAGATGAAGGCAGACAAAAACCGACAGGGAGCAGGCAAACAGGCAAAAACGAGATGGCAAAACAGGTCAAAATCAGGCAGGCAGACAAACAGACAGGATCAGAACGCTGGTAAGTAAACTACAAGAGATTACGAACTGGCGTCTGAACAGGGGAAAAGACAGGACTTAAATACACAAAAGGGAGGGAAGACAACGAGACACAGGTGGCACAAATCAGGGCGGAGTCAGGTAATCAGGGAAAAGGTGAACACGATCAAGGAAGGGAAGTAAAGACGACAGACAAGACACATGAGGAAAAATTAACAAAATAAAACAGGAAGTGACAGACAAACATGAAAGACAGACAAAACCAGACTAACGTCTGGTGGCAGGCTTGACACTGCTCAAACACAGCGGGACATGGCGGTAAGTCTTTCTACAGGATCCCCTCTGTTTTAACGAATCAGGGAGAAAAATATAAGGATCTCAGTGCCCAGAGACAGAGTACTGGGTATGGTAGTAGACCTATGGTCACCTGTTGGCTGTATATTACATATAATCATTAAAAGTGGTGAACAACAGGGATGCAACGGTACAGGTTATCCTTGGTTTGGTACATATTGCAGTTCTTGGGTCATGGTTTGGGTGCAAGGCCCAGCTGGAACTGGACGCAAAGCCTGAGCTGTGCAACCATGCTCAAATAGGGCTGGGTGGAGGGTGAGGCTCTGGCATCTGGTGATCTGGCTCAACAGGACACCGGTACCGGCCTCTGCGTCGAGGCCGTGCGGTGAACCACGACTAAAGAGCAATAACAGGTGACTGTAGACTGTAGGTCTACTTTGTGTAGTGGTATCACTATGAAGAAAGACAAAAAAAATGTGTTTATGCATCTAAAATAATGATTGTTTTGGAACTTAATATATCTGAAACTTTTTAGTGCTATTCCTTTTAGGTGTTCCTGCTCTCACTCAGTACGTGTCTTTTTAAGGGTCAAACCCATCAATCACAGCCAGTTTCTCAGTATACCTTTGCCTTTCAGCAGGGTTCAGAGTTTGAAAATAGTGTTCCATATATAAACGATAAACTGTCACAAATAACCCCTTTAAAATATCTTATCGCTGATAAAGCAGCTCCTAAACACACAGTCTGTCACTCTGTTGCCTCCACTCTTGCCTTCCAATATGGCAGCATATCTGTTTACTTTTGGTATTGATGATGTAGATGGCATTGGTCTATATGGATAAATGAGTGATGATGATGATGATGATGATGGTGATGATGATGAAAGCAGGAGAGAAGAAGGACCACAGCAGCAGATCCACAGATGATCCAGGTGATAGAGCACAGAGGAAGAAGTCAAGTCAGTAACATGAATTTGCTGTGGTGTGAAAAGAGGTGAAGAGGAGGAGAGAGAAGGTCAGAGAAGAGGAGGAAACGAGGGGAGGTCAGACAGGAGGAGGAGGAGCCCAGGGTATCATGATGAGTGTTCCAGCAGTGTACGCCTATAGCAGCAGAACTAAAAGCAGCCTGAACCGCCTGAACTATAAGCTTCATCCAAAGGGAAGGTTTTCTTCTGCTCTTAAACATAGGGAGCTTGTCTGCCTCCTGGACCTAGACAGGGAGGTGGTTCCACAAAAGTGGAGTTTGATAGCTGAAGGCTCAAGCCCCCGTTCTACTTTTGGAGAGTCTAGGAGCCACCAGTAAGCCTACATGTTGACAGTACAGTGCTCTAGATCAGAGGTCACAAACTCTGGTCCTCGAGGCCCTGTATTCTGCATGTTTAGACATTTCCCTCTTCCAGCACACCTGGTAATTAATCACCTCATCATCAAGCTCTGCAGAAGCCTGATCAGGATCTAATGGCTTCCAGGTGTGAAGAGGGAAATATCCAAAACATGCAGGATACCAGGCCTCGAGGACTGGAGTTGATGACCCCTGTTCTAGATGGGTTGTATGGAACTAATGCCACCGTCATATCTCTGTCTGTTTTCTCTGCTCTTTTTCTCTCTCTGGCCCTTTAACCCTGACACACCTCCTCATTAGCCTGATTCCACTCACCTGTGAGCGCAGCTGCGTCTCATCAGGGGTGGTGCATATATTCACTGTTCTGCTGTTTGTTCTTTGCCAGACTGTCTTAGCCCTGTGCGAAACTATCCAGCGTTGTTCCTGCTTGCTTATCCTGAACCTGACTGTCCCAGACCTGATCCGCCGGCCGTCGTCTGATTCCCCGCCTGATCTGTCCGCCCGATTCTGTCTGTTCATCTGATCCCCGGTACTCGACCTGCCCTTTGTCCTCCACCACGTCTCTCCGTCCGCCGCCTGGTATCGACCTGTTTCTGTTCCTGACCACGTCTTCTGGCTCCGTTCCTCTGGATTCTTCTGTCTCTCTTGGTACTGGATCTCCTGCCTGTCCCCGATGCCCCCTTTTGCCTTTTCCCTGTCGGCTTCATTGACTCTGATAGTGACTGTGTACTGGACATTGAACACCTGCTGTATTCACATAGTTTGAAGAAAGACAATTCGAACTATTACCTCTGTGTTGGTCTGCATCTGGGTTCTGATTGTATTCATCACAACCGCACTTCCACTACGTGGAACTGGCTCAACTCAACTGGAGTACCAGATACTATTCCTGGAGATCGTTTCCATTACAGGATACTACCGACTTTACAGTACCTGGACGTCATAGTGATGCAGTGCGTTACTTCTGTGTCGTCTGCTCAGAGACTTGTTGGTAAACTCGCTCGTTGCGTGTTGTCTCTTCAAACTCATGCTGAATTTTTACGTCAGCCACCAAAGACTGAATCTCCTCACTGAATGGTGTAGTTTTGCAGGCTGTCATCATGTGGATTAACCTACTGCTACATTTACTGTGAACTTCTGCATCTGTTTTTTTGTAAAACAGCGGGTCACAGAGAAAACTCTATGACCAATCAGTGGTCTGCAGTGTTTACAAATTCATGTTTTAGTATCTGCTCCCCAGTCCTGCACTGTAAAATCCAATAGTTGTCCTGACATATAAAACATTAGTTAACTTTACAAGATTATCAAAAATATGCACTTATTACTGGTATTTATTAAGTTACAGTTACTTGCTTGGTGAAAAATGCTAAATACTTAGTGTTTACAGTGGAGATTACTTCATTTAGAGTTCAGCTCACTAACAACAATAAGTAGCCATCACCGCCTCAGTCCCACTGTGCATTCAAAGAAGATGAAGAAGTGAGCATGCGCAGTAGCAACATTCAGTATCCCGCTCAGTGATGCTAAGGAGTCCAGCACACCGGCCGGGGCACTGAAGGCAGCCTGCTGACTTGACCTTTGCGCCGTGTGTTTAATCTTTCGAAGAAAAATATTAAGGTAAGTTATCGAGTAAGTTTCTGTTAATGTTTTAATTACGGCTATGACTGTTAGCGTTCGCTAGCTAACGTTAGGGTTAGTTAGCTAGCTAACGAGCCAAATCAGTGTAACATTAGCCTGTTTAGGCCATGGCTCAGGCAAGTTTGGGCGGTTTCCCACCATAGACCTGTGATTAGCTTAAAACCTTTAACACTTCCAAAACCTGGTTACTTTGAAAGTCCCACATTTGAAATGTTGTAGCATGAGTTTTCCGTTCTTCCTGCAGAGAAGCTGCGGTTGAGCACCGGTCTTTAGCCTTACAGAATGCGCCGATGAACAAGACCTGTCCTTGTCCGTCTCGCGCTATGATAAACAGTGCACCACGTTAAGCGGCCTGTGACCAACAATGAGTGAGAAATGTCATTGCCTCAAAGATGGACCAGACCTTCCCATTGTGGAGAAGAGAGATCGTGGAGGCCGGACCTCCAGTGAAAACTCTGAAGGAGCGGTGGCCAGCTCTTTTTACAGAGACAAGTAAGTCCTGACATAATAATAATAATAATAATAATAATAATAATAATAATAATAATAAATAGTTTTTCCTTTGTGAGCCTTTATTTTTTTTTATTTTTTTGCAGTACTCCATCCTCTCTGTTCTGTCCGAAACAGAAGCCTATTAAGGTTACAGAAATAAAAATTACGGGATGATTTTTTTTTTTTCAGTCAAAAAAAAATCAGAATCCTGAGTAAAAAGCCAGAACTCTGACTTTAATCTCAGAATTCAGAAGAAAAAACTCTGAATTCTGAAAAAAAAAAAGGCAGAAATCTGAGAATTTCTGACTCTTTTTCCTCAGAATTCTGACTTTTTTCTGGAATAGAGAATGTTTTTGTTTTTGGTTTTTTTCAGAGGCCCTAATACTTTTCCTATCTTCCATAGGTCTGTCAGTTTGCTTAGTGACTAAAAACTAAATGTCAATCTGCCAATTACTGTTGTAATAAAATGAAACTTTAAACAATTGCGAATGTATTTTTCCACACTGGCCCAACCCGTTTTAGTCACCATGCTTTTTGCTCTGTGTTGCAGGTGTTTGCAGAGTTCAATAGGGTAGTCACCAAGAATCTACAGGTGGACTTCTTCGAGGTTCTCGACAAAGACATGAAGTGTGGGACGGACCCTGACAGAGATGGTGCAACAAACTGATGCAGGGGTAAGTCTATGAAAGGCTTCTTCTGTCTTTCATTTTCATGGTAAATTGAGATAAGTAGATGATAACTGTTTCTTAATTTTTGGGTGAATCATTTAAGTTTTTGAAAAGATGTAATTAGAAAGTGTACACTTTGCGTGTGCGATGTCATAGCATTTGCTCACTTCCTGTAGCTTCAAACAGATCCTGCAGCTCTCCTTTGACATACGTGCAGGATCTGTTAGAAGCTGCAGAGCATGAGCAAACACTGATGTCACACAAGTGAAGTGTAGATTTTCCAATTATATCTTTTCAAAAGCTTATATCTCACCAGTTTCACCAAAGTTTTACCCTAAAGTATGACTTTCTTGACTTTAAAATTCACATTTTAAATTAATTAACAAAATATTTTGAATTCATGTCACAACTCAAACGGGACCAAAAGATAATATTTTTCTTCTCATTCAGTGCCATTCATATTTTTTCCTGCTCAAAGATCTCATGAGGTCCACTGGAAGGGGTGTGACTTAGGCACTCAATAATGCTGTTATGTGAACAGTTGTAATGAATTCAAGTGGTTTGGGGTTAGGGATGTTCCTGATAAGTCAGTTAAATGTTTCTAATATCACTAGTTGGCACCAGAAACACTAGTTGGTTAAAGTAATTATTAATGTATTGTTAATGTACAATGCTGATTAACTGTTGCATCTAAGATATTATGCAGCCACTAACCACTAGCCAGGGCTGCAACCCCCTTCCCCAGCTCCAATTTCCATACTCAGCTAGAAATTCAAATGGCTACCGCATACATGCAGTATTTTTTCGGACTGTGTCGGTTACATTGTTGTAAATTTTTACAGTTTTCTGGTTGTTTTCCTACTTTTAGACTCAAATTACTAATTCCTGGTGACAATTTAGCAAATTAGTCACCAGGAACATCTCTAGTGGGGTTGTATTCTGACGATGTGAAGCTACTTTTTGGCCTTGAAGAACATGTTTTCCTGATGGAAGTAAGGAAAGACTGATATATGCAAGAGCTGTCTCTGATGATCACAGCACGTGTCCAACTCACCTCCACTGATGAACTCAGATGGATTGTCCCCTGTAGAACTTATGTTACTACTCATTACAGCTGTGGATTGTTTCTTAAAAATGAATTCTCCAATCAGTAACTTGTTTACTCTACTGTCAAACAATGCAGTGGCACTTGTTTCATATAGACTTTCACAGACATTTTTGTACTATAGCTTTTGGATGCTGCATTATCTAGAGCTTAATTTGTTCATCATCCACTTCTAGAAACCAGATTTGATGGCAATGCGCACCATTGTTCTCCGTGGCCTCCCTGTTCTACTTGGTGATGACCCTGATGACTTCTACCATACCTGCTTTGTAAGTTCTCAGAGGAGCATCTTAACCCATAAAGAGCCAGTGTTACTTTTTTGGCAGTTCACAAATGAATTTTTCTCTATTTACCTTTTCTTGAGTGATTTATCACCATTTATTATCATATTATACTCTTTATTTTTGTTTCTTCAGTAAAAATTGTGTATTTTCCAAAATTTGATTTACTGATCATGTAGATGTTCATAAAAGCTCAGCTGAAAGTTGAGCATTATATCAGAAATAGAGAAAAGAGAAGAAAAGGTGACTTTTCAGCAAAAATATCAATAACTGAACATAATCCAAGTATCTCCATTCACTGTCATTGATCAAACTTGATGAGTTTTACTTGTGAATAAATGTTGTTGAAGATGACAGTGTTTCTACAGTAACTACAGAGCCTCTGGAATGTCCAAATGGGTCATTATAAAGTTCATGAGTTCTTTACAAACACTGGCATGGGCTGCTTGCTGTATGCCAGCTGGGTAAAGTTACCAGCCTAGCTCCTGTAAAGCGAGAGAAATACATCTTTGATCTTCAAAACTGACTTATTTAAGTACAAGACCTTGTACATATTCTTTTTTGTGGCTTCTGTTTTTATTTTGAATAATGCAGTGGAGAGAGACAGTAAATCCAGTGGGAGAGAGAGGGGATAATGTACAGCAAATGGCCCAGGACAGATTTAAACCTGGGGTCCCTGTGGTAAGGATACAACCTCAGTGTGTGATACATGCTCTACCAGGTGAGCTACCAGAGCCTTCCCGACTTTGCTTATTTGACTTAAGATTGAGAAAAAAAAAAAAAGTATTGGGTTTTAAATGCAGATGTATTTGGTTTGTCTTGTAGTTCACCTGGCAGAGTTGTATTACATCAAGGTTGAGTCCAAACCACAGCATCTGGGGTTTGATCTGGAAGGAGTGCTTTGGTGCATACTTCCTCCTCTGTCCCCCTGGCTTTTTCTGTCTCTCTACTGTCACTGTTAAGTAAAGCTGAAATACCTCAAAAAATATTTAGTAGATGTATGAATACAACTTACTTTATTAAGAGAAATTCATTTGTCTGTCAGCTCATCTACCATTTGCACAAGAATTAAAAAGTCTGATGGCAGTGGGTATAAAAGCTCTTCTGTATCTCTGTCCTGCAATGAAGAGAGAGGAGCCATCTGCCACCGTTACTTCTTGGGTCCATCAAGGTGTTATGAAGTGGATAGTTCGTGTTGTTCAGGATGGCCTCTACCATCCTCATTGTGTATTTCTCCACCACTTCCCCCAGAGAATCCATCCTCACTCCGATCAGAGCCAGCCTTCTTGACAAGTTTATCCAGCCTCCTTGCCTGCTGTTTTCCCCAAACTTCCTTCCCAGCAGATGGCAGCATAAAATAAAACACTTGCCACCGCAGACTGATAAACCATCTGATATAGTCTGGTGGCTAGCTTCCAGCTGTTAGCATCGCAACTTAACTTAGTGCAGATCATGGCAGTGAATATTTTGTACACTTTTGCCATTTCTATCTACTACCGTTGTTTGTGCTGTGCCAAGTCGCAATGTTAAGAGCTGAAAGTCAGCTACTGGATGTACAGACGCAAAAAAAGATATTGATCATGTCATCTCACTGTGAAAACAATAGAGAAAGGGTTAAATTCCAAATCGTAGGAGTATTCCTTTGATGCACAAGGCTGGAAGGCAGTGTCGGCAGGCCAGATGAAATTGTGTCAATTTCGAATTGACAATTTACAACATTCCTCTGTTGTAATGTTTTTATTTGGTTTCATTACAGGATTGTGACACTGATGAGACCTGGGCCCAAGTATCTGTCGGGGTGCTGACTGTTGTCCATGAAGATGTGCAACTCACTCCAAATCAGCTCCACCTTCACCCACTGTCTACTGCCATCATTGTTGAGGGAGGTATTGTAATGGATAATCTCCAGAACCTACCTGAGGCACTTTGCCCCTTGTTTGGACTGTCCTACGCCTTACATTCAGACTACCCTAACGCCACGAAGAACACTTTTGGCTTCATTCAAAGAGTAATGCTTGGCTTGGGAGAGAACAAACTCCCACCAAAGTTGCAAGGTCTTAAAAATCTGTTGTTGCGTTGGAAGGCAAAGGTACAAACGGTGACATTTGACAAATTTCACTTGTTCATGAGTGGAGTCAGTTGTTTTTATTGTTCACTAAATTAAGACACTCCACTTAAATTGTTAGCACATGGGTTCATCAGAAAGTTATAGAGACTGCGTACATTTATGTATATTCATTCACATGTGAGATCCATGGCCAGTCATTACCCTCTCAGGTTTTTATGCTCATTGAATGAAGCAACTTTGCACTTGTCGGCATGTTTATATATCTAAATATATACAATTTCTATTTTGTGATGTTTGAATAACATTGTTTAGGGATACATTTGTCAGCATGTTGGTTCTACCACCATGGATGTTCTAAAAAAAATGTTACTTATTACAGTTTTAAAGCTGTGTTTACATTACAGTATTAAACCTGCGTTTGTGAATGTCAATGAAGACAACCTTTAAAAAAAAGTTGATTTATATAAAGAAAAAAAAAAACAAAAAAACAATTGATGTAATTGAACTTTCAGCTGTGTTATTACCTTGATTTTTTATGTTTAATTGTAATTCAGATTATTTTAGGAGAATGGAACCAGTTTTTCATTCCTGTCTAGATATTTAAGGCACTTAGATTGCTGAAGTAACACTTACTTGCTTTTTTTGAAGCAGTCGGTTTGCATGGTTTTAGCAAGTAAGTCAGATTGCTGTTCAAGTAAATTTAACCTAAAAATGCTAAGTTAGTCGAACTTAGGTAAGTGTGTTATAGGGACTAAAGACAGAGTAAGGTTCACATGCAAAGATTTAGTAGATTAAAATAATAATTCTGAGTAGTCTTTACTAAGTCGAGAGTACATCTAAAGTAAGTTATCAAGTACACTCTACTTGATTATTTTAGTTGCTCAAACTCATTTATAAGTGTACTCTACGAAGAAAGCACTAGTTAATACAACTTAAAATATCTAGTTCTCTTAACTTGTTTTTTTAAGTGCAATCGGTTTGCATGCTTTTTCTAAGTAATGATAACCAATTGGATTTTACAGTGTGGAACCTCGGCGGAGGTGACACCAAAAAATGAGTACCAGATTCTAGGTCCTTTTCGTAATGGAAACGCAAAAAGGCTGAGTCGAGTCGAGCCAGTACCATGTCGTGGAAATGCGGCATAAGAGGTCTTTGCAGGAGCCACAAAGGGCTTTGTCAGTGATGAGGAGTATTTTAAAGTCTATTCTAGATTGTAAAGGCAGCCAGTGCAGAGAAGCCAACACTGGTGACGTGAGTGAAAGTGAAATAATGTCCACTGGCCCATACACTGGTGCAGCTGTGGGCCGTGCATTTGGTATCTGGGCCTTCAGTGGGGACTTAGTTGACTTAATCAACCTTTAAATACCACCACTATGACATCACAATTATAGAAACCATCAAAATTGTACAAAAAAAAAATACAAAATAACAATGTGTGGCATTAAAGAGAGAGGGAGGATGAATACCATTATTACTAAAGCAAGAAACCAGTTTAGACAACTCCAACCCTCTGCACTATAACCACAACTGTACCATGTACATCATCTGGAGCAGTTTAGAACCAATATTTATGTAATAACATAACAAAACATACAAAATGTAAATAGAAAACATCTTAGCCTACTCACCAGAGATGCTCATTATTTATACTCTCAATACCCGGCTCTGAGGTGGTGACAAAAATGGAGACAGAGGTGGTGAAAATGTAACAAAGATTTATTAAGTAAACTAATAATAACAAAAAAAACACAAAGTGCTACAAAAACGCCAGTCAGAAGGAGCAGGGCAGAGCAGGACCAGACCAGACAGCCAGCAGGACCAAGACCAGACCAGAGAGAGCGAGAGATCATCCCTGGCGAGCTGCTTAAATAGTCACGCCTGGACCGCCACAGGTGTCACCAATCATGCTATCGCCATCTGCAAAAGAAAACTGACAGTGCCCCTAGTGCCCGAAAGGTGAGGGGCCGTCACAATACAAAACTCCTTTTTTTGTGCAGGAAAACTTCATTGACTCTGTCCTAGAGGTGACCTGTGTGTTTCAGTTCCATTAATGAGTCATTCTTTATTTCCATGGAGGCCAAGGCTGAGAGTCTCCTCTTTCCAGTCCTATTACTGACATAGGTTTCTATTCTCTTGAGGGCAGAGAATGTCAGATTCAGAGTTTTCCAAGTTGTGAGCCAGTGCTCAGTCAATTTTTTTGTGTTGAGGTCCGAGCCAGAATTTGCTAGTTGGTTCAACATCCCCCCCAACATTCCACGTCTCACTCATGCACTTCACGTGGTGACTTCACTGTGGAAGCACCTCTGTTGTATTGTGTTCACGTTTTGTGCTTTTTGTGCAGTTATTCTGCCAAATTTCTTTTTCCTAGCCATGGATCAAATCTCTATTCACCTCTTCCAGACACGAGGCCAAGCGTTTCAGCACCTCCCCTCTGGACAGCGACTGGACCTTGTTGGACTTTGTCTCCCACACAACCATAACAGCACAAATGACGGACTTTCAGACTTCTTTCCAAACCTTTGTATCGTCTGGTGACTTTAGGGATCCTTGTGTTGTTTGTTCTAAAGTTACTAATTACTTGCCTATAACCAAGGTTTTCACATAACAGATATTTTTCAAGTTCATATTCCGATTTAACTTGAACATAAACATCACATGAAGTCATGTCCCTGATTTCACACCAGTATTTTTGGACACTTCATTGTCACTTCACTTAATACACAGTCTGTAACTGTGAAAAAATGAGTAAACTCTTTTATTCTCTGTCTCATTCCACAGCCGTTGTCCTTGTCATGTTCACTCTCCCATTCAGTTTGTTGCTCACTTGACCATTGTCACTGTCACTGCCTCGTTCTCTGAGTGGACAGGAGGAGCCAAGTTAGAACAGTTCTGTTTAACTGACAAATGGTACATACTTTACTGTGAAAGGTTCATTAATGACTTATAATGAAGCACTTTGTATCTTAGAAAAGGAAATATAGATCGATCGATAGACAGACAAACATACAGACAATATCATAATATCTCAATAAATATTCAGTGTTGTCTGTTGATCATCCACCACTTGGTCAAATGTAACATCTCTATAGTATAAACCTCCAGAGTCTGTTGACATGTACTGTAGTTTAGTCTGTTAATGAGATCCTTAGAGTGTAATTAAGTTTGACAGAAACTTTTCAGTGACGTAAACTGTTGTTCTATTCAATACTGAAGATGAACTAATCCTAAATGTATTTAAAGGTCAGTTCTGTTTGACCAATGTTCCATGTTAGTGAACCCTCAGTGTGAGACACTGTCGTTTTCATGTCACTTAATCTGTTTTAATGGACGTTAAATCAAATGTAACATATTTAATACTTGGTGGGTTTGTAGACATGAATAAGTACAGGTATGTTTATTTTTTCATCTTGTTCATGGTGTATGTTCTGATAATGTGCTGTAATTCTATTATTGTTTATCTTATTTTGATTCACAAAAACCTCCATGAACCTATGTATGTTTTCATTGCAGCTTTGTCATTCAACTCTGTTCTTTTCAGTACTGTTATCTACCCAAAACTACTGACTGACTTTCTATCGGTGAAACAGATCATATCTTTGCCAGCCTGTATCTTTCAGCATTTCATATATTACTCTTTGGCAGCGTCAGATTTCTTATTGTTGGCAGCCATGGCCTTTGACAGATATGTGTCTATATGTAAACCTCTGCAGTATCCTACTATCATGAGGAAAAGTACTGTGACTATTTTGCTTTTACTATGTTGGCTTTTTCCTGCTGCTCAGGTTGCAGGGGCAGTTGTGCTGGGTGGTTTTAAGAAACTCTGTACTTTTGTTTTGACAGGAATTTTTTGCAACCATGCCGTCTTGAAACTTAACTGTGTCCCTTCAGCAGAACGTGCCATATATGGTGTGTTTGTTTCGATTAACTCTACAGTTATACCAGTGCTTTTTGTACTTTTTACATATGCAAAGATATTTATGATAACTTCTAAAAGAGGTAGAGAAGTCAGGAAAAAGGCTGCAGAGACATGTTTACCCCACCTGATGGTTTTATTCAGCTTCTCCTGTTTAGTTACATATGATGTAGTTATGGCTCGACTGGAAACTAATTTTTCTAAAACAGTACGTTTAGTAATGAGTTTACAAATGGTACTGTATAATCCTCTGTTCAATCCAATAATTTATGGATTGAAAATGAAAGAAATTTCAAAACACCTCAAGAATTTGTTTTGTCACATCACACTAAGAGGTAATATTCATATTTATATTAGACAGTGATGTATAATGCACTAAAAAGGATAGATCAACTTTCAGTAGTGGTAAATAGAAGCATAAATGTGAGTTCTTCTGCTGCTCTTTGGTCATCTCCTCTGTCACTGTGGAATGAACATGGTCTGATACCAGTGTATGGGCCAAAATCAAATCAAATTTATTTATATATTGTCACATTATGACAAAAGTTATGTCATGACACTGAGCATATAGAGCTGGTCTAAACCAGACTCTTAAGCCAATTCACAGAAACCCAATAGAATCCTCCAGGAGCAAATACTTGGTGCCAGTGATGAGGAAAAACTGCCTTTTAACAGGAAGAAACCTGGAGCAGACCCCGACTCCTGGAGGATGGACGTCTGCTTTGACCAGATGGTGTTAAAGAGAGAGAGTAAAGGAAAAGAAAGAGAGAGAGCGAGAGAGATGGGATGGGGATTCACAACAAACTATGACTGGTCCTGGTATAATTACCAATAACTAGAACAAATGTCTATAACTGTTAATACTATTCCTGCAAATAGCCATATCAATTATGTATGCAAAAGATCAATGAAGATGCTTGGTATACTGAGAAAAGTCTGTCCCCTGATTCATCACTCTGCTCACTTGACTTTGTATTATAGTTTTCTGTTTCCATATATGAATTACTGCAATATTGTCTGGTCAGGAACTTATCCAACTTATCTCAGCAAACTCTCAATAATCAAGAAGAGATTCCTGAGAACAATCTCACTGTCTAGTAGATACGAACCATCTGCACCAATTTTTAGGAAATATTCAACACTACCCATTCATGAACTCAGTGTTCATCACTCATGTTTATTTGTGCACAAGTTTATCAATAATAAGCAAGATCTTCCGGACACTTTTCATAATTTTTTTAGTTTTTCATCCAATTTACATTTATACTCAACTAGACATAGCAACAATCTTCATTTACCCTTCTGTCGAAAATCTGGTCATCAATTTAATATTTTATTTAGAGGTCCTAAATTGTGGAACAATCTAGACATGTCTTTAAAGTCTATATTGTCATTTACATCTTTCAAAAACTCACTGAAAAAACATCTCCTGTCCTGACTTTTTCAGTGTTTTCTATACTGTTAATTGTTGTTTCATTATTGTTTTCTTATGTTTGTACATTCTATTTCTTTTTATTGTATAATAGATGATGGGAGTGGAACTCTGTACAAGCCCTTTGGGCTTCGTTCCCTCCCTGCACTGTTTTTTTTTATTGTGCTAAATAAATACAAATACAAATACAAGTATTAACAGTGGATATCCTACTCCTACACCTGTTAGTACAAATAATATCGCTGGGGAAAAAAAAAAAAAAAAAGCCCTTCTAGAAATAATCCTAATATTCCTAAATCTGGTCAAATTGTCTTATGTTGGGCAAAAAAATCTTGTCCAGAATTAAAAGAAACAAAAAAAGTCTATCAACTAAAAAAACATAATGTGCCTTAAAACTAGACAAATGCTAGAATTTTAGCAAACAGTGCTTAATAGAAGACATAAAATTACAGTCATTTAAAACAGAATTACTTTAAATGAGGAATTTTAGTCTCTGACTGAGCTGGGTATGAGAATTTAAGTCTGACATTAAGAGCAACAAGTACAAAAAAAAATTTAATCACATGCACTTGAGTCTTTTGATTAAGATGCAAGCAACCACTTGAACTGGGAATCAAACCCTGGTATTCCATTAATTCTGACCTAGACAGAACAATGGCACACAAGACGGATTTTAACTCATTCTGCTCTCCCAAGTGTTCAAAAGGTATTGCGCAACATAAACTCTTTTCTTTTTAAACTGCCATGAGGGATGTGGCATGATGATAACAATTGTGGTGTACACAGATACCCAGTAGGTCATTGTTAAGCCTACAACTCTTACTCATGGTGTAAATTACTGAAAATAAAAATAACATAAAAAGGCTGATAAACATCATCCTACACACAAGTAACCCTGATTCACACAGACACAATAACCCTGCTGAACCCCCACACATAAAACAGAACAGAACCAAGCAAAATGTCACATACCCACAATGCAATGTGGCAAACCGGGATTTTACCTACTCAGCTAAAATACCACAGTGGAGTCATGTGACCAATTAGCTCCTCCTTATGGAGGAGACATGGGTGTCCATGTTAAATGGTCAAAGAAACCCCCTCTCAAACAAACTGATATTAATCCATAACTGTAGATCTGATCTCAGAAATTCTTGCACATGAGAATTCTGGTGAGTCTTTAAAATGTATCAATGTGTAATATGTGGAAAAAAGTCAGAATTGAATAAGCAGTGAATGTGGGAACGTGGAGTTTATCAAACATGTTAGTGACAGAAATTTAACATGGGAGTGAATGAGAGAAAAAAAAGGGCTTTGGTTTCATGTCTCGACGACATTCTAACTGACCAAAGGAATTTTTCAGTCATTTTTCAAATGAGTCAAGGGTCATGTTAAACTGTGTTATGATTTTTGTCATGTTTTAAGCCTGTAAATGACAATAAATGGTTAAAACAATTGTTAGCCGCTTTCATTTGTTCAGATTCTTAAATTAAGTCATTCTAGTGGTTTCAGTCTTAAAATAAAGAAAACAATCTGGATCCTTTGCTGAGATAATTTGCACAGTACTACTGTACTTTGCTACTAGTAAAATCTGGCTTGAAATTAGCTGGAAAATCTTATTAAGAAAAAGTTAGATATACACTACCGGTCAAAAGTTTTACAACACCCCAGTTTTTCCAGTTTTGTATTGAAATTCAAGAAGTTGAAGTCCAATGAACAGCTTGAAATGGTACAAAGGTAAGCGGTGAACTGCCAGAGGTAAAAAAAAAAAGAAAAAAAGGTAAGGTTAAACAAAACTGAAAAATAATGTACATTTCAGAATTATACAAAAGGTGAACAAGAAATGGGTTAACAACTTAAAGAAGTTCTGCAGCAATGGAGGTCGATCAAGCCTCGAAAGTTGGTGCTACCAATTCCTACAGGTGTCCCAATATTTCTGAATTATTTACAACCCCCTCTGTCTGCATAAAAGTAGTGTTGGAACACACTTCGGTACGATACCATTGTGAGCATTATTTGAAGAGTATTGTACTGCAGAAAGTAGTGTGTTACTATAAAAATGGAAAAGAGGAAAAGGCAATTAACGATAGAAGAGAGACAGACCATCAGAACACTTAAAAATGTAGGTCTTTCCTACAGAGAAATTGCCAAGAAAGTCAAGGTGTCAGTAAGTCCAGTTTCCTTCACCATCCAAAGGCACTCAGAAACTGGGGGAAAATGCTGACAGGAAGAGGTCTGGCAGAGCCAAAGACACAACAGAATCTGAAGACAAGTTTCTGAGAGTCAACAGCTGGAGTGAGAGGAGACTCACAGGACAACAGCTTCAAGCACAGCTCAGTAGTGGTCGTAGTAAGCAAGTCTCAGTTTCAACTGTGAGGAAAAGACTTCCAGTTGCAGGTTTGATCAGTCCATAAATCCTTCTTCCAGTCTTCAGTAGTCCACTGGCGGTGTTTCAGGGCCCAGGCAAGCCTCTTTTTCTTATTCTGAAGTCTCAGCAATGGCTTTCTTGCTGCAACTCGACCCATCAAACCTGCAACTGCAAGCTTCATCCAAAGGGAAGGTTTTCTTCTGCTCTTAAACAGAGGGAGCTTGTCTGCCTCCTGGACCTACACAGGGAGGTGGTTCCACAAAAGAGGAGTTTGATAGCTGAAGGCTCAAGCCCCCGTTCTACTTTTAGAAAGTCTAGGAGCCACCAGTAAGCCTACATGTTGACAGTACAGTGCTCTAGATCAGAGGTCACCAACTCTGGTACTCGAGGCCTTGTATTCTGCATGTTTAGATATTTCCTTCTTCCAGCACACCTGGTAATTGATGATCAGCTCATCATCAAGCTCTGCAGAAGCCTGATCAGGATCTAATGGCTTCCAGGTGTGAAGAGGGAAATGTCCAAAACATGCAGGATACCAGGCCTCAAGCACCAGAATTGGTGACCCCTGTTCTAGATGGGTTGTATGGAATGGTGGACGGACGTTTCGGCCTAGGACGTTTCGGCCTTTCGAGGGTTAGGGACTGCAAAAACTGCAGTCCGAAACGTCCAAGTCCGAAACATCCTACATTCGTATGGAACTAATGCCACCGTCATATCTCTGTCTGTTTTCTCTGCTCTTTTTCTCTCTCTGGCCCTTTAACCCTGACACACCTCCTCATGTCAGGATCTGTGCCTGGGTGACTCTTTGCTCCTCCCTTTTGGTCATGGACCTGTGCCTGTGTGACCATCAGCTCCTCCTTTTCATTATCATCATTATCAGATTCACCTGCTGGCGCTGCGTGGCTGCAGCCAATTACCTTCAGCCTATTTAAGGCTTTGGTTTGCAGCCATGCAGCGCTGGTCCATTTCTCCTCACTCCTTTCCATAGCCTGGACATTTGCTCATATTCATCCACGAACTCTGATACAGGCTTTGTATGTTTTCTTTTTCTGGACTCTGCCTTAGTTTTCATGTTAGGTTTTTTTTTTTTTTTCTTCGTTGTCTGGTTTTCATATTTTTGTTAAATAAACTTTTTTTTCCCTTCAGTACCGAGCATTTGAGTCATTTCTTTTCCCCGTTGTGACACCTCATTAGCCTGATTCCACTCACCTGTGAGCGCAGCTGCGTCTCATCAGGGGTGGTGTATATATTCACTGTTCTGCTGTTTGTTCTTTGCCTGACTGTCTTAGCCCCGTGCGAAACTATCCAGCGGTGTTCCTGCTTGCTTATCCTGAACCTGACTGTCCCTGACCTGATCTGCCTGCCCGTTGCCTGATTCCCCGCCTGACCTGTCCTCCCGATTCTGTCTGTTCATCTGATCCCCGGTACTCGACCTGCCCTTTGTCCTTGACCACGTCTCTCCGTCCGCTGCCTGTTATCGACCTGTTTCTGTTCCTGACCACGTCTTCTGGCTCCGTTCCTCTGGATTCTTCTGTCTCTCTTGGTACTGGATCTCCTGCCTGTCCCCGATGCCCCCTTTTGCCTTTTCCCTGTCGGCTTCATTGACTCTGATAGTGACTGTGTACTGGACATTGAACACCTGCTGTATTCACATAGTTTGAAGAAAGACAATCCAAACTATTACCTCTGTGTCGGTCTGCATCTGGGTTCTGATTGTATTCATCACAACCGCACTTCCACTATGTGGAACTGGCTCAACTCAACTGGAGTACCAGATACTATTCCTGGAGATCGTTTCCATTACAGGATACTACCGACTTTACAGTACCTGGACATCATAGTGACGCAGTGCGTTACTTCTGTGTCGTCTGCTCAGAGACTTGTTGGTAAACTCGCTCGTTGCGTGTTGTCTCGTCAAACTCATGCTGAATTTTTACGTCGGCCACCAAAGACTGAATCTCCTCACTGAATGGTGTAGTTTTGCAGGCTGTCATCATGTGGATTAACCTACCGCTACATTTACTGTAAACTTCTGCATCTGTTTTTTGTAAAACAGCGGGTCACAGAGAAAACTCTATGACCAATCGGTGGTCTGCAGTGTTTACACATCATGTTTTAGTATCTGCTCCCCAGTCCTGGAACCTCGGTGGAGGTGATACCAAAAAACTAGTACCAGATTCCAGGTCCTTTTCGTAATGGAAACGCAAAAAGGCTGAGTCGAGCCAGTACCACGTCGTGGAAATGCGGCATAAAAGGTCTTTGCAGGAGCCACAAAGGGCTTTGTCAGTGATGAGGAGTATTTCAAAGTCTATTCTAGATTGTACAGGGAGCCAGTGCAGAGAAGCCAACACTGGTGACGTGAGTGAAAGTGAAATAATGTCCACTGGCCCATACACTGGTGCAGCTGTGGGCCGTGCATTTGGTATCTGGGCCTTCAGTGGGGACTTAGTGGTGGTATTTAAAGGTTGATTAAGTCAACTATGACATCACAATTATAGAAACCATCAATATTGTACAAAAAAACAAAAACAAAATAACAATGTGTGGCATTAAAGAGAGAGGGAGGATGAATACCATTATTACTAAAGCAAGAAACCAGTTTAGACAACTCCAACCCTCTGCACTATAACCACAACTGTACCATGTACATCATCTGGAGCAGTTTAGAACCAATATTTATGTAATAACATGACAACACATACAAAATTTAAATAGAAGACATCTTAGCCTACTCACCAGAGATGCTCATTATTTATACTCTCAATACCCGGCTCAGAGGTGGTGACAAAAATGGAGACAGAGGTGGTGAAAATGTAACAAAGATTTATTAAGTAAACTAATAATAACAAAAAAAAACACAAAGTGCTACAAAAACGCCAGTCAGAAGGAGCAGGGCAGAGCAGGACCAGACCAGACAGCCAGCAGGACCAAGACCAGACCAGAGAGAGCGAGAGATCATCCCTGGCGAGCTGCTTAAATAGTCACGCCTGGACCGCCACAGGTGTCACCAATCATGCTATCGCCATCTGCAAAAGAAAACTGACAGTGCCCCTAGTGCCCGAAAGGTGCGGGGCCGCCAAAATACAAAACTCCTTTATTTGTGCAGGAAAACTTCATTGACTCTGTCCTAGAGGTGACCTGTGTGTTTCAGTTCCATTAATGAGTCATTCTTTATTTCCATGGAGGCCAAGGCTGAGCGTGTCCTCTGTCCAGTCCTATTACTGACATAGGTTTCTATTCTCTTGAGGGCAGAGAATGTCAGATTTGGAGTTTTCCAAGTAGTGAGCCAGTGCTCAGTCAATTTTTTTGTGTTGAGGTCCGAGCCAGAATTTGCTAGTTGGTTCAACATCCCCCCCAACATTCCACGTCTCACTCATGCACTTCACGTGGTTACTTCACTGTGGAAGCACCTCTGTTGTATTGTGTTCACGTTATTTTGCCAAATTTCTTTTTCCTAGCCATGGGTCAGACCTCTTTTCACCTCTTCCAGACACGAGGCCAAGCGTTTCAGCACCTCCCCTCTGGACAGCGACTGGACCTTGTTGGACTTTGTCTCCCACACAACCATAACAGCACAAATGACAGACTTTCAGACTTCTTTCCAAACCTTTGTATCGTCTGGTGACTTTAGGGATCCTTGTGTTGTTTGTTTTAAAGTTACTAATTACTTGCCTATAACCAAGGTTTTCATGTAACAGATATTTTTCAAGTTCATATTCTGACTTAACTTGAACATAAACATCACATGAAGTCATGTCCCTGATTTCACTCCAGTATTTTTGGACACTTCATTGTCACTTCACTTAATACACAGTCTGTAACTGTGAAAAAATGAGTAAACTCTTTTATTCTCTGTCTCATTTCACAGCCGTTGTCCTTGTCATGTTCACTCTCCCATTCAGTTTGTTGCTCACTTGACCATTGTCACTGTCACTGCCTTGTTCTCTGAGTGGACAGAAGGGGCCAAGTTAGAACAGTTCTGTTTAACTGACAAATGGTACATACTTTACTGTGAAAGGTTCATTAATGACTTATAATGAAGCACTTTGTATCTTAGAAAAGGAAATATAGATCGATCGATAGACAGACAAACATACAGACAATATCATAATATCTCAATAAATATTCAGTGTTGTCTGTTGATCATCCACCACTTGGTCAAATGTAACATCTCTATAGTATAAACCTCCAGAGTCTGTTGACATGTACTGTAGTTTAGTCTGTTAATGAGATCCTTAGAGTGTAATTAAGTTTGACAGAAACTTTTCAGTGACGTAAACTGTTGTTCTATTCAATACTGAAGATGAACTAATCCTAAATGTATTTAAAGGTCAGTTCTGTTTGACCAATGTTCCATGTTAGTGAACCCTCAGTGTGAGACACTGTCGTTTTCATGTCACTTAATCTGTTTTAATGGACGTTAAATCAAATGTAACATATTTAATACTTGGTGGGTTTGTAGACATGAATAAGTACAGGTATGTTTATTTTTTCATCTTGTTCATGGTGTATGTTCTGATAATGTGCTGTAATTCTATTATTGTTTATCTTATTTTGATTCACAAAAACCTCCATGAACCTATGTATGTTTTCATTGCAGCTTTGTCATTCAACTCTGTTCTTTTCAGTACTGTTATCTACCCAAAACTACTGACTGACTTTCTATCCGAGAAACAGATCATATCTTTGCCAGCCTGTATCTTTCAGCATTTCATATATTACTCTTTGGCAGCGTCAGATTTCTTATTGTTGGCAGCCATGGCCTTTGACAGATATGTGTCTATATGTAAACCTCTGCAGTATCCTACTATCATGAGGAAAAGTACTGTGACTATTTTGCTTTTACTATGTTGGCTTTTTCCTGCTGCTCAGGTTGCAGGGGCAGTTGTGCTGGGTGGTTTTAAGAAACTCTGTACTTTTGTTTTGACAGGAATTTTTTGCAACCATGCCGTCTTGAAACTTAACTGTGTCCCTTCAGCAGAACGTGCCATATATGGTGTGTTTGTTTCGATTAACTCTACAGTTATACCAGTGCTTTTTGTACTTTTTACATATGCAAAGATATTTATGATAACTTCTAAAAGAGGTAGAGAAGTCAGGAAAAAGGCTGCAGAGACATGTTTACCCCACCTGATGGTTTTATTCAGCTTCTCCTGTTTAGTTACATATGATGTAGTTATGGCTCGACTGGAAACTAATTTTTCTAAAACAGTACGTTTAGTAATGAGTTTACAAATGGTACTGTATAATCCTCTGTTCAATCCAATAATTTATGGATTGAAAATGAAAGAAATTTCAAAACACCTCAAGAATTTGTTTTGTCACATCACACTAAGAGGTAATATTCATATTTATATTAGACAGTGATGTATAATGCACTAAAAATGATAGATCAACTTTCAGTAGTGGTAAATAGAAGCATAAATGTGAGTTCTTCTGCTGCTCTTTGGTCATCTCCTCTGTCACTGTGGAATGAACATGGTCTGATACCAGTGTATGGGCCAAAATCAAATCAAATTTATTTATATATTGTCACATTATGACAAAAGTTATGTCATGACACTGAGCATATAGAGCTGGTCTAAACCAGACTCTTAAGCCAATTCACAGAAACCCAATAGAATCCTCCAGGAGCAAACACTTGGTGCCAGTGATGAGGAAAAACTGCCTTTTAACAGGAAGAAACCTGGAGCAGACCCCGACTCCTGGAGGATGGACGTCTGCTTTGACCAGATGGTGTTAAAGAGAAAGAGTAAAGGAAAAGAAAGAGAGAGAGCGAGAGAGATGGGATGGGGATTCACAACAAACTATGACTGGTCCTGGTATAATTACCAATAACTAGAACAAATGTCTATAACTGTTAATACTATTCCTGCAAATAGCCATATCAATTATGTATGCAAAAGATCAATGAAGATGCTTGGTATACTGAGAAAAGTCTGTCCCCTGATTCATCACTCTGCTCACTTGACTTTGTATTATAGTTTTCTGTTTCCATATATGAATTACTGCAATATTGTCTGGTCAGGAACTTATCCAACTTATCTCAGCAAACTCTCAATAATCAAGAAGAGATTCCTGAGAACAATCTCACTGTCTAGTAGATACGAACCATCTGCACCAATTTTTAGGAAATATTCAACACTACCCATTCATGAACTCAGTGTTCATCACTCATGTTTATTTGTGCACAAGTTTATCAATAATAAGCAAGATCTTCCGGACACTTTTCATAATTTTTTTAGTTTTTCATCCGATTTACATTTATACTCAACTAGACATAGCAACAATCTTCATTTACCCTTCTGTCGAAAATCTGGTCATCAATTTAATATTTTATTTAGAGGTCCTAAATTGTGGAACAATCTAGACATGTCTTTAAAGTCTATATTGTCATTTACATCTTTCAAAAACTCACTGAAAAAACATCTCCTGTCCTGACTTTTTCAGTGTTTTCTATACTGTTAATTGTTGTTTAATTATTGTTTTCTTATGTTTGTATATTCTATTTCTTTTTATTGTATAATAGATGATGGGAGTGGAACTCTGTACAAGCCCTTTGGGCTTCGTTCCCTCCCTGCACTGTTTTTTTTATTGTGCTAAATAAATACAAATACAAATACAAGTATTAACAGTGGATATCCTACTCCTACACCTGTTAGTACAAATAATATCGCTGGGGAAAAAAAAAAAAAAGCCCTTCTAGAAATAATCCTAATATTCCTAAATCTGGTCAAATTGTCTTATGTTGGGCAAAAAAATCTTGTCCAGAATTAAAAGAAACAAAAAAAGTCTATCAACTAAAAAAACATAATGTGCCTTAAAACTAGACAAATGCTAGAATTTTAGCAAACAGTGCTTAATAGAAGACATAAAATTACAGTCATTTAAAACAGAATTACTTTAAATGAGGAATTTTAGTCTCTGACTGAGCTGGGTATGAGAATTTAAGTCTGACATTAAGAGCAACAAGTACAAAAAAAAATTTAATCACATGCACTTGAGTCTTTTGATTAAGATGCAAGCAACCACTTGAACTGGGAATCAAACCCTGGTATTCCATTAATTCTGACCTAGACAGAACAATGGCACACAAGACGGATTTTAACTCATTCTGCTCTCCCAAGTGTTCAAAAGGTATTGCGCAACATAAACTCTTTTCTTTTTAAACTGCCATGAGGAATGTGGCATGATGATAACAATTGTGGTGTACACAGATACCCAGTAGGTCATTGTTAAGCCTACAACTCTTACTCATGGTGTAAATTACTGAAAATAAAAATAACATAAAAAGGCTGATAAACATCATCCTACACACAAGTAACCCTGATTCACACAGACACAATAACCCTGCTGAACCCCCACACATAAAACAGAACAGAACCAAGCACAATGTCACATACCCACAATGCAATGTGGCAAACCGGGATTTTACCTACTCAGCTAAAATACCACAGTGGAGTCATGAGACCAATTAGCTCCTCCTTATGGAGGAGACATGGGTGTCCATGTTAAATGGTCAAAGAAACCCCCTCTCAAACAAACTGATATTAATCCATAACTGTAGATCTGATCTCAGAAATTCTTGCACATGAGAATTCTGGTGAGTCTTTAAAATGTATCAATGTGTAATATGTGGAAAAAAGTCAGAATTGAATAAGCAGTGAATGTGGGAACGTGGAGTTTATCAAACATGTTAGTGACAGAAATTTAACATGGGAGTGAATGAGAGAAAAAAAAGGGCTTTGGTTTCATGTCTCGACGACATTCTAACTGACCAAAGGAATTTTTCAGTCATTTTTCAAATGAGTCAAGGGTCATGTGAAACTGTGTTATGATTTTTGTCATGTTTTAAGCCTGTAAATGACAATAAATGGTTAAAACAATTGTTAGCCGCTTTCATTTGTTCAGATTCTTAAATTAAGTCATTCTAGTGGTTTCAGTCTTAAAATAAAGAAAACAATCTGGATCCTTTGCTGAGATAATTTGCACAGTACTACTGTACTTTGCTACTAGTAAAATCTGGCTTGAAATTAGCTGGAAAATCTTATTAAGAAAAAGTTAGATATACACTACCGGTCAAAAGTTTTACAACACCCCAGTTTTTCCAGTTTTGTATTGAAATTCAAGAAGTTGAAGTCCAATGAACAGCTTGAAATGGTACAAAGGTAAGCGGTGAACTGCCAGAGGTAAAAAAAAAAAAAAAAAGGTAAGGTTAAACAAAACTGAAAAATAATGTACATTTCAGAATTATACAAAAAGGTGAACAAGAAATGGGTTAACAACTTAAAGAAGTTCTGCAGCAATGGAGGTCAATCAAGACTTGAAAGTTGGTGCTACCAATTCCTACAGGTGTCCCAATATTTCTGAATTATTTACAACCCCCTCTGTCTGCATAAAAGTAGTGTTGGAACACACTTCGGTACGATACCGTTGTGAGCATTATTTGAAGAGTATTGTACTGCAGAAAGTAGTGTGTTACTATAAAAATGGAAAAGAGGAAAAGGCAATTAACGATAGAAGAGAGACAGACCATCAGAACACTTAAAAATGTAGGTCTTTCCTACAGAGAAATTACCAAGAAAGTCAAGGTGTCAGTAAGTCCAGTTTCCTTCACCATCCAAAGGCACTCAGAAACTGGGGGAAAATGCTGACAGGAAGAGGTCTGGCAGAGCCAAAGACACAACAGAATCTGAAGACAAGTTTCTGAGAGTCAACAGCTGGAGTGAGAGGAGACTCACAGGACAACAGCTTCAAGCACAGCTCAGTAGTGGTCGTAGTAAGCAAGTCTCAGTTTCAACTGTGAGGAAAAGACTTCCAGTTGCAGGTTTGATCAGTCCATAAATCCTTCTTCCAGTCTTCAGTAGTCCACTGGCGGTGTTTCAGGGCCCAGGCAAGCCTCTTTTTCTTATTTTGAAGTCTCAGCAATGGCTTTCTTGCTGCAACTCGACCCATCAAACCTGCAACTGCAAGCTTCATCCAAAGGGAAGGTTTTCTTCTGCTCTTAAACAGAGGGAGCTTGTCTGCCTCCTGGACCTACACAGGGAGGTGGTTCCACAAAAGAGGAGTTTGATAGCTGAAGGCTCAAGCCCCCGTTCTACTTTTAGAAAGTCTAGGAGCCACCAGTAAGCCTACATGTTGACAGTACAGTGCTCTAGATCAGAGGTCACCAACTCTGGTACTCGAGGCCCTGTATTCTGCATGTTTAGATATTTCCTTCTTCCAGCACACCTGGTAATTGATGATCAGCTCATCATCAAGCTCTGCAGAAGCCTGATCAGGATCTAATGGCTTCCAGGTGTGAAGAGGGAAATGTCCAAAACATGCAGGATACCAGGCCTCAAGCACCAGAGTTGGTGAGCCCTGTTCTAGATGGGTTGTATGGAACGGTGGACGGACGTTTCGGCCTAGGACGTTTCGGCCTTTCGAGGGTTAGGGACTGCAAAAACTGCAGTCCGAAACGTCCAAGTCCGAAACGTCCAAGTCCGAAACATCCTACGTTCGTATGGAACTAATGCCACCGTCATATCTCTGTCTGTTTTCTCTGCTCTTTTTCTCTCTCTGGCCCTTTAACCCTGACACACCTCCTCATGTCAGGATCTGTGCCTGGGTGACTCTTTGCTCCTCCCTTTTGGTCATGGACCTGTGCCTGTGTGACCATCAGCTCCTCCTTTTCATTATCATCATTATCAGATTCACCTGCTGGCGCTGCGTGGCTGCAGCCAATTACCTTCAGCCTATTTAAGGCTTTGGTTTGCAGCCATGCAGCGCTGGTCCATTTCTCCTCACTCCTTTCCATAGCCTGGACATTTGCTCATATTCATCCACGGACTCTGATACAGGCTTTGTATGTTTTCTTTTTCTGGACTCTGCCTTAGTTTTCATGTTAGGTTTTTTTTTTTTTTCTTCGTTGTCTGGTTTTCATATTTTTGTTAAATAAACTTTTTTTTCCCTTCAGTACCGAGCATTTGAGTCATTTCTTTTCCCCGTTGTGACACCTCATTAGCCTGATTCCACTCACCTGTGAGCGCAGCTGCGTCTCATCAGGGGTGGTGTATATATTCACTGTTCTGCTGTTTGTTCTTTGCCTGACTGTCTTAGCCCCGTGCGAAACTATCCAGCGGTGTTCCTGCTTGCTTATCCTGAACCTGACTGTCCCTGAACTGATCCGCTGGCCGTCGTCTGATTCCCCGCCTGACCTGTCCTCCCGATTCTGTCTGTTCATCTGATCCCCGGTACTCGACCTGCCCTTTGTCCTTGACCACGTCTCTCCGTCCGCTGCCTGTTATCGACCTGTTTCTGTTCCTGACCACGTCTTCTGGCTCCGTTCCTCTGGATTCTTCTGTCTCTCTTGGTACTGGATCTCCTGCCTGTCCCCGATGCCCCCTTTTGCCTTTTCCCTGTCGGCTTCATTGACTCTGATAGTGACTGTGTACTGGACATTGAACACCTGCTGTATTCACATAGTTTGAAGAAAGACAATCCAAACTATTACCTCTGTGTTGGTCTGCATCTGGGTTCTGATTGTATTCATCACAACCGCACTTCCACTATGTGGAACTGGCTCAACTCAACTGGAGTACCAGATACTATTCCTGGAGATCGTTTCCATTACAGGATACTACCGACTTTACAGTACCTGGACGTCATAGTGACGCAGTGCGTTACTTCTGTGTCGTCTGCTCAGAGACTTGTTGGTAAACTCGCTCGTTGCGTGTTGTCTCGTCAAACTCATGCTGAATTTTTACGTCGGCCACCAAAGACTGAATCTCCTCACTGAATGGTGTAGTTTTGCAGGCTGTCATCATGTGGATTAACCTACCGCTACATTTACTGTAAACTTCTGCATCTGTTTTTTGTAAAACAGCGGGTCACAGAGAAAACTCTATGACCAATCGGTGGTCTGCAGTGTTTACACATCATGTTTTAGTATCTGCTCCCCAGTCCTGGAACCTCGGTGGAGGTGATACCAAAAAACTAGTACCAGATTCCAGGTCCTTTTCGTAATGGAAACGCAAAAAGGCTGAGTCGAGCCAGTACCACGTCGTGGAAATGCGGCATAAAAGGTCTTTGCAGGAGCCACAAAGGGCTTTGTCAGTGATGAGGAGTATTTCAAAGTCTATTCTAGATTGTACAGGGAGCCAGTGCAGAGAAGCCAACACTGGTGACGTGAGTGAAAGTGAAATCATTTCCTTTGGCCCATACACTGGTGCAGCTGTGGGCCGTGCATTTGGTATCTGGGCCTTCAGTGGGGACTTAGTGGTGGTATTTAAAGGTTGATTAAGTCAACTATGACATCACAATTATAGAAACCATCAATATTGTACAAAAAAAACCAACAAAATAACAATGTGTGGCATTAAAGAGAGAGGGAGGATGAATACCATTATTACTAAAGCAAGAAACCAGTTTAGACAACTCCAACCCTCTGCACTATAACCATAACTGTACCATGTACATCATCTGGAGCAGTTTAGAACCAATATTTATGTAATAACATGACAACACATACAAAATTTAAATAGAAGACATCTTAGCCTACTCACCAGAGATGCTCATTATTTATACTCTCAATACCCGGCTCTGAGGTGGTGACAAAAATGGAGACAGAGGTGGTGAAAATGTAACAAAGACTTATTAAGTAAACTAATAACAAAAAAAAAACACAAAGTGCTACAAAAACGCCAGTCAGAAGGAGCAGGGCAGAGCAGGACCAGACCAGACAGCCAGCAGGACCGAGACCAGACCAGAGAGAGCGAGTGATCATCCCTGGCGAGCTGCTTAAATAGTCACGCCTGGACCGCCACAGGTGTCACCAATCATGCTATCGCCATCTGCAAAAGAAAACTGACAGTGCCCCTAGTGCCCGAAAGGTGCGGGGCCGCCAAAATACAAAACTCCTTTATTTGTGCAGGAAAACTTCATTGACTCTGTCTTAGAGGTGACCTGTGTGTTTCAGTTCCATTAATAAGTCCTTTTTTATTTCCATGGAGGCCAAGGCTGAGCGTGTCCTCTGTCCAGTCCTATTACTGACATAGGTTTCTATTCTCTTGAGGGCAGAGAATGTCAGATTTGGAGTTTTCCAAGTAGTGAGCCAGTGCTCAGTCAATTTTTTGTGTTGAGGTCCGAGCCAGAATTTGCTAGTTGGTTCAACATCCCCCCCAACATTCCACGTCTCACTCATGCACTTCACGTGGTGACTTCACTGTGGAAGCACCTCTGTTGTATTGTGTTCACGTTATTTTGCCAAATTTCTTTTTCCTAGCCATGGGTCAGACCTCTTTTCACCTCTTCCAGACACGAGGCCAAGCGTTTCAGCACCTCCCCTCTGGACAGCGACTGGACCTTGTTGGACTTTGTCTCCCACACAACCATAACAGCACAAATGACAGACTTTCAGACTTCTTTCCAAACCTTTGTATCGTCTGGTGACTTTAGGGATCCTTGTGTTGTTTGTTCTAAAGTTACTAATTACTTGCCTATAACCAAGGTTTTCACATAACAGATATTTTTCAAGTTCATAGTCTGACTTAACTTGAACATAAACATCACATGAAGTCATGTCCCTGATTTCACACCAGTATTTTTGGACACTTCATTGTCACTTCACTTAATACACAGTCTGTAACTGTGAAAAAATGAGTAAACTCTTTTATTCTCTGTCTCATTTCACAGCCGTTGTCCTTGTCATGTTCACTCTCCCATTCAGTTTGTTGCTCACTTGACCATTGTCACTGTCACTGCCTCGTTCTCTGAGTGGACAGGAGGGGCCAAGTTAGAACAGTTCTGTTTAACTGACAAATGGTACATACTTTACTTTGAAAGGTTCATTAATGACTTATAATGAAGCACTTTGTATCTTAAAAAAATAAATATAGATCGATCGATAGACAGACAGACAGACAGACAGAGAGACATACAATATCATAATATCTCAATAAATATTCAGTGTTGTTTGTTGATCATCCACCACTTGGTCAAATGTAACATCTCTATAGTATAAACCTCCAGAGTCTGTTGACATGTACTGTAGTTTAGTCTGTTAATGAGATCCTTAGAGTGTAATTAAGTTTGACAGAAACTTTTCAGTGACGTAAACTGTTGTTCTACTCAATACTGAAGATGAACTAATCCTAAATGTATTTAAAGGTCAGTTCTGTTTGACTAATGTTCCATGTTACTGAACCTTCAGTGTGAGACACTGTCGTTTTCATGTCACTTAATCTGTTTTAATGGACGTTAAATCAAATGTAACATATTTAATACTTGGTGGGTTTGTAGACATGAATAAGTACAGGTATGTTTATTTTTTCATCTTGTTCACGGTGTATGTTCTGATAATGTGCAGTAATTGTATTATTGTTTATCTTATTTTGATTCACAAAAACCTCCATGAACCTATGTATGTTTTCATTGCAGCTTTGTCATTCAACTCTGTTCTTTTCAGTACTGTTATCTACCCAAAACTACTGACTGACTTTCTATCAGAGAAACAGATCATATCTTTGCCAGCCTGTATCTTTCAATATTTCATATATTACTCTTTGGCAGTGTCAGATTTCTTATTGTTGGCAGCCATGGCCTTTGACAGATATGTGTCTATATGTAAACCTCTGCAGTATCCTACTATCATGAGGAAAAGTACTGTGATTATTTTGCTTTTTCTATGTTGGCTTTGGCCTGCTGCTCAGCTTGTAGGTGGAGTTGTGCTGGGTGGTTTTAAGAAACTCTGTACTTTTGTTTTGACAGGAATTTTTTGCAACAATTCCATCTTGAAACTTAACTGTGTCCCTTCAGCAGAACTTGCAATATATGGTGTGTTTGTTTCGATTAACTCTACAGTTATACCAGTGCTTTTTGTACTTTTTACTTATGCAAAGATATTTATGATAACTTCTAAAAGAGGTAGAGAAGTCAGGAAAAAGGCTGCAGAGACATGTTTACCCCACCTGATGGTTTTATTCAGCTTCTCCTGTTTTTGTGCATATGATGTAGTTATAGCTCAACTGGAATCTAAGTTTTCCAAAACAGTACGTTTAGTAATGAGTTTACAAATGGTACTGTATAATCCTCTGTTCAATCCAATAATTTATGGATTGAAAATGAAAGAAATTTCAAAACACCTCAAGAATTTGTTTTGTCAAATCACGCTAAGAGGTAATATTCGTATTTATATTAGACAGTGATGTATAATGCACTAAAAAGGATAGACCAACTGTCAGTAGTGGTAAATAGAAGCATAAATGTGAGTTCTGCTGCTGCTCTTTGGTCATCTCCTCTGTCACTGTGGAATGAACATGGTCTGATACCAGTGTATGGGCCAAAATCAAATCAAATTTATTTATACAGCGTCACATCATAACATAAGTTACCTCATGACACTTTACATATAGAGCTGGTCTAAACCAGACTCTTAAGCCAGTTCACAGAAACCCAATAGAATCCTCCAGGAGCAAACACTTGGTGACAGTGATGAGGAAAAACTGCCTTTTAACAGGAAGAAACCTGGAGCAGACCCCGACTCCTGGAGGATGGACGTCTGCTTTGACCAGTTGGAGTTAAAGAGAGAGAGAGAGAGAGAGAGAGAGAGAGAGAGAGAGAGAGAGAGAGAGAGAGAGAGAGAGAGAGAGAGAGAGAGAGAGAGAGAGATGGGGGGTGGGGTTGAGCTGGGAAATAGGGGGAGACATGGATGCACAGCAACCTGTACTACTACTGTTAAAAACTAAAATAACTGGTCCTGGTATAATTACCAATAACTATAATAAATGTCCATAACTGTTAATACTACTACTACAAATACAAGTAGTAACAGTAGATATACTACTACTGCACCTGTTAGTACAAATAAACCTCTACCATCTATGTAACTAATATAATATACCAGTGTTTCCCAACCAGTGTGCTGCAGCACATTAGCGTGTTGTGAGAAATCATTAGGTGTGCCGTGGAATATTATCCACTTTCACCTGATTGGTTCTGTAATGGAGCAGCGTGATATAGATACATATGACTGCACACACCAATGATCCACTCTACAACCACAGTCTCCTTTTCCCCTTTGCAAAATAACAGTGAAAATGAACCGGCCCAGATGCAGTGTGTTCTGTTAATAAAACCCCTCTTCACTGGTGATGTGCGGATTACCTGCGAACCCCGGGTATCGGGTTGAAGTGGGCGAGATATGGGTGATTGTCTTTTTGCAGCAACATTTCATCTTCACAAATTTCACTTATCCTGATTTTTTCTAAAATGTGCCAAGTATATACAACAAAGTAATGTCATTATGTGTTTAAGCATTTGCCATCACATAAACCTAAATGAGATGCATTTCAAATAATATTTAGTATTTTATACACCTTTTGGGTGACACAGACATTCAGTTTCCTTTTGTCCCACAGTGCCATGTAACCAACTTCCTCCAGAAGCATAAGTCATAAAACTACAAAACTTTTTTTTTCTTTAATAACTTGATAGTCTAGACTAAACTTTATTTTATTATGTAATTTAATCTGGTGAAACTGTATTTCTTTTTTACTATTTTCTTCATACTGTACATGTCACAGCAGTAATTTTTCACCCTGTTATAATGTGCCTAATTGCCTAAAAAAAAACAAAACAATAAACAATACAATTCAATAAAAACCATTTACAGGAAGTGACATCATTTGTTTTTGGTGGGAATTCAACTATGGAAACTGACATAAGCTTCAACTGTCACTCTCATCGTACTTTTTTTTAATCTTAAACATGTTACGCCTGTATGCCTCACTCTTAAAGTTCCACCCTGTTATGAGAAATTATGGGAAATAATTCAGTAGAATTAAAAAAAAAAAAAAAAAAAACATGTTAGAGTTAGTTGTTAAAGATGTGTTAATCTAGTGAAGGTTAGCTAGCTAAATGTTGATCAGTTTCAGAGCTACAGCTAGGTTAGCCAAAAAAAATTTCCACCCTGTTATATCTATGAACCTAAGAAGGTGGAAACTGTGAAGAGAGAGCAATAATTATTGTTATCATTAATGAATAATATTATTAGCTTCATATATATTCGGTTGGAGTGGGGGAGATATGCCTCCCATATACGACAAAACTCAATCCGTAGGCCGGGGGGTCCGTCCGAGGGGTCGCTGACACACCCCTCTCAGCTTTCTTGTTCCACCCACCCTGCAACAATGTTGCCCATGCACGCCCGATGTAAAATAACAAATGTAATGTAAAATATGAGCCATGGCTCCAAAAGGTTGGGAAACACTGTAATATATTAATACTAATTTAATAAACACTATCACAACTACAAGCACTCGGAGAGCGCAGACCTCTGCCAAGGCTGATCAGTGCCCCCCCCATGGGCCCCCCCACGCCAAGGAGGTTATGTTTTTGCCAGGGTTTGTTTGTCTGTCTGTCTGTTTGTCTGTCCGTTAGTGTGCAACATATCTCAAAAAGTTATGGACAGATTTTGATGAAATTTTCTGGTCTGCGCCCCCCCATGGGCCCCCCCCACCCCCGATTACCACCAAAATTTAATCATTTCTTCCTTATCCCATTTCCAACAAACCCTGAAAATTTCATCAAAATCTGTCCATAACTTTTTGAGTTATGTTGCACACTAACGGACAGACAAACAAACAAACAAACAAACAAACAAACAAACCCTGGCAAAAACATAACCTCCTTGGCGGAGGTAAAAATACAAAATAACAAGGTGTGGCATTAAAGAGAGGGAGGATGAATACCATGATTACTATAGCAAGAAACCAGTTCAGACAACTCCAACCCTCTGCACTATAACCACAACTGTACCATGTACATCATCTGGAGCAGTTTAGAACCAATATTTATGTAATAATATGACAAAACATACAAAATTGAAATAGAAGACATCATAGCCTACTCACCAGAGATGCTCATTATTTATACAAAATCCAACCTCCTTTTTTTGTGCAGGAAAACTTCATTGACTCTGTCCTAGAGGTGACCTGTGTGTTTCAGTTCTATTAATAAGTCACATCGTCATCATCTACACATGCCGCACACACCGCCGGCGTACCTCCTCTAGAAGTACAGCCTTTTAAACTACTTATTTTTGCCTCTTAACGCTTTTTACTCGAACCTAACTTTTTAACCTAAGCGGTTCAATGTAATGGTCGAAGTGACCGATTGTTAGATTTCTTTTCTCACCATCTTTTTACCCATACAGCGCCTTCAACCCAAACTGCCATCAAGGCAGGTAAGTGGTGTAAGTGGATCCTTACCTGCGGCTTTCACCGACTGCTTCCCGCGCTCTGCCCCAGTATCTCGCTGCTACCACCATGGCATCATCCATATCACCCGGAGACAGTCCGCTTGTCCAAGCCAACAAAAGCCTGGTGAAGGCTTACCAGACGATTGCAGATCTCAAAGAGGAAATACTGCTCCTCTCCACAGAACTAGCGGAGAAAAATGCCCAGCTCTCTGGTTTCTCCAGCCGCCTTCCCTCACTGTCCAGTCTCTTTCTGAAAAGTGCAGAGAAGGCCAAAGTCCCTTGTGATGATACGGTGTTATGGGATCCATCTTCTGCCTGTCCTCGTCCCCCGTGTTCAACACCCTGGTCTGAAGTGGTCATTCGTGGCCACAAAAAGAACACGAGCAAAGTCTCACCACTGCCGACCATCAGCACATCAAACCGCTTCAGCGTCCTGTCCGTGGAGGACGCCCCAGCTCCCCCCGCCGCGGCTCGTGTGCTCCCCATCCCACCTGGCTCTGTGTGGGAACTGGCTCCTGACACCGTGGCTGCCACCGAGCTGATTACTGGCGACGGTCGTAACGCCGCCCCCCCTATGAAGCCTCCGACCCAGGGTCCCCGCTCCTCTGCCTGGCGCTGCCTTCTCCGAGAGGCTTTCCGCCATCACTCCGACAGTCCACCCGTGGAATGTTCACCTAGAGAGACCAGGAACCCCTCACCCTCAACACCGTCTCCTTGACCACTTTTCCCTCCGACCACTGCTATCCTCGGGGACTCCATCATCCGTAACGTCCGATTCTTTAATGCCATAACCAAGTGTTTCCCCGGTTCAACCGTCACCTCCATCCTCCATGAACTGCCTCAGCTGCTGCTCTCACTGCCGTCCACCGTTACCTGTATCATAGTTCACGTGGGCTTCAATGATACTTCTCTTCAACAGTCCAAAGTGACAAAGGTTCATTTGAAAAACCTCTTTGATAAACTGAGAGGATCCAGGAAAGCTGTTTTCATTTCCAGGCCCCTCCCCTCCTTTGCCCGTGGTGTGGACCGTTTCAGCCGCCTCCTCAGCCTGAACACCTGGCTCCGGTCCGCCTCTGCTCTGAATGGCTTCAGTTTTATTGATAATTTTAATCTGTTCTGGAACCGCTCCTCCTTCTACAAGTCTGATGGTGTCCACCCCTCTAGACCCTCTCAACATGCTGTCCTGACTAAAACCACACCCACACCTATGTGACTATGCTCTCACTCCTCTGCTACAGTCACCTGCTCCCCCTGCTGGTCACATCAAATATCACCACATTCAGAGTCTCCTGTACAGCCTGTAGTGAGAATGAATACCACCCCAACTGATCTCTCCTCCTCTCCCAGGCCCTCACTTTTCACCTGTCAAACAACCTCTTCAGTGAATTCTTTTTCTTCCCCATGACTAGCAGCCTACACCTCTGCCTTGCTCTTCCCCATTCCCGTTATTTCCAGTTCACGTATGGGGTTTCACTCTGCTAAAAGGCATCGTAGGTGGGTGAGACCAATCCCATTACACACAGCAGACACGAACACCATGACATCACCACCGCCTACTCAGTTTGGGTATTAAATGCACGTTCCATTGCCAATAAGTCCTTCTCCCTAAATGAGCTTTTCACCAACGGGAACTTGGATGCATTATTCCTGACAGAGACGTGGCAGAGGGATGGGGAGTTCATTCATTTAAATGAGCTGAGCCCTCCTGGCTGCTCTGCTGTTGTTGTCGGCCGGGGTGGTGGCCTTGCTGCAGTGTACCAGGACAAGTACACATGCAGAAGGATGAGCACCGATGACTTTCCCTCATTTGAGTCACAAATGTTCAAGATTCACTCCTCCAATGTGTTTTACTGTTTTTTAATCTACCGTCCCCCTGGCCCTGCTGGTGCCTTCTTAAACGATTTTAGTGATTGCTTAGCTTCAATAGTAAAACTGGAGAAGGTTTTAATTCTTGAGGATTTTAATCTGCACATCGACAATGACTCATCCAGCCCAGCAATGGAACTTTTAGCTATGACTGACACTTTTTACCTTAAGCAACATGTATCTGGCCCCACCCACAGGAAAGGGCATACCCTGGACCTTGTATTCTCATTGGGCTTACACGTCACAAATGTGTGTGTTGAGGATGTCCACTTAAGTGATCATTGTGGTGTGTTTTTTTATTTGTGTGTGCCTCTTGAGCCCAAGCCTGCATGTAGAAGGGCCAAGAGGAGGATCATTACCGAGTCCACAGCCTAGGATTTCTGTGCCCTGTTTAACCCTTGTCTTTTTAATGAGTGTTCCGATGTTGATGAGTTTATTCGGTGCTTTGCCACACACTGCAGCTCTATTCTTGACCAGGTGGCTCCCCTGAAAACTAATGTCCCTCGCAAGTGGTCTTGTCCTTGGATGAATGAAAACATTTTAAACTTCAGGAGAATTTGTTGCAAAACTGAGCATCTTTGGAAATCAACCAAGTTGGAAGTACACAGGTCACATCTTAAGGATCTCATAACCTCCTTAAATAAAATGATGGAGGCAAGATCCAGCTATTTCCACAAACGTATAGCCACAAACAAGAGAAACCCCCAAGTAATCTTTGACACAATCGAGTCCATTATGTCCCCTGCTGTCCCTGCTGCCCCTGTGCTCTGTAAAGCTGACAGCAATGACTTCTTAAATTTTTTTCACTGACAAGATCAGGGATATTAAACACAATATCCCACCACCCTCTGGCTGTCTGAACCGAGCTGATCCCCCTCTTCAAACTTGGTCCTCCTTCAACCCTGTGACATTGGAGGACATCTCGGCACTTTTATCTAAAACGAGACCCTCCTCCAACTCTGCAGACATCCTCCCCCATAAGCTCCTTGTTGGTGTCTTTGACACAATAGGACCATGGGTCACAAAGTTTTTTTAACCTGTCACTCTCAACTGGTTTGTTTCCCAGCTCCTTCAAACAGGCCTTCATAGAACCAAAACTAAAGAAAACCACACTGGACCCCACTGAACTCAAAAGCTACAGGCCCATTTCAAAGCTCCCCCTACTGGCCAAAATCCTTGAGAAGGCAGTGTCTAAACAACTTACAGCTTTTCTGGAGACACCAGATTTATGACACTTTTCAGTCTGGGTTTAGACAACGCCACTCAACAGAACCCGCACTATTAAAAGTGTCTAGTGACATCCTGATGGCGGCCGCCTCTGGGAAATCCACGGTCTTGGTCCTGCTAGATCTCTCCTCAGCTTTTGACACAGTGGACCATACCATAATGATTGAAAGACTGAGGGACCTGGTAGGGATGGCAGGTCCTGTGCTAGACTGGTTCTCCTCTTACCTGACCGGCAGAAGCTTCAGCGTGTCAATCAATAACATCCAGTCTGACTCAGCGGATCTACTGTGTGGTGTGCCCCAAGGCTCTGTCCTGGGACCAGTCCTGTTCTTACTGTATGTCCTCCCGCTTGGCCACATTATCCGACAGTATAGTGATGTCTTCTATCATCTCTTCGCGGATGACATCCAGATATACTGCTCCTTTAAATCCTCTGAGCCCCACAAACTGAGTTCCTTAATCAACTGCTTGTCAGAGCTGAAGCAGTGGCTAAATGATAACAGCCTCCAGCTGAACTCCAGTAAAACAGAGACCCTCATCATTGCCCCGGACAGTGCAATCCCAGGGATTAAACAACACCTCGGAGACCTGAGCTCTTCGATAAAGACCAAACTGAGGAATCTGGGTGTCATCTTTGACAAGGACATGTCTTTAGAATACCAGTTCGAACACCCTAGTGAAAAACTGTTTCTTCCAACTCCGCAACATCTCCAAACTGTAATGCTGATAGCACAGACCCAGAACCCAAATGCAGAACACGGAAGCGGATGTAAAAGTTTACAGAGTTTATTGTATACAGTTAGGAAGATTATGATAATGAACAGGATCTTGAGGACAGCGGCCAAGGAAGTCCTCGTCTGAACCGTCCTCCGGGTTTCGGACGCGAACCCACGGTTCGGCTCCGGATTTAGTGCCGGCTCGCCGACTAGGGGAAAGCAGAGGGAGGTCAGGGACGGAAACAGGTCATGCACGGAGAGGCAATCAGACAGGCGACAGGACATAGGGAAAAGGCAAACTCACGTACCGAAAAATCAGGCGAAGACGGAAGGCAGATGGAGGCTGACAAAACCGACAGGGAGCAGGCAAAAAACAGGCAAAACAGGATGACAAAAACAGGTCGAAACACAGTAAGGCAAACGAACAGACAGGATCAAAAATGCTGGTAAGTAATCTACAAGAGAAAACGAACTGGCGTCTGATCAGGGGAAAGGACAGGGTATAAATACACAAAAGGGAGGGAAGACAACGAGACACAGGTGGAACACATTAGGGCGGAGTCAGGTAATCAGGGAAAAGGTGAACACGAACCAGGAAGGGAAGTAAAGACCACAGACAAGACACATGAGGAAAACTTAAATAAAACAGGAAGTGACAGACAAACATAAGAGACAGACAACCCCAGACTAACGTCCGGTAACAGGCTTCACACAAACTCAGGTCTATGGTGTCCATCAGTGAGCTTGAGATGATCGTTCACACATTTGTGTCTTCTCGCTTAGACTACTGTAACAGCCCGTTCACATGCTTAAACAAGAAGGAGCTGGCCCGTCTACAGTTTGTCCAGAACTCTGCTGCCAGGCTTCTGACCCGCACAAACAGGAGAACCCACATCACTCCCATTCTTAAATCACTCCACTGGCTCCCTTTTTTATATCGTTTTCATTTCAAAATTCTGGTGCTAACTTTCCGGGCTCTACATGGCCAGGCCCCTGCATACATTGCTTCCCTGATCCCAGCTCGGCTCGTAGCCTGAGGTCTTCAGAGCAGCACCTGCTGATGGTTCCACCCACCTGTTTTAGCACATGCGGTGACAGGTCCTTCAAAGCTGTGGCACCACGTCTATGGAATGACCTGCCTCTACACCTACGGTCCATGGACTCTGTAGAGAGTTTTAAAAAACACCTCAAAACCCTCCTGTTCAAACAGGATTTTTAATTTCCCACCTGACTCAGGGCCACCACAAACTGATTGCACTTTATGCATTCATCATAATTTCAACTGTTTTTACTGGTATTTTATTGTGTTCTATGGGTATTCTAACTGTATTTTATTTGTACTGTTTTATTCGTTTTTCGCAATGTAAAGTTGCTACTTTACAGTGTTACATGTACTCCATGTGTCTCCCCCTACCTCCCCCCTCTCCCCCAGTCTCTCTATCTCTATCGCTCTCTTTTTCCTCCTCCTTTACTCTCGCTCTTTAACCCCAACTGGTCAAGGCAGATGGTCATCCTTCAGGAGTCTGGGTCTGCTTGAGGTTTCTGCTGTTAAAGGGAAGTTTTTCCTCGCCACTGTCACCAATCACAAGTGTTTACTCCTGGAGGATTCTGTTGGGTTTCTGTAAATTTAATTTGATTTTGATTTGATTTGATAAAGCACTTTGTGACTCTGTCTGTGAGAAGTGCTCTATAAATAAAATTTACTTACTTACTTACTTACTACCCCTTCACGTGAATGAGCAAAATGGAGGGGGAGGGGTAAAGGGGAGGGACCAAGGGGTGAACTGGGATTGGGTCACAGAGGTCAAGGACAAATGGCCTTGACATAGCGAAGTCTGACAGAGAGGATGATGAGGATGATAGAGAAGAACTTAAATATGTAAGCACAGTGGAAATCCCAATCCCAATCACAGCCAGTTTCTCAGCATACCGTTGCCTTTCAGCAGGGTTCAGAGTTTGAAAATAGTGTTCCATATATAAATGATAAACTGTCACTAATAGCCCCTTTAAAATATCTTATCACTGATAAAGCAGCTCCTAAACACACAGTCTGTCACTCTGTTGCCTCCACTCTTGTCTTCCAATATGGCAGCATATCTGGACTTGACTCGGGTACCAGATACTATTCCTGGAGACTGAAACAAGTACAACGAGGACCCAAGTGCAGATAAAGGTGTTCAATAAGAACAGTCTTTATTAACTGGCAAACAAGCAACAGGCAAGGGACAGACAGCAGGTTAGTCAGGGTCAGGCGGTGGGTCGGGAACTGGGGTATCCAAACGGGACCAGGAGGGCTCAGGCTGGAGATGTAGTCGGGGATAGAAGGCGGGTCAAATATCCAGGACACACACTGTGAGACGTGGTCAGGAGAAGGCTGGACGGGCAAGCAGGCAGGGAATCAGGCAGGTGGGTCAGGTCAGGACGAGCAGGGTCAGGATCCAAGATACAGACAGGAGAAAAATGCTGGAGAGTTACACACGGAAGATGAAACAATCTGGCAAGGGACAAGCAGCAGAAGAAGTGATTATATAGGCCCTAGCTAATGAACTGCAGCTGAGGGTACAGGTGGAAGAAGTTAGACTGACGAGGAGGTGTGACTGAGAGAGAGAAGAGGAGGTGTGGCTGAAAGACAGAAAAAGAGAGAAAGAAAGAACAGAAAAGACAGGGATGTGACAGAGACCCTTTCCATTACAGGATAGTACTGACATTACAGTACCTGGACGTCATAGCGATGCGGTGCGTTACTTCCGTGTCATCTGCTCAGAGTCACTGATAAACTCGCTTGTTACATGTTGTCTTGTCAAACTCATGCTGAATGTTTACGTCAGCCACCAAAGACTGAATCTCCTGACTGAATGGTGTAGTTTTACAGGCTGTCATCATGTGGATTAACCTACCGCTACATTTACTGTAAACTTCCGCATCTGTTTTTTGCAAAACGGTGGGTCACACAGACAACTCTATGACCAATCAGTGGTCTGCAGTGTTTACATGTCACGTTTTAGTATCTGTTCCCCAGTCCTGGAACTCGGCGGAGGTGATACCAAAAAACTAGTACCGGATACCAGATTCCAGGCCCTTTTCGTAATGGAAACGCAAAAAGGCAGAGTATAGTCGAGCTGAGCCGATACCACGTTGTGGAAACACTGCACAAGAGGTCTTTGTAGGAACCGCAAAGGGCTTTATCAGTTAGGAGGAGTATTTTAAAGTCTGTTCTAGATTGTACAGGGAGCCAGTGCGGAGACGCCAACACTGGTGACGTGAGTGAAAGTGAAATAATTTCCACTGGCCCATACACTGGTGCAGCTGTGGGCCGGGCATCTGGTATCTGGGCCTTCAGTGGGGACTTAGTTGACTTAATCAACCTTTAAATACCACCACTATGACATCACAATTATAGAAACCATCAATATTGTACAAAAAAATACAAAATTACAAGGTGTGGCATTAAAGAGAGAGGGAGGATGAATACCATTATTACTAAAGCAAGAAACCAGTTCAGACAACTCCAGCCCCCTACACTATAACCACAACTGTACCATGTATATCAGGGGTGTCCCAACTTTTTTTCAAGAGGGCCAGATCTGATAATGTGGACATTGCCAGGGGCCAGTGGTCCCTTAAGACATTTGTTAAACAGTAAAAATTACATATAAATGCGCTGTTCTACAACAATTTTATTTTCATTGTCACATTATTATTTTTTTAAATGGCAATGTAACCAAATCTACGCCACTCAGGTGTGAACAAATTAACAAAAAAAAAATAAATAAATAAAAAATTCTGCCTTCCTTTCACATCTGGAGTCAGATAACAGAGAACAAACTATATAGAGTATCTTAAACTTCCAAGTTGATAAAAATCTTAACCCCACATTCATTTTAAACATGACTTATATGAGTAATCATTACTCATATATTACTCAGTAATGCAAAGTCTGTTAACGTTTAAGATGAAAACATATGACTTTTACTCTTGTCTTTCACAAAATCATTCAGAAAGTAATATTTTGTGTCACATCTACAAGTACATAACACCAGCAGTTAGAGGCAACTAACCTGGCAACTTGGTAGCCTGCCTTGGTGGTGAATTCATTGAACTCCCAGGTTCACATGAAGAATCACTGTTGTGAGTTTAAAGCAGCTTGAATTTGCTTCACTTTTTCGGAGCGCTCACTCCCTGCTAGCTTGTCGTATGCGTTAGCATGTTTTGTCTGCTCGTGTCTCTTTACATTGAATTCCTTAAACAAGGCAACAGTCTCTTGACAAATTAGGCAAACATAATTGCCTCGATTTTCAGTGAAAAAAAATTGTTGTAATTCCCATCTCTCCTGGAAGTGGCGCCCCTCACTGTCAACTTTTGTTTTTTTATTTACAGGTGCCGTGGTTAGAAATTAGCGAAAAAGGTTCACGGCAAGGTCACAGAGCCAGATAGAGTTAGAGTGGTGCTGCCACCATGAGGTGAAAGGAGAAACTGCATTTTGAACCTTTAATGATTCATGTACTCTGTTCAACAGTCCAAGCGGGCCATAAATAATACATTATAAAACCCAAGCTGTGGGCCGTATACAATCTGACCGCGGGCCGTGATTGGCCCCCGGGCCGGACTTTGGACATGCCTGATGTACATCATCTGGATCAGTTTAGAACCGATATTTATGTAATAACATGACAAAACATACAAAATTTAAATAGAAAACATCACAGCCTACTCACCAGAGATGCTCATTATTTAAACAAAACTCCTTTATTTGTGCAGGAAAACTTCATTGACTCTGTCCTAGAGGTGACCTGTGTGTTTCACTTCCATGAATAAGTCATTTTTTATTTCCATGGAGGCCAAGGCTGAGCGTGTCCTCTGTCCAGTCCTATTACTGACATAAGTTTCTATTCTCTTGAGGGCAGAGAATGTCAGATTTGGAGTTTTCCAAGTTACGAGCCAGTGCTCGGTCAATTTTTTGTGTTGAGGTCCGAGCCAGAATTTGCTAGTTGGTTCAACACCCCCCCCAACATTCCACGTCTCACTCATTCACTTCACGTGGTTACTTCACTGTGGAAGCACCTCTGTTGTATTGTGTTCACGTTTTGCGCTTTTTGTGCAGTTATTTTGCCAAATTTCTTTTTCCTAGCCATGGGTCAGACCTCTTTTCACCTCTTCCAGACACGAGGCCAAGCGTTTCAGCACCTCCCCTCTGGACAGCGACTGGACCTTGTTGGACTTTGTCTCCCACACAACCATAACAGCACAAATGACAGACTTTCAGACTTCTTTCCAAACCTTTGTATCGTCTGGTGACTTTAGGGATCCTTGTGTTGTTTGTTCTAAAGTTACTAATTACTTGCCTATAACCAAGGTTTTCACATAACAGATATTTTTCAAGTTCATATTCCGATTTAACTTGAACATAAACATCACATGAAGTCATGTCCCTGATTTCACTCCAGTATTTTTGGACACTTCATTGTCACTTCACTTAATACACAATCTGTAACTGTGAAAAAATGAGTAAACTCTTTTATTCTCTGTCTCATTTCACAGCCGTTGTCCTTGTCATGTTCACTCTCCCATTCAGTTTGTTGCTCACTTGACCATTGTCACTGTCACTGCCTCATTCTCTGAGTGGACAGGAGGGGCCAAGTTGGAACATTTCTGTTTAACTGACAAATGGTACATACTTTACTCTGTCTGTCTGTCTGTCGGTCGATCGATTGATCGATCTATATTTTTTTCAGACACAAAGTGCTTCATTATAAGTCATTAATGAACCTTTCAGACAGACATACAATATCATAATATCTCAATAAATATTCAGTGTTGTTTGTTGATCATCCACCACTTGGTCAAATGTAACATCTCTATAGTATAAACCTCCAGAGTTTGTTGACATGTACTGTAGTTTAGTCTGTTAATGAGATCCTTAGAGTGTAATTAAGTTTGACAGAAACTTTTCAGTGACGTAAACTGTTGTTCTACTCAATACTGAAGATGAACTAATCCTAAATGTATTTAAAGGTCAGTTATGTTTGACCAATGTTCCATGTTAGTGAACCTTCAGTGTGAGACACTGTCGTTTTCATGTCACATAATCTGTTTTAATGGACGTTAAATCAAATGTAACATATTTAATACTTGGTGGGTTTGTAGACATGAATAAGTACAGGTATGTTTATTTTTTCATCTTGTTCATGGTGTATATTCTGATAATGTGCTGTAATTGTATTATTGTTTATCTTATTTTGATTCACAAAAACCTCCATGAACCTATGTATGTTTTCATTGCAGCTTTGTCATTCAACTCTGTTCTTTTCAGTACTGTTATCTACCCAAAACTACTGACTGACTTTCTATCAGAGAAACAGATCATACCTCTGCCAGCCTGTATCTTTCAATATTTCATATATTACTCTTTGGCAGCATCAGATTTCTTATTGTTGGCAGCCATGGCCTTTGATAGATATGTGTCTATATGTAAACCTCTGCAGTATCCTACTATCATGAGGAAAAGTACTGTGAGTATTTTACTTTTTCTATGTTGGCTTATGCCTGCTGCTCAGGTGGCAGGGGAGTTACAATGGGTGGTTTTAAGAAACTCTGTACTTTTGTTTTGACAGGAATTTTTTGCAACAATTCTATCTTGAAACTTAACTGTGTCCCTTCAGCAGAACTTGCAATATATGGTGTGGTTGTTTTGATTAACTCTACAGTTATACCAATGCTTTTTGTACTTTTTACATATGCAAAGATATTTGTAATAACCTATAATAGAGGTAGAGAAGTCAGGAAAAAGGCTGCAGAGACATGTTTACCCCACCTGATGGTTTTATTCAGCTTCTCCTGTTTAGTTACATATGATATAGTTATAGCTCGACTGGAATCTAGTTTTTCCAAAACAATACGTTTAGTAATGAGTTTACAAATGATACTGTATAATCCTCTGTTCAATCCAATAATTTATGGATTGAAAATGAAAGAAATTTCAAAACACCTCAAGAATTTGTTTTGTCACATCACACAGTGGTAACATTCATATTTATATAAGACAGTGATGTATAATGCACTAAAAAGGATAGACCAACTGTCAGTAGTGGTAAATAGAAGCATAAATGTGAGTTCTGCTGCTGCTCTTTGGTCATCTCCTCTTTCACTGTGGAATGAACATGGTCTGATACCAGTGTATGGGCCAAAATCCAATCATATTTATTTATATAGCGTCACATCATAACAAAAGTTATCTCATGGCACTTTACATGTAGAGCTGGTCTAAACCAGACTCTTAAGCCAATTCACAGAAACCCAATACAATCCTCCAGGAGCAAACACTTGGTGACAGTGATGAGGAAAAACTACCTTTTAACAGGAAGAAACCTGGAGCAGACCCTGACTCCTGGAGGATGGACGTCTGCTTTGACCAGTTGGAGTTAAAGAGAGAGGGTAAAAGAAAAGAAAAAGAGAGAGGGAGAGAGATGGGGGGGGGGGGGTTGAGCTGGGAAATAGGGGGAGACATGGATGCACAGCAAACTGTACTACTACTGTTAAAAACTAAAATAACTGGTCCTGGTATAATTACCAATAACTAGAACAAAGGTCCGTAACTGTTAATATCCATCCATCCATTCTCTTCCGCTTATCCAGGGCCGGGTCGCGGGGGTAACAGTCTAAGCAGGGATGCCCAGACTTCTCTCTCCCCAGACACCTCCTCCAGCTCTTCCGGGGGGATCCCGAGGCGTTCCCAGGCCAGCCGAGAGACATAGTCTCTCCAGCGTGTCCTGGGTCTTCCCCGAGGTCTCCTCCCGGTGGGACATGCCCGGAACACCTCCCCAGGGAGGCGTCCAGGAGGCATCCGAAACAGATGCCCGAGCCACCTCAGCTGGCCCCTCTTGACGCGGAGGAGCAGCGGCTCTACTCCGAGCTCCTCCCTGGTGACTGAGCTCCTCACCCTATCCCTAAGGGTGCGCCCAGCCACCCGACTGAGGAAACTCATTTCGACCGCTTGTATCCGGGATCTTGTCCTTTCGGTCATGACCCAAAGCTCATGACCATAGGTGAGGGTAGGAACATAGATTGACCGGTAAATCGAGAGCTTTGCCTCTCGGCTCAGCTCCTTCTTTACCACAACCAACCGGTACAGCGACTGCATCACTGCAGACGCTGCACCGATCCATCTGTCAATCTCACGCTCCATCCTTCCCTCACTCGTGAACAAGACCCCGAGATACTTAAACTCCTCCACTTGGGGCAAAGACTCCCCACCGACCCGGAGACCAGAAAATTTCATCAAAATCTGTCCATAACTTTTTGAGTTATGTTGCACACTAACGGACAGACAAACAGACAGACAGACAAACAAACCCTGGCAAAAACATAACCTCCTTGGTGTGGGGGGGCCCACAGGGGGGGCCACTGATCAGCCTTGGCGGAGGTCTGCGCTCTCTGAGTGCTTTTCTAGTCATCATCATCATCATCATCATCATCATCATCATCATCAACTCAAAAACAAGCAGGGGCCGTGTTGTTGTAGAACAAGCATTCAGGAGACTGAAATGCAGATGGAGGAAGTTGAGGGACCTCCAGAATACCAGACTGGATGTCATTGTCATGCTCATTGTTGCTGCTTGTATGCTCCACAATATGTGCACAGGGCCTTCATACATCTGTGAGGAACATCCAAGTGGTTATCTACGTCAAGAAGACCAAAACTCCTGATGTGAATTTCCACCTTGACCTGCTCACCAGGGCCTGGTTCACTACTCATACAAAGATGGGCATGGTGTTCCGATCACCTTACTCTCCTTTCCTCAATCCTTTTGAGGAGTTTTTCTTTGCTTGGAGGTGGAGAGTGTATGAGAATCAAGCTCAAAATCAGAGGTCCCTGTTTTGCAAGGGAGGAGGGTATATTGTCAAGTGTGTGTGTGGGGGGGGGTTAGCGGTCTGTAACTAATTGTCAAGTGGGGTGTTAGTGTTTCATAACACACTGTCGGGCAGGGCGAATGGGTTTGATTGTGCTTATATATATTATTATATATGTTGCTTATTATATATGTTGCGTGGGTAGTGCACCCCTTGTGACCTGGTGGGGTGGGACGGATGTTACCACCGAAGAGCGGGGAGTAGGGTGGGGGGGTGGATTAAAATACCACTGATTGTTTCCCTGGTAATCCTCTGCCCAGAAATGTCAGCTACACATTAACATATTACCTGATTGGATTCTGAAGTTCGGCCCCTCATCTCGAATTGTGACAACCAATTTCTTCTACTCAACTAAGTCTTAAGGAAAATCATGAAAACTTAGATATGGTTGCCTTTGCTTATTCGATGTAGATTGGGGCACACAGCAGTGACACTTCAATGTCCCCTCAGCCATTGTAGAAAAGTAAACCAGAAGAAGTGGTACTCAAACTCAGTAGTTTCAAACCATTTCTGGATCATGTGTGGAAAAAACCCTATTCACCTCTTGGCCCTTGCACTTGGCACTAACTTGGGGTTGAAACATTCCCCCATGAAATGAGACAACCCTTCAAGACCTGCTACGTCATCAACAGTCATTGATGCCGCTATAAACAGATGCAACAACTTTGTTTCTGAAAGAAGTCACCATGCCATCACCAGCTGTAACCGTCTCTTTTGCATGGGCTTTGGTCATCTTTTTGCAGCTATTAATCACAAACCACATAATTGCAGTCGATAACACATTGAAACGGCATTAAACGGACGATCAAATGATTAAGTTGTTTACAAGGAAAATACATACATTTGTGTGTTTCTTTCATCACACTGCTGCACTTTTTTGCTGTGTTTACCTCCATCTGGCTTTCATATTCAAAATGGCTATTACATGAAAGCAGTGGGACAATATAAAACCTAAACATAACAAAAAAACTAGCTGCCCCTTGGACTGACATGCTTTATAATGAATTTAGAAAAAAGAATCCATCCTGTACACTTGCTATCAAGTGTCAGCATGTCAAAGGGCAACATTCTAACAAGTATTCCTCTCCTTTCTGTGCCACAACAAAATGCACATTTGAAGGATGTAAGGCAGCATACAACTTTTCAATGAAGAAAAAACCCAAGAATGTAGACAGATTCTCCTTTACAGTTATGTGTTTTGGTGATGTACTGTACACATGAAAAATCAAAGGCATTTTAAACAAGTAAGATACGTAAGAAGAGGGAAAACTGCCTAAGCTCTAAGAAAGGTGTCAGCAATTAGCATTACAGGGTGGGGAAGCAAAATTTACAATGAACATTTAGTTTTTTCTCAGCAGGCACTACGTCAATTGTTTTGAAACCAAACATATATTGATGTCATAATCATACCTAACACTATTATCCATACCTTTTCAGAAACTTTTGCCCATATGAGTAATCAGGAAAGCAAACGTCAAAGAGTGTGTGATTTGCTGAATGCACTCGTCACACTAAAGGAGATTTCAAAAATAGTTGGAGTGTCCATAAAGACTGTTTATAATGGAAAGAAGAGAATGACTATGAGCAAAACTATTACAGAAAGTCTGGAAGATACTATTAAAGAAGAATGGGAGGAGTTGTCACCCGAATATTTGAGGAACACTTGTGCAAGTTTCAGGAAGCGTGTGAAGGCAGTTATTGAGAAAGAAGGAGGACACATAGAATAAAAACATTTTCTATTATGTAAATTTTCTTGTGGCAAATAAATTCTCATGACTTTCAATAAACTAATTGGTCATACACTGTCTTTCAATCCTTGCCTCAAAATATTGTAAATTTTGCTTCCCCACCCTGTACAGACAGCTGCAAAAGACACAAACTGATGAAATAATGAGTCTCACAAAAGACATTTTAAAAACAATATCCTCTTAAGTCAGGAAAAGTGCAAGATTGCATAATGGCATGATGCTTGAACTCCTGCTCTTTCAAGAGCAAAAAAGAAAAGAGAACAGCAGCCAACCATCATGATCAAATGGCTATCTGCAGCACCTACAAATAAATCCCTTTGCTGGGCATTTACATACAGACACAGGAATAAGGATTATAACAGAACATTAGAAAAAAAACATCATCTGTCACCCTGCACCTTAATGCTACAGGTAGTGGAGTACAGAAGATTCCAGATCAAAACAAGAAAGTTTTGTATTATGCATTAGTTTTCCCAGGTATGGGTAAGGATAAGCCTGACCAGAACTAAACAGCAGTCACTCCATTCCATCTATTTCCCATTGGCTCATGGAATTTAAGAGAAAGTTGTCTTATAAATCAAAAAGACAAGACCCAGCTTGAGACAGATTACATTCAGTCATTCATTCATCTGAACCACTTTATCCTCAAGAGGGTTGCAGGGGTGCTGGAGCCTATCCCAGCTACCTACTGGCGGAGACGAGGTACACCCTGGACGAGTCGCCAGTTTATCGCAGGGCTGACATATAGAGACAAGCCAACAATTGCTCTCACATTCACACCTATGGGCAATTAAGATTAACCAATGAACCTATCAGTGCATGTCTTTGAATGGTGGGAGGCAGCCAGAATACCAGGAGAGAACCCATGCAAACACTGGGAGAACATGCAAATTTCACACAGAAAAGTCCCTTGGCTAGTGTTGGAATTGAACCCACCTCTTGCTATCCACTGCACCACTGTGTAGCCTACAGATTACTGTTGGGCTCTAGTTAACAGTGGTCTTACAGCCTTCAACAAAGGAAACATTTCAGTCTACCTTCAGAGAGCAACTGAAATTGCTGTTGGACATATGTCTTTGATTCCCAAGTTCACTGCACTGCATCTGTGCTCTGCTTATATTACTAAGGCTGTATCACATGCATTCAAGCAAAAATCTGAAGAGAGAGACATACATGAGTACGCAACATTTTGTTTTGCTTAGCTTCTCAACTGCACACATATGCACATGGCCCTTAAGGGTTTTTTTAATCACATGTGTGTGCTTTTTGATGCACAGGAACAGACTTCTTCAGTAAACCAAAGCAAAACATACCTTGACAACTGTGCTTTCAAAACAAAGCCCGTAAAGGTGGAAGACACTGGACCTGTGATGAGAGAAGAAAGCAGCGGTGAGAAAATTGCAAACATCATTAGGGACAAGTTGCCATTTACAGGTGTCCTTCAAGCACAGCAAGACCAGGCTGAGTGTGATGTCCTTTCAGAAGATGCCGTGAACATAAAAACCTCATACTACTGCCCTGGTGTCATCAGTGTGCTGCTGAAGAACTATAATGGGATTTTTCCAATGTGGAGTGGATTGCTGCTGATAGATCTCTTCCCGCATGTAAAAGGCTCAGGCATTAAAGTTAAACCATGACACATCATTGTGACTTGTATTCCAGAGTGGGCTGGCCTGCCCTGTCCACTAGGAGGCTGGGGCACTGGTACACCTTCATTTACAAGGCCATACTTTGGCTACTGCCTTCCTATATCTGTAGTTTAATTACGAGAAGAAGTGTTGATTCTTATTCTCTGCGATCGAACGAGCATTTGTTCCTCTTTGTGCCATTTGCCTGTGCAGAGCTGGGAAAAAGGACATTTGTGTACTCTGCTCCATCCACATGGAATATGCTGCTAAAAGACTGGAAACTGTCTGAAGTGATCTTCCTGAATGCTTTTAAATCCAAACTCAAAGTGCTAGAGAACAACTCAATGACTTGCATGTGTTTTTCATAGGTTGACTTGTCCTGTAAGTTATTGTTTGTTGTAACTGTATAAGGTAATTGTATGTTGTAACTATGTGTTGTGTTTCATGCTGTCCCTTGGCGAGGACTCCCTTGAAAAAGAGTTTCTTAATCTCAATGGGATCTTTTTCCTGGTTAAATAAAGGTTAAATAGAAAATTTTAAAAAAGTAGAGAACAGCCAAAACACGATGCAATATGCCACATGATGTGCTGCACCAGTTTCCAGGGGTTTTTCTGATCAGCTAAATGGTGAGTTGCCATCTGCCATTCTGTCAGATTCAGATTTAAAATCATTTTTGCCCTTTATTTCAAAGGGGCATGTGTCTCTGATAGGTAGAAAGGAAAAAAGTGCCTGTTACTATATTGCAGGACACAGCTGCATTTTGCCATGTTCAGAGAAAGCTGACATGGGATCCTACATATCTGGCAGACAGCCATCCTTCAGGAGTCTGGGTCTGCTCGAGGTTTCTGCCCGTTAAAGGGAAGTTTTTCCTCGCCACTGTCACCAATCACAAGTGTTTGCTCCTGAAGGATTCTGTTAGGTCTCTGTAAACTTAATTTGATTCTGATTTGAATTGATAAAGCACTTTGTGACTCTGTCTGTGAAAAGTGCTCTATAAATAAAATTTACTTTACTTTACTTTACTATCTGTTTTAGATATGGGCATGGTTGTCTTGCGTGTGCCTGTTCATAAACTGATGCTCTATTCAGATTTGTTTGAGGCTGAAGTGAGAATGGGTGTGCGTCCGGCTCTGCCAATCATGGGTATGACTGTGATTCTGGGGATTGATGTAGCTGGAGATCGTGTGTAGCCTAATCAACCTCTGCATCTAGTAGTTGTTCCAGTGTGACTTGGTAGTAACAATCCTGATGAGAGCGGACAGCAGTTTCCTGAGGAGTTTAAAATGCACTCAGTCACCGGTGCCATGAATAGCAACAAGTGTGACTGACAGTTCAGAGGCTGTGAGAGAAGGTGGTGCCAAAGACTCATTTGTCCTGTCCCTGGGTAACTCTCCTTTCTTTGTTTTACGTAGTGAGTTGGCAAGGGAGCAGAGAGCCGATCTCTCCCTGACAGAGCTATTCGAATCAGTGGTTCCAGCAGAGGATGTGTTAAGTTGTGCGCAGGTATACATCATCCAAAACAAGGTTTTGTTGAGGAAGTGGGTGCCACATGGTGAGGGGTTTGTTGGTGATCCTGTGTATCAGGTAGTAATTCTACCCAAATTTCATGGGTTGATTTTGTGGGTCTCTTATGATGAGTCAGGGGACATGGGCATACAATCACACATACAATTTGGTTCTGAGGCATTTTTTTGGCCTCGAGTCAAGAAAAGTGTTGCAGGGCACATAACATGTCACACCTGCCAATTAACTGGCAAGACAAATCAAACCTTAAAAGGGGCTCTACTGTGTCCCACCCTGGCTGTGAGTCAGCCATTTAAACACTTGAGTATTGATTATGTTGGTCCTCTTCCCTGTTCAAAATCAGGTGTGATGTATTTATTGACCATTATGTGTCTATCCACTAGATAACCCATGGTGTATTCATTGTGCACACTAACAGCTAAGTCAGTGGTGTGCGGTCTATGTCAGTTTCTTTCCATCTTTGGCATCCCAAAGACTATTCAAAGTAACCAAGGGTCCAGTTTTTTTTTTTGTGTTGGCACAAATGTTACAGCAACTGCATATAAAACAAAGTCAGTCCTTGGCATATCATGTGCAAAGCCAGGGGACATTAGAATGATTCGACCAAACATTACAGTCATATTGTGTGCAAATGAATGCTGATTGGGAGGAGGGATTACCTTGGTTGCTGCTGGCAGCACGAGAGGTGACTCAGGAAAGCACAGGGCTTAGTCCAAATTAACTGGTTTTTGGGCATACGGTCAGGGGTCTGTTGGCTGCACGGCACAGTGATTGGATTGAGGCGGAACCACCACAAAATTCAATAGATCATATTAATGGTTTTAAGCACCAACTTTACTTAGCAACTGAGCTAGCAAAAGAAAAGTTATCTTCTGCTCAGGACAAGATGAAATGACTGTATGACAGTTGTGTGGAACTGTTTTTAGCCCAGGTGACCAAGTGTTGGTGTTATTGCCTACTGTTAATTCACCATTCCAGGCCAAATTTATGGGCCCCTGTCATACCTGCAGCCAGACGTTAGTCTGGTTTTGTCTGTCTTTTATGTTTTGTTTGTCTCTTCCTGTTTTATTTTGTTAAGTTTTCCCTCATGTGTCGTGTCTGTCGTCTTTACTTCCTGTTCCCTGATCATCCTCACCTCTGACCTGATTACCTGTCTCCGCCCTGATTTGCTCCACCTGTGTCTAGTTGTCTTCCCTCCCTTTTGTGTATTTAAACCCTGTCCTTTCCCCTTGTCAGTCGCCAGTTTGTAACTCCAGTAGTTCAGACCAGCGTACTTGACCTCGTTTGTTCGTTTGCTTGCCTGTTTTTTGACCTGTTTTGGATTGCTCGGTTTCTCGTCTTCTGCCTGATCCCTGTCGGTTTTGTCTGCCTCATCTGATCTGGTTTTGACCTTCTCGCCCTGACTACCGGTACGTGAGTTTGCCTAGTCCTTATGTCCTGTTGCTCGATTGTTAGCCTGCCTGTGTATGACCTGTTTCCGTCCCTGACCTCCCTTTGCTTTTCCCCAGTCGGGGAAAATACTCCTAACACCGCTCGGGGAGACGGGCTGCTGCCCTCGATCCGGAGGACGAATCAGAGGAGGAAATCCCCAACCATTATCCTCAAGATTCTGTCACTCATTATATTTTTTCACCTGTGTGTGAACAATAAACCTTTTGGAACTAATTTTTGTTGTCTGAGTTCTGCATTTGGATTCTGTGGTTGTACTAACATTATCACAGTACAAACTGGCCAAAATATGAATCCAGCAGAACTCACACAGGTCAAGGAGGCTATTCAGTCCCAGGGGCACAGGCTGGGGGGACATGAGAAGGTGCTACACTCCTTGGTGGATAGGATGACACAGTTAGCCACACAGGTTTCCCAGCTCACCCGTACCCAGGCTGTGGTTGCAGCTGTGTCAGGCGAGAGTCAGGCCGCCAGCCCGCATGTTCGAGACTCGGCTGAGCCGGACATTCCGGCGCCATCCAAGTATTCTGGTAACCCCGACACCTGTCGAGACTTTTTTACACAGCTTCAGTTAATTTTTGATTCTCAGCCTATTCGTTTTGCTAAAGACTCTGTAAGAATTGCCTATGTGGCTAGCCTGCTGGAGGGTCCTCCTCTCAGTTACTTCAATGCTCTGTTTGAACAAGGTTCTCCTGCTGTTCAGTCTTTTTCGGCACTGGTATCCGAACTTAAGAGGGTATACGATCACCCGGTTCGGAGCCAGTTCGCTGGTCACCAGATTTTGAGGCTCAGACAGGGAGAAAAGCCTATCAGGCAGTATGTGAGCGCTTTTTGTTCGTTAGCAGTAGAATCAGGGTGGAATAACCAGGCCCTGATCACTGCTTTTTTATCCGGCCTTAATTGCTCTGTTGGCCGTGAGATGGCGCTCCGTCAACAACTTCACTCCCTAGACGACGTCATAACCGAGGCTATCCGGGTCGCTGACCAGGAGTCTGTTTGGCAATCAATGGAACCAGAGGTCAACTCTCCGTCCAGTAGGGGACCTGGTCGTGAGACGTTACGCCTTCCGGTGACAGAGACTGGGGGTAACCGGGAGGAACCTATGCAGTTGGGACGGACTCATATCAGCAGAAGAACGTCGCCGACGCATGACTGAGGGTCTTTGCCTGTACTGCGGCCAAAGTGGACACAGGGTCAGTAACTGTACTCTTAGACCTGATGCCAAGGCAGGGGAGGGGTCGCTGTTGAGCAGAACTGTGTGTTTATCCACTGTCACTCGCCCGTTTCCTGTGGTTCTTCTGTGTTGTAACTCTCTGTCTCTCCAGCACCCCGTCCTGATCGATTCCGGGTCCGACGCTAACCTTATGGACCAGAACCTGGTTATTAAACTGGGACTCATCACGACTCCGGTTCAGCGCCCGCTGGAAGCCCGAGCCCTGGACGATCACGTGATCTGCCGCATTACTCATTGCACTGAACCTGTTGCTGTGCAGTTCCTGGATGGACACTCTGAAAGCATTAGCTTTCATGTTTATAATTCTGACTCTCAGCCATTAATTCTGGGTTACCCTTGGTTACAGACTCACGAACCATTTATTGATTGGGGCACAGGGGAGGTTATTTCGTGGAGTAAAGATTGTGAGACTCGTTGCAAGTTTGTTGAATTGCCTGTTAGTCCTCCCAAATCATCACAGATTTCTGTAGCTCCAGTTAGTGTTCCCTTGGAGGAAAATAAGGATTTTCCTGCGCTAGAGAAGGTTCCGTCGTGTTACCACGACTTAAAGGAGGTTTTCAGTAAGTCTAAAGCTACGGCTCTGCCTCCTCATCGTCCTTATGACTGCTGCATAGATTTACGCCCTGGTACGTCTCCTCCTAAAGGGAGGTTATATTCTCTGTCTGGACCAGAAAACTTAGCCATGAAAAGGTACATTGACGAGTCCCTGGCTGCTGGGTTAATTAGGCCCTCTTCGTCGCCTGCAGGAGCAGGTTTTTTCTTTGTGGATAAAAAGGACAAGTCACTTAGGCCATGCATTGACTACCGGGGGCTCAATGATATTACAGTCCGCAACAGATACCCTTTGCCACTAATGTCCTCAGTCTTCGATCTATTGCATGGTGCTAAGATCTTTTCCAAGTTAGACCTTCGTAACGCCTACCATTTAGTCAGAATCAGGGAAGGTGATGAATGGAAGACAGCTTTTAACACCCCTAGTGGCCACTACGAATACCTGGTGATGCCCTTTGGTCTGACCAACGCCCCTGCTGTCTTCCAGGCCCTTGTCAATGATGTGCTCAGAGACATGTTGAATGTTTTTGTGTTTGTCTATTTGGACGACATTTTGATTTTTTCCCCAGACGAGGAAACACACATTCAGCATGTGCGACAGGTGCTCCAAAGGCTCCTCACTAACCAACTGTTCGTCAAGGCAGAGAAATGCGAATTCCATCAGCCTTCGGTGTCATTTTTGGGCTTCATCACTTCTGAAGGAAGCGTTCAGATGGACCCTGAAAAGGTTAGTGCTGTCAGGGAGTGGCCAACTCCAATGTCCCGGAAGGACGTTCAAAGATTTCTAGGATTTGCTAACTTCTACAGGAAGTTTATCCGGGGGTTTAGCAGCGTGGCTGCCCCCCTGCATGCTCTCACTTCTTCTAAGTCTGTGTTCAGGTGGAATACTGAAGCGGATAAGGCCTTCAACCGCCTTAAGGGGGCGTTCTCCTCGGCTCCCATCCTGTCCGTCCCCGACTCTACAGTTTGTGGTGGAAGTCGACGCCTCCGACTTGGGTGTGGGGGCGGTGATATCGCAACGCTCTCCTTCTGACAACAGGCTACACCCTTGTGCCTTTCTGTCTAAGAGACTGTCGCCTGCTGAACGGAACTATGATATTGGAAACCGTGAGTTGCTGGCCATTAAAGTGGCGTTGGAGGAGTGGCGCCATTGGTTGGAGGGGACGGACGTGCCATTTCTCATCTGGACGGACCATAAAAACCTGGAGTACCTGCGCTCAGCGAAGCGCCTCAACTCTCGTCAGGCCAGGTGGGCTCTGTTTTTCACTCGCTTTAATTTCACTCTTTCCTACCGTCCGGGCTCTAAGAATGGGAAGCCTGATGCTCTCTCCAGAGTGTTTTCCCGATACATGTTTCTCTGAACCTGAGACTATTCTGCCCAGTTCCTGTATGGTGGGGGCTTTTCAGTGGAGTGTGGAGAAGTTGGTTTTGGAGGCCCTTAATGATTGTGAAATTCCGGATGGCGTCCCGCCAGACCGCCTTTTTGTTCCTCCTCACCTCCGTTCTCAGGTGATCCAGTGGGGCCATGCTTCTAAGATGGCGTGCCATCCTGGAGTGAAGAGGACCCTGTTTGTGCTGAAACAGCGCTTCTGGTGGACAGCGATGGAAAAGGACGTCGCTGAATATGTGGCTGCCTGCCCTGTGTGTGCGGTCAGCAAGGTCTCTAATAAGGCTCCGATGGGGGAGTTGCGTCTGTTGCCTGTCCCCAAGAGGCCCTGGTCGGGCATCGCCTTGGACTTTGTGACTGGTTTACCTTCATCTAATGGTAACACGGTTGTACTTACAGTGGTGGATAGGTTCTCTAAAATGGTGCATTTTATTCCCCTACCTAAACTGCCTTCGGCTAAGGAAACAGCGGAGGCGCTGTTAAACCATGTTTTCCGCCTGCATGGTTTCCCCAGGGACGTGGTCTCCGATAGGGGGCCCCAGTTTACTGCCAGTTTTTGGAAGGCTTTTTGTTCTCTTGTTGGTGCTTCTGTCAGTCTGTCTTCAGGTTTCCACCCTCAGACCAACGGCCAAACGGAGAGACTTAATCAGGTCCTGGAGGTAGGACTCCGTGTGCTGGCCTCCCAGAACCCCGCCTCCTGGAGCCGCCAGTTGTTATGGGTGGAGTTCGCCCACAATTCTCTGCCCAGTGCATCTTCAGGTTTATCACCCTTTCATGTGGTGTATGGTTACCAGCCGCCATTGTTTCCCTCGCTGGAGAAGGAGGTGGGCGTGCCTTCGGCCTTGGCTCTCATCCATAGATGCAAGAGGACCTGGACTCGAGCTAGACAAACCCTGCTGAAGGCGTCGGGCCATCACAAGACCACGGCTGACTCCCGGAGAAGCCCCGCTCCCGTTTACCATCCGTACCAGAGGGTTTGGCTGTCGGCTAAGCATCTTCCTCTGCGGATCGAGTCGCAAGTTGGCACCCAGGTTCATAGACCCATTTCCTATCTCAAAAATTATTAATCCTGTTTCTGTATGTTTGAAGTTACCAAGATCTATGAGGATTCATCCCACGTTTCACGTCAGTCAAATCAAACCGGTGAAAGAAAGCCATCTGGTTCCGCCCACCCAACCCCCACCTCCTCCACGGATGATTGACGGGGATCCAGCTTACACGGTCCGGCGGTTGATGGCAGCTCGTCGCCGGGGAAGAGGTTTCCAATACCTTGTGGATTGGGAGGGTTATGGTCCTGAGGAGCGTTCCTGGCTGCCTGCGTCCCGTATTCTGGACCCTGACCTGATCCGACAGTTCCATCAAAGTCATCCTGATGTCCCTGGTCCGTCTGGTGCCGTCCCTAGGAGGGGGGGTACTGTCATACCTGCAGCCAGACGTTAGTCTGGTTTTGTCTGTCTTTTGTTTTGTTTGTCTCTTCCTGTTTTATTTTGTTAAGTTTTCCCTCATGTGTCGTGTCTGTCGTCTTTACTTCCTGTTCCCTGATCATCCTCACCTCTGACCTGATTACCTGTCTCCGCCCTGATTTGCTCCACCTGTGTCTAGTTGTCTTCCCTCCCTTTTGTGTATTTAAACCCTGTCCTTTCCCCTTGTCAGTCGCCAGTTTGTAACTCCAGTAGTTCAGACCAGCGTACTTGACCTCGTTTGTTCGTTTGCTTGCCTGTTTTTTGACCTGTTTTGGATTGCTCGGTTTCTCGTCTTCTGCCTGATCCCTGTCGGTTTTGTCTGCCTCATCTGATCTGGTTTTGACCTTCTCGCCCTGACTACCGGTACGTGAGTTTGCCTAGTCCTTATGTCCTGTTGCTCGATTGTTAGCCTGCCTGTGTATGACCTGTTTCCGTCCCTGACCTCCCTTTGCTTTTCCCCAGTCGGGGAAAATACTCCTAACACCGCTCGGGGAGACGGGCTGCTGCCCTCGATCCGGAGGACAAATCAGAGGAGGAAATCCCCAACCATTATCCTCAAGATTCTGTCACTCATTATATTTTTTCACCTGTGTGTGAACAATAAACCTTTTGGAACTAATTTTTGTTGTCTGAGTTCTGCATTTGGATTCTGTGGTTGTACTAACGTTATCACAGGCCCCTATACTGTTCTGGAAAAAAAATATCAGACAAAAACTACATAATTGCAAGTCCAAAGCATTGAAAACCACACCAACTTTGCCATATGAACCTTTTAAAAGCATATCACACGTGGGAACCAGAGGAAAGCATGCCAGGTTGTGCGCACCCCATCTGTGTTGTGAACACAGGTGCAACTGGCCATCTTGTGAAGATGGTTTGCCTAATCATGACTCTGTTAGTAACAGGCAGACTTAAAAACTCAGAGGTGCTTGCAGATCTGAATAAGATGGTGGGCCACCTGTCTGAGCCACAGTGCACAGGGTTGATTCAGTTGCTTGGTAAGCATGAGGTAAAATGAACTTTTTACCTCATCTGCCATTGGCTAGTGACCGCCGAAAATATTTTTCACCTGCCTAATAAAAATCATGCCTTATTTGACCTAAAATTATTGCCATGTTTTTATTATGAAAACTTAAGCATTACTTAAAGAATACCATTATGTACAAATAAAATTAGATGATTGCTATTTTATTAGGTTATATTTCATTGTAAGTGAGTGCTGCATCATCATGTAATAAAAATATTGGGGGGTGTATAATTCATAGATGGGGGGGGGGTCTCTCTCTCCCTCCCCTACAGCCAGTGTGTAACTGGTTCCAACCTGGTGCTTCCCAGGAACTGGTTTGCTTTTCTGTAGGCCAAGAGCCAAGCGGAGCCAAGTCACAGCCATGTCATTACCTCAGCGTACAACGTGATCACGTGACTGTGGGTGTGGTGTGCAAGACACTCACTCTGAAGCTCAATAACAACCATGGAGGACCTCATCGTACTGATGCAACTGTTGCTCTTGTGTTTGCAAGCCTACACAGCAGTCCAGAGGTGAAAAACAAAAATATTGCTGGCTACCCTTCGGAGACTATGTTTGAGAAGAAAGGTAAATACAAAGACTTTGATTCTTTTTTTTTTCTCTTTTCCCTAATTGGGCTCAGCTGACTGACAGGCAGCTGTCTGTACCGATAAGGCAGCAGCCGACACCAACTGTACTCCCAGTCATCATTGCCCATTTTTCTAACAGTTAGAAAGACTTTGATTCTTAAATGAACATGCTGTTGTTAGCCATTGTAAGCCACATGATGTAGCTCAGCTACTTTGTTTAAGGGCTGCCAACTAAAAAAGCACAATTGGAGATGTAGAAGTATTTGCTATGTCTTTATAGATGGTCCTATGGCTAATTATGAGATGGAGGCCGCAGGTTGCTTGGACACGTCCACGTTCGCGCTACTGGTGGGACTCCATTGTTCTGGATTTCAGTGTTCAGCAGTTCATGCAGAATTTCCATGTGTCCAGAGAGTTGTTCCAGTACATCTGTGATCAGACCAATGGCTTCTTAGCTAAGAAAGACACAAATTACTGCTTGTGTGTCCCAGTCCAAAAGCAGATCGCCGTCACCATGTGGAAGCTCACAACTGGCAGTGAATACAGGACCATCAGCCATCTTTTTAGAGTAGGCCTGAGCACTGTGTTCAACTGTGTACAAGCAGGTGCGAGATGCCACAGAAGTGGACATCAACATGAGAGTGGGTGGTCACTCAAGCAATGAGCTCTGCAGTGTCAGTGGTCTTCGCAAGTGGCAGTTTGATATGTGGTTACATGACATCACTCTGGCCAATCACATGTAGTCTGGAGGTCTTCCTGGGCATGTCCACATCACAGAAGCAACTCTGAAACACCTGAACAAGGCTTATGAAGTGGAAGAGGGTAATGGCCACCTCACGGACCCCTATCTTAAGGAGATCAATACTCAGACATACCTAGTCATTGATCCATGATCTAAGGATCCATCAATTACTACCTGTAGTGCAAAACCTTGGGTGAATGACAGCCTGAAAATGCAGCACCAGTGCATACGATTCGCTACCTGGAATTGTGGGGGGGCTGTTAAACTGTTTGCCCACCTTTAGAATCGAGAAGGCTTCACCACAGACAACATGGTCAACAGAAAATCAATCAGCAAGGACATCCCCCTGTGATCACCTGCTGGCTCTAAATCACTGACAGTTTTGATGAGTCTCTAGAGGAGCCATTCTCCTTCTTTGCCCCCCCATTCAGCAGCTAGAAGAACAAGTTCCAGAAGAGCAAGTTTGACGAGGAGACGAGATGACGACTACTACGATAGATTAGCTCAGCAGCAAGCAATGGTCGAAATCTGAAGATACAGGCAGTTTAGCACTTTGGTCTCCAAAGAAAGATCTGAAAAACAGTATCGACTCCTGGATTTGCCAATGTTCAAACACTATGTTGCCTATGCCACTATTATCTTCTTCTGCATCTTTTTGGTTCAGATCCTTGTCAGAGGATCCACCAATGTTGGGGATGTCATTTGCCGTGTTGGCTTGTGTCCTGTTGCTCATCCTGGCCGTGTGTTTCGCAAGCAACCTACAGCGCCTGTTTCCAGAGAAGCTTTCACATTGCCAGTGGCTTCCTGCTGTGTCTGAAGCAGTGGTTAAGCAGCCATGTGTGCGCCTCCCTTTGACCACCATCACTACTGCGATTATCATTATTTTGGCAGTATTCAACCTGTTAATGTTTTTCCTCCCTCTGCAGTGCTTTGTCCAGACATGTGACCAACTGTTCCAGTGACATTCATGATATATTTCACTCAAATGACTCCTTTTATTTCTCGCTGAGTAATTTTAATGCCAGTTTTAAAATAGTATAATGTATCTAATAAAAATGTATATTTTTTTTTACCTCTGAACTGCCGTCTCTGCCTCACTTGTCAAACAGACCTGAATGCTTTCCTTTTGTTGGCTTAGTTCCTGTAAAGTCCCTGGGTGAAATTCTGGCAACAAGTTAATTAATCAAACTGCCCTAAATCATAATGGATTAGATTTATATAGGGCTCTCCTATGAACACATATGCAAAGCACATACACACTCTGGTGGTGGTAAACTACATTTGTAGCCACAGCTGCCCTGGGGCAGACAGTCCACACCTATGGCCCCTCTGACCACCACCGAATGTTCATACACCAGTGCCAGTAGCAGCACTGGAGAGTGAAGTGTCTTGCCCAAGGACACAACAGCACATGACTGGGACAGAGCGGGATTTGAACCAACAACCCTTCGGTTATTGGACGACACACTCTACCATCTGAGCCATGGCCACTCCAGAAACATCTTATCATATGCTCGCGCCGCCACACACACACACACACACACACACACACACACACACACACACACACACATGTTCAGTTCCTTGAACAGGCATCGCCAGATAATGTAAATGCAGAGGGGACTGACATCAGAGCAGCTTTGCTCAACTACTTTAACAGTGCAGATTGAGTTTCTGACATGCAGCGAGGTTTTTTGTCAATAAACACACTGAAACCAACAGTCTGTTCTCATCTATTCACTCTGTGGCATTTGTGATAAACATAAATACCTGAGTGTCTATATTACATTCGTAGAAACATAATGCAAGGGGGCCAGATCAAGCGAAAGTGAACATCAGTTTCAAAAGTTGAAGTTTCACCTATCATTTCTCAAAAACTTTTTAAACTGCAACTTGATACCAGTCACATGGGTGCAGGAGGAGTGTTATTACAGGAAGATGAGTTGGGGATTGACAGACTTGTTAGTTTCTTTAAAAAATTCAGTATTTATCAGCTTAACTAGTTGGAAACTTTAGCACTGCTTTGGTCCTTACAGCAATTCGAGGTGTATGTGGGCTCAGGTCCAGTGGCCATTTATGTGGATCGCAACCCTTTAACGTTTTTGAACTCTTTGAGATGTCCAAATCAGAGGCTCATTTGGTGGTCCTTAATTCTTCAGTCTTACTCCTTCGACATTGTAGGAATTTGCTAGTCTTCTTACTTTAGCCGGGATAGCCGTAGCGCCTGAGTCAAATAAAAGCCATCAGTAGTAAGAAAAATACTTCACTTTCATTTTTTACACACCCAAAAAAAACAAAACAAAAAAAAAAAAAACAGGCAGCATGTTCCCCCTCCACAGACACCAGGAAAAATGAACAGTTTACAAGGCTCCAGATCCCTTTAAATAGGTCTGGCTCACACCACTAACCTCCCAACCACAGGTGAACTCAGTGTGGACTAGCTTTAAGTTTGAAACAAAAATTCACCTCACTTACACCCATCTACAAAAATAAACCTAAATATCAATCTTTGTATTCCACATAATAAACTATCTCTATAAAATGCGTCCCCTTGTGACACATTTAATTATTTCCTTCCCCTGCTAAACCTCCCCTCCCTTTGGGCTGCATGATCTGGTCTGATCAGGCAGATCTTCTACACCTGGCCTGCGCTCACATGGGCCCGCTTCCATGCGAGTGCCCCACCCACTGACCTCAAAAGGTAAAAGAGAAAACAAAATGAGATGAGTAAACTTAAAGTGAGGACAAACTAAACAGGTACCATTTTAGTTGTCAACACAAAAAGTGATCATCAGTAACTCAGGTTGAAAAAATTAATAAAGGGTTAAATGCAAATCCTGAATAATTAAACTAAGTAGGTGTAAGGGTAAATACAAATACTAAATGATTAAACTAAGTAGGTGTGAGGTGGATGGCATACACCTGACTAGTGTGTGTGTGTGTATGTGTGTGTGTGTGTGTGTGTGTGGGTGGGGGGGGGGGGGGTCACTACAGCTCCCTCACAGCCATCTGCCATATAAAGGGCAAAAAATTAAAAAAATGAATTCATGCTTATACTTGATTATTCAAAAACACATTACCTATAAGCTGAAATGTTTCAAGCATGTTTCTATTTTAATAAAAAAAAATTGGGAAATTACCCAAAACTATGATTACTATTACCATGTACTTTCTTCTGTTTGAACATAAATAAATCACTAAGCACAACAGCCTGATCATTAGAGGGGAAGTGTGAATTTGTTATTCATGTCAATCAGAATGAAAACATTACCTTTCATTTATTTTGATTATGTTACAGGTGGGAAGCAAATTATCAATTAATCCATTAATCATTAGTTAGTTGACCTTATCAATTGATTAACAATTAATTGATAAGCGGCAATTTTCCTGAGAACCTGAATTTCTCTTTAATACGATAGTATAAGAATAAAAGGAAGTATTGTTTATACACTTCATGTAAAAAGCATGTCATGTTCCTTAATGACTGATTTATTGAACCACTGGATACAGTTTGTGTTTCCTGTGGAATTCATTTGTTGGTGTGGCGATGTGTAATGGGGGGCTGCACAGATTTCGTCGGTGGGAGGGTGGGTGCATGCGCGTGTGTTTCGTCAGTGGTGATAGTGGGGTTACTTGGCCATATGTGCACAGTTCGGCCGGGGGCTGCGTGCGTGTTAGTTAATAACCACCATGCGTGCGTCACTTTCCGTCCTACTTATAATACTATGGGGGTACGGGGCAATGCAGTCCGTGCCCCCGCAGAAGTGAAAATGAAACTTTTCACGCATTTATCTTTTCCCCACCTCCTGAAGCTTTGCAAATGCTTGACATACCTGTGGCTCGAATCAGGAGCCTGGAGGATGTTTTCAACTTCTGTCTCACTGACCGTGGACAAGATCAACCTCCAGGGAAAACGCTCTGATTCGATACCGACCTCGCATTAGTGCGTGTATTTAGGTGGGGATGCATCGCCCCCACAAACAGAAAGGCTGGTCTGTGTTTGGCTCCACCATGTCTATAAAGTGATTCTAACTCATCAATGCCATGATCCGATTCAATGACCGGCTATCCCAGCCATGGCGTCATAGCGCAGACAAACCAGCAGCCTTCGGACAAGTGTGGACAGGTGGACAAGGGCAATTAACTGACAATTAATATTTTAATCAAGCAAATTCTTATCGACAATTAATCGATAGTCGATTAATTGTTTACATCCCTAATTACAGGTAAAATTTGAAAACACTGGAGCTGTTCTGTCATTTGTTTTTGTCAACAGCCACTGGAAATTGCTGGTGAGTAATTGTTTCTTGCAGATTTCCTCTTTCAGTTTTGTTTATCATGATTTCCTTTTTCAATTACCAATAATTCACAGTCCGTTAAACAAGAAATCAATGACATTGCTCTGCCTTTTTGTTCCTTTTCAGTATATTGATGCAGAAACCTGCAAGATGTTCCTTACTGATCCAGCACCCAGGTCACCAGAGTGAGACGATTCAAAACATGTTGCCAAAGAATACAGTAAGTCAACATTTAAGCAATATTCGTTCTCTAAGCAAAACTATGTAGGTGTCAAAGCAAGACATGTTCAGTATCATCCATGTTACAACACTAAAAGCTGATGCAATGATAAGATGTTAAAATAAGCTAAGACAAAACAAGAAAAGTCCCACTGCAGAAAAACTGACAGCTAAGTGAAGAACTCTGCACACTGTACAACAGTATTTTTGATAATTAATAACTGTCAGTGTTACTCATAACACAAAAGTGAAGCCATCATGTGAGGCAGACATACCATTCCTTTTTGTTCAAATATATAGTTTGGACTACCTCGGATTGGACCCTTAAGGCGGCCATACACTATGCAATTATTTCGATCGTTGCATGCAGCTCCATCTCAGACTGTGCGAATCAATTGTAAAGTCAGGCTCACAATTCATGTTCTCACACTGTATGGACCGATGCTCGTATGCGACCTGACTGCTCACACTGTAGGACCATACACCAGAGGATGCACGACATGTTCGAGTGTTGTATCCAGAAATACAACGTTAAAATACCAAGGAATCCGCAAGCGCATAGATGATTGTGTATTGGTGTGAGTCACGAAATGGTAGTGCTAAACAAAAACCAACGAGCTGCTTTGGCAATATGTGCCATTATGTGCGGGGAATCAAAAAAGAAGAAAAGACGACAGTGTGTTTGGTGCAGGAATTGGTTGTCCATACATGGACAGTATGGGCTGTCAGTCCTACAGCAGGAACTAGAGGTAAGCTGCAAAAGCTAAATTGCACTAGGCCGATAGCCAGCTCCTGTTAGCTTAGAATTAGCTTACAGTAGCTGGCTATTATTGTATTTGTGCATGCACAGTGTGAGAATTTCAGACATCGGCTCATGGCACTGCTTTGACAGTGCGATAACCTCACAAGGAGCGAGCAGGATTTCAAACAGCTCCGTTTTCCTTGCGAACACACGACTGCTGGTCATGAGGTGGTCGTGAGGTGTTAATCATTTCTCCTTACCCCATGTACACTGCACGAAGCATGACACACGATTAGAGGCACATCTGGCCCAATCCCGGAAAGAGTCGCATGAGTGAGAAATCGTCTCTAAAATCGTACAGTGTATGGCCGCCTTTACACAGCTGCAGGTCAAGAATGCTGAGGTTCAGGAACTAATGAGCTCCTATCTCTCACTCTCTCTGGCAGTTTTTCAATATGTGTTCTTGTCTGTTCTTCCATTCTCGTGATCTTGTGAAACATCATCAGTCGGGTTCCAAGTATTGCTCCATTTGAAAGTTCCCACAAACCAAGAACGCATTGAATACCTAGATGTTTTTCTTTGCTAGTGTAACCAGATTCCCCAAATCCTTACTGGGTATTCGGAAACTTTATTTTATTATCATCAAAGAAGATTCTATCATAAGTTCTAACAAAGTTACTAAATACTTGTACTGTCACTTTAAATCTGAACTGCCGACACGAGTCAATGATGTCATCGTGCGGCTTTTTCCTCAGTTCGCGCTGGATGCGCTGAGGAAAGGTAGGTCATGTTACTTTCTGCTGCAATTTCAGCAATTGTTTTATTGAATATTGAGTGTAGCGGTGTACAGTTATGTATGATGGTTTCATGTTGCAGACGTGTTGTGTGTCTATGTCACAACAGTGGAAATGAGAGACTCAAGTGCACGGTACTGAAGGGAAAAAAAAACAGGTTTATTAAACAGAAAAGCAAACTTAAACAACGGATAACACAAAACCTGGTTCAGAGTCCGTAGAGGTGGATGAATGAATGTCCGGGTTATGGAGTGGGTGATGGAGACGAATGGACCAGCACTGCATGGCTGCAGAACCAAGCCTTAAGTAGGCAGAGAGGTAATACACCGCAGCCATGCAGCGCCAGCAGGTGAGTCAGATCATGGTTAATGATGTGATGATGTGGAGTGGGAGGAGCCGGCGGCCACACAGGCACAGACCGTGACAGTCTAAATGTAAAGAGTAAGTCCATTTTTACAACTTAAGGTAGACACATGTGTTCCAATACTGCAGGCGTCTGTGTGTACCTGTGCTGGGGGGAAAGGCCGCTGCTGTCTACACAGATATTGTTTTAATAAGTCACTTTACTGTACAGATGTGCTGGAGAAAGTAAATATCAACTGAGTCTACAACTGCTGTGGTCCGAGTCATCCTTCCTGATTAACACAACGTAGATTAACGGTTTAACGGATGTGCCGCTCATTCCAAGTGTGGTGGCTGTGTCACTGACTGATAATCAACATTCTTTTTACAGGCTTGGTGCTGCACCACGCATGTTGCTCTTTCCAAACCATGCCATGCAGATTGGAAAGACGTGGGCCCGTTTGTGGAAAAGGCCTTGCAGGTGTCAGATTTGTGTCCCACCTCTGACCCGGCCATCATGTTCGCTCCCCGACTGGGGGTATACAGACAGAGCATGATATCAGTGTTTGACTGTCAGAAAACTGTACGGTTGTTAAATGATGAAGCGCTGACCTGTATGTCTACATCTCCCACAGGCCTCTCACCCGTCTCCGTGCCACCCAAACTGGCTGATATCCCACCTGGTGTCTGGGCTACTGGTCCACATGATGTGGGTCTCGTCCGGAACTGCCCACTGGTCATCATTACCCCGCGATCTGATTACAGGCCATGTCAAAAACAGTCCGAGTTCTAAGCTTATTTGAATGTGGGAATTATAGTTCCATGTCCTGATTCACCGGTCAGGACCCCAATTTTTCCTGTGGAAAAAAGTGCGAACCCTCCTGACCCAGACACATGGAGGTTTATTCAAGACCTACAGGCGGTAAACAAAGCCGTGGTTCCACGCATACCCACGGTATCACAAATTCCGCCGTCTGCATCTCACTTTTCTGTCATTGACCTTTCGAACGCGTTCACATCTGTTCCCGTGTATGCAGATAGCCAATATTGGTTCGCGTTTCAGTTCAGAAACAAAATGTACACATGGACGCGCATGTCTCAGGGGTATTGCGAGGCCCCAACCATTTACAATTCGATTTTGGCCAACTCGCTGTCCCACCTTGACCTCCCACCAGGTGTTGCTCCTTTACAGTATGTTGATGACCTTCTCCTTTGTTGTCCTTCACAGGCTTGTGTCTTTTGTTTCACTTGAGGCAGCTGATGGACAACCTTGTCGGCCCAAACATTTCTCCCCCTGGTTTGCTAAGCTGACACATGGCGTAGATCGTGTGTCTAAGGGAGGAATGTTAGATAAATGTTTTCCTGCAAAGCATGCAGACAGCTCTGCAGTGGCTAAGGCTTTGGTAACTGAAATTTTGTTTTGTTTTGTTGGGGGATCCCAAAGAGGATCTCATCAGACGATGGGTCCCACTTTGTGAACACAGCACTAACTGAGTTAGGGGAAATGCTAGGTTTTGACCTCAAAACACACTGTGCATACCATCCACAAAGGGGGGGCTATTGAAAGGGAAAATAGCACCCTAAAATCAAAACTGGCTAAATGTTGTGAGGAAACAGGTCTTAACTGGGTCAAGGCCCTACCTCTGGTTCTCATGCAAATGAGAATGAGACGTAGGAGTCGAAGTGGGCTGAGTCCTTTTGAGACTATGTTTGGGAGACCCCCATATACAGGTCTCCAGGCCCCCAACCAACCGGGTTGACATCATTGTTGGAGCATGACATGTTGTCTTAGTGTAGGAAACTCTCCTCTGAACTATCTCAAGTACAGGTACTGGTGAAATCAGCACTACCGGTTCCTGCAGAGGGGCTGCTTCATCCGCTGCAGCCGGGGGATTGGATCCTGGTTTGGGGACTTCAGACGAAAGCACTGGAAACAGCGCAGGTGGCGAGGCCCTTTCCAGGTGCTCCTGACGACGCACACAGTGGTCAAGGTTGCTGAACGTGCCATGTGGATCCATGCGATCCACTGTAAGCGGTTTCTGGGAGAACCGCCAACTGCTGCAGCCGAGGACGGGCCGGAGCATCGATCGACAGCGTAGACTGGACGACTGGACACCGGAGCTGGACACAGCTGTATCACGCACCTACACTCACAAGACTCACTGGTTGAAACCTAGCGGTGGTAACGACCCCAGTGACGTCTCATATACACTTATCCTTTGCCTGGTCACTGGCGAGTGACTGAAGACCCCCTGCCCCACACATACACTGATTCGACGACGATGGAGGTGATCAAAGGGTCAGCTGTCATCTCCATCACCCTCCTGTGCCTGTACATGTGGTACATGGACACATTCTATCAGGTATCTGATCCTTCACCACCGCATCACATTCCTGTTTGCGCCCTGGTCTGTCGGAGGACAGCTAGGGTCAGAGGAGCTTCGGGGACGTCACGGACGTGACCTCCACCTCATTGATCACCACGACTAGCGATAACACATGGTGGCGAGTGACACGTGATCTGACACGACGTGTCACTAATCAGTCATGCTATGTGTGTAGTTTGATGCCACACAGCTCACATGAAGATACTCTGTTCGCTCCTTATCCTCTCTCGATCAATCACACACTATTGACAATGATAAAATGGACAGTGGCCGTCTGTCATGGCGTACCCCTGGCTGGGGTTGAGACCCAACGTGACCTTCCTTCAGAAATCCAAGAAATTTCTCTAGAGACACTAATATTACTATGGTACAGAAAAATGTTGGTTTTCGGCTCAGAGATCTGTCTAATCTTTTTTTCACTCCACAGTTTTGCTTCCATTCCCCAGTCACAGAACACACACGGTATAATTTGGGACACACATCTGGGTGTAACATTACTCTCAAGGTAGCATGCGGGGTAGCAAATTGTGAAAAAAGGGCTGATAAATTTACTTTTCTCCAGTTATAGTCCTTTACAATCTCACGGCATTACTAGGTACACCATCCCCACTGACACATTATGATGCTAAGACCTCATCTTTTTATTTTATTTTATTTTTAATGTTACTACCACATATAATGCCACCGTAGCTCTAACTCCTTCTGATTATGGGTATGGCTGTCCTACAGATATGGTGTGGACGTGTGGTCAACACTCTTATTTGTATTTCCCAGCATGATGGGCAGGTACATGTCACCTCTCTTATTTGGTTCCAGCTACCTCCAAATTGACCATCAGCCCAGTTATGTCACCGCCTCACACCCGTGTAAAACGGGATCAGATTTCAGGTGGCCATAAGTTTGTAATCAGTATTATTCCCATGTACGGCCCTGATTGTTTAGCTTGGTACATAGAAGAACTTTCTGTGGAGCTAGAGAATCTCACTGCGTCTGTTGAACAGGGGTTTAATGACCAGTGAGATGAAAGCTCTCCGCACTGTCGCATTACAGAATAGGGCAGCTTTAGATCTCCTATTGGCTGAAAAGGGAGGTGTCTGTCATCTTATTGGCAACCAGTGTTGTACCTATGTACCTGATGTTTCCACAATCAGTTTGATCACCCTAGACGAGTCCTACATGAGGAAAACACTGCATACACTACAACAGGCTGGGATTTTTGGGGCTGGCTGCTGTCTGGGGGATGGAAGGCAATGTTGATGAAAATTATTGCTGTGATTTTTGGTGTGTTTGTATTACTCCTCGGATTATCCTGTTGCATCATTCCAATAATACGTTCAATGATTAGCAGTGTGATTGGTACTTTTAGTATGGTATAGCATGAAGTGATTGATGATGATGATGATAATTATGATTTTGATGACTTAGATGATCTTGATGATGATTTGATGGTGTATGAAGAAAGCAACGTGTAATCCTGTCAAATGAACAAAAATTGTGAAGCTGGAAATTACTGTTCTGACTGATGTCCAAAAGCAGATAGATCATGGGTGGATGTTTATAGTATTTTTTTTCATAGTATTTTGCTATTTGTCCTCCAATGTCAAACCTGATCTAAAAAGAAAAAAGACACAAAGTCTGGAAATTTGGCTACATATAATTTATCTGGAGAATATCTGGAGAAATATGGCTTAATTAGGTTGTCTTTGGGTTGATAATCATTTATAATCATTTATTGATACTCGTACGTAAATTTTATGTTTTTGCATGATTGATTCGGTTGAATAATCAAAAGGGAGGAAATGTGGTGGAAAAATGTACTTTTTATGTTTTATACTCTTTATATTTTATACTGTTAGTACATCTTCTTTTAATGCTGAGTCATTATTCATTATGTGTGATGTTTACCACTCTGTAACACCCCCAACCCAGGAACGGAGTTCTTGCCTTGAGTTAAAACCCAAACACCTAAATGTCTGAATGTGTAGATAGAGAATGGCGCCTGCACTCCAGATTGGATCCAAGCAAGGTTAGAGTGGAGAGGTCATCATGACCTCTTCACGGAGCAGAGAAGGAGTAGTATGGGGTGGTACGATGTACGTAAGGAATGACATCATAGTTTGAGGGGGTTGGATTTGGTTCTATATAATCTTTAGTTTTCTCTTGTTTAAGCAGACTTCACTTACAGAGTTTCTCTGTGACTGACTTCTCAATAAATGCATTTATTTATTTTAACTGTAACTTTCTCTCCTCCTCTTTGTGTGTGGGTTATCAGTTGAACATTTCCATAACACAAGCAAGCTGGAACTAAGAGCCAAGCACACCCGTTACACTAGCGTAAACCAAGGATGCACTGGTTGGTGACTCATGTTGACTTGGCTGGGAAAGATCCCAAGATCCACTTCGTGCTACTCTTGAATGCTACAGCAGCTTCTGTGATAACTTAATTCAGAAATATTTAATTGACTAGTTGATGTCACGAGATGATGTGATATAATGTTAGAACATGAACGAGGGGCAGAATAGCAAGAAATACATCTTTATTATCATAATATGGGGTTCAACTAATTTTTTTCCAGTTTTGAAAATGTATTGAAATCAAATCAAGTAATGTTGTGGTGATTTGAGGGAAATATGCTAGGGAACCGATGGCTGAAATACAGCAGAGACAGTGAGGAAAGTTGACAAGTACGCAGCTGCAATTACAGAGCTTTGTGTTCTTAGGAAGGACAATTTCAGACAACGTACTCAAGTCCATATTCGAGTACACTGGACCCCAAAGTCCGCTTAATTTTATCTATGTGAATGCAACCATTCCGTGCCCAAGTCCATTTGAGAAGGTAGTCCTGGGTCCGGACTGCTAGTACTCCAGCATGGTGTGCTCCCGTGTGAATGCGATCCGTGCCTGAGTCTGGAAGTGACCTAATCACCATTCTGACAATGGAAGTGGGTTAATCACCATGAGACCGAAGACAGCACTGCTGTTGTCTCCTGTAAAAGCCTCGGATCCATGCGGCCTGGGCTCGCCTTATCAACCGAACCACTGGGTGATATATCAGGGACAACGAAGGTGGCTCTGCTTCTCTTTGCCTCAGACAGGCTAACAGATACGTAAGGGTTTGTCTTCTTCTGACTTCTGGGAGGATAGCGACAGAATTCTTTCCACACCGTGACCTACTGTTTCAGCCCTGTAACACCCATTCATACTCGGGCTGCAGTACGCGTGTGTGAACGCAACATCTGTGGGAAAGGTGTCAACGTATCCAAGTGCGATATGGACTCAAGTACACTGTGTGAAAATGCCCAGAGTCCGTTCTCTGGGACTGTTCTTACCTGCAAACTTAACACTGAGAAATGGCTTCTATCTCTGTCACTGAAACATTCATGTCCTGTTGTTGTATTTTGTTGACTTGACTTCTTCCCCGGAGTCCTTGTGCTTGATCTTCTGCAGGATCTCAAGGATCATGGTTTGACCAGCTGATGTGGATTTTACCTCAGATTCTCTCTAAATACAGATTGACTAGTGGTGATAAAGTGATAACATTACTGCTGGAACAAAAAGGTCTGTGATCTGAAATTGTGTTTTTACACCATCAACGACAACTATGTCCCCTATTCAGTGAGTAAGCTACTTCAAAATGAGAAGGACTTGCCATGCAAAAATGGACTGGGTAGATGTTAAGTGGACAGTAGAAGTGTCTCACCACCCATTTCAGCAGGATGGCAACAATTGTGGAGTTGTTTTTGTTAAAGAAAATTGAGAGTATTGTGTATTTCTATGTCATGCAACTGTTGTATGTTACTTTGATTTGAACAGATCTTTGTAAATGTAATTTACAATGTAATGACAAATTGTTCAGCGTTTCAGTAGGTGTTGTAGTCATGCATTCTTTATGTTGTCTTCATTATCATGGTCACTATCTGGTAGATCTCCATGTAATGAATAATCTGTTATTCCTGTACTAGGAGGATTTGTTTAGATTGCAGAGGTATTGATGCAGGCCTTTCCTTTGGTCCCAGACATCAACTTTAACACATCAAAGTGGGTAATGCCAAGGGTGAGGGAGATCCTTGCTCTTAAACTCCTAGAGGCATCAGGTATACTGAGTGTGTGCATATACCCATTGTTTCATGTGTAACAGCAAATCAAAAATAATAACTACTCCATGTTACAGTCTTTGATGAGCACTCTTCTTGTGCAATGTGTTCATCTTCAAAGCCTCCAGGATCTGGACCACCCATAACTGTCTGGGTGAGCTATACCGTATGTCCCCCAAAAAAATTACAATCCAAATTTTCGCATTGATAACTTTCAAAATAATTAAACAATCTAAGTGTTACTTCAGGGTTTGAAACTATAACTTGCTACCTACATCTTGCAGAAAACCCCATTTAATTTGGTTCAGTGGTCACGGAGAAATGTGGATCTTTGAAAAGCATGTCATGGGTTCCTTTCTTCCAAGTTTGGCACTTGGCATCCATATGAATGAAAATATTTTGCTCACAACTGACAGGGCAACTAACAAATGAATTCAAATTCTGTGCATATTATATTAGTGGCGTGTACTCATGTGAGGTTTTGTTGTTGAAAGATGTATTGATCTGAACATCTGTTACCAACATTTCACTTTGATTCTTTGCTATCCAATTCTCAAACTACAAATCACAAGCAGTCACTTTTTTAAAGGTGATATTTTTGTGCGAGAGCACAATGAACAACTTCATATTTGTAAGGCGTGAACACAATGGACAATGCGTCTCCTTACAAAACTTGGAGGGAAGGGACTTCTGACATGCTTTACAAAGATCCCCATTTCTCCGTGATCACTGAAGCAAGAAATAGGTAATAAGTTATAGTTTCATGCCTTGAAATGGCATTTTGATTGATTCACTATTTTTTAAAGTTATCATTGCAGAAAGTCCAATTGTAATGTTTTTTAGGAACATATGGTAATCCAGTAACAATCACAATATGTGTTCACATAAGTAAATGGTATAATGTAGGTGTTTATCAGAAAAACCAGTAAACTATTAAGGCCCAGTTTACATGACAACACTCTTGGGTGAAAACGACAAAATATTTTATCAGATGTTCCTTTTGTTTTGACTGCAGCAACGTTTTTAGGGCTTGAAAACACAAAAAAGTGAAACCACCTTCCAGAGTGGAAATCTTATAAGTGTTCCACTCTTGCGTCACCATCTAAAGGGTTGAAAATGCAAATGTGCGTTGAGTTTACATTGCAGGCACATGCCAGTACAGAAAAACATGTCTGATTATTTCCCTGCAACGGACCTTCCAGTTGCCCTAGCTGCTCTAATTTACATCCAAGAGAAGAGAAGTAGAAAGGTTCTACGCAGGTGCTTGGTCTTGGTGGTGTTGATGCCACCTAGCCACCTGGCATGCATACTACAGTTTCACACACTTTTGCGTGTCCATCTGCATGCAGATTTTACCCCAAAACGCACGTCTAAATGCGGAATTGAAAGCGAGAACGCAACACCACTTTTGTGTTTTCGTCAGTCTGCCCCAGGGCAGCTGTGGCTACAAATGTAGTTTACCACCACCAGAGGGAGAATGCGAGAGCGAATGAATAGTGGATCCACTGTGCGCGCTTTGAGTATGCATTCATAGAAAAGCGCTATATAAATCGAATCCATTATTATTATTATTATTATTATTATTATTATTTATTATCATAAAGATAAGAAGCCTTCTATACCTGTCTAGAAGGAAGAGGGACTGTTTTCATTTTAACTCCCTTAGTTCTCTCCATCGGTTAAAAGCAACACAGAGGTTTACTGTGTTTTAGTCTGTGTTCTTTCACTCTCCCATTTAACTTTCTTTTTTTTTCTGCTAGTCCAGCTCCTGTTCCAGTGTCCACCATTACAACCAAATAAATCCAAGAAATCTCTTTCTTTAGGAAAAAGGACAGATCTTACACCTCACTCGTTCATCTTATTTCTCACTGCAAACCTCTTCCTGTTGGTGTGGTGTTGTCATAGTGACGTAAGTCTGCCGTAAATCAGTCCAGTCTTGTCCGACCCGACCAGGGAGGCTGGAAATAGCATTTGGAAATAACCTCTGTTGGTGCTGATAATCTCATTTTAAATTGCAGACTAAAATCAGGCATGTACAGTACAGGCCAAAAGTTTGGACACACCTTCTCATTCTTTGCATTTTCTACTTTCATTTTCTATTTTCATTGTAGAGCCTCACTGAAGGCATCAAAACTATGAATGAACACATGTGGAATTATGTACTTACCAAAAAAGTGTGAAATAACTGACAATATCTCTTATATTCTAGTTTCTTCAAAGTAGCCACCCTTAGCTCTGATGACTGCCTTGCACACTCTTGGCATTCTCTTGATGAGCTTCCAGAGGTAGTCACCTGAAATGGTTTCCACTTCACAGGTGTGCCTTGTCAGGGTTACTTCGTGGAATTTCTTGCCTTATTGATGGGGTTGGGACCATCAGTTGTGTTGTGCAGAAGTCAGGTTGATGCACAGCTGACAGCCCTACTGGACAACTGTTAGAATGCATATTATGGCGAGAACCAATCAGCTAAGTAAAGACAAACGAGTGGCCATCATTACTTTAAGAAATGAAGGTCAGTCAGTCCGGAAAATTGCAAAAACTTTGAATGTGTCCCCAAGTGCAGTCGCAAAAACCATCAAGCGCTCCAACGAAACTGGCTCACATGAGGACCGCCCCAGGAAAGGAAGACCAATAGTCACCTCTGATGCTGAAGATAAGTTCATCTGAGTCACCAGCCTCAGAAATCGCAAATTAACAGCAGCTCAGATTAGAGACCAGATGAATACCACACAGAGCTCTAGCAGCAGACACATCTCTACAACAACTGTTAAGAGGAGACTGCGTGAATCAGGCCTTCATGGTCAAATAGCTGCTAGGAAACCACTGCTAAGGAGAGGCAACAAACAGAAGACATTTATTTGGGCCAAGAAACCCAAGGAATGGACATTAGACCAGTGGAAATCTGTGCTTTGGTCTGATGAGTCCAAATTTCAGATCTTTGGATCCAACCGCCATGTCTTTGTGCGACGCAGAAAAGGTGAACGGATGGATGCTACATGCCTGGTTCCCACCGTGAAGCATGGAGGAGGAGGTGTGATGGTGCTTTGCTGGTGACACTGTTGGGGATTTATTCAAGATTAAAGGCAACCTGAAGCAGCATGGCTACCCCAGCATCCTGAAGTGACATGCCATTCCATCCGGTTTGCGTTTAGTTGGACCATCATTTATGTTTCAACAGGACAATGACCCCAAACACACCTCCAGGCTGTGTGAGGGATATTTGACCAAGAAGGAGAGTGATGGAGTGCTGCGCCAGATGACCTGGCCTCCACAGTCACCAGACTTGAACCCAACCGAGATGGTTTGGTTGAGCTGGACCGCAGAGTGAAGGCAAAAGGACCAACAAGTGCTAAGCATCTCTGGGAACTTCTTCAAGACTGTTGGGAAACCATTTCAGGTGACTACCTCTGGAAGCTCATCAAGAGAATGCCAAGAGTGTGCAAAACAGTCATCAGAGCTAAGGGTGGCTACTTTGAAGAAACTAGAATATAAGATATGTTTTCAGTTATTTCACACTTTTTTGTTAAGTACATAATTCCACGTGTTCATTCATAGTTTTGATGCCTTCAGTGAGAATCTACAATGTAAATAGTCATGAAAATAAAGAAAATGCGAAGAATGAGAAGGTGTGTCCAAACTTTTGGCCTGTACTGTATATAAAAATGAGACTTTTTCAAGATCACGCAGAAAGTCTGTACAGCACCTTTAAAGAAATGCCCTACTGCTATGCAGTTTAACCCATAAAGACCCAAACATCCACCTTTAACCAAAACCATCTACTGATGTAACTGTTTTAATACCTATTGATCCATTAATTCTATCAATACATGTAAATAATTGGTGTAAAATACAGTTTGTCATCTTTTCATGGTCACCAGATCTGACCCATTTGGACATTCAGAGGCTCTATAGTTACCATGGAAACACTGTCATCTTCTACAACATTGATTGATTCACCAGTAAAACCCATGGAGTTGGATTAATGACAGTGGATGGAGACACTTGGATTATGTTCAGTTAATAATATATTTTGTTGAAAATGTCACTTTTTCTTCAGTTTTCTCAGTTTCTGATATAACAATCAACTTTATTCTGAGCTTTTATGAACATCTACTGACTGCCCGCTCCACTTCATCCACCTTCTCTCATGTATTTTCTTTTTCGTATCAGTCTCTACCTTTTGCCTGAGTATTTGTTCTTTCTTTGCCCTTTTTTATTAACTGTATCTATTTTTACTCCGTTTGTTGTGTGTTTGTCCCTTGGCTGCTTATTGTAAAGTGTCTTTGAGTACTTAGAAAAGCGCTATATAAACTGATGTGTTATTATTATTATTATTATTATTATTATTATTATTATTATTATTATTATTATGGTAAGTAAATTAAGTACAGAAAAACACCTGATTTATAATGATAAAATTGTTGAGTGCGATGTTTGCCACTGTGATATTGTGGTTGGCACTATTTTGTTCAGTGTAAGGTTACATGCTGTTATGAAGTAAATAAAGGCGGAGCCTCCCTGCACCTGCGTTGATGGCCGAGAGAGCGGTGCTGGTGTGGCTACCTGTTAAGAAAGAAAACATGTCTCCTGTCTCGTATATGTTTGCTGACTAAGTTAGTACTTCTGCAAAGATGTCTACAGAAGCTTTAGACACAGGAGAAAGTCCGAGTGTCTCCCGTGCAGATAATGAGAGTCCCACTGCGGGACAGCCAACAAAAATGCAAAATACAGAGGGTACACATACATACATAGGATTATAATAAATGGTGATAAATCACTTAAGAAAGGCTAAATATAGAGAAAGTTTTGTTTTGGAACTGCAGGACCCAGCGAGACATAAAAGTCACACTGGGGTTTTATGGGTTAAGTCACATCAATCAGTCAGTCATTCAGTCTTTATATGGCACTTTTCTTTTTTTGACAGTTTTTATTAGTTATTTATGTTCTGTCTAACAAAATGATAACAAACATCGACAACAGATAATAGTCACAATCTAACAGTAATGATAATTTAGGTTACAGTTATGAAATAGGTATCAAGTTACACAATTGCATTTTTAGAGCAGCAGTTTATATAACATTTCACAGGACTATGAGACAAACCATATATTAATTGTTTTTAAACAAACTAATCCATTTGCCCCACCTTATCATGTAAAGTTTATCTTGCAGCCTCAACATAAATGTTAATATCTCCATTTTGTGAATTTCATCAACAATTTTTAACCAGTTTTCCAGCACCGATGGATCAAGTTGAAGCCATTTATGAGTTTTTTTGTTTGTTTTTTTTTGCTGCAGCATCAGAGGGTATTTGTAATTTATTGTCAATATATAGCACTTTTCATACAGTAAAAGGTAGCATAAAGTACTTTACATATAAAAATAAATAAAAAAAGGCTGAGTAGTGGCCCTCCACTAATGAAGCACTAGAGAATGTAAATATAAAACAGTAAAAGACATAAAGATGCATTGGTTAAAAGAATATAAGTACAAAACATATATGTAAATATAAATATAACGCTTTCAGAAAGATAAAACAGAAGCAGGAGTCAAAAGTCGAATCGAAAACTTAGAAAAATAGGAATTAAAAACATAAGCTAAAAAAGGGACATTCGTTAAACGCCAGATGAAAAAGGTGGGTCTTGATTCTGATTCATTCTGAAGGCCCAGGGCAGATTAGATGAACCCTGGCAAAATATAGAGACTGAAATCTGATTGGACAAAATATATTACATCCACATCCACATACTGGAAGCAGTGCAGCCAAGAAAATAGTCTGTTGGGAATAAATTAATACAATTTTATGGAGAAAAAAACCCAACATAATTACAATTTGGGTCTTAAATGTAGATCACTGTTTCTGATTATATTTACACCAGCAGAGAAGGCCTTACTGGTCCTGACGGCCCACCACTGCACTGGTATCAGACCATGTTCATTCAGCAGTGACAGAGGAGGGGGCCAGAGAACAGCAGACACATTAAACATTCTTCCAAATCAGGACATTAGACTTAGAATTGTGTTTCTGTTTACCACTGTTGACAGTTGGTCTATCCTTTTTAGTGAACAATAAATCAATGTCTGATATAAATATCTCATAGGATAAAAAGTATTATTTTTGTGTGATTTGACAAAACAAATTCTTGAGGTGTTTTAAAATTTCTTTCATTTTCAATCCATAAATTATCGGATTGAACAGAGGATTATACAGTAGCATTTGTAAACTCATTACTAAACGTACTGTTTTGGAAAAATTTAATTCCAGTCGAGCTATAATCACATCATATGCACACACACAAGAGAAGCTGAATAAAACCATCAGGTGGGGTAAACATGTCTCTGCAGCCTTTTTCCTGACTTCTCTACCTCTATTATAGGTTATTATAAATATTTTTGCATATGTAAAAAGTACAAAAAGCACTGGCATAACTGCAAAGTTAATCAAACAAAACAAACCAAATATTGCAAGTGCTGCTGAACGGACACAGTTAAGTTTCAAGATGGAATTGTTACAAAAAATTCCTGTCAAACTAAAAGTACAGAGTTTCTTAAAACCACCCAGTGCAGCTCCTGCCATTTGAGCAAGAGGCCAAAGCCAAGCAACAAAAAGCAAAATACTCACAGTACTTTTCCTCATGATAGTAGGATACTGCAGAGGTTTACATATAGACACATATCTGTCAAAGGCCATGGCTGCCAACAATAAGAAATCTGAAGACACCAAGGAGTAATACATCAAATATTGAAAGATACAGGCTGGCAAAGATATGATCTGTTTGTCTGATAGAAAGTCAATCAGTAATTTGGGGTAGACAGCGGAGCTGAAAAGAACAGAGTTGAATGACAAAGCTGCAATGAAAACATACATAGGTTCATGGAGGTCTTTGTGAATCAAAATAAGATAAACAATAATAAAATTACTGCACATTATCAGAACATACACCATGAACAAGATGAAAAAATAAACATACCTGTACTTATTCATGTCTACAAACCCACCAAGTATTAAATATGTAACATTTGATTTAACATCCATTATAACAGATTACGTGTCATGAAAATGACAGTGTCTCACACTGAAGGTTCAGTGACATGTAACCTTAGTCAAACAGAACTGACCTTTAAATACATTTAGGATGAGTTCATCTTGCGGGTCAGCAGTTTCTGTCAAACTTAATTACACTCTAAGGATCTCATTAACAGACTAAACTACAGTACATGTCAACAAACTCTGGAGGTTTATACTATAGAGATGTTACATTTGACCAAGTGGTGGCTGATCAACAAACAACACTGAATATTTGAGATATTATGATATTGAACCTCCCAAAATAAAGGTACAAAGAGCTTCAGAATCATTATAATCTGAGAACCTTAAAAGTAAAGTATGTACCATGTCTAACCCCACTCCGAGAATGAAGAAGAAAACATCCCTAAATGAGTTTTAATGGACTTTCAATCAAATATCCATCCATGGGCACCGGAGGTAAAACAAATACGGGTGGGACAACTTAAAGGGGGGGTCTGGGGGTCCTCCCCAGAAAAGTTTGCAATGAGTAGGAGCTATTTCCTGTATTCTGGCGCATTTGAACACATGGTTTGGTACTTTTATCTAGCTATAGCAAGAGACGAACTATGGATGCATTTTGTAATTTCCTTCAGAGGTTGGACCCAGTCAGATCACATATTTGAAAATATTAAAAGTACAGAAAATGATACAATGACTGTTCTGTCCTCACTAAACGTATAGCTATCTACCTATGACAGTGAACAGACGAGTCTTCGTTTGACTGAAAATTTTACTCATCTTTTTTTTTTTGTAAAACTGTAACACACAGACACAATATAGCAATTAGTTCATTATAACAATATCGTCTTTACACTGAACAACCAGTAGTTTACTGCCTTACTGAGAAACTTTATGAAACATTAGTGTTAATTGGTATTTAAATTGCTTGTACTTTGAATTGACTCGTAAATAAAGCAGTGTGAATTGCCTAATTAGCATATGAAAAGTCCGCTAGCTTAATGCAAACCGCTGCCGTATACTAACCTACTGCTGTATGCTAGCCTGTATGCTAAACTGCTGCCATATACTAACATTCTTGCATTTTACTAAGAATACATTTTCATACTCAAAATTTACAACAAACCCATTTATATCTAACTTACAGATCAATATCCTATCACTATTTCAAAATCTACAAAACTTACAGCCTTATGTGGGCCAAGACGACACAGACGGCTACCCCTAATGACAGTTTTCACTGTAAACAATACAAAACTTCCACCACAAGCCGGCAGTATGAACCAACCAAACTTGCAAAGCGTTAGGATAAACATTAAAGATAAACTAACCATAACAGTGACTAATTTAGACGATCTCTTCATGTCTTTCTGGCTGCAAAAATCTCAGAAAATATTGACATGATTATGACAGAATAACCCCAAACCCAAAAATACCTCATACAATTAGCAGGTTTCACTTGTAGCAGATCCACTATATCAGGGGTCACCAATCCTGGTGCTCGAGGGCCCGTATCCTGTATGTTTTAGATGTTCCCCTCTTCCAGCACACCTGACGGTCATTATCAGGCCTCTGCAGAGTTGGATGATAGGCTTATCATTTGAATCAGGTGTGTTGGAAGAGGGATACATCTAAAACATGCAGGATTCCGGCCCTCGAGGACCAGGATTGGTGACCCCCGCACTATATGCTCGTGGATCTACCGCGGAGAGTTGTTGTTGTTGTTGTTCTACTGTGGCCTATGGTTTGTATGCAGCGCACAAGCTTTATGCACATGCTCCACGTCTTCGTCTCCTTTTTTTAGTGAGAGTATTACACTACGTACAGGCCTGGCATTTGTACTACATCGTTTTCAGTGGTTTTGTATGGATGCAGATATTTCCTGAAATGCTCCGTTTTTACAGAGCACTTTTTTGAATACAACAACAACAAAGAAAAAGATTGGATAGGAAATGATGCAGTTTCATGTGGATGTGGCCTACAAGTCTGGATCCTAGATAGTACATTGTTAGGGGCCTGCACTGACGTTATCTTTTCAGTCCTATGTAAACTGAACATCACCCGGTCCACATATTTCCACCTGATCTCAGCCTACTAAGCTCTTATCTGTAAGATAAAACTGACACCAGAACAGTTCAGGTTTGGACTGAGGAGGCCTCTTCAGCACTACAGAGGAGTTTTGACGCCACAGACTGGAGAGTGTTGAAAGAGGGCACAGATTTAGAAGGATACACATCATTTGTCCTGTGTATGGGTGTACCGATGCTGTCCTAACCACAAAGACCATCTAGGTTTTTCTGATCTAAGAACTGTGGCTGAACAGTACAGTTTAGTCCCTAGTCATAGCCTGGGATGATGTCTACAGGTCTGGTGATAGGTTGGCTTATATCAGGGCCTGGAAAGAACTGAAAAGGGGAAACCAGCTGGCAAAATACAGCTACAAACCGCACACTGAGGAGCACTTTGACAACAACAATGGACTACAAGTGCAGCAAGTCAGCCATGAGCCCATTCTGGCTGACACCTCAAACAGCTTCTTTGCACGAGAAACTGAACATCTTCCCTGGATGGAGGAGCAGCAACAGCCTACTGTCCTACAGCCACAACCAGAGAGTTTCACCCTGAGGAAGATTAAAGGTGCAGGAGACTTTCGTGACCAATTTTTCATCAAATCTGTAAAACCTCAGTCATAGCCTGAGTATCACACATCTGTAAGTCTTTCTGTGATTACTCACCTGAATCTCTTGCATTACGGTGAACAGTTTGGAAGTGCCATCCACCATAAACAAAACGTATGTTTACAAACAGAGCCAGGAGGTAACTCGGGCATATTCAGAATTTTGTCACGACGTGCATTGTGGGAAAGGGAGGTTCGCGCAGCAACCTGCAGCAGTGGTGGCAGCACGACCATATGATATTATATGGATGAAACAAACACGCGGAAACGTCTGAAATGCGGAAACAGCAGGAGGAAAATGCATTGTGGGAAGGGAGCTCATGCCGTTTCTGCGCCGTGTCTTTAGCAGCTGCTGCTGTCAGGTGGCTGGGCAAGCTTCCGCTTCCCACAATGCACGTCATGACAAAATTCCGAAGATGCCCGAGTAACCTACTGGCTCTGAATGGAAACACATGGTTTGTTTATGGTGGATGGTACTGCGAAATTGTTCACCATAATGCAAAAGATTCCGGTAAGTAATCACAGAAAGACTTACAGATTCGTGATACTTAGGCTATGACTGAAGTTTTACTGATTTGATGAAAAATTGGTCACGAAAGTCTCCCACACCGTTAACACCAGCAGAGATGTGTGACTCATGAAAATGATGAAAAGTTTTATCATGTGGCTGCCTTGTTACACTCACTCTCCTACTCAGTTTATTCAACATGATATCATGAATTGCGTACAGATAACACACCCCTTTTAACTGTCGTGTTATCTGTCTGAATTACAAGCTTTCAGCATGGATATTTGCGTCACGTAAAATAAGATGCCATTACCGCGATTAGCAAGATTATGGGTTAGGGTTAGTGATTAACGCGATTAGTGGTTAGGGTTAGTAATCAGTTAGCAATTAGCAGGATTAGCAGCTAGTGCAGCGACACGCCATCAAATAGCTTTAAGTAATGGTAAAAATGGGGGCGCTGCATGAGTGAGCGACTCCTGATGGGCGCTCTTTTTTGTTTTTAACTGCACCCCTTCTCCTTTTTAGCATGATTGCACCTGAATGTTGTCTTAATGTGTTTTGTTTAAATATTTGTGTTTTTAGTGTGTTGCTGTATATAAGCCTGTCAAAGAAGAATTTCTGTCACTTACGACTGACAATAAAGTTTAGTCTATCTGTCATACGAAAGGATGAAAATGTGTACATATAGCATACCAAATGCAATAAACTGTTGTCACATACAATGTGATTTCATGAGATCAGTCTGGTTTATTGCTCACTTGACCACTGCTGTCACTTCCTCATTCTCTGAGTGCAGAAGACGGGCTGACATTTAATATTGTCGTTGAAGTGAGAAATGGTGCATACTTTACTCTTAGGATTCTCAAATGATTTATTATGAAGCGCTTTGTACCCCTTTTTGGAAGGTACAGTATTATCTTATAATACCTCAATAAATATTCGTCTGTTGATCATCCACCACTTGGTCAAATGTAACATCTCCATAGTATAAACCTCCAGAGTTTGTTGACATGTACTGTAGTTTAGTCTGTTAATGAGATCCTTTGAGTGTAATTAAGTTTGACAGAAACTTTTCTGTGACGTAAACTGTTGAACTACTCAGTACTGAAGATGAATAAACCCTAAATGTATTTAAAGGTCAGTTCTGTTTGACTAATGTTCCATGTTATTGAACCTTCAGTGTGAGACACTGTCATTTTCATGTGACTTAATCCGTTTTAATGGACGTTAAATCAAATGTAACATATTTAATACTTGGTGGGTTTGTAGACATGAATAAGTACAGTTATGTTTATTTTTTCATCTTGTTCATGGTGTATGTTCTGATAATGTGCAGTAATTCTATTATTGTTTATCTTATTTTGATTCACAAAAACCTCCATGAACCTATGTATGTTTTCATTGCAGCTTTGTCATTCAACTCTGTTCTTTTCAGTACTGTTATCTACCCAAAACTACTGACTGACTTTCTATCAGAGAAACAGATCATATCTTTGTCAGCCTGTATCTTTCAATATTTCATATATTACTCCTTGGCATCATCAGATTTCTTATTGTTGGCAGCCATGGCCTATGATAGATATGTGTCTATATGTAAACCTCTGCAGTATCCTACTATCATGAGGAAAAGTACTGTGAGTATTTTGCTTTTTCTTGCTTGGCTTTGGCCTGCTGCTCAGGTGGCAGGGGGAGTTGTAGTGGGTGGTTTCAGGAAACTTTGTACTTTTATTTTGACAGGAATTTTCTGTAACAATTCCATCTTCAAACTTAACTGTGTCCCTTCAGCAGCACTTGCCATATATGGTGTTTTTGGTTTGATTAACTTTGCAGTTATACCAGTGCTTTTTGTACTTTTTACATATGCCAAGATATTTATAATAACCTATAATAAAGGTGGAGAAGTCAGGAAAAAGGCTGCAGAGACATGTTTACCCCACCTGATGGTTTTATTCAGCTTCTCCTGTATGTGTGCATATGATGTGATTATAGCTCGACTGGAATTGAGCTTTTCCAAAACAGTACGTTTAGTAATGAGTTTACAAATGGTATTGTATAATCCTCTCTTGAATCCAATCATATATGGATTAAAAATGAAAGAAATTTCAAAACACCTCAAGAATTTGTTTTCTCAAATCAGACGGAGATAATGTTCTTCATCCTATGAGATAATTATATAAGACATTGATTTATAGTGTCATAAAAAGGATAGATCAACTGTATATGGTGGTAAAAAGACACACAATCATGAGTTCTTATTTCCTGACTTGGAAGTATGACTAATTTGTCTGCTGCTCTTTTCGCTGCTGAATGAACATGGCCTGATACCAGTGTAAGGGTCATTGTAAAGTACATTATTTCACGTATTACGTATTATTTTGTCAAGCTCTTGTAACGCTCTGAAATTACTCCAGAGCCTAATCTCCATTAACACATATGGAAACAGAAAACGAAATGATGTGATTTGAAGCTAATTATGTCTGTTTTGATTAAATATACTACTTATAGTTATTGTAATGGTAGCTCCTTTGACCAGAGTACAGCATCTCATATGTCCATTCATCACACTTGACCTGTAAAGTTAACAGCTCTGCTCAACATGTGAAAATAAAGAAATAGTTCCCACATCAGTGTGTGAGTTTGAGTTTTTTTTACGTGGAAATTGCTTGCTTGAAAATGAGAATCAGTTCTCAACTAACTTACCTGGTTAAATAAAGGTCAAAAATAAACCAAATCTGGACTTTGAAATATTCCCCACTCCCTCCAGATTGTTGACTGTGATTTCTGTCCCATTCAGCCCCTTGTGCTCGTTAATACAACCAACAACTGAACATTTTAGGTAAGTTTGGACATATTTTCAGTATGGACTACAACCACTGCTGCTGACAAACAATTATGTCGTACTCTGAGAAATGTTCATTGGAAGTATTGACCTTACATGTGCAAATGTCATGACGTAACTATTTATAAAATGTAACAAATTAAGAAGAAATTGAAACTGGTTGTAGATATCCACTTGATTTTTGCGGCAGTGAATATAAAGTTATCTTCTTCTACAACACTGATTCACCAGTTAAACCCATGGAGTTGGATCAATAACAGTGGATGGAGACACTGGGTTTATGTTCAGTTATTGATATATTGTGTTGAAAATTACCTACTAAGTTACTTTAGTAACTTTTTCTTCTGTTTCCTCTGTTTCTGATATTATAACAATCTGATAGTTCATGTACATTCACAAACTAACCTCTAGCACAATAAAATGACACAGTACTTAAGTGGACAGTTTGGGTTTAACATTTTACTGGTTGCTGAATCACTTAATCCATCTGGAATACATTTTAAATGAAGGTAACTATCATTATATATCCGTAATTTCTGTTTAAAAATGGTAGAACATGTATTTTCATCTTCTCATTCCTTAAACTAAATCACATCTAACTTTATGTGTGATGGATGGTTCTTTTTCATTTCTGTTGTTTTATAGATATAGTCCAGGTTCAACCCTAAAGTCAGATTTACTCAAATGCCTGCATTTAATTCGACTGAGTATTTATACTCACATTTTGATGTCTTGTAAATGGACAGACAGCATTAGGTTAGATTTTTTTTTTTTTAATTAAAAATTGAAACAAAACAAACGGTGCAAAAAAAAAAAAAAAAAAGTGCCTTGAGATTAAAAAGGAAATAAACACGTGTGAAAGGTTCAGGCTTCTGGACCACTGTCTGGACCAGTGTGTGGACCAGCCGGTCCTGGACAGCTGGTCTGGAACTCCATGGTCCTGCTCCCTTTATCGTTTTCCTACATGAAAAGTAATAAAATTGCTAAAATGAATAACAGAACACATGATGACAGATTCCTACCAGTGTGATGTGACATGTCAAATGTCTGACCTGGGCTGTTGTAAACAGCAGTAGATGATGGACCAGGACACAAACGAGCCACAGGTTCCGAAAAAGAGGCAAGTCCGCCCGGTCCATTTCAGGAGGAAATCACAAAACATAAAAAATAAATCAGTGTTCCACTCACGGCGACAACACAAACACATTCAGTTCTCAGATTTAGGTTTAGTGTCAGACTGTTGACCAGTTAGTATTAGTTTAACCGGACTTCACTTTGGACTAAACAGCTGATGCCGCTGACTACTGTTACAGCATGGAACCAAATAAAACAGGGAATATTTCTGATATACATACCATTGGTTTGTTCGACAGTCGGATCATCTGCGACCGTTGTGGTCCTTCGGGTTCTTCTAATCCTGCATAAGTTTCTTCTTCTTTTCTCATATTTCTTTAGGCATCTGTCTTACATTTGGCTCCGACAGCTTTTACTCGCTCATTTTGTGTCGGTGATTCAAAGTCTGTCTGAATTTCCTCGTCGTCCATCCACTTGTTGTAGCTTCTCTTTTGGTCCATTTTCCCAATTGTCAAAATACAAAGCTTGTGGAAATTAAATGAATCAATTAAATATTGGCATTGAACAGAATGCGGAAATGCTGCGAGTCTAGTCTCTCAGTGTTCTCCAGCACACAGCCCTGCCCCTTAGAGTTCCTGGTAATCTGAAAAGTACTACCTCCCTACCAGGAACTTCTTTGGGGGTAAATTCGGGGCCAGGGGAAAGTCATTTATCTGGGTAATTTTCGGTGGAAACGCATCAGGAACTTTGAAAGTTCAGGGTAATGCACAAAGTTCCTGTGGTGGAAAAGGGCCTAATGGTAACAATAACTACAACCACAACAGAGTAAACTGGGCAGAAGAGAGAGAAAAAAACAAAAAAATTAAATTATAATAAAATAAAAATACAATACATAAAACCTATTAAATGATGAATGTAGGAAAAGAAAGCATGAACATAATATCATACCCAACATCCGCCCTAATAATACCAGTAACAAATAAAACCAGTAACAAATCCACACATCAGTTAATCTGCTGTGACAGAGTGACTGCATCAGAGTAGAGCAAAGAAAACAAGGAAAGAGACTGAGGTGAAGAACACAGACATGCAACCGCAACCGCACCCCCTCCGAGGACCAGGGGCCAACAAAGAGGGCCCCAAGGCCTGGCTAACCAGCAGACCCCACTGAGAGGGGGGATCCAGCCCGTCCCCTCCGAGAGGCAACAGTGCGCCCGCCCCGAAGATGGTCAAGGGAGGCCCCAGCCAGCCCCACAGCAGCCGAGTACAGGCCCCAGGGGCCCAGAGACACCAGCTGCCACACCCCCGCTGGGGGCTGGCCACCCAGGGGCAAGCAAGGCGCCAGTCTCCAAGCCAGGAACCACCCCTCCCCCCGGGCACGGGTCCCACCCAGCTCACCGGGAGGTCAGGATGGTCCAGACAGCCACCTGCTGCGGACCAGTGCGCACCATGATGCCATGGCCAAGTGCCCCGGGGGGCCCACCCCCCCCATCCCACCAAGCCCCACCCCAAAACCCCACACCTCACATGCCCTCCAGTCCCCCACTCACCCACATAACCATATGCACACACACCCAGTGACACTCAGACACACACACCACACATCCCACATGTTCGGCCATTTACACACACCCACATGCACAAACACTTCCACCCATGATCTTACACCCACCTACCCACATGCACACCCACATGTACACACCTACATGTACACACACACTCACACATGTACCCACACCCATCCACAGCCCCCACACCCACCTACACACACACCTGCACGCACCAGACACGGGTATCCGGAGCACCGCCACCCCCTCCGGCAGCAAGCAGTGCTGCCGTGAGTCCCCCCAAGGTGCGGCACCTGAGCACAGCCCCAGCGCCAACCGGAGCCCAGAGCGGCAACACCAGCTGCCAGGAACCCCACTGCACCCCACCACCCCACCAGCAACCACCACACCCCCAATGCCTGCACACACACATTTTTCCCGGTCCCAACATGTCCTGCGGTGGGCAAGTGGGCGGCCAGCCCAGCCGTCCATCCCCGACCACAATCCCCATTGTCACACGTCATTCATCAGAGGGCAGCACTCCCCCAGCAATGCAGCCAGCCAAGACCCCAAGCCAATGGACCAACCCCTCTCATCCCTCGGGCCCCACCGCCTCGGACGCCATCCAGGAAACAGGGGTGTGGGAAGACTCCCCCACCATCGCCTCCTCACCTATCAGTGCTGTGAAGTGTGAAGTGTGTATGCAAGCAATTAAAACTGAGAAGCAAAAACTGCGTACCGCTGAGGGTAATGCCACAAGACCAGCCTCACCCACCCGAATGGCATTGCCCACCAGGCACCATGCAGCCCACCCCCCAAAATTGAATGTGTGGTGTCAGTGTTTCTGTGTGTTGTGTTGTGGGTGAGTGTAATTAAAATTGAGGAGTTAGCCACCCCAGGGTATGACAGAGGGGGGCCGTTTTAGTGATCCCCCCCGCCGTACCCCCTCAGGAGGTGCACACTCCCCAAGACCCTGCATGCTTTGTATGAGGGGGGTGGGGAGGCGAGGGGTTGGGGGATGGTATGACTGGAGGAAGTGTCCTCGCAGAAAACAAGCCAGTCGACTTTAGGCACTCCCGTTCCCCAGTACCCAACCCTAGGCAGGGGCCGCCAAAGAGCGGGACGGTCCAGAGACTCCGGGCACCCAGCAACCGAAGCCAGAAAGCTGCCGCCCACCCCAGAGGCCACTCTCACACTCAATCATCTTATGTGGTCGAGGAGGCATGGACCCGGGACCAGCCGCCCCAAACCCCCCAAACAGGCGCGGGGACACACCACACCCCATACCGCCCCAGTCTTGCATGCTCTAGGGGTGCTCCGATCACCAGTGCAGTGCCACTCCACCGCAAGAGACCCAGCAACCAGCACCCCTACCCCAGACCCCAATCGCCACCACAGCCACACCCCACCACAGAGAAAAACCCCAGCAACACCCCCACCGCTTGGAGAGGCAGCAGCCCCCCAGGCACACCTGGACAGCCCCCCCGCACCACCACCACACCACAGCCCTCCCTTAGTCACCAAACATATATGTACACCCACACACCTGCTTCATCAGCCCCCCCACACACCAACACACACAGTCACTCATTCATACTCTTATGCACACACCCACACACGAACACCTGTTCACACACACCAACACACACACAGACACACACAAATACATGCACACTCCCCCACCCCAGGACTCCCAGGCACTAGCCAGACATCAGGGCACGCACCCACCCACCCTCGCAGTGGCAAGCCCAGGTAAGCCCAGGCCAGCCCAGACACCCTGGCGCATGCTGCCCCCCCAGTCCCAGGAGGGGCAACGCTCCAGGACCCAGGAACGCCACCCCTCCCACCCCCAACCAGCCCAGCAACCCAACCTAGGCCCAACCCGGAGCCCCCCACCCCACTGCCACAGGGCAACCCTGGCAGTGAGTCCACCCCAGCCCCAACAGGGACAAACAATGAGCCACCCCCAGGGCAGGGCAGTCCAAAACCCCATCCCGAGAAACCACTAGTGACCCCTAGCCCTGTGTCACCACCTGCTGGCCTCCTAACACTCAGAGTGATGTGATAGAGGTAATCACAGGGGTCCAAAGAGAATGAGACTGGTCCAATTGATTGTTTGAAGAGGCAGATATTGTCTCATTACTGATGTGATCTAATAGAAGGTTCCTGAACTGGTTAATGCTCAGATTGGCTTTTGTTTTCCAATTCACAAGGATAGCTTTCTTTGTGATGCATAGAGCAATGAGGACCATGTGTGAGGTGTTAGTATCCATGTTGGTGTGGTCCAGGTCACCTAGTAAACACAGTGTGGGGTGGGCTGGAATATTCCACCTGAGCCATGTTGACAAGGTCCTCACATACCTGAAGCCAAAACCTCTGGACAGGTGCACATTGCCACAAGGCGTGTATGTAGTTATCAGCAGAGTTATCTGTGCACTGTGAGCAGATGTTTGACTGTGTGAGACCCATCTTGAACATCCTTTGTCCTGTATAATGAATTCTGTGAAGAATTTTGAACTGAATTATTTGTAAATTTGAGTTTTTAGTCATTTTAAATGTATTTGAAAATATTTCTGACCATGACTTTTGATCAAAATCACTGAATAAATCTGTCTCCCATTTTGAAGTTGGTAGGTAGATTAAGTCATCTGTTTTAGCATTAAGCGTATATATTTTGGATAGTAGCTTTGGGGTGTGGAGGTTTAAGAGTTCTTCCACCGTGATTGGCAGTTGCAGGTTTAAGTGGTTAGGGGTATATTGCTTACCTATAATAGATTTGATTTGGTGATATTCTAAGAAACTAGTGCTGCTAATCCCGTGTTGCGAAGTGAGCATGTCAAATGGTACAAAGTTTTCATCCACTATGATATTTTCTAAATGTGTCATTCCTTTGTTCTTCCACTGAGTAAAGTTTATCAATCTTTTATTTTGTAGGGTTGTTCCAGATGGGTGTCCGCTAACATGGAATGACTGAACATTTGTTTATTTTAAGAAATTCCCACCAGGCTGTCAGAGTGGAGCTGATGTTCACACTTTTATAACATTTATGATGCTTAATAGTTGAACTAATGAATGGTAAATCAGAGATTACTAGATCATCACACAGTGCTTGCTCTATATCAGGGGTCTGCAACCTTTATTATCAAAAGAGCCATTTTGCCCCCTCTTCTGCCAAAAAAATAGTCTGGAGCCGCAAAAAATAGCAGAGCTTATAAACTTTTGAAAGTTTGAATCTATTTTTTTTATATTTTATTTTTTACATTTTATCCGTTACAACCACTGAATACAACAAACAGAAGTGCACTGTGGAATGGATTCTGGAGTATGATGTAGCGTCATGACGGTACAGTGAGTGGAACAGAGCAAAACAGAATTATAAATTAACGCATCCTCCTCTCCATGTCAAACCACATTCCAGAAAAGCCGTGTTGATTGGCTGGTATCCGGTCAATCCAGGGACATCATTTGCAAATGACGTTTATGATGACAGATGGTCCTACAGAATGAACCTAACCGAATCTAAATGGACAAAACTAAGCCGTTGTCATCTGTTCTTCATCAAGAGCCATCTCCCCTGTCGTGGTAATTTAGGGTACTAAGGAACTCAGTGTTTACACTTAGTCGACCACCTTACTCTCAACATCTGTGTCCCATCTTTCTTGTTTACCCAGAGGTGGAGGTAAACCTAAGGACAAAAGACTGAATAACAAAATTCGTATCTTTTGCCATGATTAATAGTGTCACAGTAATGGGTCAATGTTGATTGTACTCAGCATGGTAACTCTTTTATGTATACCCATGCATAAGCCATTTGCCTGTCCTGTGGTTTCATATATGTGTGTCCTGTTTATGTCACGGTGAATTATGTTGAAAGCAAGAGTAACACTGCTTATAACATGTCGGAATAATGGTACTTATCTTACTGATGCTGAGTGAGGTTACAGGTGATGTATAAAGTTTGAGTGATCGTATTTAAGGATCTTATTTAAGGTTGGGAGAAGTTTTCTTACAAGTTTGCACAGTCCCCTGTCTCCCTCTCTAAGGGAGAAAGAGAAACTTGACGCCTTTGGAGCATGCAAATGACCGGCGAAGTAGGCTGGATTAGCGCCAAAATGGACAAAGGAAGGCACGGCCCAGAGAGATCAATGACTCATCAATATGCATGAGGAGGGCATGCTGGGTTGGTTCCTAACAAAACTATAAAGGAAAAAGAACCAACTTCTCCCCTGCTCATTTTGTGTTCTTGCTGCTCTTTTGTTCTGTTCTTTTCGGAGTCTTTGCTCTTTAGCTTCGCTTTTTGCCTCTAGCCAACTCTCCAGTTCAGGCTCTTCAGTTCCGTGAGTTTCTTCTCGCTTCGTTGGTCCTGCTCGTGCCTTCTCGCCTCCGTGCCCTCTTGCCTCCTCTGCTCGGGCTGTACCAACACATGCTGCTGCTTCAAACTCTGTCAGAGACGTCATCACAACTTCCTCCATCCGCCATCAAGACCGCTTCCAGGTGTTCCAGCTGTTTTCGTCCGCACCGCCGCCGGACCACTCCAGTCGTGTCGGCTCCTACTACAAAGTCAAGACCCGCATCTTTAAGACCGGCAACCTGTAAGAAAACTTACTCCTGACTTATCTGAGTTGGTGTTATTCCCAATCTAAGTAGATTTACCTCAACTTAACCTCACTAACGTTATAATATCTTGAATATAGTGTTATGGAAATGTTCAACTGATAACCCACACACAAAGAGGAGGAGAGAAAGTTAGAGTTAAAATAAATAAATGCATTTATTGAGAAGTCAATCACAGAGAAACTCTGTAAGTGAAGTCTCATTAAACAAGAGAAAACTAAAGATTATATAGAACCAAATCCAACCCCCTCAAACTATGATGTCATTCCTTACGTACATTGTACCACCCCATACTACTCCTTCTCTGCTCCGTGAAGAGGTCATGATGACCTCTCCACTCTAACCTTGCTTGGATCCAATCTGGAGTGCAGGCGCCATCCTCCATCTACACATTCAGACATTTAGGTGTTTGGGTTTTAACTCAAGGCAAGAACTCCGTTCCTGGGTTGGGGGTGTTACAGAGTGGTAAACATCACACATAATGAATAATGACTCAGCATTAAAAGAAGATGTACTAACAGTATAAAATATAAAGAGTATAAAATAAAAAGTAAATTTTTCCACCACAATAGCCATCTGCCAATTTAGTCTATTTTTTCTCTCTTGTCCATACTCTCCTGCTCCCTTTTGTCGTATTTGTCTCTTGTCTTTGTTTTATTTGTGTGTCGTTGTTTAGTCAATAAATTCTTTATGTGTGTACAAATCCGCTGCCTCAGTTATTCTTGTGTACTATCTATTCTCACACTCGGGTTCCCTGTATAGTCAACGTCCCAATAGCTTTCAAAGGTTTCCAAATTATTGGTTTGGGTTGATTTAAGTGTAAGATTTAATAGTTAGATGCAGGCATCTTCAACTATAGATCTGTAACTCAGTTAATCAATAAACCCATGCTCCTTTATTAAATAATTTGGCTTCCCTTTGCTACAATGATTACTCTAAACGTACACAGTAAAAGTATTTCATAGTATTTGCGCTAATAGTATATGAAGTACTAATACCAAATTACCAAATTCACAAGGTACTTATTGGAAAAAATAATTTTATTCATCATTGAATTTAGTCTTAAAGCCTATTTCAGATGAAAAAACAAACACTTTTGTAGCTTGGAAGGGATTTTTGAGTATGATTACTCCAAAAGGACACAGTAAAAGTAGTTCATAGTATTTGTGTTAATAGTATATGAAGTACTAATACCAAATATACCAAATTCATGAAGTACTTATTGGAAAAAATATTTTTTTTCATCATTGAATTTAGTCTTAAAGCCTGTTTCAGACGAAAAAACACACTTGTAGCTTGGAAGGGAATCTGTTGTAGGATTACCCCAAAAGTACACAATACTCATACTCATACAGTCGCTCTATGAAAAGTATCGCTATTTATGGAAATGATTCTCTTCAAAATTCCCTCTGCAGTTCCCAGTTGTACTGCTCCATATTCTCTGTCTGGGTTTCACATCCACAAGCTCCCAGAAAATGGATAGAATTATGTGAGTAATATACAAAGGACGGACAGAACCCTCCATCCGTATCCGTCTGCGTCTTTAACGTAGAGCATAAATGAGCCCTTACTTTTGTTGTCGCATTTGCTCCATGCAGCTCATCTACCGTAATGTTCAAATGAGTAGTGCACAAGAAAAACGCTAACAGCTGGCTTGACCATGCAGAGAAGAATCGCAGCTGGCTTGACCACAGTAAAGGGAGCCACTACAAGGAGGCTGAAGAGCTGCAGGTTGCCGACCCCTGATCTATATCTAGCCATGGTTCATCTGGATAACTAGGTTTGAGCCATTTGGAGATATACTGCAGCTTATTGGATAGGAAATATTGACCAAAGCTGGGAAGGTCTAAACCGCCCCTGTCTTTGGTCTGTTGTAACATATTTAAATTGATACGTGATGGTTTGTTTTCCCAAAGAAATTTAGATACATGTGAGTCCAGTGACTTGAACCAACTGGAAAATGGTTTGATGGGTATCGTGAAAAACAAATAGTTAACTTTAGGTAAAACCATCATTTTGACAGAGGCAACTCTGCCCATGAGTGATATGGGTAAGCGCCTCCACCGCAGAAGATCATCCTCTGTTGTTTTCAAGAGCTGAACATACTTCAACTTTATTAGTACTGACAACCTGAGTGAAATGTTTATACCTAGATATCTGATATTTCCTGAAAGTATTGTAGTATTAGGTACACCTTGAAAGTAACAGTTAATGGGCAGAGCTGTGGTCTTAGTCCAGTTAATGGAGTAATCCGATATTGATGAGTAGTTATTTATAAGTGTGATCATCTGTGAGAGAGATGCTTGTGAGTTCTGGACAAAAAGTAACACATCATCAGCATAAAGACTTATTTTGTGATCTATATTCCTGGTACAGATTCCTTTTATTTCTTCCTGTTGTCTAATGGCAGCTGCTAAGGGTTTGATAAAGATGGCAAAAAGTGAGGGGGAGAGTGGGCAGCCCTGTCTGGTGCCTCTGTGCAGACTGAAGCTTGGAGAAGTTTGATCATTGGTTCTCACACATGCATGAGGGTTCTTATACAATATACTAATCCAGTCAATGAAAGATGATCCAAATCCAAACTTATTTAATGCTGTAAATAGAAATTTCCGGTTTACCCCATCCAATGCTTTTTCTGCATCTAGAGAAATAATTACGGTTTCCAGATTGTGCATGTTAGGATAATCTATGAGGTTAATGAATCTGCATGTGTTGGTTGAAAAGTGTCTACCTTTAATAAAACCTGTTTGATTGGGATATATTATGAAAGGAGTTATTTTCTCTGTTCTCGTGGCCAGAGCTTTACTGATTATTTCAAGATCTACATTGATTAATGAAATTGGGTGGTAACTGGATGGGAATGTGGGGTCTTTTCCTGGTTTTAATAACACAGTAATGTTAGCTATGTTCATATTTGTAGGTATTTTGTTTTTCTCCTTTATTTCTGATATCATTTTGTATAAAGTAGTCCAGAATTCTTTGTAGAATTCCGCTGGAAAACCATCTGGACCTGGGGCTTTATTATTGGGCATATGTTGAAGAGCTTCTTGGAGTTCACCAACAGAGAGAAGTGAGTCCAGAGTTCCTGTTGCAATTTTGGTAGATTGATGTTGTTAAAAAACTGATCAATATTATCATCTGATGGGTCTATTTGTGATGTGTATAATAATAATATATAGAAATCCCTGAAAGTGTTATTTATTTTGTCGGGGTCATGGCTAATGTTTCCTGCTGGATCTTTAACGGAGTAAATAGTTGATTTCTCTTTACTTGTTTTTAGTTGATTTGCCAAGAATTTCCCAGATTTGTTACTATGTTCAAAGTTCTCCAAGCAAAGGCTTTGCACCAAGAATTGCGTTTTCTTATTTCATTAAGTTCCATTTTAGTTTTCCTTATATTGCTCATCTGGGGTGGCAGAGTAGGCCTCCTCTAATGATTTAATTTTACATTCTAACTCAGATATTTTTGAAGTCTCTTTCTTTTTCTTATGAGAGGAGAAGGAGATTAATTTCCCATGCATTACTGCCTTTCCTGCCTCCCAGAGAACACACGCCGATGTTCCTGGTAACTCGTTGTTTTCCATATACAGTATATGGACCATTCTCTTTTAAAGTAGCTGATAAACTCTTAACTTTTAAGTGATAAATCCCTTAAGAAAGGTTAAATATCGAGAATTTTATTAGGGAATTGTGGGACCCAGCGAGACACAAAAGTCACACTGGGTGTTTATGGGTTAAGGTTTTTATAGACTTGCTTTTATGTGATGTCTGTCCCTTTTTAACTTTTTAATTATAATTTTTAAAATTTGATCCTGTTTGATTATTAATTTGTTTCATACATCTCTCTAATTGTGTTGCTTCTGTTTTAGTGTTTTTACTTGCTTTGTGTATCCTGATTTTGTGCCCTCTGTCAAAGCACTTTGTAAACTTTGTTTTTAAAGGTGCTATACAAATAAAGTTATTATTATTATTATTATTATTATTATTATTATTATTATTATAAGTTACATGGGCTATCACTTCTCATTCTGAAGGCCCAGGGCAAATTGGTATGGTATGGTATGGTATGGTACGGTATGGTATGGTATGGTATGCCTTTATCTGTTCATGGACAGTGCACAACAATACATTGATGTAGACAGAGTCAGAGGAAAGGTGCTTGGTGCCAGGTTATAGCATAAGTGCTATTTTACACCTGTAGTCCCTGGACAGGTTGATGGTTAAAAATAAATGAATAATGACACAGGTTGGTGAATGTAAATTACAAGACCAATTAATAAGTTATTACAGAACAAGGTTACATATGTCACATCAAACAGTTACTCTACAATCGTTCACACATCCTATGTAACTTTCTTCATGCACACTCCCTCACACCCCCCCCCCCCCAGACACACACACACAGGTTCAAGACATAACATGAGTTCTTGTCATTCGGAACCACATTCATCCCCAATGTGAAGGATCTTTATTTGATGGTAGTCATTGCTTTGTCAGACGTGCAAACATTTGAAATCCTGTGCAGGTTAGAATCTCTGTTGGCAAACTGTTCCAGCAACTCACAGCAAAAAAAGAAAAAGGCTGATTTAGCAAGAACGGTCCTACGTTTAGGGACACTGCACTCTCCTCTGGAGGATGAGTGTGTGACTCGAGTATTTTTTTCTGAGGTCAACGAGACAAAACCTCTCAGAGGAGGAGCAGCGCCATGGGCAATTTTAAAGAGTAAACAGAGATTAGCACATTTCAAATGGTTTTCAAAATTTAGAAAATCATATTTAGCAAGAAAAGGACAGTGGTGATACTGTCGACATATTAGATTAGATGAACCCTGGCAAAACATAGAGACTGAAATCTGATTGGACAAAATATATTACATCCACATCCACATACTGGAAGCAGTGCAGCCAAGAGAATAGTCTATTGGGAAGAAATTAATACAATTTCATGGAAAAAAAAAACAAAAAACAATTTGGGTCTTAAATGTAGATCACTGTTTCTGATTATATTTACACCAGCAGAGAAGGCCTTGCTGGTCCTGACGGCCCACCACTGCACTGGTATCAGACCATGTTCATTCAGCAGTGACAGAGGAGGGGGCCAGAGAACAGCAGACACATTAAACATTCTTCCAAATCAGGACATAAGACTTAGAATTGTGTTTCTGTTTACCACTGTTGACAGTTGGTCTATCCTTTTTAGTGAACAATAAATTAATGTCTGATATAAATATCTCACAGGATAAAGAGTATTATTTTTTTGTGATTTGAGAAAACAAATTCTTGAAGTGTTTTAAAATTTCTTTCATTTTCAATCCATAAATGATTGGATTGAACAGAGGATTATACAGTAACACTTGTAAACTCATCACTAAAAGTACTGTTTTGGAATAATTTAATTCCAGTCGAGATATAATTGCATCATATGCACACACACAAGAGAAGCTGAATAAAACCATCAGGTGGGGTAAACATGTCTCTGCAGCCTTTTTCCTGACTTCTTTGCCTCTTTTAGAGGTTATTATAAATATTTTTGCATATGTAAAAAGTACAAAAAGCACTGGCATAACTGCAAAGCTAATGAAACAAAACAAACCAAATATTGCAAGTGCTGGTGAAGGGACACAGTTAAGTTTCAAGATGGAATTGTTACAGAAAATACCTGTCAAAGTAAAAGTACAGAGTTTCTTAAAACCACCCAGTGTAATTCCTGCCATTGGAGCAACAGGCCAAAGCCAAGCAACAAAAAGCAAAATAATCACAGTACTTTTCCTCATGATAGTAGGATACTGCAGAGGTTTACATATAGACACATATCTGTCAAAGGCCATGGCTGCCAACAATAAGAAATCTGATGATGCCAAGGAGTAATACATCAAATATTGAAAGATACAGGCTGGCAAAGATATGATCTGTTTGTCTGATAGAAAGTCAATCAGTAATTTGGGGTAGACAGCGGAGCTGAAAAGAACAGAGTTGAATGACAAAGCTGCAATGAAAACATACATAGGTTCATGGAGGTCTTTGTGAACCAAAGTAAGATAAACAATTAAAAAATTACTGCACATTATCAGAACATACACCATGAACAAGATGAAAAAATAAACATACCTGTACTTATTCATGTCTACAAACCCACCAAGTATTAAATATGTTACATTTGATTTAAGGTCCATTAAAACAGATTAAATGACATGAAAACGACAGTGTCTCACACTTAAGGTTCAATAACATGGAACCTTAGTCAAACAGAACTGACCTTTAAATACATTTAGGATGAGTTCATCTAGTTGGTCAGCAGTTTCTGTCAAACTTAATTACACTCTAAGGATCTCATTAACAGACTAAACAACAGTACATGTCAACAAACTCTGGAGGTTTATACTATAGAGATGTTACATTTGACCAAGTGGTGGCTGATCAACAAACAACACTGAATATTTGAGATATTATGATATTGAACCTCCCAAAATAAAGGTACAAAGATCTTCAGAATCATTATAATCTGAGAACCTTATAAGTAAAGTATGTACCATTTCTAACCCCACTCAGAGAATGAGGAAGAAAACATCCCTAAATGAGTTTAATGGACATTCAGTCAAATATCCATCCATCCATCCATCCATGGGCACCGGAGGTTATAGTTTCATGCCTTGAAATAACATTTTGATTGATTCACTATTTTTAAAGTTCTCATTGCAGAAAGTCCGATTGTAATTTTTTTTTTTGGGACATATGGTAATCCAATAACAATCACAATATGTGTTCACATGAGTAAATGGTATAATGTGTTTATCAGAACAATAAGTAAACTATTAAGGCCTAGTTTACACGACAACACTCTCAGGTGAAAATGACAAAATATTTTATCAGATGTGCCTTTCGTTTCAACGGCAGCAATGTTGTTGGGGCTTGAAAACTCAAAAAGTGAAACCACCTTCCAGAGTGGAACTCTTGTAAGTGAGAGGGAAAGACAGGTTCACGCAGCGGCAGTGGCAGCACGAACATATGATATATGGATGAAACAAGCAAGCAGAAACATCTGAAACGCGGAAATGGGTGGAGGAATATGCATTGTGGGAAGGGAGCTCCTGCCGTTTCTGCGCCGTGTCTTTAGCAGCTGCCGCTGTCAGGCGGCTGCGCGAGCCTCCATTTCCCACAATGCACGCTGCGACAAAATTCCGAAGATGCCCAAGTTACCTCCTGGCTCTGAATGGAAACACATGGTTTGTTTATGGTGGATGGCACTGTGAAATTGTTCACCATAATGCAAAAGATTAAAGTAAGTAATCACAGAAAGACTTACAGATTCATGATACTTAGACTATGACTGAGGTTTTACAGATTTGATGAAAAATTGGTCACGAAAGTCTCCCACATCGTTAACACCAGCAGAGATGTGTGACTTATGAAAATGATGAAAAGTTTTATCATGTGGCTGCCTTGTTACACTCACTCTCCTATTCAGTTTATTCAACGTGATATCATGAATTGCGTACAGATAACACACCACTTTTAACTGGCGTGTCATCTGTCTCAATTACAAGCTTTCAGTGCGGATATTTGCGCCATGTAAAATAACATGCCATTAGCACGATTAGCAAGACTATTGGTTAGGGTTAGCGATTTACGCGATTAGTGGTTAGGGTTAGGGTTAGTAATCGGTTACCGATTGGCGGGATTAGCAGCTAGTGCAGTGATATGCCATCAAATGGCTTTAAATAATGATGAAAATGGGGGCGCTGCATGAGTGAGCGACTCCTGACGGGCTCTCTTTTCTGTTTTTAACTGCACCCCTTCTCCTTTTTAGCACGATTGTGCCTGAATGTTGTCTTAATGTGTTTTGTTTAAATATTTGTGTTTTTAGTGTGTTGCTGTATATAAGCCTGTCAAGAAGAATTTCTGTCACTTGTGACTGACAATAAAGTTTAGTCTATCTGTCATGTGAAGGACGAAAATGCGTACATATAGCATACCAAATGCAATAAACTGTTGTCACATACAATGTGATTTCATGAGATCAGTCTGGTTTATTGCTCACTTGACCACTGCTGTCATTTCCTCGTTCTCTGAGTGCAGAAGACGGGCCGACATTTAACATTTTTGTTGAAGTGAGAATTGGTGCATATTTTACTCTTAGGATTCTCAAATGATGTATTATGAAGCACTTTGTACCCCTTTTTGGAAGATACAGTGTTATCCTATAATACCTCAATAAATATTCGTCTGTGGATCAGCCACCACTTGGTCAAATGTAACATCTCTATAGTATAAACCTCCAAAGTTTGTTTACATGTACTGTACTTTAGTCTGTTAGTGAGATCCTTAGAGTGTAATGATGTTTGACAAAGTATTATGTGACGTAAACTGTTGACCTACTCAATAGTGGAAATGAAAAAACCCTAAATGTATTTAAAAGTCAGTTATACATGGACTGTGGCAGTGACAGCATGGCAGTCACTGGTGAGCTCAGAGGACTAACTTTACTTTCAACCGGGTTCGAACCACGATTCTATTGTTTTGTTGATGTAAGAAACAACTATTATGGAAGTGTGTGTAGACTGCAAACTTGCCTACTCACAATTGAAGGACGATATTCATCGACTGAAGTCCAAACTCCAGAAAAGGGATGAGATGATCGGAGAGTTCGTTTCCATAGCCACTGCTCAGTCAAAGCAGATGTCATATATGCAGGCATCTGCTCTGGCTGCTTCAACAGCCTGACTGTCCTCCTCCTTTGTGTCCCAGGTGATGTCGGACTCTGCGACCATTTCTCCCCTGGGTGTTCTCGATGAATCTTGGTCCCTTACTGGCCCACCTGGAGGGTCCAATGGCAGAGTCCCCCGGGCCTGAACCATTCGAAGGGGCATTGAGTGCTACCTGGGACCGGGCCGCTACAACGCCACCACTGGCTGCCCCAACGCTCCCAGTAGATCCCTGGGCTCACACTGGAGCCAGGCTGAAGGCCCCGCTTCACAGCTCCCCATGGAACTGGGATGACCCAGGGCCTCGGCCATCCTGGACGGAGGTGGTGCACCGCAGCAAAAAGAGGGATTCCGGTGGGAAGTCACTTTTCCCACCCCTTGGTCTCTTCAACCACTTTGCTACCCTTCCTGATATGGCTCCGGTCCATCCCGACGAGGCCCCTCCAGCCCTGATTTTATCTGACCTGGACCCACCAAAGTTAGTGGCTCCTCCCAGCGCTGCCATTACTTCCCTGCCGTCTGCCACCGGGCTTCTTTCATCCCGAGTTTCTCAACCGGCTACCGCTGAGCCTTGGCCACCTTCAGCAGTGGCTCCTCCATCTGTGGCCACTGCTCTGCTTACTTCGGTGGGTCCCCGACCAGCTTCCAGGGTGCCTCGCCCACTCCTTCCTCACGGGACCATCATCACTCCTGCAGCCGGTCCTGGTCGGGCTGCTCACCGATCCTCCACAGGCAGGGACTGCCATAGAATGCTGAAGGAAGCTGACTGAGGCATCCAGGGGAGCATCATCGAGCCTCCCCAGCTGTGCACACCTGTATGTCCACGCAGACCGGTCCAGCCACAGCAGCAGTGGCAGAGGGAATTGAACCCCCTCTGTCCGCTTTGGTCAGTCCACCTCCACTCGCATCTTCACCGCCACGTCCCCTCTTTTCCCCAAACACGTTAATTATTGGTGACTCCATAACCAGGAACATCTGCTTCTTTAATGTGGTCACACACTGTCTTCCCGGTGCCACCGTCCGCATCATCCTAGATAAACTCATCTCCCTTTTGTCCTCACTGCCCAGCTCTGTTCACAGAGTTGTGGTGCATGTGGAGACAAATGACACAACCCGCCAGGAGTCGGAGTGCACCAAAAACAATTTTAACCTCCTCTTTAATGTTTTAAAGGATTGTGGAAAGACAGTTTTTATTTCTGGGCCAATACCAACTTTTGGTTGCGGAGCTGGTCATTTTAGCAGATGCCTCAGCCTTCACACCTGGCTCCTGACCGCCTGCAGGAAGCACAACTTTAGTATTATTGCCAATTTTAACTTGCTCGGGGAGTGCCCCTCACTTTTTAGCAGAGATGGTATCCATCCCAACAGACAAGGTACTCGAATATTGTCAACAAACCTACAATACGCTATGCAGCACCCACATGACTGACTATTTACACAGGAAACCCCACCACCCTCCCTTCCTTCCTCAACAACGACTCCACACCCTGGTCCCCGTCACAGCTCCCCCCACTGCCCCCTCCCATTATCACACTCCCATCAAGTGGAAATCCCAATGTCATCCCTCACCTCTGCACCCTGCCCATGGCCCACAGACAGTACATTACTTTGATCCATTATACCCACCATCATTTCATATCAAAGGCAAACCACACGTCCACCATCACATCCCTCTGCTGCCAACTCAAAAAACCTGATTTTAGTACCTCGGCAACACATGTTAGCTTCCACACCATCTTTTACGCCAGTACATTTTGGCCTTTTAAGTATTAGACCTTTAAACAGAGTTTAGTCTAGGTTTTCAGATCTGTGTTGGCGGAGGTCTGCGCTCTCCGAGTGCTTTTCTTGTTAGGATAGAATTTTACTGATCTGACCCACTTCAGATTAAATTGGTCTGAATGTGGAACCTGAACTAAAATGATTAATATCTTCAGTGTAATTTTTGCATTTCACAAATTCATCCCACGGATCAGGCTGGACCTTTTGGTGGGCCGGATTTTGTTTTGCATCTAGTCTGATTCTAGACCACCACCAGCGGTAAGCTACCAGGCCAGGAGCCACCACCACCAGCGGTAAGCTACCGGGCCAGGAGCCACCACCACCAGCGGCCAGCTACCGGGCCAGGAGCCACCACCAGCGGCCAGCTGCCGGGCCAGGAGCCACCACCACCAGCGGTAAGCTACCAGGCTAGGCCAGGAGCCACCACCACCAGCGGCTAGCTACCAGGCCAGGAGCCACCACCACCAGCGGTAAGCTACCAGGCCAGGAGCCACCACCACCAGAGGCTAGCTGCCAGGCCAGGAGCCACCACCACCAGCGGTAAGCTACCAGGCTAGGCCAGGAGCCAAGCTAATACAGGAGACATGGCAAAGAAAAAGCTTGCAGAAGACATGGAAGAAGTTAAGAAGTCTTTGAACTTTATGTCTGAGGAGCTAAGCAAGGTGGCAAAACAACAGACTGGATTTAATTGAGGAAATGTGGAAATTGAAGGCGGTGATCAGGGAAAAAGACAAGAAAATAGACGAACTGGAAAGAAGAGTTGAAGATCTGGAGCAGTGCATAAGGATGGATGATCTAATGATAACAGGACTAAAGACAAACCATCGCACTTATGCAAGCATCATAGCAGGTGACAAGGATGGTGAGGATGCATCAAACACTGAATTACACTCTCTGGAGGAACAAGTTATTAAGTTTTTAAACAGCAAAGACATTCCTTTACACTGTAAAGATATAGCTGTTTGTCACACCTTACCCCAAAAACAGAGCAAGAGGCCAAACATTATTACTCGTTTGGTGAGCAGAAAACAGAAGATTGAAGTGCTCAAGCATGCAAAAAAACTTAAGGGCACAGGAGTGTACATAAATGAAAATTTAACAAAGAGAAATGCTGCAATTGCAAGACAAGCAAGAATCTTAAAAATGGAAGAAAAAAAAATCCAAGACACATGGGTAAGAAACTGTAAGGTAATGATAATACTAAATGGTACTCCTGAACGGGCCAAAGTTGTTGTTATTAGAGACATAACTGAGCTTGATCAATACAAATGAAGATGAAGAACAAAGTACAGAGGTGGACCAGTGAAGATATGTCATATCAGATTTTGTTGTGATGGAGCTATGAGGTCAGATTCTGTTGGGGACTGAAATATGAGAATGTGTGAATACACTGAATTTAAGTCTTTTGACTTTCAAGATCACAAACCCTATGTTTTAGAGAATGATATTGATCCAGAGACCCACTTCTACTATAGCATTAAAACAACATGTGAATATTATTCAGAAGACAAGTATGAGTCTAAAATGAAGGGTTTTTCGGTGATTCACTTTAATAGCAGGAGTCTCTATAGCAATTTTGATCAAATTAAAGATTATTTGCAAAAATTCCAGCATAAATTTAGTGTAATAGCAATTTCAGAGACTTGGCTGAGTGATGAGAAAGAGTTATATGATGAATTAGAAGGATATGAGATGTTTTGGCAAAACAGAGCCAATAAAAGAGGAGGGGGCGTGGCCCTATTTGTATTAAATCATTTGAAATGTAAGATAAAGGGTGATTTGACAATTGCTATAGACAATCTGATGGAATGTGTAACGGTTGAAATTAAGATGGAAAAACACAAAAACATATTTCTTAGTTGTATTTACAGGACACCAGGGTCATGTATTGAGAAATTCAATAAGGAGATTACTGATTTATATGAAAAATATTGTGATAAGGTGATTTTGGTTTGTGGTGACTTTAACATTGATCTACTGAAATGGAATGAACATGCAAAAACAGCAGAATTTGTAAATACTATGTTTAGTTTGAGTTTTCACCCTGTAATTACAAAACCAAGTAGAATCACATTGGAAAGCGCAACATTGATCGATAATATTTTTACAAACATTATTGATGGTGAAATAACGAGTGGTCTATTTCTGACTGACATAAGTGATCATTTGCCAGTTTTTATAGAACTGGAAATGAACAACAAATTACCTTTACCCAACTATAAGCAAAAACCTTGTCTGGTTAGAACAAAGTCACCAGAAGCAATTATGGCCTTAAACAAGGAATTAATAAATTATGACTGGCATGACGTTTATGTAGATGATGTTAATGAATCATATAATGCTTTCCTAGACATATTCCTGACATTGTACAACAGACATTGTCCTGTGAAAGAATATAGACAAGATTTTAAAAAGAATAAGAAACCATGGTTAACTAAGGGATTGGAAAGGGCTTGTAAGAAGAAAAACAGGTTTTATAGGGAATTTCTGAATTACAGAACGGAAGAAAAAGAGAATAAATATAAAAGATACAAAAATAGATTGACAGCAATTATAAGAACACATAAAAAAGCCTATTATGATAAGTTGTTAGAAATACACAAAAATGATATTAAAGGTACTTGGAGAGTGTTAAATGATATGATTAAAAAAAGTAATAAGAATTTTGCTACATATGTTGTTAAAACTGGTGACACTGTGGTGGAAAATATAGAGGACATTGTGAATATATTTAATGATTTTTTTGTTAATGTCGGTCCTAATTTGGCAAAAGATATTACCAAGTGGGAAAAGGATGATAAAACCTTTGATTTTGCTATTGAAAACAATAATTCTATGTTTCTTGGTGGAGTTTGTGAAAGTGAAGTGTTGGAAGTGGTCAGGAAATTTAAAAAGAAAAAATCCACTGATAGAAATTCCATTGATATGTCACTCATAAAACAAGTGATAAACAGTATCCTTCAACCATTCACGTATATATGTACCAAATCATTTCAAACAGGCACTTTTCCAGAAAATATGAAAATAGCTAAAGTGATTCCGATTTATAAAAATGGTGATAAGCACATGGTGTCAAATTATAGACCGGTGTCACTGTTACCACAGTTTTCTAAAATTCTTGAGAAACTGTTTGTAAAGAGGTTAGATGACTGCATAGACAAATATAGGATATTAAATGATCACCAGTACGGATTTAGGAAAAACCGATCAACATCTTTAGCAGTAATGGAATTTGCAGAAACTATAGCAACAGCGGTGGATCAGAAACAACATACTGTTGGTGTTTTTATTGATTTAAGGAAGGCATTTGACACAATTGATCACTCAATATTACTTCGGAAATGTGAAATGTATGGTATAAGAGGTGTGACGCAAAACTGGTTAAAAAGTTATTTACAAAATAGGTCTTAGTATGTATCAATTGGAAATACAATTCACAACTTAGAAAAGTAACATGTGGGGTCCCACAAGGTTCAGTTCTGGGACCCAAGTTATTTATACTTTATCTAAATGATATTTTTATGGCATCTAGTCAGTTAAAATTTACAATATTTGCAGATGGTAGTAATTTGCTTTATTCGGGAGTAAATATGAAACAAATATTAGAAACTGTGGAAAAGGAATTGAGCAAGTTAAAAAAAATGGTTTGATGTTAATAAGTTATCACTTAATGAAGATAAAACAAAATTTATGGTTTTTGGTGGTGCTAGGGGAAGTGATGATATAAAACTGAAAATTAATGAAATTGAAAGGGTGTATGAAACAAAATTTTTGGGAGTGATTATTGACCATAAACTCTGTTGGAAACCACAAATAGAATATATCAAACACAAAATGTCCAAAGCTGTTGCGATTCTTTATAAAACTCGAGACTTGTTAAGCAAAAAATGTTTGCATATGTTGTATTGTTCACTTGTAATGCCATATATGTCATACTGTGTGGAAATATGGGGCAATGTGTATAAGACTAATTTAGACCCAATAATTAAACTCCAAAAAAAAGCTATTAGAGTCATAAACAAAGCTGGTTATCTCCAATCAAGTAATCCACTTTTTGTAGAATCTGGTTTACTAAAATTTCTTGACATTGTATATTTAAAAACAATGGAATTTATGTTTCGCGTTATAAGTAAACACCTTCCTTTTTGTGTCCAGAAAATTTTTAAGTTAAGAGAAGGACATTATAATTTAAGAGGGATGTTTGTGTTTGAAAAATGTAAAGTAAGAACAAATGTTAAATATCACAGTGTTTCAGTTATTGGTGTCAAGCTATGGAACGAACTGAAGGATGAAGTGAAATTGTGTAGCTCACTGTTGAGTTTCAAAAAGAATTTAATTGGTCAAATTATGAAGGGCTATGAAAGTAATATGATTACAAAATAACTTATTACACTGAATGTAGTATAATTTAAGTTTAAGTATTTATCTGCTGCAACTTAAGGTGTGGACATGGACTAAGGATGTAAATAGGAGAAGCAGAAATAAGCCTCTGGCTTCAGCTTCTTCCTTTTTCAGTTACAAAATGTGTTAATTTTATGTTTGTTTGTTTTTTAATATGTAGGTGTTTTGTTTTGTTGTTGTTTTTTTAATATGTATGTGTTTTGTATTTTGTATTTAACTGAAATAAACATTCATTCATTCATTCATTCATTCATTCATTCAACAACAAATCCTTTTTATGTCATGATTTTATTACTTTTAATAAATTAGACTTTTTTATAATCACTGAGACCTGGCTTTCTGAAGGGGACTGTAGCCCCCTCATCAAAGCAACCCCCCTGATTTTACATACCTTCACCAACCCCGGCCTACAGGCAGGGGAGGGGGGGTTGCTGTTATTTTCAGAAAAGCTTTTAAATGCTCCCCCATCCCTCAGACTGATTTTACCACATTTGAACAACTTGGTTTTAAAATAGATTCTAAACACCCAGTTCTAATCTTAATCTACAGACCACCCAGGCCAAACAATGTTTTTATCCAAGAGTTTGCTGAGCTAGTATCTGGTTTTATTTCAAAATTCGATAGAATTCTTTTTTTAGGTGATTTTAACATACATGTGTGCTGCCCTGCTCAGTCTCTTGCCTCTGATTTTATGGATACACTGGAATCTTTTAATCTCACACAGATCATACAAGCTCCCACACCTTCAAAAGGTCACACACTTGATCTTGTAATTCATCTCGGTCTCAATCCTGACAACCTCGAGCTTAAGGATATCTGTGTGTTGGACCATAAAGCACTTTTATTTAATGTAATCTTATCCAAACCACCTTTTAGTCACTATTTACCCCTTTGTCGTCATACTTTTAACTCTATGTCCGCCAGTCAGTTTTCTGAACTTTTTAATACTGCTTTTTTAACTGCTTTTAATCCAAATATTAACGTAGAGGAGTGGGTATCCCATTTTAACCAAACCTGCCAGACTGTTCTGGTTTACGGAACCAGTTCCATTTAAGGATCATTGAACTAGTTTCGTTTACAGAACTCAGAACCAAGCTGTGCTCTGGCCTCCAAGCCCCGCTTAGCGCCATCAAAGCCCCAGCTCCTGTGGGGCTTGGAGGGGCTCTAAACCGCAGTGAACCGGGAGACCAAGCTGCTCCTCCATGAATCTAGTTCTGAGCAATGCTCTCCATCAGGTCGCAGCTATAAATTATTACAAATTTGCACTCTTCTGCTGTTTATATTTTATTTAATGCTGGTGAATGTCTTTTTTTTTTTTACTTCATTAATGCCAACTCCAACCCGTGCTACAGGCTCCAAGCGCCGGCTCTTGTGTTGAAAGCAGCGGTTAAATCTAAAAGTACAAGAACAACAGTCACCAGAGTCAGTGGCTAAAAAGATGTCATTAAAAACTCTAAAAAGAGCTGATCCACTGCTGTGCAGGGGTTTAAAACCAGATAGAAAGACCTCGAGAATTTTGTGCTTTTCCAGAAAAAAACATTAGTTGTGTGCAAACTGTTTTCACGAGAATTTTTGAGATAAAAGGCAATTTAGAGATAGGCCTGTAATTGGCAAGAACTGCAGTATCTAGTCCTGTTTTTTACCCAAAGGTTTCACTACTGCATGTTTGAAGTTTTTAGGGACTACACCTGAGGACAAACTGCTGTTAACAAGAATCAGAATGGAGGGCCCTAATGGTGGGGAGAACCTTTTTAAAGCTATACCGTATGATGTGGCATTTTTACACTTTTCTTTTGTCATCTTAAAATGCTCCTAATAAGCGTGTGTTAAACTAAAATGTAAAAGAAATCCACCAGGTATTGAAACTCAAAAATGTTTAATTCTCATATATTTCTGATAAAAGTCTGACCAATCATTTTATTCGGTCCGAATAAAATAATTGGCTGAACCTGGCTGAGCCTCCTGTCAATCATCCATTACGGCCGTCCAGCATCCGATCCATTATCGCCGTCTCCACATCCTATATGTGTCCCTCTGAATCTGACGCATCAGTCGCGCTGCTTCTCCTGTCACTGACCACAGTCTTTCTAAGATGTGTATGGATAGAACTCAAATGCTCATGTGGAAGGGGAAAAACGGATTTATTAACAGAAACAACAACTAAGGAGAACAAACAGGAGTCCGATGAATGAAGGATGGAAATAAAAGTCCGGAAGTCAGCTGTACTGGACTGAACAGGTCTGCATAAAGCTCAGCTTTTGAGACGGTGGGACTCATACAGGTACATGTACATGGTGTCACACAGTGTAGGATTATGTAGGATGATAAATGTATGGACTATGAAACCTCAAATGCCCACGGAAAAATTCGCGGAGGCAGGTGGATGATGCATTTGATTACTGAGGGAGGGGTCCTCGGACACACCGAAGTGGACCGGACCTGCCCCTCCGCTTCCTCCGCGCGCATCAGGTGAGAGGAGGCGAGCATCAGAGCTCAGGCAAGGGGAAGTGGGCGGGGCTTTGGAGGGAGGCGGGTTGTTCATGTTCAAACTTTTACTAAGTGCTGTGAGAAATGCCACATCGGTAGGTATAGCTGTAAATAGTCGAGGAGGGACCACATCATTCTGGGAACCTGAGGGCTTCAACTGACCAACAGTCTTCTGTAACAAAGACAGAGTCACAGGTTCAAACCTGTCAAAGACAGAAGAGCAGGACACAGAGACTGAAGTGACATGTGCAGAGGGTGAGATTAAAGCCCTAGTGGAGGCAACCTTCAATGAAGAAATGAAGAAACTGTTCACACACAGCAGGGGTGGACTCCATACAGACAGTCTGGGGGGCATTAAGAACAGAGTCAATGGTCTTAAACAAAACACGAGGCTTATGACAGTTCGACGGAATATCAGAAAAATAGCATCTTTTAGCATCTTTCACAGTTTTCTGATAATGACGCCAGCAGTCCCTTAAAATTTGAAATGACACCTGCAGTTTGTCCCTTTTCCACTTCCACTCAGCTCTAGGGCACTCATGTCTGACAGCACGAGTAGTGTCATTTAGCTAGGGCTCAGATTTAGTCCTAGACTGCCTGGTTTTTAATGGAGCCATGGTGTCTAAAACAGATTGGCAGGTGGAATCAAACCATAAGCTAACTGCCTCCGTATCCTCGTCCATAGACTCAGTGACACCGTTACAAGTCTGACTGAAAACCTCTTAGAACTGCGCAGCAGTGGAAGGGTTAATGATGCGACAGTGTTGGGCAGCAGCGCGAGGTTTAACTGTGTGGCACAGGCAAGAGCACCCTCAAATAGCACGAGCAAATGATCCGAAAATACTGCATCACAAACTTCTAAGTTAAAAACAGGTAAACCAAAAGATAGTTCTGAGTAATGACACCAGAAAGGTGGTTTTGAGCGCTGGCCCTTTAAATGCAAATGAGCCACTTCACACCCCACCCCCCTCCAGGTTGTTGACTGTGATTTCTGTCCCATTCAGCCACTTGTGTTCATTAATACAACCAACAACTGAACATTTTAGGTAATCGGCTCAAAATTTGGACATATTTTCAGTCTGGACTACAACCGCTGCTGCTGACAAACAATTCTGTCGTACTCTGAGAAATGTTCGTCGGAAGTCTTGACCTTATTTGTGCAAATGTCATGATGTAGCTAGTTATAAAATGTAACAAATTAAGCAGGAATTGAAACAGGTTGTAGAAATCCACTCGATTTTTTTGCCAAAATGAATATAAATATGGCTTTGCAGCACCTGGAGGGTTCAAATTCATAGTTTTGGAACTATTAGGGTCCAAATACAAAAATAAATGTACCGATGACTAATAAAAGTGAGTTTAGCAAAAAATGACCCCTTTAATACCCTTTGATCTATTAATCCTATCAATTCATATCAAAAATTGGTGTAAACTACAGTTTGTCATCTTTTCATGGTCATCAGATATGACCCATTTGGACGTTCAGAGGCTCTGTAGTTACCGTGGAAACACCGTTGTCTTCTACACATTGATTCACCAGTAAAACCCAATATAGTTGGATCAGTAACAGTGGCTGGAGACACTGGGTTTATGTTCAGTTAATGATGTATTGTGTGGAAAATTATCTACTAAGTTACCGTAGTAACTTTTTCTTCTGTTTTCTCTGTTTCTGATATTATAACAGTCATCTTTATTCTGAGCTTTTATGAACATCTACATGGTCAGTAAATGTAATACGGGATAACACCTGATTTATACTGATAAAATGACAAATACAGAGGATACTATTATAATAAATGGTGATAAATCACTGAAGAAAGGTTAATTATAGAGAAAATTTTATTAGGGAATTGCGAGACCCAGTGACACAAAAGTCACACTGGGTTTTTATGGGTTAAGTAACATGGGCCATCACTTCTCATTCTGAAGGCCCAGGGCAGATTGGTATGGTATGGTATGATATGGTATGGTATGATATGGTATGGTATGGTGTGGTATGCCTTTATCTGTACAGGGACAGTGCACAACAATACATTGACATAAACAGAGTCAGAGGAAAGGTGCTTGGTGCCAGGTTATAGCATAAACGCTATTTTACACCTGTAGACCCTGGACAGGTTGATGGTTAAAAATAAATAAATGACACAGGTTGGTGAATATAAATTAAAAGACCAATTAATAAGTAATTACAGAACAAGCTTACATATGTCATATCAATCAAACAATTACTCTACAATTGTTCACACATCCCATGTAACATGCTTCATGCACACTCTCTCACTCTCCCACTCTCTTACTCTGCCCCCCCCCCCCCCCCCCCCCCCACTAACACACACACACACACACACACACAGGTTCAAGACATAACATGAGTTCTTGTCATTCAGAACCACATTCAGCCCTAATGTGTAGGATCTTGATTTGATGGTAGTCATTGCTTTGTCAGACGTGCAAACATTTGAAATCCTGTGCAGGTTAGAATCTCTGTTGGCAAACTTCCAGCAACTCACAGCAAAAAAAGAAAAAGGCTGATTTAGCGAGAACGGTCCTACGTTTAGGGACACTGCACTCTCCTCTGGAGGATGAGTGTGTGACTCAAGTAGTTTTTTCTGAGGTCAACGAGACAAAACCTCTCAGAGGAGGAGCAGCGCCATGGGCAATTTTAAAGAGTAAACAGAGATTAGCGCTTTTCAAATGGTTTTCAAAATTTAGAAAATCATATTTAGCAAGAAAAGGACGGTGATACTGTCGACATATTAGATTAGATGAACCCTGGCAAAACATAGAGACTGAAATCTGATTGGACAAAATATATTACATCCACATCCACATACTGGAAGCAGTGCAGCCAAGAGAATAGTCTATAGGGAAGAAATTAAAACAATTTCATGGAAAAAAAAAATTACAATTTGGGTCTTAAATGTTTCTGATTATATTTACACCAGCAGAGAAGGCCTTACTGGTCCTGACGGCCCACCACTGCACTGGTATCAGACCATGTTCATTCAGCAGTGACAGAGGAGGGGGCCAGAGAACAGCAGACACATTAAACATTCTTCCAAATCAGGACATAAGACTTAGAATTGTGTTTCTGTTTACCACTGTTGACAGTTGGTCTATCCTTTTTAGTGAACAATAAATCAATGTCTGATATAAATATCTCACAGGATAAAGAGTATTATTTTTGTGTGATTTGACAAAACAAATTCTTCAAGTGTTTTAAAATTTCTTTCATTTTCAATCCATAAATGATTGGATTGAAAAGAGGATTATATAGTAACATTTGTAAACTCAACACTAAAAGTACTGTTTTGGAATAATTTAATTCCAGTCGAGCTATAACCACATCATACGCACACATACAGGAGAAGCTGAATAAAACCATCAGGTGGGGTAAACATGTCTCCGCAGCCTTTTTCCTGACTTCTTTGCCTCTTTTAGAGGTTATTATAAATATTTTTGCATATGTAAAAAGTACAAAAAGCACTGGGAGAAGTGCAAAGCTAATCAAACAAAACACACCAAATATCGCAGGTACTGCTGAACGGACACAGTTAAGTTTCAAGATGGAATTGTTACAGAAAATACCTGTCAAAGTAAAAGTACAGAGTTTCTTAAAACCACCCAGTGTAACTCCTGCCATTTGAGCAAGAGGCCAAAGCCAAGCAACAAAAAGTAAAATACTCACAGTACTTTTCCTCATGATAGTAGGATACTGCAGAGGTTTACATATAGACACATATCTGTCAAAAGCCATGACTGCCAACAATAAGAAATCTGAAGACACCAAGGAGTAATACATCAAATATTGAAAGATACAGGCTGGCAAAGATATGATCTGTTTGTCTGATACAAAGTCAATCAGTAATTTGGGGTAGACAGCGGAGCTGAAAAGAACAGAGTTGAATGACAAAGCTGCAATGAAAACATACATAGGTTCATGGAGGTCTTTGTGAATCAAAATAAGATAAACAATAATGCAATTACTGCACATTATCAGAACATACACCATGAACAAGATGAAAAAATAAACATACCTGTACTTATTCATGTCTACAAACCCACCAAGTATTAAATATGTTACATTTGATTTAACATCCATTAAAACAGATTAAATGACATGAAAACGACAGTGTCTCACACTGAAGGTTCAGTGACATGTAACCTTAGTCAAACAGAACTGACCTTTAAATACATTTAGGATGAGTTCATCTAGCGGGTCAGCAGTTTCTGTCAAATTTAATTATGCTCTAAGGATCTCATTAACAGACTAAACTACAGTACATGTCAACAAACTCTGGAGGTTTATACTATAGAGATGTTACATTTGACCAAGTGGTGGCTGATCAACAAACAACACTGAATATTTGAGATATTATGATATTGAACCTTCCAAAATAAAGATACAAAGAGCTTCAGAATCATTATAATCTGAGAACCTTAAAAGTAAAGTATGTACCATTTCTAACCCCACTCCGAGAATGAGGAAGAAAACATCTCTAAATGAGTTTTAATGGACATTCAATCAAATATCCATCCATGGGGACCGGAGGTAAAACAAATGTGGGTGAGACAACTTAAAGGGGGGTCTGGGGGTCCTCCCCAGAAAAGTTTGCAATGAGTAGATGCTATTTCCTGTATTCTGGCGCATTTGAACACATGGTTTGGTACTTTTATCTAGCTATAGCAAGAGACGAACTATAGATCCATTTTATAATTTCCCTCAGAGGTTTGACCCAGTCAGATCACATATTTGAAATAGGGCTGGGCAAGTTAATGCGTTATTATTGCGTTAATACATTCATTAAATAACGCCAACATTTTTTTTTTTTATCTCACATTAATGCTGTTTTATTATGATTCATCTTCTGCCCCTGCTTGTGTGTGTGTAGCAATTAGCTCGGCAGATAGACAACAGGTTTCCCAAGAAAAGCCGGATGCCAAAAACTTCTTTCCAAATCTTTTACTTGAGACTCACTGTAAAATTCCAACATACATACAAAATATGTCTCAGTTATGTTCATTGCCTTAGTACATTTACATGGCATTATACATTTAAATGAGTGGGAAAAAGACTGCTAGCTCGATGCTAACTTGAATGGGAAAATCCATAGACATGCTAACGATTAGCATTTACAGATTAATTTAAGATTTACAACGTCTTTTCATCCAGCAACAAAGGTTCACATCAGAGATATTTTATACTATTCATTCTTACAACAACTGAACATAAAATACTCACAGGCAAACGTTTTTCGGGCCATACAAACTGAGTGAAAGAAACATGTCTGTTAGTTCCTTCTTATGTCCAAACATACTACGGTAACACCGCAAGTACAAAACATACGTTAGTGCAACTTATTCCAACCACTAGAGGGCCCCCTTTGCTTGCTTTTAACATTTACATTACATTACATTTACATTTATGCATTTGGCAGACGCTTTTTTCCAAAGTAACTTACAGGGGAAAACCAATCAAATCAATCAAATTTTATTTTATATAGCGCCAGATTTCTACAAAAGTTATCTCATGACACTTTATATATAGAGTTGGTCAAAACCAGACTCTAAGCCAATTTACAGAAACCAAACAGAATCCTCCAGGAGCAAACACTTGTGACTGGTGACAGTGGTGAGGAAAAACTTCAACTTTAACACCTTTAACAGCAGAAACCTGGAGCAGACCCAGACTCCTAGAGGATTGCCGTCTGCCTTGACCAGTTGGGGTTAAAGAGAGAGAGTAAAGGAGGAGAAAAGAGAGAGCGATAGAGATAGAGACAGGGAGAGGGGGAGAAGGGGGGAAGTAGGGGGAGACACATGGAAGCAGTTGAGGATAAGTGAGTGATGACAATGAAGGCAGGAGAGAGGCAGGACTGCAGCTGCAGGTCCAGAGATGATCCTGGGAAAATCTGTGATAATCCTGGGAAAAACCTTATTCCTTTAGCCCTATCAGCCCGTCTGCAGGCTGAAAAAAATTATACTAATATTCATCTACTATAAAAAATATAATAAATCACGACAATGGATGTTTTTTTCAACTTTTGCTCAAAGTTTAGACCCTAATGTTAATAAAAGTACATCAAAAGTGTATTTTAGTGCAAACTTTAATGTTCAAACATGATTTTTAATCTTTGTGGGGTGAAATATATGCAATTAAAAATCTCTGACACGAATGATTAATTTATACATATCGTCAATCCAGCCGAAAAAAAACAGGCAAGGATAAAAAAATTCTAATTTCTCTTTTAGTCTGTTACAGTTTACTCAGGCATAGTAATAGATACAATATTTTAGACAATGGGAGTAGATTTTGTGAGGTCTCTAAATGTCCATAGACACCAAGAGCAACCATATAAACCTAATTATAAGTATTATAAGTAATTCGTCATTTACTTTGGGTATGTCTTTTTAGGCGTTTTTCCCCTGAAAATGTGGTCAGGGTTAAATAGGTTAAAATATTTAAAATGGAATGTCTGACAGTGCTAGGACAGGAGGTGCTCTTGGAAGAGCTGGGTCTTCAGGAGCTTCTTGAAGATAGGCAGGGACGCCTCTGTTCTAGTAGTGTTTGGGAGATCACATGAAACGAGCCTGGATTGTCTTGTACAAGGTTTCGGGACCACCAGACAACGTTCCCCAGATGAGTGGAGTGGTCCCACCTAAGTAGGTAGGAGCAGACCCATTGAGAATTTTGTAGGCTAGGATTAATGATTTGAATTTGATGCGGGCAGCTATGGGTAGCCAGTGTAGCTCAATGAGTAAGGGGGTGACATGTGCCCTTTTAGGTTGACTGAAGACCAGACGCGCTGCTGCATCCTGGACCATCTGTAGTGGTTTGACAACACAAGCGGGGAGGCCAGCACAGAGCCTTGGGGGACCCCCGTGGTGAGACAGTGTACTGCAAATGTGTGCCCTAACCAGGACACTTTGAAGGACCGACCAGTGAGATATGACTGAAACCAGGAGTGTGCATGGCCTGTGATGCCCATGTTTAAGAGTATGGATAATAGGATATCGTGATTGACAGTGTCAAATGCTGCTGATAAGTCGAGTAGAACGAGTACTGAGAACGTGGCTGCTGCTCTAGCCTCTTTCAAGGCTTCTGTCACAGACAACAGAGCCATTTCAGTGGAGTGGCCGAATTATAGCCAGATTGGTTGATGTCAAGGAGGTTATTTTGGGAGAAGAATTCTGTGACCTGTTTGAAAACCGCCCTTTCGATGGTCTTAGAAAGGTATGGGAGGAGTGAGACCGGTCGATAATTCTTCACTTGAGTGGGGGTGAGGGAAGGTTTTTTGAGCAGTGGTGTTACCTGCGCTTGTTTAAATACTGTAGGAAATGTTCCTGATGTCAGTGAAGCATTAATCACATGTGTGATTGGTGCTGTGACAGTAGGGTCGACAGATTGTAAGAGGACAACTGAACATCACATATTATTTTGAAAGTCGGTTGCTCTCGCTCTGTGAATATACGTAGGTAAACCATGGGTCACAGGAAGAGGGGGATGTGGATCAGGGTTGGTTTGCTAATCAGTGTCATCATGCGTTTCAACCAATGACAGCATTTGGGGTGGGCTTAAGACTCCTGTCAGTTACTCACAACTGGAAATAAACTGGTGGGGACATAAACATGGAGAAAAGTACTGGTCTTTTACATGGACATTTTCATTTTAAATGTCTTCAGATGGTGGGCTTGAGAAGGACAAAGTTTGCTCTGCAATGTGGAATAATTTTTTTTTTATCACCAGAGTACTTCAAGTCTGAAATATCACTTAAAGGCAATACACACTGTTGATGCCGGCAACCCCCCCCCCCCCCCCCCCCCGCATATAACTATACAATTAATCATGATTAGTCAGAAATCCACTCCACATCCATTAATTGTGATTATGAATTTCAATTGTTGCCCAGCACTAATTTGAAAATGTTAAAAGTACAGAAAATGATACAATGACTAATTTAGACGATCTCTTCATCCCTTTATGTCTGCAAAAATCTCTGAAAATATTGACTTAATTATGACACAATTACTCCAAACCCAACTAGAAAAGCATTCGGAGAGCACAGACCTCCACCAAGGCCGATCAGTCACAATCAGATCAATACAATATAGATAAGAATGGGCAAATTAGTTTAATTAGAGAAAAAGAGCTGAGAACCTTTCATAATGTTGGTAGACAAAAATTCAAACTTACTTCACTCTCTGTCTGTCTCCTGCTCTGTTGCTGTGCCTCTTGTCCTCTCTGCTGCCTAATGACATATGCAACACTTCTACATTATAGCATATTTCACTTTTTTCTTCTTAACATTTTTTAATCAACTATCTTTTAAAGTGTTAGGCTATGGGGCTCTTACTTTGTGTTTAGGGCCACTAAAAAATGTTTGGATGCCAGAACATTTTCTCTTTGCTGCTACGATATGATTGATGGCTGCACACAAACACATACAGACACATATGCGTGGGTGTATACACACACACACACACACACACACACACACACACACACACACACACAGAGTAGTTAGCATGGTAGATCCCACTATATAATGCACATTTCAGCCCCACCCCATGTCCGGTGTCCGTCCCATCGATGTCCGATTGATGTTGCAAACATGGGACACGGGAGGGCGTTTGGGTGCAATGCCACTGTTACACCACGGGAGGGCGCTATTGTACAAGGAACCATGGGTACAATGCTGCTAGTAACTGTTAAAAGAACATTCTGTCTATTAGTGATCTATAATTCAGTGCTGTAAGAATCACATAATGCTTTTAAAAACAACAGGCGTACACAATGTAGCTTGTAGTGACAGTTGTGTCCAGACCCACTGTGTGATCTGCCCTTTTGATTCATACAGCGTTAGCCTACCTGGGACTCGTTTCTGGGAACGCACCCGTTTACATGTTCAACACAAATGGCAAACTAAAGATGGGTCAGTGGACACAAAATCCGTTTCTGGGCTTGTTGCGTTCGCTAAACCATCGTTTGCTTATTGTTTGTGTTGAAGGGTGTTTGCTAATGGGTGCGTTCACTATTTCACCCAGAACAAATGCCACCGCTCCCGCTGTTTCCAGTCATCTGACAGCATTATGGTTAGAATGAAGAATTATTATAGGCTATCTGTGACACTGGACCTCCTCCCTTACCCTAACGTGTCTGGATGGAGATCCTCACCCTCATCTCACTATAGATGTACCCCTCGGCTGTCTCCATGTGCCCCCCACCCTACTGAATTGAACTGAATTATTTATGCGCATATATCGTGCTGGACGTCTAAGGATGACCCAAGTTATTCGGCAGGTGACTTTATTAACAGAACTCTAAACGGTTACTGTTGGCTGTAACCACGCTGAACAACAGGACAAACAGACTGTATAGAAAAACTCAACTCTGCTCTGTTACTCTCGTCCACTCACACATTCCATATTACTCACACACTGGTTCACCGGCTCCACCCCCATACCGCTCTCATTCATTCATTCATCTCTCAAAGTCACACACACTCTGTCCCTTGATATACTTTGCCCTGATCAATCAATAGCTATCAATAAATCAACGCAGAGAACAAAATTCCCTGAGCAGATCAATCCTCACATGGAAAATTTTGTTTTTATCGCTGCAAAATGTCCATGGGAAAAATCTGATATCATCAAAGATGTTGTCAAACTTCTGTTAAAAATTGTCTTTTTGAAATGTAAATAATATTTAATAGGAAAGACATGACAGAAATGAAGGGAAACGAAGCTACAAGAATATATCCTCATTTTAACGCGGATTTTCGAGATCTGCATTAAAATCAGCCCTGGAACGTGGAACTGGGCAAGCGCAGACTTTTAACCAACTAGCCCAGAAAAGCGCTGAGCTTAATGATTTAAGGAGCCAGAGCAGGAACGAGCCCCTGGGACAGACACGGTCACAGAGTAGTGAAAATGTGGCATACAGAGTTTTGTTGCAACAGAATAGATTTGAGTCAGTAGCGCAGCGTGGCAGACAAGGAAAGAGCAAAAACACGGTATGGCATTTGTTTAACCTGTCTCTCCAAGATCAAGCACCACTGAATGGATTTTACTGACAGTGAGCTGAAAATGCCATCGTTTCCAGATGTTAAATGTGGGTGGGTCTTGTTCCACTCACTTACAATGGCTCCAGCATACATGCATCCTTCCATCCATCTACATCCATTTCATCTGGTGACCCATTCCAGATCCAGGTCCAGGTCGTGGGGGCATCAGCCTGAGCAGAGAAGCCCAGACTAACCTCTCCCTGGCCTTCTCTTCTAGTTCCTCTGGTGGGATTCCAAGGTCCTGGGTCTGCCCCAGGGTGTCCTCCTAGTTGGACATGCCCAGAACACCTCACCAGGGAGGAATCTTGACCAGATGCCCAAACCACCTCAGCTGGCTTCTCTCATTGTGGAGGAGCAGTGGCTCTACTCTGAGCCTCTCACTGATGGCTGAACTCCTCACCTCATCTCTAAGGGTGAAGCCAGCCTCCCTGTGAAGGAAACACATTTCCACCACTTGGATCTGTGACCTTGTCCTTTCAGTCACTACCCATAGCTCTTGACCATAGATGAGGGTAGGAACATATATCGACAAGTAAATCAAGAGCTTTACCTTTTGGTTCAGTGCCTTCACCACAACCCGTACCGATCCACCAGTTGATCTCTCCTTCCATTCTTCCCTCACTTGTGAACAAGACCCCAAGATACTTAAACACCTCCACTCAATCAAATGCAACATATTTAATGCTTGATGGGTTTGTAGACATTAATACGTACAAGTATGTTTATCAGTACATACACCATGAACAAGATGAAAAAATATTGTGCAGTAATTCCATTATTGTTTATCTTATTCTGGTTCACAAAAACCTCCATGAACCTTTGAATGTTTTCATTGCAGCTTTGTCATTCAACTCTGTTCTTTTCAGTACTGTTATCTATCTTCCAGTCTTCAGTAGTCCACTGGCATTGTTACATGGCCCAGACAGGCCTCTTTTTCTTATTTTGACATCTTAGTAATGCCTTTCTTGCCGCAACTTGACATGTCACACAGACTTGCTTAATATGTCAACAATGAAACTGTGTTTGAAGCTTTTGTCCTTGGAGCTGCCTGTCATGCAACCTGTTGACTACCAGAAACTTGCCTTCTGATTCTGTTGTGGTTTTGAGTCTGCTAGTCCACATCCTGTCAGAGTTTTCTTCTGTTTCTGAGTGCTTTTTGATGGTGAAGGAGACTGTACTCATTGGCACTTTGACTTTCTTTGCGATTTCTCCGGAGGACATTTTTAAGTGTGACAATGGTTTGTCTGTCTTCCATTGTTAATTATCTTTTTCTCACCATTATTATAGCATCACACTACTTTCTGCAGTACAATACAATTCAAATAAAGCTGTTAAGGGAATGGAACAACAGTGCGTTCCAACGCTACTTTTCGACAGACAAACTTTATAAGTAATCAAGAAATGTTGGGATTCATCAACCTTCACTAGTGCAGAGTAACTTCAAGTTGTAAACCTATTTCTTCATTCACCTTCTGAACCACTTTATCCTTATAGTGCTGGAGCCTATCCCAACTACGTTTCAGGCAAAGGCAGGGTTCACCTTGGAGGTGTCTCCAGTTCATTGCAGGGCTGACATACAAAGAGACAAACAACCAATCACTGTCACATTCACATGGGAAACTCAGGTTAACCTTCAGGAAGAAATCCTCAACAGTCTGTGTCATAGAGAAATGTTTAGTAGTTTCCTCAACATCAACAACTCCCCTATTCTTCCCTGCCCTGAGGTTAAGAGTCTAGATCCTAGATAGTACATTGTTAGGGGCCTGCACTGATGTTGTCTTTTCAGTCCTATGTGAACTGAACATCACCCGGTCCACATATTTCAACCTGATCTCAGCCTACTAAGCTCTTATCTGTAAGATAAAACTGACCATCATAACGGTTCAGGTTTGGACTGAGGAGGCCTCTTCAGCACTACAGGGGAATTTTGAGGCCACAGACTGGAGAGTCTTGAAAGAGGGCACAGATTTAGAAGGATACACATCATTTGTCCTATGTACAGGTATACTGATGCTGTCCTAACCTCAAAGACCATTTAGGTTTTTCCTCAATAAATATTCGTCTGTGGATCAGCCACCACTTGGTCAAATGTAACATCTCTATAGTATAAACCTCCCGAGTTTCTTGACATGTACTTTAGTTTAGTCTGCTAAAGAGATCCTTAGAGTGTAATTAAGTTTGACAAACTATTATGTGACATAAACTGTTGGATCTACTAAATCGTGGAAATGAATAAACCGTAAATGTATTTCAAGGTCAGTTATGTTTGACTAATGTTCCATGTTAATGAACCTTCAGTGTAAGACAGCGTTGTTTTCCTGTCACTTAATAATATACATCATAATAATATGCATTATATAGACTAAATTACCATTTATTTGCAACATAGTATAGAAAACTACTACATGATCAAAAACAAATTAATTTTATCAAAAACTATGTCTCTGTTTTGAATGTCTGGGGTCGCCAGAAATTTGTGATGTTAAAATGGGGTCACAAGCCAACAAAGGTTGGGAACCACTGTCTTAACTGTTGTGTTCAAGGCATTATAATGTGAGGTCTATTAAAAATGATGAAATCAAGTTCGAGGATACCAAAATGGGACGTCTGAATTACGAAAGAAAAAGACACCAAACCCAAACTTTGTAAGCATTACTGATTCTATTCTCAGATTTTCTCATTGCATTTTGCTGATCAGTGCTCAATAAATTATTGTTTGCTTCAGATTCTACTCGTTCCAGACTGAAGATGCTCTCTGATCCCTCGTCAAACATTTTCTAAAAATGCAGTGGCAAAGCAAAGGAATTGTTTAGGCCAAAGTTTTGACTCCCAGTTGGACATCCTGCCAGTACTCAAACAAAGCCCCTTTTTCACTAAAGGATTTCCAGGGTTATTTCAGTACTGGCTTAGGACCAGCTCTATAATCTTAGCCTGGCCAAAAAAACTGGTTCCAGACTGGCACTAACTCTTTGCTGGACTACAATGGAACTCAGATGCCAGGGGCTAGAGGGGGGACAATTGTGACCCAAAGACCAAGTGAAACTTTTTTTTACTGTCATATTTTAAAAAAACAAACAAACAAAAATACAGCTGTGTGTAGGTTTGTCTAGCACAGCTAAACAAAAAAAAATGTGTAGCTCTTCAGTCGAAGAAACAAGTGTCCATGCAGAAAAGTCATACAGCACACATTTGAAAAGAATCTGCCATGATAAAGCTGCTCTCATAGTAGAACCGACAGTACTCAGCACTCACTCATACTGACAGTAAGCAAGCCAAATTAACTTTCGATAGCCACTGATGTTAGTTGTTAGTTAGCAACTAATGTGTGCAGTGTCAGCTGTCAACACACTAGACCCAGTCAGCCAGTTTAGCTGCTAACCAACAGTGACAACAGTGTTATCTTAGCAAGTCCTTCTGAGATACGATGCTGATACTGGTGTCTTTACTATTAAACGTGAAATCTAATGGCAATAATGTCTCTAAAGTAAGGCCCAGTTTACACAAGAACGCTCTCGGGTGAAAATGACAAAATATTTCATCAGATGTGCTTTACGCAAAAAAGTGAATCCATCTCCCAGAGTGGAACTCTTAAAAGCGCTCCACTCTCACGTTACCATCTAAAGAATTGAAAGCACAAAACTGTGTTTTCTCATCAAGTAGACTTTACATCACAGGCACATGCCAGTACATGAAAACAACAACGCTGGATAATTTCTCTGCGACAGACTTTTAAGTTGCCCCAGCCAGTCTAATTAACATCCAAGAGTCATTTCAGCAATTGCCACGATTCTTTATAGAGTAGTAGAGAGCAGAAAAGGCACATTAACTACTTTAAGCAAATTATTGATGCACCAATACAGCGGAGGTAAACCAGACACCTGTGGATGAGAACAGGAAGAGAAGTACAAAGGTTCTACCCTGGTTGGTCTTAGTGGTGGTGATGCCACCTAGCCACCTGGTGTGCATACTATATTGATAAATGGGAAATTGCACATGCTTTTGCATGTCCGTCTGTATGCAGATTTTGCCTCCAAAACACACATCTAAACGTGGAACTAAAAGTGAAAACACAAATTTGCGTTTTCAGTTCAGATCGTTACCATCTAAATGTAGCTTAAGAGTCTGGTCTAGATGAGCTGTAATGGGAAACTGTCATGAGATTACTTTTGTCATGATTTGGCACAACATTAACACATGTAGCCATGTGTAGCTTGTGTTGATTTATTTTCATTGCTGTGGATCACTGAGGTCTTTAAGATTCATTCTATATTAGAACCTTGTTATAATTTTCTCAATACCTTTGTTGGGTCAGTATGAAGTACAGAAAATAGCCTCCACTGTCTCACCAGGGTCAGTAGTATATTTCAGAAGTGCTTGCTGAATAAAGTTGTTTTCAACACAGTTAAAACGGCTCTGACCACCCAGGTCTTGTGTTTTACAGCTAATGTGGAATATGGGCTGGCCTGCAAACCATCAGCTACCTGTTACTGACAACAGCTAAAGTGATAACACATGCATAACATCAGCAAGTTTTCAGGTACGCTCTATTTTGTTAAATAAAGAACAGATTTGACATTTGGTGATGACTCGTCAGCTGCTAAAAACATAACACTAGAACCACCAACAATGAAGTACCTCCTAGAATCAGAGGCAATTTCTCATAGACTGCAAGGGAAGCCCGGCTTCCCCAAAAATTAGAAAATTAAATGGTTAAATATGTACGGTTGTGTTGACATTTCATTAACTACAAATGTGTTAGAACACGTTCATCTCAAAGACAAGTTCGTTCAGAATCAGCTTTACCACAAATCAACGGACTTGATGTTGTTCACTTCTCATCCATTCCCATTGCGCTGTTTTCTCATACGATCTATGGTCAATGCATTTGCCCGTAGACGCCTGGCGTCCATGGACTTCAATGGGACTGAGTTGAACTGTTTTTTTCACTGCCTCAAAACTGGACGGTAATTGGATAAATGCCACGATATTGTCCCGCCCCCGGATGCCTGGTGTCTCTGGGGGTGAATGGAGCTGTGGGCAGAGCTCGGCCGGACTGGACGCTGGGATTTCACATGCTGATTGGAGGATCAGTCAAAAGGCTGAATCCCGTTTGATTGACAGCTATTTTCAGATCTACTCCTTCACTGACACAGTTCAGTTTAATACCGTCGCGCATTCTGCTGTGAAATCAGAGAAACTACTACGAAATTACTCGTTCATTTCTTGCACTGTAAATAAAACACATTCATTGTACTTCCTTGTTTCAATTTAACATAATTTCAATGTTTTCTTGTTTCAGTTACATAATTTAATCATTTCTTGTTCAACTTTTATATCGTTTTGTAGATAATTAAATCAATCATACTGTCGGCTAGGTCGGAGTGAAAGGAGCATCTGTTGTTTAAAAAGGCTGAAGTCTTACACCCACAACGCAATGGGCCAAGGCCGTCTAAGCAGCCTAGCTTTGCTGGACATTGAGAGGACACTGGTCAAGTTCCTGGAAAAGATGCCTACTTGGTACAATAAGGTCACTGACAAATTTCTTAAAAAGGAACGGAGGGCCGAATTTATGTTTAAATAGCAACAATTTTTTTGATGTAAGCCGACAATGAGCTTCCCCTGTCTGAAGGACGAGCGGCTGCCACTGCCTAGAACTGCCATGTGGTCATTTTGACCGTGCACCACTGCAGGCTTTAAAGGGTTGGTCTCCTTTCTGTACCTACCTGGTCCACTTTCATTGACTTACTCAGAAATAGTTGAAGTTTTGATTCCAAGAAGAATCCATCTTATGATGCCATGTATTTATTTTCTACAACTATCTAAACTTCCAGATGCTGCTTCCATCACAGTTTGCTTTGCTATCTCTTCCCTGACCCTGCCACCTCATTAGCAACATTGGTTTCACCTGGGACTCCCTGCTGTCCACTCTCTCACCTGTCCACACCTCATCAGGCCTACTCTCCTCACCTGCCTGCACAGATGCTGCACATTCCCCAGTCAGCCTAGTATGTAAGCCTCACTCACTCTCCAGTCTTTGCCAGCTACGGGACTAAATAAGACTGTTTTTAATAGGAAAGCATGAAACAGGAAACTGTGATAGATATAATATTCCAGAGACTGTAGAGCATGTGATTATAAAATTCACAAAAATATAAAAGAGCAAGAAATAACTTGAAGAGGAAAAGAATATTTCAACATAAAAGATATTCCAGCAAATCATCGGGAGATAAAGTCATTAAGTATCTGATACATTATTTAAAAACAACAAAGATTAGCAATAGAATATAAGGAGTTTTTTTTTTTTTTTACACTTAATGTAATTTGTATTATTATAGCATGTAAGCCATTAGAGGTAATTCACATGTGAAGGGTAGCAGAAATGCACAAATAATGTTTGCAGTCGCCATTAAAAAAAATAAAGAAGAAGAAGAAGTCTTTGCCAGCAAGGAGCCTGGAAATGGCCATGTAGGAACAGGTGTGATTATCCCTGAATTTGGTATAGCCATATGTAAAAGATTAAGTAATGATCTGTCAGTATTCACAGCAGAACTGACAGCGATAATTCTGGGAAGCTGACTACCATTACACCATGAAGGCAGAAGAATACTCCAGTGTCCTCAGGGAAAGGGTTATTGAAAAGTACAAGTCATGGGATGGATACAAAAAATTTCAAAGGCATTGAACATCCCCTGGAGTTCAATGAATCAATGATCAAGAAATGGAAGGAATATGGCACATGTGTGAGCCCAGATCAGGCCGTCTTCGTAAACTGCAGTGGATAGAGGAGGTGAGGCCTGACTCATCTGCTCTGACTCAACTGCAGCACTTAAAAGCTTAAAATCAAAAGAAAATGCCAGAGATGGAAATTAATATCATATTATTGAGACTCCAAAGATGAGGAATTCTGGTAAAATTTTGCTGGGTTCCAGTTCATGTGGGGATAGAAGGAAATGAGAGAACAGACGAGGCAGCAAAAAGCGCCTTAAAGCTAAATGATGCTAATGTTTTAAAAATATCATTTGGCAAAGGGGAGGTCAAATCCTTAATTAAAGAAGCAGTTTGGAATGTATCGCAGAAACAATGGGACACAGATAAAAGAGGCAGGCACTGTTATAATATGCAAAATGATACCATATGATACACACCCAAATCATGATACATAGCGATTAAGCACATTCTGATTCAACACATTCCTTCTAGTAAAAAAAAAAGAAAAAAATGCAGTGTAATTCAATTAGCTTGAATCTTCATTTATCAAATAAAACCATGACTTTTCACAAAGTGGCTTTTGCGCAATTTCAGAACACGTGCTTCACATACAGTCACCTGAAAAAGTTCGGACTCCCCCTTTAAATATTTATTTCCAAAGTCATTTCTCTGCATGTTTCTGATGCTCAACTTCTTACTCCCTCGCCAAATAGATATAGTGTTTGTAATGTTGGTAATACAGGAAGTTGTGTCACTTTAGGAGACACCTGTGCAAGGTATTCTCGGTAGCGCTGTTTGATCTATATTTGTATTGTATTTGATCTGTTTAAGGAAGTATCTGTGGTATGTACGGCAGTATTCAATACAGTTGATCGAGTAAAAAGTACATGTTCAGAAACCACACGTCGTCGCTTCCTTCAAAGTCTTGTCAGATTCAGGTACAGACATTACAGTATTCATCGGTGTCACAGTCCATCCACGGAGCTCAGACTGTTAGTGTGCAGTGTACACATCTGCGAATCCATGGCGCACGTTAACATGGGTCTGAAGAAAAGAAAAACTTTACCCAAATAAATAATAACACTTTTAAATCCAAGTAAAAATATATTCTATTGAACGGATCAAATTTTATTGATACAAATATTCAATAACCGATGCATCACGATATCATTCAAAACATTTAATTTACTCGCAGATTCTTTACCAGTGCCCTCGGATTGTGCACACACATTTCGGTGTATCAATATGTATCGGATAATCTTCCCATCCCTAATATATATATATATATATATATATATATATATATATATATATATTATATATATATATATATATATTAGGGATCTTCCCATCTCTAATATATATATATATATATATATATATATATATATATATATATATATATATGTATGTATATATTAGGGATGGGAAGATTATCCGATATATATGTATCGGATAATAACTGTGTCCCTTCTGCAGCACTTGCCATATATGGTGTGATTGGTTTGATTAATTTTGCAGTTATACCAGTGCTTTTTGTACTTTTTACATATGCAAAGATATTTATAATAACCTATAATAGAGGTAGAGAAGTCAGGAAAAAGGCTGCAGAGACAAGTTTACCCCACCTCATGGTTTTATCTTTATAGATAAACCAGGGTTTTAACCATTTTCTTTAGAGAAAATATCATGGTTTTAGCTTTTATATATATATATATATATATATATATATATATATATATATATATATATATATATATATATATATATTAGGGATGGGAAGATTATCCGATATATATACACACACACACACACACACGCATACATACATACACAATGTAATGAACACATAGAACAGACAAAATGCTCTATTCGAAGAAAAAAAAACTGATTTGGCCAAATCCTTCTGAGTCCAACAATCTGAGCTAGAAACTGACCAGTGAATATGTACTTGTATCTTTTACCCAAGATTCACTAGCAGAGGGACCACTCACTACGTAGATTCACCACTGACACACCAACGACTTGCACATAGAAATCAGTGAATGGAGGAGTATTACCTGCAGAGACACTGCTCTCTTCCTCTGTTGTCTTTGTTCCTCTTGTTGAGCTGTGTTAGAGATGATTCTAGATGTTGACATTCAGGTAGTGAACTTGTATCTCCAGCCAATCTCACGCTGTGTGCCCAGATCCCAACATATAAAAACTTGTGTCAGTTACCGCATTTCTGCCTGAGAAACAAAACTCAGAAAGTTACACACACACTGGTCCTTCAGCCTGTTCCACTGCCTGTTGACGATGCTTACAGAAATAATATGTTTCAACTGTTTATTGCTCCAGTTTGTGGAAAAAGTGGGTGTGTAATTGTTAGAATAACCCACAGTGAATGAATGAAGACAGGAGGGGCCAAGTTTGAACATTTCTGTTGAACTGACAAATGGGTCATACTTTACTTTAAAGGTGCTTCTTTAATACAGATTTATTAAGTAGCACTTTTTATCTTGTTTTGGAAGGTACAATATCATAATTTCTCAATAAATATTCAGTGTTGTCTGTTGATCAGCCACCACTTGGTCAAATGTAACATCTCTATAGTATAAACCTCTAGAGTTTGTTGACATGTACTGTAGTTTAGTCTGTTAATGAGATCCTTAGAGTGTAATAAAGTTTGACAAACTATTATGTGACGTAAACTGTTGATCTACTCAATAGTGGAAATAAATAAACCCTAAATGTATTTAAAGCTCAGTTCTGTTTGACTAATGTTCCATGTTACTGAACCTTCAGTGTGAGACACTGTCGTTTTCATGTCACTTGGTCTGTTTTAATGGATGTTAAATCAAATGTAACATATTTAAAATTTGGTGGGTTTGTAGACATGAATAAGTACAGGTATGTTTATTTTGTCATCTTGTTCATGGTGTATGTTCTGATAATGTGCAGTAATTCTATTATTGTTTATCTTATTTTGATTCACAAAAACCTCCATGAACCTATGTATGTTTTCATTGCAGCTTTGTCATTCAACTCTGTTCTTTTCAGTACTGTTATCTACCCAAAACTACTGACTGACTTTCTATCAGAGAAACAGATCATATCTTTGCCAGCCTGTATCTTTCAATATTTCATGTATTACTCTTTGGCAGCGTCAGATTTCTTGTTGTTGGCAGCCATGGCCTTTGATAGATATGTGTCTATATGTAAACCTCTGCAGTATCCTACTATCATGAGGAAAAGTACTGTGACTATTTTCCTTTTTCTTGCTTGGCTTTTGCCTGTTGCTCAGATTGCAGGTGGAGTTTTACTGGGTGGTTTTAAAAAACTCTGTACTTTTACTTTGACAGGAATTTTCTGTAACAATTCCATCTTGAAACTTAACTGTGTCCCTTCAGCAGCACTTGCCATATATGGTGTGGTTGGTTTGATTAATTTTGCAGTTATACCAGCACTTTTTGTACTTTTTACATATGCAAAGATATTTATAATAACCTATAATAGAGGTAGAGAAGTCAGGAAAAAGGCTGCAGAGACATGTTTACCCCACCTGATGGTTTTATTCAGCTTCTCCTTTTTATGTGCATATGATATAATTACAGCTCGACTGGATTCCAATTTTTCCAAAACAGTACGTTTAGTAATGAGTTTACAAACAATATTATATAATCCTCTCTTAAATCCAATCATATATGGATTAAAAATGAAAGAAATTTTAAGACACTTAAAGAAGTTGTTTTGTCAAATCACACAAATAACACTTTGTATGAGTTGTTTACATTAGACTTCGATTTACAGTGTAATAAAAAGGACAGACCTACTGTAAATAGGTGCACTGTAGTGATCTTTTTTTTTTTTTTAATTTCTTTGGAAGCATGAGTAATTTGTCTACTGTTCTTTACTTCCCATGCCTTATATTTTGCAGAATTAGAAAACAAAATGATGTGATATTTCTGTTTTGATTAAATATACTGCTTCAAAATACTTGTTGTAATGGTCGTCCCACTGATCAGTGCACAGAACATTACAAAATGTACAGTCATCACAAGGTTTAGAGGTTCACATGTACTGTATCATAGGCCTGTTAATAGCCACTTTTACACACAGATCCCGGAAAAAAGGTGAGATGGTGATTCCACTTTTTTGCCACCACTGACCACAGCCAAAGGAGTAACAGAGGTGAGACAGGCTGGACTTTTACACAACAAACCTGTGTTCTGGAATAAAAGGGGCGGTGACGCAGTGTGTAGTGTGACATATTGAGGTTTTGCACACGTGTCACATGATCACGTGGTTTTCTGTTTGCGACGCCATATTTGTAGGCAGGCTTTCCTTGGATCATACAATTGCCCTTTGTTGGTGATATTTATCTTTCTCCTGTGTAGATCTACTATAACATAAAGCTTTAAGCAGTGTGATCATGGTAACCACATGTGTTGCAGTTGGTTGCAATAGAGGAGTTTCATGTGACGTATGTGTAACCTGCTCAAGTTTAGCCTGTAAGCGGGGGTAGGTTGTCTCTAGTTTTATTTCCAACTGTGTGTTATGGTTGATATGATTTTTCCTGCATATCACTATTATCCAGTAGGTGACAGTGTAGCGCTGTCAATAAGAAAAACTCACTGTTGGGTTTTACTAGTAAAGGAAGAAAAGGAAACGGAAACAGAGGATTAGCAAGCTAAGAACAAAACTAAGAAGTACACATGAAGATAAGAGAAGACTAAAGACTGAGAGACAGTTAAAGAAGTTTTTGTTATAAAATCCTTCTCCAAGCAAGCAGTATGCAATGCACCAATGGGAGTTCAGCCGAGGATTTTAAGAAAGAAAGGTTTGTTTTTCTCCGGTTGTTTTTTTTTTTTGTATGTCTGGATTCAAGATGGTCCATTGAAGAGGCGCAGTTGGAAGCACGAGTGGAAACCGTGGAGAAGAGAGCTGAAGAGGATCATCTCGTCAGAAACACAACTATCTCACCCCTGGGTCTACTGTACATTTGAAGCTACAGATAAGCAGATCTCTCATCACACTTTGACAGTAAAAACATACTACATTGGGGAGATGAACATTGGGGTTTTCATTTTATTTTATTTTGGATTTTTTGACACAGAGCTCTGAGGTCATTTTTTATCTTATATATTCTTTTATTTATTTTTTTATTTTTTTTACAACTTTGATTTGATAACAAAGAGGACATTAAAAACAGGGGGGAAAAAAAGGGTTTATTTTCAATTTAACATGGTGTTGAATAAATATCAACTATTGAAGTGAAAGTTAAAGAATTGGTACTCTTATTTATCTACTCCTCCTTGAAAAGTTCCTTGAAAATAAGGGTGTTTTGTTACTTTAACATTACATACTGAGCATGCACCTTACATAAGCATACATTAAGTCTTGGAGGAGGAAGGCACGCGGAGTTCGTAGCGTGTTAAACGATGGACCTGCTAAACTCCTGTGTGCCATTTATTAATTAGCTTTCACCAATTACAAGTTAAGCATAAAGACCGCTGGGTTCCATTGGTGGCAGCAGTGGTTCTGTTCAGCCGACCACTGTTCAGTTATTACCGTGGTTAGCGTAGCTTCTCAGTATAGTTAGCCTACGTGTCTGTTGCGCTTAGCGGCATAGAAAAAAAGAATTGTCATCATGTGGTACGGTGATGAAGACCCCTTTAAACCTACCAGGAGGGCTTCCCCTGGCCTATCACCCTATAGAGACAGAGTGATTGTGGATCTACCTGCTCCCTTTGTCGGAGAGTTTCCTCAGCTGGGTGAAGCAGCTGGAAGTGGCAGTCGGAGCTACGGTGGGTGACACCAGTGAGTTCAGCGGGGAGCTGGTGACAATACTCCCCACCCATCTGTGCAAGTCTGCTTTTCTACTATGGTACAGCCTTCCTGATGCAGTGAAGTCAAATTATGCAGCCACGAAAGAGAAGATGGGATCGTCTTTTGGACAGAGACAGTTAATGGACCGTTTTAGAGCTAACATATCGGCTCCTTCACGAGTTCCGGGGCAGAGCCTGGAGGTGTACGCGGCTGATGTGAGCCGGCTGGGAGCTGGTACTCATGTTTTTGCCTCCGAGTTGAGCGCGCATCACTGTTGTTAGCAAACATTGAAACTCATCTATGGTGCCTTTATCATAAGCAGACATACTGGCAAATAACAAAACACACAAACTCGAGTCCAAAAAAAACCACGATATAAAGCAACAGTTCTGACCTTCTGGATCCAGATAACATGCCTACCAATATGGCGGTGTAAACAACAATCACATGACCAGTGATGCCAGCTGCAAGTCCTCAGTAACTGGGGCCTGTTCCAGAAAGCCGGTTCCATATACTCTGAGTCTAATTCTAAACTCTGAGCCTACTTACCCTGAGTTCAGAAACTCCGAGTATCCAGTTCCAGAACGGCGGCTCTGAGTTGGTTCAAACAACTCTGAGTAAGTTTACCCCGAGTTTGGCACGTGCATGAACCACAACAAAAAGCCATCATCAATGGAGCCCCAATACCTGGATTCCCTATGGCAACCGCTGACAACAAGAGCACCAGTTACTTCGCTCCACTCGAACAAGAGGTTCTAATTCACGCATACAGGGAATATGAAGTGGTATTCAGTAGAAAATGCAACACTGCCACTAAGGAGAGAGAAGCATCATGGGAGAAAACTAAAGCCTGAGTCAATGTGTAACTTGGAATACACTCATCCACTGACTGAGCAGCCTGTTGGACTGAATAAAAACTATAGCATGGAAGTTTAAACATTATTGGATTGAATAAAAGTGGTGGAAAAAATAAAATCAGAGTAGTTTTTAGGTCCAATCCCACTGGAGAAAAACACACATTGAGGAAATTGAAAATGAAATATACAAATATCATTTAGAAAGGGAATGGCAGATTATTCTTGGCCTTGGTAGTACGTCATTTATTCCGGTTTGACACTGGCTAATATACAAAATACACATTCAGTGGATATTTAAACCCCTAACAAATGCTTTTTTAACACATGTCCTCTCACCTCATGTCCTGTCTATAGATGAATATTTCAGTTCCACTCAGTCAACAGGAAGTAGGCAGAGACCATAGAAAACCTACTGTTAGAAGTAACCGACCCAATACTCAGCTTTACCACATATGGTACTTTAAAATATACTGAAGCAGGTGTATAGCATAGAGTAAATCTATACCCATTCACATTGCATTATTTTATGGAATTTTGATTCTAACGTGAGAGTGTGACAAGTGATGAGAATACATGATTGGATAAATAGCTTGTGCATTCTTGTCCTTTTTACCAGAGCACAGCTGGAAAACGGCGAGAAGGATCCATCAACTTCCACAGCAGCAGCAGGTCAAAGGTCAAAAAAGAGGTCCTAAAAAAGATGCAAAAAATGGACAAAGGCATGTTGTCTTTGGATGGACAAATTAGGGCAACCCACCTAGTAATTCAATTAGTGGAACACCAGGTGGGGGGGTGTATTGTCACAGGTATGGTAACTGTTGGAACAATATTATAGATCCTAACTGTTGTATTTTTACTGTTAGAGAATAAAGAAGAACGACATGTGAATTCTTTGTCTTTATTTGACAGGTGATGATTGTGGCAGTGGCTTAATCTGAAAAGGAATTCCTGCAAATTAAATCTGACACCCTTCCATCCTGAACCTGAGCTCTAGTCCTGCAGTGGACCTCATTAAAACACTTTTTGGGGCCTGGATCAGGGTCAGGACCAGGGTAAGGGGTCAGCAGAGAAGGCTGCCATGGCTATCCTCTGTCTCCCAGTAGGTACCCATCAGTCTGTCCTGGCAGTAAAGTGGATACATGTGGGTGTGTTTATATCAGGGAGACAAAAATGATAAATGCACAAAGTGTTGTGGAGTCAGGTACAGAGCCAGGACACTTTACTTCTACAGTTATAATGATGTGTGCTGGATCATAAATGAGCTTGCAGTGCAGAGAATGGCATAATTATTATTATCAGCTACTGTATATTGTGACATATACTGTCATTTTCAACATATTAGTGTTGATACCTGGACGTTGATGCTGTGGAAGGACTTCCTATGAACATAGTCACTGTAACGGACTGAGTACAAAGCGAGAGTTCAGAGTTCATTGGCAGAGGGGAGTTTAGGTAATGGGCAAAAAATGAACCATCTTAGAGAACCGGTCAACTATGGTTAAAACTGTGGTATTACCATCTGACGGGGGCAGCCCCATCACAAAGTCCAAAGAAATATCCGACCAGGGTCTGCTAGGAACAGGCAGCGGACGTAACTGACCAACCGAGGGTTTATTTGAAGTCTTGCAAGCTGCACAGGTGGGGCAGGCCGCCATGTATTCAGCCACTTCCTTCTCCATGACGGGCCACCAAAAGCGCTGCTTTATCATGAATATGGTTCGCTGGACCCCCGGGTGACATGCCAACCTGGATGTGTGGGCCCAGTGGATGACCTGCGGACGGAGGTTAATCGGGACAAACAGATGGTCTGGTGGAACACCAGCCGGAATATTACAGTCTCTTGGAGCATCAATGACAGAACTCTCAATCTCCCAGCAGCCGGCACCCACCACAGATGACTCAGGTAAGATAGTTTCTGGTTCAGAATCAGCTTTATCAGGCATGAAAATCCTCGACAGAGCATCTGGTTTGCCATTTTTGGAGCCGGGTTGATATGAGAGAGAGAAATTGAACCGTGTGAAAAAAAGAGCCCACCTGGCCTGACGGGAGTTGAGTCTCTTGGCAGAGCGCAGATATTCGAGGTTTATATGGTCAGTCCAGATCAGAAATGGGGTCTCCGTCCCCTCAAGCCAATGCCGCCATTCCTCCAGGGCCACCTTGATGGCCAACAGTTCTCTGTTACCGATGTCATAATTCCTCTCGGCCTTAGACAGCCTCCTCGAGAGGAAGGTGCATGGGTGGAGCTTGTTGTCCTTAGGGGAACACTGAGAAATGACCGCTCCAACCCACAAATCAGAGGCATCCACCTCCACCACAAACTGAAGAGCGAGGTAAGGGACGGACAGGATGGGAGCTGACGTGAAGGCCTTCTTAAGGCTTACGAACGCCGCCTCTGCCTCAGGGCTCCATCTGAAAACAGACTTGGGAGAGGTGAGAGCATGCAGAGGGGCAGCCACACTGCTAAAGCCCCGAATGAACTTTCTATAAAAGTTTGCGAAGCCCAGGAATCTTTGGACCTCTTTGCGGGAAGTGGGTATGGACCAATCCCTAATGGCACTTACCTTATCCGGGTCCATTTGGACACTCCCCTTGGCGATGATGAAACCCAGGAAGGAAACAGACAGGCGGTGAAACTCACATTTCTCAGCCTTAAGGTAAAGTTGGTTCTGGAGGAGTCTCTGTAGAACCTGGCGAACGTGCTGGACATGCGGCACTTCGTCCGGGGAAAAAATCAAAATGTCATCAAGATAGACAAAGACAAAAACATTGAGCATATCCCGCAGAACATCATTAACTAGAGCTTGGAACACAGGGGGGGGGCGTTAGTCAGACCGAATGGCATAACTAGGTACTCATAATGTCCACTGGGGGTGTTAAAGGCTGTTTTCCATTCGTCACCCTCTCTGATTCTAACAAGATGATAAGCATTTCGAAGATCTAACTTTGTGAAAATCTTGGCTCCGTGTAACAGTTCAAAAGCAGAGGACATAAGCGGCAACGGGTATCTATTGCGAATAGTAATATCATTAAGGCCTCAGTAGTCAATGCAGGGATGGAGTGTCTTATCTTTTTTGTCCACAAAGAAGAATCTGGCCCCGGCCGGTGAAGAAGAGGGCCGGATTAACCCTGCCGCCAGAGATTCGTCGATGTATTTCTTCATTGCCGCAGTCTCCAGACCGGTCAGGGAATACAGCCTCCCCTTAAGAGGACAGGTGCCAGGACGAAGGTTGATTGCACAATCATAAGGTCTGTGTGGGGGCAAGGCAGTGGCACGTGATTTATTAAAGACTTGCTTCAGGTCGTGATAACATTCTGGTACCTTATTCAGAGCTGGAAACTCCGTCTCCTGCTCTTCCGGTGTATTGACGGGTGCCACAGTAACCTGGACGGGTTCAGATGGAGGGTCAGGTTCCCGGACCCCCCCACAGCAGGAAACACACCCCTCTCCCCAGGATTGGACCTCCCCTGTTTTCCAGTCAATGCATGGGTTGTGGAGCAGGAGCCAGGGGTGACCTAGTATGAGAGGGTGAGAATCAGAGTGATAAATATGAAAACTGATTTCTTCTGAGTGACCATCCACAAACTGGACCGTGATTGGTTGAGTCCGTTGGGTCACTCGACAGATGACATGGTTGTCCAGGGCCCTCGCCTCCAGGGGCCACTGGACCGGGAGCAGGCTGAGGTGGAGCTGTTTAGCTAGTCCTTCATCCATTAAGTTAGCGTCAGAGCCAGAGTCTATCAGAACGGGGAGCTGCAGAGAAACAGAATCAGAGCATAAACAGACCAGAGGCTGCAACCGAGAGGCGCTGGACCCACAGAACGTTCTGCTCAGCAGTGACTCTTCACCTGCCACTGTTCCTGATTTCAATGGGCAGTTGATGACTCTATGCCCCTCCTGACCACAGTATAGACATAGGCCCGCCAACAGACGGCGTTGATGCTCCTCAGCCGACAGACGTGTCCGTCCTAACTGCATAGGCTCCTCCTTAGAGCCTCCACCGGATTCTGGTACTGGGTGAGGGGGCTCAACGTGGGACTTACTCACAACAGCAGAAGAGGACTGGCGGACCCATGATGGTTCAAGCTACCACATCGCCGTTTGGTCTGAGACCTGGATGGCTGCCATGATGACGTCATCTAGGGAGTGGAGTTCCTGACGAAGCGCCATTTCTTGTCCGATGGTGTGGTTAAGTCCGTTCTGGAACGCAGTGATCAGTGCCTGTTCATTCCATCCTGACTCCACTGCCAAAGAACGAAACTCACTGACGTACTGCCTGACGGGGTGCTCTCCCTGCCTCAGCCTCATGAGTCTCTGGCCGGCTTGTTGTCCATGGACAGGATGATCATAAATTTTCTTTAACTCTGACGTCAGACTTGAGGCTGACTGAACGATGGGGGACCCTTGTTCATATGCCGCATTGAAATAACTTAGAGGGGGCCCCTCTAACAGGCTAGCCACATAAGCAATCTTAGCAGACTCACTAGAAAAACGGCATGGCTGAGAATCAAAAATAAGTTTTATCTGGGTACAAAAATTTCTGCACGTATCAGGGTTACCTGAGTACTTTGACAGAGGCGGAATGTTTGGTTCCTCCAGAAGTCTCCCAAGTGAATCTGTGGTGGTGGGTTCGACTGGCGGGACCGGAGCAGAGGCCTGGTTACAGGTGAGCTGAAGCACCTGTGAGGACAGCTGAGTCATTTTATCCATCAGAGAGTGCAGAATCTGTTCATGTCCCCCCAGAAGTTTTCCCTGGGACCGGACAGCCTCCCGGACCTGGTTTAGGTCTGCTGGGTTCATATTATTGGCCAGTTTGTACTGTAACAGACTGAGTACAAAGCCTGAACCCAAATGCAAGACCAGCAAACTGACGTTAGGTTGAGAGTGTTTATTTAACACAATCACAGAGAATAAGGCACAACACAGAATAATTAACACGTCTGTGAAGGCGTGGGTATCTGGACTCGTCGTCCGGGCTGTGAGCGGGGTCAGCGGGCGGTCAGCACAGCCGAGCTGAGGTAATCCCGACAGCAACCCGACTAGGGCAAAACAAAGGGATGTCAGTGAACAAACCAGGTCATACACGGGTAAGCAAAACAGAAGGTAACGGGACATGAGGAGCAGGCTTAACTCACGGTCAGTAATCCAGGCGAGGGTCAAAACACACAGGTAACGTTGGAGGCTGAGGTATCACTGGGAGTAGGCAGAATCGGAAGTCGGATACACGAACCAGGTCACAACAGACGAGCAGGCAAAACAGGAACAGGCAGAATCGGTGGTCGATAGGCAAAAACGGGTCAAAATGGGCAGACAGACAGGATCCAAGAAACGCTGGTAAGTAAGCACACGAGTGTAGCAAACTAACTGGCAAAGACAGAGGGGAAGACACAGGGTTAAAATACACAACAGGGCGGGAAGACAATTAGACACAGGTGGAACACATCAGGGCGGAGGCAGGTAATCAGGCACAGGTGGAAACAATCAAGGAGGGGAAGTAAAGACACCAGACACGACACACGAGGGAAACTTAACAAAATAAAACAGGAAATGACAGACATGGTTTTTGAGTTTACAGCTTAATGTCTCTTCCATCATTTAAAATATAATTTAGGATTCAATATAGAGTGTAAGATTGAAAAGGTATGAATAAACTTTATGTCCACCATAAGTAGGAATAACACATAAACGTGAACTAAAGGAAAAAAAATAAATAATGAATTTAAACAGAACAGTCCAAAATATTGAAGGTAATCATCAACAAAAGAAAAAGAAGTTACATACTGTACAGTTATTTCATGTGGCTCTTTAACAACACTTTATGTCCGAAATGAAGTAGGAAGATGCCGAACTTATACTGTTCAACCCCAAATACACAGACATAGATGAATAGATATTCATCAGGAAATGATAGTGCATCTACTCCGTCTGAAAATCCTCTCCCGATGTTAAATCACTGCATATTAACTGTGCTTTTAAGTCTTTGGGGTCACGTTTGTCTGGACAATTCATGTCTAACAGCCTGTTTCAGGTGGGAGGAGTCAGGTGAAACTTGGGGTTTCTTAAAGAAAACCTGCCACCGAGCAGGTTATGTTCACGGAGTAAGTTACCATGGCAACAGACTCAGGGTTTGACGAACCTCTCTTTTTGGAACAGAAAACCCAGAGTTTCCCTCATCTCAGGGTAACATACTCAGAGTTTTCACATAACCCGCTTTCTGGAACAGACCCCTGATGTATCGGAAATACTCTGAGCATAACGGTGTTGGCTCTCAAAACAACAATGAAGGACAAACAGCGTTAGCATGGATAGAGTCCTCCGCCCAAAGTGACAACAGTTAGCAGATCTCGGCGTCTTCCCAGTTCAACATCTTTCTGGTCGCATTGATATGTTTGTTTACTGTACACTGCCCGCCATTCAACTCTGTTCTCTTCAGTACTGTTATCTACCCAAAACCACTGACTGACTTTCTATCAGACAAACAGATTATATCTTTGTCAGTCTGTATCTTTCAATATTTCATATATCACTCTTTGGCAATGTTGGATATGTTACTATTGGCAGCCATGGCCTTCGATAGATATGTGTCTATATGTAAACCTCTGCAGTATCCTACTATCATGAGGAAAAGTACTGTGAATAGTTTTCCTTTTCTAACTTGCCTTTGCCTGTTGCTCAGATAGTGGGAGTAATTACACTGAGTGGACCCTCCAGCAGCAGTTGGAACATATGGTGGGGTTATGTTAGTAATGCCTGTACAAATAGTTTTGTATAATCCTCTCTTAAATCCAATCAAATATGGATTGAAAATGAATTTTTTTTTTAATAACATCTAAAGACGATTTGTCAAATCACACAGAGATAATATTATGTATCCTATGAGATATTTACATAAAACTTTTATTTGCCATGTAATAAAGAAGGACTATTGCAAATAGAAGCAAAATAGTGATTTTTTTTTTTTTTTTCTTTTTTGGAAGCATAAGTAATTTCTCCCCCGTTCTTTACTCATTTCTTCCGACACTACTGAATGCACATGGCCTTCTACCAGTTTCTTGGAATACGTATTAATGTATAGAGGGTATGCACAAACGTCACTTCCCCCCTAGGCCACGCCCTTCTAAATCAGACTGAGTGGCAAAAACCAACCTGCTCAACATGACGGAGCATAGCAGTAAACACAGCGAGACCAGGAAAATGTGAAATATGAGATTAAATGAAGGACAATTGGACTGGACATGGATCCATATGAGCTACCAAAGAACAAGTGGTCCACGAACACTGACATGTGACCCAAAATTGCGTATCCTGACATCCAGGGTGTAGGGGATCATCACTATTTTTACCTGAAACAAATATACATGGTTTCATCATTACTGACAACCAGGGTCCAAAACTAGACAGAGAACCAACTGATCCAAAATCCATTTACAGTAGACAGTGTACTGACCCCAGTGAATATATGCATGATCTACTGGTACTGAGGAGATTTACTGAGTCTAGTTCAGACCAAGTACTTTATACAACACAGATACTATTGCTGTGGACCACCAGGGTACGACTTTATTCTGGTAAATTATGATATTTTTCCCACCTGTTTTTAAATTACGACATTATTCTTGTAATACTGTGGCTTTATTATTGGAATATGATGATTTTAATCTCATAAATGAATGACATTTTTGTTAAATTATGATTTTTTTTTTTTTTATAACTACGACTTCTGTCACATCTCTCTGTTCTGTTCTCTCTCTCTCTCTCTCTCTCTCAGTCACCTCCTCATCTCTTTCTGCCACTCCTCCTAATTACTCAACTCCTTTTACCTGTGGGTCCCAGCTGCCGCTCATTAGGCCTGGGCCTATATAACCACTGCCTTGTACGTGTGTATTTCGCCAGATTATTCAACCTCGTTTGCAACTCTCCAGTGTTACCTGTCTGAACCTCTGAGTCTGAACCTGTTTGTCCCGACCTGACCCGCCTGCCCGGATTCCCTGAACCCCCGCTCGTCTGACTACGCCAGCCTGTCTTCTGCCCCGGTATCAACCCGCCTTCGCCCGACCAAGCCTGTCTGTCTCTGCCCTGGATGATTCGACCCACCTTCAGTCTTCTGACCACAGCTCAGCCTGCTCGTTCTGGTTCTGTCTGGATTCCCCGGTTCACGACCCCCACTTGCCTTGACCAACCTGCTGTCTGTTCCTTGTCTGTAATAAATGTGTTAAAAGACTTAAATCTGTGGTGCTGCTTTTGGGTTCTCCGTGTGCTTGTGTCAACTTTATTCTCATAAAATTACAGGTTTTATACCAATATTTTATTTATGACTTTATTCTTGTTGTGACAAGTGTTTTTATTTTGTTATGTGGCCCTAATATGCCATTGTAGCTTTATTCTCCAGTTCCCCCGTATTTGAAAAACTAGGTTAACCTCAGTTTAAGTTAGTTTACAAATCATGTAGGAGCAAAAGGTTCAGAATCACAAAATGAAAACAAAAACCATGAAAGGTCTGATCATGAAACCAAGAGCTTTACTAAGAAGTAACGTTAGCCAAAACAATAAGTAATTTAAGGTATGGTTTTACCCAAAAATACAGCACAAACTAATGTTACCTGACACGAAACGGGATCCACAAATCTAGGTTTGGTTTCCTGGATTTGTGGATCCATCTACTTCTCTTTTCTTTGTCTTTCAGTCTGTAAAACAATAGCTCCGACTGTTTTTCAAACCTGTTCATACAATCAATTGCACAACAGCTCTTCCCCATTTTTTATTAAATATTGTTCTTAAGTTTAGACAGTATTGAAGCTAACGCTGTCACTCATCTCCCTCTTTTCTGCCACTCAGTAGGCATAACCACGGTGACTTCTGCTAGCGGTGACATCATGCACATACCCTCTATACACGTTACTTGTTTATGTTGCAGATCTTGTAAAGCTCTAATATCACTAATCTTAAGAATTAGATAAAGAAATTATGTGATACTTCTGTTTTGATGAAATATACTATAAAAATACTAGTTATTGTAACGGTAGTCCCAGCGATCAGTGTACAAAGCATCTCAAAATGTAAAGTCATCATAAGGTTAAGGCAAGATACAAGGTGAACACAACCAGAAACTCCACATGTACTGTATAAATCATATGCCTGACTCAACAGTGCTTATGAGCATGTGAGGAAAAAGTTTGTTTTTGGAATCTAAGACCATAGCTTTGATGGCAAATTATATCGTTTTCTTTTTTCCATATTTTACCATAATTTAATGCCACATTTCCACTATGTGGTACCGGCTTGACTCGCATCAACTCAACTCGACTCAACTCTGCTTTTTTGCATTTCCATTACATAAAAGAACCTGGAATCTGGTACCCGGTACTACTTTTTTAGTACTTGCTTGGCTGAGGTTCCTAAACAAGTGAAGAGATACTAAAATGTTATGTGTAAACACTGCAGATATAATGTGGCCAGAATATGAGTTTAATTAAGTAATCATATAATCTGTCATTATTAACTTAAATATGATCATAAATCTGTCATTTTCCCTTCACTAATGCCACGTTTCCACTACATGGTACTGGCTCGGCTTGATTTGACTCGGCCTTTTTGCGTTTCCATTACGAAAAAGGACCTGGAATCTGGTACCTGGTACTAGTTTTTTGGTATCACCTCTGCCGAGGTTCCAAGACTGAGGACCAGATACTACAACGTGACATGTGAACACTGCAGACCACTGATTGGTCATAGAGTTGTCTGTGTGACCCACCGTTTTACAAAAAACAGATGCGGAAGTTGACAGTAAATGTAGCAGTAGGTTAATCCACATGATGATAACCTGTAAAACTACAACATTCAGTCAGGAGATTCAGTCTTTGGTGGCCGATGTAAAAATTCAGCATGTGCTTGACGAGACAACATGCAACGAGCAAGTTTATCAGCAACTCTGAGCAGACGACACGGAAATGCACCACATCACAGTGACATCCAGGTACTGTAAAGTCAGTAATATCCTGTAATGGAAACGGTCTCCAGGAATCAAGTTCAAGTTGACTTTATTTGTACCCGTAGGTAGACCAGTCGCTGCGTGCGCAAGCGCCCAACACAAATCCTTCTTCGGAAATTGCAGTGAAGTACAGAAGATAATGCAAAGCAAAAATATAAGACATCATACAGTTTACACACAGTACACATGGACACATGCTGGAATTTTTTCATGGATTTGAAGGGAATTGGGGGACAGCATGAACAGTTAGGCCGACAGCAGATGTGAAAGGGGAATGGGGGAAGGGGAGATGCATGAACTGTGTAACAATTGTGGAATGTGTGTGCGAAGATGAGAGACTCCAGTGGGTTCGCTCTGTCCATACAGTTAGTCGTTCAGTCTTTATCAGTTCTTATCAGTTCAGTCCACTGTTGTCTTGACCATGGGAGATGTTTTGACTGCAGGGGAGAGTAAAGAATGCGCTGCTCCCTCAGTTCTCAGGGGAAATAATTTGGACTGCGGGGGGAAACTTGATTACTGCATAGATTTAGTATTACTAAATTTTGTTATACCTGGCCTCAGCATTCCTTAGCATCTTCGACCAGTAAGGCCCCAGCACAGTTCCTCAATTTTCTCTTTCAGTCCGGCAGATTGACGGAGCCCCTCCACGGTTGCCCTCAATCCCTCTGCAGACTGACCCGTGATGTAATCCAACTTTTTAAATGAGTCCCTAGCCCGTCCGGCCAGGTCTCGCACACTCTCCTCCGTCTGCTTCACCGCCCGATGTAATTCCTTCACATTATCACTCACCGCTCCGAAGTGCTTCCCAATTTCCACCGACAGCAGCGGGGTCTCTTTGCATGCTGCTGTCTTGCTGATTTTGCGATAGATCAGGACCATTCCCAAGCCAATCAGAAGGTGTCCCACCATCATAATTCCAAATAAGTATATGTCCTCTACGTCCTCCACTGACAAGCCAGACAGACAGACCACCCTCAACTTGTCCCAAGCGTACAGGGTGTATCCGGCTGCAGCTGTCCCATCAGGGCAGGCAGGTTCCCCAGGACCATTCTTCCTTGATGAAAAAATTGTGTCAATTGCGCTGAGTGACCAGTTGATCAATTCCATATTTGCTGCTCGAGAGCTCAGCAAGCAGGGATTCAAAAGTAAAGTAAGTCAGACGAGACACTGCAAGGCCAAGCAGAGTGGGGAAGGCAGGAAAAAAAAGCAGCAGATAGCAGAGCTCAGAAAAACACGTCTGCTCTCTTCAAAGGACAGGAAGGAAGGTATCTGGTATCTGAATAGTATCTGGTACCCAAGTTGAGTGAAGCTGATTCCACGTAGTGGAAATGCAGCATAAGGTAGAGCCCCTTCAGTGCATCCTTATCCAGTCCATTCCACTTGTCCATATAGAGTACACCCACATCACTGAAAATCCAGTCTGTGTTTTCCCTGCAACCTTGCTTGCACTTGTCTACCTTTGTAGCACACATACCCCTTTCCACCAAACTGATTCCAGGGCTGGTTCGGGGCCGATGTCAAATTTAGCACCAGTTCTTTTTGCCCAAGCACCAGTGAAACTGGTTCCAAACAGGTTCCAGGCATGCACTAACTTTGAACTGGGCTAAACTGGGGTTAGATAGCCAAGAATCCCACATTTGGACCTGCTGGACTGGGTTTTAGGGGACAGGCAGGTGAACCCGACAGCCGGTGCACTGAACTGGGACACAGCAGACACGAACTGGAGGCTTTGGATTGTGGATGAGTCTGTTGTTCAAACAGTGGTAAACGATACTGGTAAGTTTTGTTTCTCAAACGCATTGTTAACTCTTTCCCCGCCATTGACGAGATATTCCGTCAATTGCTTCCCAACGCTTCCCCGCCAATGACGAGATTTTCCGTCAATCCGTGTTTTCACTGTTATACTGTAGTTGGAGGTGTTGTGGATCATGTGAATTACTTTCCTTAGTCCAAAAACAAACAATTAAGCAGCTTTTTCGGAAAAATGACGGGCTGGGTTTAACGTTTTTGCACTGGAGTCTCCGTATCCCATGGCAACGCATCCAGCGGCAGTCACTGAATGAGGAAATGAAGACTGCAGGAACCGCGCGCAGTTTCAAAAGCCTTAAAGATGATTATGGAGACAGAGTCTGACAATTCAATATATGATGGAGCTACAGAAGAACCATTTAGAGACAGGAACGGAGAAACAGAAGGTGAGGGAGACGAAGACGGAACACGGGAAACAAGGAGCGGCTCAGGTCCGACACGGAGGTGCGGGTGGGGGGGGTGGGGGCACAGAGCGACACGGAGAAAATGACAGACAGGAGGAAGAGAAAAGAGACATTTGTAGAGGACATTCAAGGAGAAGACAGACATGGGACAAGACAAAGGAAAGCTAGTCTGCATCTGTTAGAGTGAGTTCAGATTCAGACTGAGGACACAGAACATATTCAGCTGTAGAATGTCAGCAGGACACATGGAAGACACTGTTGGATTTGGCTTTTGTATGAAATAAATAAATACATATATTCATACAGAGATAAATAACTAGATGTCCATATAATTATTTACAGATCAAACACAGCAGCTGGTCCAACAGGAGGACCTGGTGCAGCCAAAGGCCAGAAATCTACAGTATTTAGTGCATTTGTTTCTTTTTTTCTTGAAAATGAGGAATATTGAGGTGTTTATATCCAAAAGCTAAACTACTATGTGTTAGACTTATAACTGATGTATGTAAATGTGCAAAGTTTAGAAGGAACCTGGTGCTTTACAAGATGTTCGGTCTAAAGTTTGGTGTGGATTCCCCTAACATTTTGTGGAATGATGGGATATCTTAGAGCTGTTTGTTACTATTATTGCTGTTATTATTATTTTATTTTGTGATTTTGAAGATAGTGTTACTGTTGGTGAATAAGAAAGAGTCAAAAATGTAAATAGGAAATCAGTTTTCTCTTGAAAATCAATATCTTTGAAAAAAATGCAATTTTCTCAGCTTTTTGCTCAAAATTCAGTTTTTTCCTGAAAATGACCAATATTCAAATGTTTATATCTCACGAACGAATAAAGATAGAATAAAATAGTTTTTTGTGTTTAAAAGTTGAAGTTCTGTTCTTTCTTTTGATGTATTCAGTGTTCACATACTCCTAACACAACATTTTCAGTGAGCCTCCAAAGATTAGTGAAAATGACCAAAACGGCTGGCGCTGGCTACCAACTCACTGGAAAATGCTCTGGCGGGGAAAGAGTTAATAGCTCACAAAAAGTTGACTTTAGAGGTTAAAGCGAGCTACAAACATTGCAGATGTTAAAATGCTAGCTACTGGTATGCTAACAATAAGCTAATAATAACATTTCTATGTTGTCTCTGAAACACTGTTTCCTCGGTGGGTTGATAAAAGGCAGAACTAAACCCAGTAGTTCACAGACCTGTGTTCCAGGAGACAGGGTTATTGTCCACACTGGGGAGAACATGTCCAATTAAAGCATGGTTTCTGTGTTTTGTTCTTTACAGCTGTTGTCCATGGATGAGGAGGCAGATTCACAGCAACACCATCTGGATTTTCCTTCCCGTTTGTAAAGTTTTTAAAGCATTTTGTTTAATATGAGCCAATTTCTTTCTTTCTTTATTTATTTTACTTCAGTGTGAATAAACCTGTTTGAAATGCATGAAGTTCATTTTGTCTGTGTTTTCCTATTCCTCACATGAACTTGGGTAATAATACTGTTCTGCTGACCTCACTAATCTTATCTGTTTACAGACTATCCTTACATTATGTGTGTACGTATGTCATATAGAAACCCACATATTTATGTTTGACACATGCCACAGAGTGAATATTTGTGTTTTTCTCCTGTGGATTACAATATAGGCTGTAAACACAAGAGTAGCGCTTGTTTCTGGGTGAGTATCTCCCACACCAGACCCAGTCACGTGATCATGTTTCACGATGACGTAATGACGCAGCTCTGACTTGGCTCCGCTTAGCTCTTAGCATATGGAAAAGCAAACCGGTTCTTTGGAGGCTCCAGGTTGGAACCAGTTAAGCACTGGCTCTAGCACTGGCACCAAACTAGCACCAGGTTCTTTTTGGTGGAAAAGGGGTAATGAGACATGAACTACCTTCCTCCATGTCATGGACAGCACATAATTCCATTTCATGTTTACACAGTACTAAATCACATTTAGAGGGCATAGGCTTTTAGAAACAGCCCAAAAATAGCCTAAAGTCCATTATGATCTTTTATCCCTTAATAGGCCAAAAAAGCTGAGACACAATATGATAGACAGCTGGGGTCAACTGAGCCTTCTCCTCTGTTTACATTCACTAATGTTGGAGAAAATGTGATAATTGTTCATCCTCAATCATCAACATTATACATCATAGATTTAAGATGATATTAGACTCTCATCTGGTGAAATGGCTGATATAGTGGTGGAATTGAATGTCAGTGGAACTTGTACTTAGATCATAGTTGGATTATCACACATTCTTGTTATATATGCTTTTATGAAAAATCTTTGCCTTTTCTAAAAAATGTAAAAACTGGATTAAATTCAATAGCCGAATAATTCTTTGTCAAGAACAGATGTCAGCTGCTTCCTGGGGGCTCAGCCCCCCCAAAGGCCAGAACCTAGAATCACCCCTGCCGGTAGGCTAATCCATGGTGTCAGCCCGCAAAACTAGACCATGGCCGGTCGAGGAGGTTCAGACATTTCTGTCCTTGGTGGCCGAGGAAAAGATTCAGTGTGAGCTTGACGGGGCAACTCGCAACGGGTGAATTTATCAGCAACTCTGAGCAGGCGTCACGGAAGTTACGCACAGCATCACTTTGACGTCCAGGTACTCTAAAGTCGGTAGTATCCTGTAATGGAAATGGTCTCCAAGAATACTGCCTGGTACTGGGCGGGGGGTCTTAATATCAAATATCACATTAGCCCTGATTTTCTGATGCAACAAGATATTCTAAGCACTCCTGTGTATTTTTTATTTAAATTTTCATCCAAACCCCTCACCCCACCCCGAAAATTACTTTTTTAACTCTGAAAATCGCAACTTTCACAGCTTCTCCACTCTTTTGTCCAGTGCAATGTATAAATCTGTTCATGATGGGCCATTTAATGATCTTGTTAGTGCCATATTGTATCGTAAGACTACTTTGTACTATGAAAAGTCTAATGTCAAGGTCATGTTGTAGGTTAAAGGTCACCAAAATGCCTAGTTTTTTCAAAAATTCATACCATTCTGACATTTTATCAAATCTGTCCTAAGTTCTCTTTCCTCTGGTTTCCTGGTGGGATCCCCCAAGGCCTTTGGCCCTTTCAAAGCCACATTAGAGACTAAATATTGCAACATGTACATTCCATTTGAATTTGCCGCCATTAGTGTGAAGGGAAACACTAGCACACATTTTGGCGGGAATCACTAACACTTCATTTTCTGAACCTGCTTTATCCTCACTAGGGTCGCTTGGAGCCTATCCCAGCAACTTTAGGGCGAAGGCGGGGTTCACCCTGGACATTTTGCCAGTTCATCACAGGGCTGAACATATAGAGACAAACAATCACTCTCAAATTCACACCTATGGGCAATTTAGATTAACCAATTAAGATATCAGTGCATGTGTTTGAATAGTGGGGGGAGCCGGAGTACCCGGAGAGAACCCACGCAGACACAGGGAGAACATGCAAACTCCACACAGAAAGGTCCCACCCCCATCGACTGGTGTTGGAATTAAACCCAGGACTTTCTGTCTGTGAGGCACCAGTGCTATCCACTACACCACTGTGTCGCCTGCAACGGGACATATTCATGTAAATGTCAAAGTCATGTGAAATTAACGTTTGTTACTTTTGACATGTCTATATGGATAATACATTGAGTAAATAGTTCTGTTTAATGTGTCTTATTGAATGGAAGCTGTTTGTGGTCAGTAGATGTGTTACGAGGAGAGAACCTGAGCCCAACATTTGGAAGAACCCACATTAACAGCTTAATTCCATGAAATATGCATTTTTGACCATTTGGGTGACCTTTGACCTATAATTTGACCTTGACACTCCACCTTTTGTAGTGCAAAGCACTCTTAAGACATGACATGTCTCACAAAAAACATTTAAGGGCCCAGCATGAGCATATTGCTACATTGTACTTTATCAGAAGTGAAGAAGGTTTGAAGGTTGACAAAAACCCCAGGTTTTCAGGGTTGAAAAAGTAATTTTCGGTAACCCCCCCCCCCAACACTGAGCAGAGTCAAGTCAAGCCGGTACATAAGATTCCAGCAAAACCTTGCCAGTGGAAACACTGTTTTCAATATTATTATAGCATGATCGGTTTGTTGGTCAGTTTCAGCCCATGAAGATGTCAGCTAACGTCAAAACAAGAAAGATTGATTCAGAATGATGAGTTTTTAACAAGACATGGACTTTTAAGTATTTCTTCACTGAAGTCAGAGGTGGAAAAAAAAAGATATGCAAACAAAGGAAGTGGGATGCATTTATTGTTTTTCATGTAAAGTTAATGTGCTGCAGGCTTTGCACATTTTCACAACTGTTTTTGTGAATGTTCATTAAATTGTTGTATTCTGTGCTCCACATTTTCATTGTATCACTGTATTGTTTCATTTACTGCTCCAGTTTGTGAAAATGTGGGTGTGTAATTGTTAGAATAACCCACAGTGAAGGAATGAGGACAGGAGGAGCCAAGTTTGAACATTTCTGTTGAACTGACAAACGGGTCATACTTTAATTTAAAGGTGCTTCATTTATACTGATTTATTATCTAGCACTTTTTTTTAATCTTGACTTGGAAGGTACAATATAATAATATCTCAATAAATATTCAGTGTTGTCTGTTGATCAGCCACCACTTGGTCAAATGTAACATCTCTATAGTATAAACCTCCAGAGTTTGTTGACATGTACTGTAGTTTAGTCTGTTAATGAGATCCTTAGAGTGTAATTAAGTTTGACAAACTATTATGTGACGTAAACTGTTGATCTACTCAATAGTGGAAATAAACAAACCCTAAATGTATTTAAAGCTCAGTTCTGTTTGACTAATGTTCCATGTTAGGGAACCTTCAGTGTGAGACACTGTCGTTTTCATGTCACTTAATCTGTTTTAATGGACGTTAAATCAAATGTAACATATTTAATAATTGATGGGTTTGTAGACCTGAATAAGTACAGGTATGTTTATTTTTTCCTTATGTTTACAGTGTATGTTCTGATAATGTGCAGTAATTGTATTATTGTTTATCTTATTTTGATTCACAAAAACCTCCATGAACCTATGTATGTTTTCATTGCAGCTTTGTCATTCAACTCTGTTCTTTTCAGTACTGTTATCTACCCAAAACTACTGACTGACTTTCTATCAGAGAAACAGATCATATCTTTGTCAGCCTGTATCTTTCAATATTTCATATATTACTCTTTGGCAGCGTCAGATTTCTTATTGTTGGCAGCCATGGCCTTTGATAGATATGTGTCTATATGCAAACCTCTGCAGTATCCTACTATCATGAGGAAAAGTACTGTGACTCTTTTCCTTTTTCTATGTTGGCTTTGGCCTGCTGCTCAGACAGCGACGGCAGCTGTACTGGTAGGTTTTAAGAAACTCTGTAGTTTTACTTTTACAGGAATTTTCTGTAACAATTCCATATTTAAACTTTACTGTGTCCCTTCAGCAGCACTTGTCATATATGGTATGTTTGGTTTGATTAACTCGTTAATTATACCAGTGCTTTTTGTACTTTTTACATATGCAAAGATATTTATAATAACCTATAATAGAGGTAGAGAAGTCAGGAAAAAGGCTGCAGAGACATGTTTACCCCACCTGATGGTTTTATTCAGCTTCTCCTGTTTAGTTACATATGATATAGTTATAGCTCGACTGGAATCTGATTTTTCCAAAACAGTACGTTTAGTAATGACTTCACAAACAATATTGTATAATCCTCTCTTAAATCCAATCATATATGGATTAAAAATGAAAAAAATTTTAAGACACTTAAAGATGTTGTTTTGTCAAATCACACAAAAGTAACACATTGTATCCTATGAGATGTTTACATAAGACTTTGACAGACCAAGTGTCATCAATCGAAGCACAATAGTGGTCTTTTTTTTTTTTTTTTTTTTTTTGGAATGATGACTAATTTGCTGTTCTTTATCTCTTCTGACAGTACTGAATGCACATGGTTTTGTTCCGATGCCTGATATTTTGTAGAATTAGAAAAATAAATGTGATATTTCTGTTTTAATGAAATATTCTGCTTATAAATAGTTGTAATGGTAGTCCCAGTGATCAGTGCACAGAGCATCTCAAAATGTACAGTCATCATCCGGTTTAGAGGTTCACATGTACTGTATCACAATGTTTCATCTACAAATTGGTCTGACTGAGTTCTAGGACTTAGCTCACCAAAAAAGACGGGGTCCTTATTGTTTGTTGAGCCCCACTGCTATACTATTGAGTCACTAAACAAAACTTTAATTCTAAAAAGTATGTTGTTTATTTCATCATCTTCATTTTCCATATCAAATCATTCACAATGTCACACATATACACTATTGTACACACACAAATAGAAAGTGAAACACAGTCATACTTTCCTGAACTGTTCAATGAACAAATGTAAATGTTCTGAAAGAATGAGGATTTTAAAACATGTTAGGGGGATCTGATCCAGACCGGTCAGTGGTTCACTCCTGGTGAGTGACAGACAAACCACAATAGTGTCATATAGTCCAGTTACTCTGTAGCTCAGTCACTGGATTTACTGTTATATAATAAAGCCTCCTCTCATTTTGTTTATTCCACATATCATGTGTTTTTATAAAGTTGAAGCTCACTTATTTAGGTCCCATTTTAACTGGCATAAGTTTGTTGTGAGAATCTATATTGAGTAGGGTGATCATATTTTGATTTCCAAAAAAAAAGGACACTTGGCTCCGTCTCAGCATACTTGAGCACACACTATGTAAATACCATAGTAATCTGTGCAAGCATCCATGAACCCTGAGAAAATATTTCAGTGAAACAGACTGTTTGGAATTATTTTATTATTCTAACTGTAGACGTGTCATAAAAGCTGCTTTGTCCTTCTTTCAGTTCATATTTGTTCAGGTTATTTACAGTTCATTATTAAAGGATAGTTTGTTAGTGTAAATATTTTCAAATTATAATGGGGTTTTATGTAAGTTATTTATAGACATACTATATATCTTTCAGTAGATGTATCTTTCAATATTTCATATATTACTCTTTGGCAGGTTCAGATTTCTTATTGTTAACAGCCATGGCCTTTGATAGATATGTGTCTATATGTAAACCTCTGCAGTATCCTACTATCATGAGGAAAAGTACTATGAGTATTTTCCTTTTTCTTGCTTGGCTTTGGCCTGCTGCTCACATGGTGGGAGTAATTCCCGAGTGTCCCTTCAGCAGCAGTTGCAAAATATGGTGGGGTTAGTTTGACTTATGTTGGACTTCTCCCAGTGGTTTTTGTACTTTTTACACATGCAAAGATATTCATAATAACCCATAAGTGAGGTAGAGAAATCAGGAAAAAGGCTGCAGAGAGCCGTTTACCCCACCTGATGGTTTTATTCAGCTGCTCCTGTTTAGTTACATTTGATATAATTATAGCTCAACTGGGATACATTTTTTCCCAAAACAATACACGTAGTAATGCCTTTACAAATAGTTTTGTATAATCCTCTCTTAAACCCAATCATATATGGATTGGAAATAAAAGAAAATTTAAGACATATAAAGAGGATTTGTCAAATCACACAGAGATAATATTCTGTATCCTATGAGATATTTACATAAGATTTTGATTTACAATGTAATAAAAAAGGCAAATAGAAGCAAAATAGTGATTTTTTTTTTTCTTTTTTAGAAGTGTAAGTGATTTGTCTCCTGTTCTTTACTCATTTCTTCCGATACTACTGAATGCACATGGCCTTTCTACCAGTTTCTTGGAATATGTATTAATGTATAGAGGGTATACACATACGTCACTTCCCTTCTGGGCCACGCCCCTCTAAATCAGACTGAGTGGCAAAAACCAACCTGCTCAACATAACGGAGTATAGCAGTAAACACAACAAGACCGGGAAGATGTGAAACATGAAATTAAATGAAGGACAGTTGGACTGGACATGGATCCATACGAGCTACCAAAGAAAAAGTGGACCATGAACATTGACATATGGACAGCAGTGGTGATTTCTCATAGACTGCAAGGGAAGCCCGGCTTCCCCTAAAATTACGAAAATTAAATGGTTAACTATGTTCGGTTGTGTTGACATTTCATTGACTGCAAATGTGTTAAAACACGTTCATCTCAAAGATGAGTTCGTTCAGAATCAGCTTTATCACAAATCAATAGACGCGATGTTGTTCACTTCTCATACATTCATGTTGCGCTGTTTTCTCATTCGATCTCTGCTCAGTGCATTTGTCCGTAGACTGCGGGCGTCTATGGGCTTCAGTGGGACTGAGTGGAACAGTTTTTTTCATTGCGTCAAAACTGGATGGTAATTGGATAAATGCCATGATGTTGTCCCGCCCCCGGACACCGGGCGTCTCTGGGAGTGAATGGAGCTGTGGGCGGAGCTCGGCCGGGCTGGACGCCAGAATCCCACGTGCTGACTGGAGGATCAGTCGAAAGGCTGAACCCCGTTTGATTGACAGCTATTTTCAGATCTACTCCCTCACTGACACAGTTCAGTTTAATACCGTCGCACATTCTGCTGTGAAATCAAGAGAGAAACCACTTCGAAATAACTCGTTCATTTCTTGCACTGTAAATAAAACACAGTCATTGGACTTCCTTGTTTAAATTTAACATAATTTCAGCGTTTTCTTGTTTCAGTTACATAATTTAATCATTTCTTGTTCGAGTTTAATATCGTTTTGTAGATAGTTAAATCAATCAAACTGTCGGCTAGGTTGGAGTGAAAGGAACATCTGTTGTTTAAAAAGGCTGAAGTCTTACACCCGCAACACACTGGGCCAAGGAAATCTGAGCAGCCTAGCTTTGCTGGACATTCAGAGGACACTGGTCCAGTCCCTGGAAAAGACGCCCACTTGGTACGATAAGGTCACTGAGCATTTTCTTAAAAAGGAACGGAGGGTCGAATTTATGTTAAATGACTTGACAATTTTTTGTTGATGTAAGCTGACAATGAGCTTCCCCTGTCTGAAAGATGAGCAGCCGCCACTGATGGACAGAAATCGCGTATCTGGACATCCAGGGTGAAGGGGATCATCGCTATTTTTACCTGAAACAAATATACATGGTTTCATCGTTACTGACAACCAGGGTCCAAAACTAAGCAGAGAACCAACTGACAGTGTACTGACCCCAGTGAATATATGTGTCAGGGTAGAGACTGCGATCTGGTAGGATTGGCGATTCTACCAGTAGAAACTCCGATCAGAGTCTCTACCGGTAGAAACTCCGATCCTGCCAGTAGAAACTCCGATCGGAGTCTCTACTGGTAGAAACTCTGATCCTACCAACCTAACCCGAACCCTAACCCCTAACCCACATCTGGACTTTTTAGTTAGTCTCAGCACGCTCACATAATATATAAATAATTTATGGAAAGCACCAAATATTAAAACCATTTGTGAAATTTAAAATGACAACAATCACTGCATGAAAAGTGGGGTTTTCGTCAGTTAACGTCCCTGTAAATTGCTGTGGAACTTGAAATTAACGCCTACTGGTGGGAATTTGAAGTCACCACAGAAAATTCTCTCTAACTGCCGGGAATTGCCGTGAATTCCCCCCCTCTGGTTAGAGAGCCTTGGCAATAACCCCTCCCCAGCCCCTTGGGCTATGTGAGGTTTTCGTATGTAAATGGTCCTGCTGTGAGGTATACAAATGCAAATGGAGTCGTACATGACACAGCAGTTTACAGTGGAGGTGAGACAACAACTCACTGACTTGAACCAGGCAGACACTGCTGGATGAGCCACCAGACTGTGGACAAGAACCAGAAAAAGGCTGGAGCACAATCCAAAAATTGTGGTAAGTATATATTCAATTAATTATTACATGTGTGCTATTTAGGTGGGAATTTTATCTTAGTGTGACTTTCTTAGTTAATTGCACAGTGTATGATAGTGTGGTTTGACTTGTGGAACTGATTAAAGTAATGAATGTGTCACATTGAACTGCTTGAACCTGGAGGTGTTTGTTCCTCAAAGTGACTTAGTCTTGTATTTTTTTAGGAAGGTGTGCGCCGTCTGCAAAACAGTGAAGGAAACAACAGATGGTATGATCCAGAGCAAAGGTAAGATTTTAAAGAGTTTGGATCCATTCTGCTCTGTAGAAGTAAATGTATGCCTTTAATGTCTGCTTTTTCTGAACTATTTCTATTTGGTTTTCAGACTGAGCTCACCCACAGTGAAGTAGTGACTGCTCATTTAATGGCAGCTCCAGCTGCAAGTCCAGGCTTGAATGGAGTAGAAAGTGGAGTCCTGTTGATTAAGTAACTTTAATAGTTTGTTGTGTTTTGTTTCTCTATTGTTATAATCCTATGCATCTATTTTTTTTACTCTTCCTAACTTGTATATTTTAATTCCAGTGGCCTGTAAGACATAAAGAAACAGTCCAATGGAACTACACATACAGCCAACCAGATCTAACAGTCCAGGCAGAAGCCATGAACATTTCAGCCCACAGCAGAGAAGAAAGACGGTAAGATTTATAAGAATCTGTGTTTAATCTGAATCTGACACAAACACCACATTCTACTACTGTTAGCCTCACAGTGCAGCACTGATGGTATTTCTGTCTGTACAGCAGCTGGAGGCAAAAGAGGAGGAACTGGACAACAAGGAGGAGATTTATGGAGGGGATCACAATGGATATGACGTCTGATGAAGAAGATGGCACTGCTGATGGGACATCTGGGTTGACTGTAAGGCCTCCATCCTTCCAGAGTCTGGAGCTCTCTAACCTTTGAGCTGCACTCTAACACACACTACAGCAGAACCAGCATATGTTCTACCACCACAGACACTACACCAGAACCAACACATGTTCTACCACCACAGACACTACAGCAGAACCAACACATGTTCTACCACCACAGACACTACACCAGAACCAATACATGTTCTACCACCACAGAAGACTGGACTGGACCACCCTCAGAGAAGATGGCACCAACACTTGTCTGATGTGATGTTTTTAGGTCAAAGATCAAACTTATTTCATACGTTGTATAAATTACTTTCATAAGTTACAATAAGTTGATAATAGATAAATCTGTTAAAATCTGTTAAAATGCAGTTGGCTTAAGAATTGATAGGAGTGAGATGTCTTCTCCTTAAGGATCTTTGTGTTCGCTGTGCGCTAAGGTTGTATACAGAGTGGGCGCTCTTTTGCTAGAGATGATCTTTGACGTATATTTGCCGTTCGCTATTTTCTCTGCAGTTAAAGTTCAGAAAAACTCATGTTCGATAAGTGTGCTCTACTACTGTGTGCCTTGGAAAATTTTCTTCTTTGTAAGTGTATATATCCGAAAACAACATTAGGTTCTAGATGTTGGTTGATTGAAACTGTTCTGTGAACGTGTAATGAAGCTAACGTTTATGATATTCAAGCTAGTGATGTGAGTGCATTAAGTGTGTAGAGTAATTAATAAGAACTGTCTGTTAGTAATTTAAGTTGGATGTATTTTATATGTTGCAGTTACAAAAACGTTAATGAAAACGTCAAGTAAAGGAGAACCTCCAGCTCAGAACAGAAAGCCTTGTTTGGACTCTACTGTGTTGTTGTTTGTGGCTGTAGCTGCACAGTCACATGTTGTGAGGACAGCACATCTGACTGAACTGACTGTAGAAGTTCTAAGTTTGTTTAATTTGAAAGTGTTGGCACTGTTTTCTTAAATATGTAAGTGTGCTTTTTGCATTCTGCATTTTATTAAAGCTTGTCTTTATTTTTTAACATGATCTTGGCAGTCGTGTTCTTTCTTAATTGATATTGGTGGTGATGTTTTCAGTATGTGAATTATTACCCTGCAACAATAAATAAATATGTAAATAAATATCTGAATAATAAACATAATAATAACAACAATAATAATAATATTTTAATGGATGGGGCATATTATAATGCTGCACAGATGACCAATCACATGTGAGCTGTCCTTTGTGGGAACATCCAATGGGATGCTATAAAAAGAAAAAAAAACATCCAATGTGTGTCTCTGTGGTCGGACATGGCAGGCACCAGTGACATTCAAATGTAAATGAGGGTCGTTCACACCTCTGCGAGCTGTTAACCCCCGCACCCGCTCGATGGTAGTGAAGCCAACCTTGCCACTCATCTCCCTTTTTCTGCCACTCAGGAGGCGTAACCGCAGTGACTTCTGCTAGCAGTGATGTCACATGTATACCCTCCTCCAGACCCCCTCCGCCCACCCATCTCTAGTTTGTTTTTTCCTGTTTTTTCTTTGTTTTCTGTTCTTTTTCTGTTTTGGGACGTCAGGGGCCGTCCCTTGAGAGGGGGGTTCTGTCACATCCCTATCTACTCTGCTCTCTTTTCTCCTCACTCTTCCTTGGCCACACCTCCTCATTCTCTGTTCCTGCTCCCACTAATCAGCCTAACCCTCTCCACCTGTGGTCGCAGCCACGGCTCATTTGGCAGGGGCGTATATATACCTGGTATCTGGCCTAGCCTCTTCACCAGATTGTTCACTTCATGTGTACTCTCCAGCGTTATTCTTTAAGCCTGTTCTCAGATCCTAAACCCAGCCTGTCCTGACACGTTCTGCCTGCCGCCTGGTTTCGACCCTGCTCGCCTGCCTGACCTCACCTGCCTGTTCTCATCCCCCAGTAACAACCTGCCATTGTTTCGCCTCGCCTCTCTGCCTGAGCCCTGGATGTCGAACCGCCTTCTGCCCACGACCACGTCTTCAGTCTGCGCCCACCTGGTTTAAGGGAGGATTCCCCGGCTTCTGACCTACCGCCCACCCCCGACTCTCCTACTGCCTGTTCCCTGTCTGTTATTAGCCTGTTGGTTAATACACTGTTCAGAACCTTTAACTGGTGTTTCTGCTTTTGGGTCCTCTGTACTACCTGTGATAACATTACTTGTTTATGTTGCCGATCTTGTAAAGCTTTAACATAACTAATCTTACAGAATTACATAAAGAAATTATGTGATACTTCTGATTTGCTGAAATATACTATAAAAATACTAGTTATTGTAATGGTAGTCCCAGCGATCAGTGTACAAAGCATCTCAAAATGTAAAGTCATCATAAGGTTAAGGCAAGATACAAGGTGAACACAACCAGAAACTCCACATGTACTGTATAAATCATATGTTTGACTCAACAGTGCTTATGAGCATGTGAGGAAAAAGTTTGTTTTTGGAATCTAAGACCATAGCTTTGATGACAAATTATATTGTTTTCTTTTTTCCATATTTTACCATAATTTAATGCCACGTTTCCACTACATGGTACCGGCTCAGCTCGACTTGACTCGACTCGGCCTTTTTACATTTCCATTACGAAGAAGGACCTGGAATCTGGTACCTGGTACTAATTTTTTGGTATCACCTCCGCCGAGGTTCCAAGACTGGTGACCAGATACTAAAATGTGACATGTAAACACTGCAGACCACTGATTGGTCAGAGAGTTGTCTGTGTGACCCACCGTTTTACAAAAAACAGATGCGGAAGTTTACAGTAAATGTAGCAGTAGGTTAATCCACATGACGATAACCTGTAAAACTACAACATTCAGTCAGGAGATTCAGTCTTTGGTGGCCGATGTAAAAATTCAGCATGAGCTTGACCAGACATCACGGAACACACGAGTTTATCAGCGATTCTGAGCAGACGACACGGAAATGCACCGCATCACGATGACATCCAGGTACTGTAAAGTCAGTAGTGTCCTGTAATGGAAACGGTCTCCAGGAATAGTATCTGGGACCCGAGCTGTGTCGAGCCAGTTCCACGTAGTGGAAACGCAGCATGAGGTAGAGCCCCTTCAGTGCGTCCTTATCCAGTCCATTCCACTTGTCCATATAGAATACGCCCACATCACTGAAAACCCAGTCCGCATTTTCCCTGCAACCTTGCTTGCACTTGTCTACCTTTGTAGCACACATACCCCTTTCCACCAAACTGATTCCAGGGCTGGTTCGGGGCCGATGTCAAACTTAGCACCAGTTCTTTTTGCCCAAGCACCAGTGAAACTGGTTCCAAACAGGTTCCAGGCAAGCACTAACTTTGAACTGGGCTAAACTGGGGCCAGACTGCCAAGAATCCCACATTTGGACCTGCTGGACTGGGTTTTAGGGGACAGGCAGGTGAACCCGACAGCCGGTGCACTGAACTGGGACACAGCAGACACAAACTGGAGGCTTTGGATTGTGGATGAGTCTGTTGTTCAAACAGTGGTAAACGATACTGGTAAGTTTTGTTTCTCAAACGCATTGTTAATAGCTCACAAACAGTTGACTTTAGAGGTTAAAGCAAGCTTCAAACATTGCGGATGTTAAAATGCTAGCTACTGGTATGCTAACAGTAAGCTATTAATAACATTTCTATGTTGTCTCTGAAACACTGTTTCCTCGGTGGGTTGATAAAAGGCAGAACTAAACCCAGTAGTTCACAGACCTGTGTTCCAGTAGACAGGGTTATTGTCCACACTGGGGAGAACATGTCCAATTAAAGCGTGGTTTCTTTGCTTTGTTCTTTACAGCTGTTGTCCATGGATGAGATTCATAGAAACACCATCTGGATTTTACTTCCCGTTTTTAAAGCATTTTTTTATATGAGCCAATTTATTTATTTATTTTACTTCAGTGTGAATAAACCTGTTTGAAATGCATGAAGTTCATTTTGTCTGTGTTTTCCTATTCCTCACATGAACTTGGGTAATAATACTGTTCTGGTGACGTCACTAATTATCTGTTTACAGACTATCCTTACATTATGTGTGTACGTATGTCATATAGAAACCCACATATTTATGTTTGACACATGCCACAGAGTGAATATTTGTGTTTTTCTCCTGTGGATTACAATATAGGCTGTAAACACAAGAGCAGCGCTTGTTTCTGGGTGAGTATCTCCCACACCAGACCCAGTCACGTGATCATGTTTTACGATGACGTAATGACGCAGCTCTGACTTGGCTCCGCTTAGCTCTTAGCATATGGAAAAGCAAACCGGTTCTTTGGAGGCTCCAGGTTGGAACCAGTTAAGCACTGGCTCTAGCACTGGCACCAAACTAGCACCAGGTTCTTTTTGGTGGAAAAGGGGTAATGAGACATGAACTACCTTCCTCCATGTCATGGACAGCACATAATTCCATTTCATATTTACACAGTACTAAATCACATTTAGAGGGCATAGGCTTTTAGAAACAGCCCAAAAATAGCCTAAAGTCCATTATGATCTTTTATCCCTTAATAGGCCAAAAAAGCTGAGACACAATATGATAGACAGCTGGGGTCAGCTGAGCCTTCTCCTCTGTTTACATTCACTAATGTTGGAGAAAATGTGATAATTGTTCATCCTCAATCATTAACATTATACATCATAGATTTAAGATGATATTAGACTCTCATCTGGTGAAATGGCTGATATAGTGGTGGAACTGTATGTCAGTGGAACTTGTACTTAGATCATAGTTGGATTATCACACATTCTTGTTATATATGCTTTATGAAAAACCTTTGCCTTTTCTAAAAAATGTAAAAACTGGATTAAATTCAATAGCCGAATAATTCTTTGTCAAGAACAGATGTCAGCTGCTTCCTGGGGGCTCAGCCCCCCCAAAGGCCAGAACCTAGAATCACCCCTGCCGGTAGGCTAATCCATGGTGTCAGCCCGCAAAACTAGACCATGGCCGGTCGAGGAGGTTCAGACATTTCTGTCCTTGGTGGCCGAGGAAAAGATTCAGTGTGAGCTTGACGGGGCAACTCGCAACGGGTGAATTTATCAGCAACTCTGAGCAGGCGTCACGGAAGTTACGCACAGCATCACTTTGACGTCCAGGTACTCTAAAGTCGGTAGTATCCTGTAATGGAAATGGTCTCCAAGAATACTGCCTGGTACTGGGCGGGGGGGCTTAATATCAAATATCACTTTAGCCCTGATTTTCTGATGTAACAAGATATTCTAAGCACTCCTATGTATTTTTTTTTTAATTTTCATCCAAATCCCCCACCCCACCCCGAAAATTTCTTTTTTAACTCTGAAAATCGCAACTTTCACAGCTTCTCCACTCTTTTGTCCAGTGCAATGTATAAATCTGTTCATGATGGGCCATTTAACGATTTTGTAAGTGCCATATTGTATCGTAAGAGTACTTTGTACTATGAAAAGTCTAATGTCAAGGTCATGTTGTAGGTTAAAGGTCACCAAAATGCCTAGTTTTTTCAAAAATTCATACCATTCTGACATTTTATCAAATCTGTCCTAAGTTCTCTTCCCTCTGGTTTCCTGGTGGGATCCCCCAAGGCCTTTGGCCCTTTCAAAGCCACATTAGAGACTAAATATTGCAACATGTACATTCCATTTGAATTTGCCGCCATTAGTGTGGAGGGAAACACTAGCACACATTTTGGCGGGAATCACTAACACTTCATTTTCTGAACCCGCTTTATCCGCACTAGGGTTGCTGGAGCCTATCCCAGCAACTTTAGGGCGAAGGCAGGGTTCACCCTGGACATTTTGCCAGTTCATTACAGGGCTGAACATATAGGGGCCGTTTACACGGCGTAGGATTCAGTCGACTCCGGGAAGATTTCATCGCAGATTAGCCTTCTGTTAACATGGAAACGGTGCCTAGAGTGCCTGAATCTGGAAACTTTTGATACCAGGGTCCAGGGTGGAATGTTATCGATACGCTCCGCATTTCAGCTCCGTGTTAACGCGAATCGGAGCGTTCCGGGGTGAAATATGACGTCAACCGCATGCGCGCGCAGCCAAGAACCGCCAGTTAACCCACTCCAGGCCAGTTGGTGGCGGTAATGTGCCTCCAAGCTGGTTTGCCAGCCTCTATGACACGATAAAGCTGCAGAAAAAGAAGGAACAACCACAACAACAACGGCCGGTTTCAGAACAACATGCGTGCTGCTAACTGTGCTCAGTTTGCTGTCGCTTCTCCACCAAAAGTTAGACTTACTGTGTCTACACTCTTACCAGCGGAGACGCATTTCTTATATTCGCCAATGCCTGAGTCAATCCCTAACGTACCATCGAAGGAGGACAGTTAGGAGATCGCCAGCTACTGGTCTGGCATGGCAACTACAGCGTATTCAGCTGTCCTCGCGGACTCATGTTAACGCAGATCGTTATCATAGCGGCTTCGTCTTAACGCAGAGACAAACAATCACTCTCACATTCACACCTATGGGCAATTTAGATTAACCAATTAAGCTATCAGTGCATGTGTTTGAATAGTGGGAGGAGCCGGAGTACCCGGAGAGAACCCATGCAGACACAGGGAGAACATGCAAACTCCACACAAAAAGGTCCCACCCCCATCGACTGGTGTTGGAATTAAACCCAGGACTTTCTGTCTGTGAGGCACCAGTGCTATCCACTGCACCACTGTGTCGCCTGCAACGGGACATATTCATGTAAATGTCAAAGTCATGTGAAATTAACGTTTGTTACTTTTGACATGTCTATATGGATAATACATTGAGTAAATAGTTCTGTTTAATGTGTCTTATTGAATGGAAGCTGTTTGTGGTCAGTAGATGTGTTACGAGGAGAGAACCAGAGCCCAACATTTGGAAGAACCCACATTAACAGCTTAATTCCATGAAATATGCATTTTTGACCATTTGGGTGACCTTTGACCAATAATTTGACCTTGACACTCCACCTTTTGTAATGCAAAGCACTCTTAAGACATGACATGTCTCACAAAAAAAAACATTTAAGGGCCCAGCATGAGCAGATTGCTACATTGTACTTTATCAAAAGTGAAGAAGGTTTGAAAGTTGACAAAAACCCCAGGTTTTCAGGGTTGAAAAAGTAATTTTCGGTAATCCCCCCCCCCCCCCCCCCCCAACACTGAGCAGAGTCAAGTCAAGCCGGTACATAAGATTCCAGCAAAACCTTGCCAGTGGAAACACTGTTTTCAATATTATTATAGCATGATTGGTTTGTTGGTCTGTTTCAGCCCATGAAGATGTCAGCTAACGTCAAAACAAGAAAGATTGATTCAGAATGATGAGTTTTTAACAAGATATGGACTTTTAAGAATTTCTTCACTGAAGTCAGAGGTGGAAAAAAAAAGAGATATGCAAACAAAGGAAGTGGGATGCATTTATTGTTTTTCATGTAAAGTTAATGTGCTGCAGGCTTTGCACATTTTCACAACTGTTTTTGTGAATGTTCATTAAATTGTTGTATTCTGTGCTCCACATTTTCATTGTATCACTGTATTGTTTCATTTATTGCTCCAGTTTGTGAAAATGTGGGTGTGTAATTGTTAGAATAACCCACAGTGAAGGAATGAGGACAGGAGGGGCCAAGTTTGAACATTTCTGTTGAACTGACAAACAGGTCATACTTTACTTTAAAGGTGCTTCTTTTATACTGATTTATTATCTAGCACTTTTTTTTATCTTGACTTGGAAGGTACAATATAATAATATCTTAATAAATATTCAGTGTTGTCTGTTGATCAGCCACCACTTGGTCAAATGTAACATCTCTATAGTATAAACCTCCAGAGTTTGTTGACATGTACAGTAGTTTAGTCTGTTAATGAGATCCTTAGAGTGCAATTAAGTTTGACAAACTATTATGTGACGTAAACTGTTGATCTACTCAATAGTGGAAATAAACAAACCCTAAATGTATTTAAAGCTCAGTTCTGTTTGACTAATGTTCCATGTTAGGGAACCTTCAGTGTGAGACACTGTCGTTTTCATGTCACTTAATCTGTTTTAATGGACGTTAAATCAAATGTAACATATTTAATAATTGATGGGTTTGTAGACCTGAATAAGTACAGGTATGCTTATTTTTTCCTTATGTTTACAGTGTATGTTCTGATAATGTGCAGTAATTCTATTATTGTTTGTCTTATTTTGATTCACAAAAACCTCCATGAACCTATGTATGTTTTCATTGCAGCTTTGTCATTCAACTCTGTTCTTTTCAGTACTGTTATCTACCCAAAACTACTGACTGACTTTCTGTCAGAGAAACAGATCATATCTTTGTCAGCCTGTCTCTTTCAATATTTCATATATTACTCTTTGGCAGGTTCAGATTTCTTATTGTTGGCAGCCATGGCCTTTGATAGATATGTGTCTATATGCAAACCTCTGCAGTATCCTACTATCATGAGGAAAAGTACTGTGACTCTTTTCCTTTTTCTTGCTTGGCTTTGGCCTGCTGCTCAGACAGCGACGGCAGCTGTACTGGTAGGTTTTAAGAAACTCTGTCGTTTTACTTTTACAGGAATTTTCTGTAACAATTCCATATTTAAACTTTACTGTGTCTCTTCAGCAGGACTTGCAATATATGGTGTGTTCGGTTTGATTAACTCGTTAATTATACCAGTGCTTTTTGTACTTTTTACATATGCAAAGATATTTATAATAACCTATAATAGAGGTAGAGAAGTCAGGAAAAAGGCTGCAGAGACATGTTTACCCCACCTGATGGTTTTATTCAGCTTCTCCTGTTTAGTTACATATGATATAGTTATAGCTCGACTGGAATCTAATTTTTCCAAAACAGCACGTTTAGTAATGACTTCACAAACAATAGTGTATAATCCTCTCTTAAATCCAATCATATATGGATTAAAAATGAAAAAAATTTTAAGACACTTAAAGATGTTGATTTATCAAATCACACAAAAGTAACACGTTGTATCCTATGAGATGTTTACATAAGACTTTGACAGACCAAGTGTCATCAATCGAAGCACAATAGTGGTCTTTTTTTTTTTTTTTTTTTGGAATGATGACTAATTTGCTGTTCTTTATCTCTTCTGACAGTACTGAATGCACATGGTTTTGTTCCGATGCCTGATATTTTGTAGAATTAGAAAAATAAATGTGATATTTCTGTTTTAATGAAATATTCTGCTTATAAATAGTTGTAATGGTAGTCCCAGTGATCAGTGCACAGAGCATCTCAAAATGTACAGTCATCATCCGGTTTAGAGGTTCACATGTACTGTATCACAATGTTTCATCTACAAATTGGTCTGACTGAGTTCTAGGACTTAGCTCACCAAAAAAGACGGGGTCCTTATTGTTTGTTGAGCCCCACTGCTATACTATTGAGTCACTAAACAAAACTTTAATTCTAAAAAGTATGTTGTTTATTTCATCATCTTCATTTTCCATATCAAATCATTCACAATGTCACACATATACACTATTGTACACACACAAATAGAAAGTGAAACACAATCATATTTTCCTGAACTGTTCAATGAACAAATGTAAATGTTCTGAAAGAATGAGGATTTTAAAACATGTTAGGGGGATCTGATCCAGACCGGTCAGTTGTTCACTGCTGGTGAGTGACAGACAAACCACAATAGTGTCATATAGTCCAGTTACTCTGTAGCTCAGTCACTGGATTTACTGTTATATAATAAAGCCTCCTCTCATTTTGTTTATTCCACATATCATGTGTTTTTATAAAGTTGAAGCTCACTTATTTAGGTCCCATTTTAACTGGCATAAGTTTGTCGTGAGAATCTATATTGAGTAGGGTGATCATATTTTGATTTCCAAAAAAAAAAGGACACTTGGCTCCGTCTCAGCATACTTGAGCACACACTATGTAAATACCATAGTAATCTGTGCAAGCATCCATGAACCCTGAGAAAATATTTCAGTGAAACAGACTGTTTGGAATTATTTTATTATTCTAACTGTAGATGTGTCATAAAAGCTGCTTTGTCCTTCTTTCAGTTCATATTTGTTCAGGTTATTTACAGTTTGTTATTAAAGGATAGTTTGTTAATGTAAATATTGTCATAATGTAATGGGATTTTATGTAAGTTATTTATAGACATACTATATATCTTTCAGTAGATGTATCTTTCAATATTTCATATATTACTCTTTGGCAGGTTCAGATTTCTTATTGTTGGCAGCCATGGCCTTTGATAGAGATGTGTCTATATGTAAACCTCTGCAGTATCCTACTATCATGAGGAAAAGTACTATGAGTATTTTCCTTTTTCTTGCTTGGCTTTGGCCTGCTGCTCACATGGTGGGAGTAATTCCCCTGAGTGTCCCTTCAGCAGCAGTTGCAAAATATGGTGGGGTTAGTTTGACTTCTCCCAGTGGTTTTTGTCCTTTTTTCATTTGCAAAGATATTTAAAATAACCCATAAGTGAGGTAGAGAAGTCAGGAAAAAGGCTACGGAGACCTGTTTTCCCCACCTGATGGTTTTATTCAGCCTCTCCTGTTTAGTTACATATGATATAATTATATGTTGCTCCTCTGGGGTTCAGAGGGCATACAGGGTGAAGAAACCAGCAAACAATCAATCTGTGACAAAGAATAGAGAGAGCACACGTATATTTCGCTGTGTTTACTTCACACAAGATTATGTTTTCTTCTAACATTTTTACAAATAACAACCTCAAGAATCCAGATAATTACCATGAATACTGAATGGCCTTAAAGAGTCCAAAAAAGTCCAAATGGCCATAGCTTAGTAAGCTACTCTATTAACAATTTACAATTACAATACAACTTCACAGATTCCCCAAAGCAACTTAAAATACAATAAAATGTGTACCTTGTTTTTAAACCAATGTATTTGCCATATTTATGCTTTTAACCTTTTTAATAATTCTCCTTATCATTAAATGAATTACTCTTTTAAATCTCTATTTAAACGTATGACTTTTAACATGTACAGATATTTATATTTATAACAATAACCCCATGAAATATAAGTATATAACTATGCTTAATTTAAAATGCATTAAGCTAGTTTTGCTGTGGTAGCCTTCACATTTCAAATGGCTGCCAAATACACTTTAATAGCCTTACTGGTACTTGGTAATAAACCCTTTTGTTACACACAAACTCAGTAAATTGCATATTGTATGAAAAACATTTCAAAATTGTCTCTAAGTTTTATATTCAAGTGGTTCCTTGCACCAAAAACTGGTTTACATTGGCTTATGCCACACTGTTGTTCCCTTACACCTGACCATTAGCTTAGCAGGTTAGCTTGCAACACGATCACATTTTACTCATAAACCTTGAACAAACAGTGTTTCTCTGCTTCTTACACAACATATTATCATCTCGCACACCTTAGAATACAGATAATATGTACTTTGCTGATGGATTTTTAGTGTTTATCAACCTGTGGCAAAGAACAGAGAGCACACGTGTGTTTCGCTGCGTTTCCTTCACACTAGAGGATGTTTTCTTCCTCTGTGGTGCCTCAGCTACTCTCCATCAGTTCGTGACATGCGCCATCTACTGGACAGCACAGGGATTACATTCAACTCAAAAGAGCTTGCATTGGAGCCACATGAATTATTACATGAAAATAAAATAATTCAACAAGAAAATAAAAAAAATGTAGGGGTGTCTGTTTTTGCTCAGTCTTACATTTTCAAGCCGCTACCTATAGCTCGACTGGAATACATTTTTTTCCCAAAACAATACATGTAGAAATGCCTGTACAAATAGTTCTGTATAATCCTCTCTTAAACCCAATCATATATGGATTGAAAATGAAAGAAAATTTAAAACATCTAAAGATTTGTCAAATCACACAGAGATAATATTCTGTATCCTATGAAATATTTACATAAGAATTTGATTTACAATGTAATAAAAAGGACTACTGCAAATAGAAGCAAAATAGTGATTTTTTTTTTTTCTTCTTCTTTTTTGGAATCATAAGTAATTTGTCTTGTTCTTTACTCATTTCTTCCAACACTACTGAATGCACATGGCCTTCTACCAGAAAATGTATTAATTTATGCATACGTTACTTGTTCTCTATCTTGTAAAGCCTTTACATAACTTCACAACCTTAAATCTTGTAGAATTAGAAAAAGAAATGATTTAATATTTCTGTTTTGATGAAATATACTGGCTTATAAAAATTTCTTGTAATGGTAGTCCCAGTAATCAGTGTACAAAGCATCTCAAAAGGTACTGTCATCATAAGGTTAAGGCAAGATGCAAGGTTAACACAACCAGAAACTTCTGGGGCCTCATGTATAAAGTGTGTGTACAGACAAAAACGTGGCCTTTTCCACACTTACGTTCAAATGTACAAAGAGTGAAATGACCGCGGAAATGTGTGGTGCTCCACGCCAAGTCCACAGCTGGTGTACGCACGTCTCTAGTGCTTTGGAACCATTGGCAACACTTAGAGGTGATACTGAGAAACTGTTAATAAAGTGACGAAGGTCATTCCTTCGATTGATGTGCACACCGGAGACACACAGATGAACAATTAACACACCTACTGTCAGAGCAGCACATCCACCACCAGAACCAGACCAACCAGAACCAGACCCTGGACCCATCAATGCCAATCCTGCCCAGGAGGACATTCAGCAACAACCACATTAAGAGACAAGAACACAAAATTCACTGGCTGATAAATGCATTTAATGTAGTGTTAATGTCTGTGAGAACACTTATTAGTCAGTCCAGGTGCTCATTGACACTGCTGATTGTCCTCATGATGTCCTCTGGTGACTCGGGTGAGCACAGACCCATGCCAGTCAGATGGGCATCAGCAGCTGGCTGTTGGACCGGAGGATCGGCTGACACTGGGGAGTCAACAGGAAGCCTCTGTGACAGGAGGTTGATACTGCGTCTCATCGTCTACTGCGTCATTGTTGGAAAATAATAAATTGAGTGATTAAAAATGAGTCAAAGCTTTTGATTTCCTCTTTGATATCCTGACATGATTACACATGAACCTTTATCTAGTTTGGCTGTGATCAGACTGTTGTATGACCCATGGAATGAACTAATGTGTGAGTTACACTAATACTAAATATATACAGTATTTATCTTGGGGATGGTCCACGTCAGCCCTGTGAGAAAAGTGTCACCCACAAAATCGTTGACTCTGCTCAAACGGTCATCCGTTCATCCTCTTTTCTCCTTCCGCCTGTTTTGGCCTCCGCTTCGTGTCCATCTTGACGTCATCATCTGATCATGCAGAGAGGGGAATCCCAGAGGGAATCCCACCTGGAGGCTTCGTTTATACTCATTTGCATATTTAAATGTGGCATAGAAAGGGAGGAGTCAGGTACCCCAACATATGCGCTCAATTCCATGCTGATTGGGATGCACAAAGGAAGTGCACTGGGATTCAGGCGTACACTCAGTTTTATTCATCTGGATTTTTTTCTGCGTACGGACTTTTCTGGATTTAAGTGTACGCCAGGTTTCAGTATGAAATCCACACAAGTCTATATACATGAGGCCCCAGATGTATAAATCATATGCTTGACTCAACAGTGCTTATGAGGAACAGCAGGAAGACATGATGCAACTTTCCTGCAGTGATTTCTACAACCCGTTTTAATTCCTGCTTAATTTGTTCCATTTTATAATTAGTTACATTACAACATTTGCACATACAGGATGGGGAAGCAAAATTTACAATATTTTGAGGTAGGGATTGAAAGACAATGTATGACCAATTAGTTTATTGAAAGTCATGAAAATTTATTTGCCCCAAGAAAATTTACATAATAGAAAATGTTTTTCTTCTATGTGTCCTCCTTCTTTCTCAATAACTGCCTTCACACGCTTCCTGAAACTTGCGGAAGTGTTCCTCAAATATTCGGGTGACAACTTCTCCCATTCTTCTTTAATAGTATCTTCCAGACTTTCTGTAATACAGTCTACTCTCGTTATACCGCCAACTTCCGTTCACGGCCAAATTGGCGGTATAGCGAAAATGGCGTTACAACGGGTTGCGTCCATAATGTGCATGTCTTTATTATATGATGTCTATGCTGCCTCCGTTAACCCGTTCTAATTGCGTTTCTAAATAAATCTTGATTCTGTTATGTTGTAAGGCAGGGATCGGCAACCTTTAACACTCAAAGAGCCATTTCGACCCGGTTTCCACGGAAAAGACAACACTGGGAGCCGCACCTCGGAGGTGCCACTGCGGCGCACCTCGGAGGTGCCGCGCCGCGACACTGGCGGTATAACGGTCGGGAAATCAATGGTATAAGTGTTGTTTGTGCATGGAACTGGGCTGACGGATGGCGATAAGCGGAAATGGCGGTATAACGGCGGGCGGTTTAACGAGAGCAGACTGTAGTTTTTCTCATAGTCATTCTCTTCTTTACATTATAAACAGTCTTTATGGACACTCCAACTATTTTTGAAATCTCCTTTGGTGTGACGAGTGCATTCAGCAAATCACACACTCTTTGACATTTGCTTTCCTGATTACTCATATGGGCAAAAATTTCTGAAAAGGTATGGATAATAGTGTTAGGTATGATTATGACATCAATATATGTTTGGTTTCAAAACAATTGACGTAGTGCCTGCTGAGAAAAAACAACTAAATGTTCATTGCAAATTTTGCTTCCCCACCCTGTATAAGGTCGAGACTCCCAACAAACTTTTCTCAGAGTACAACATAATTGTTTAGCAGCAGCAGCAGTTGTAGTCCATACTGAAAACATGTCTAAACATCGAGTCGATTACCTAAAATCTTCAGTTGTTGGTTGTATTAACGAACACAAGTAGCTGAACGGGACAGAGCAGCACAGTCAACAACCTGGAGGGGTGGGGCGTGAAGTGGCTACTTAATGAGGAATTCAGACCCAAGCACAGCATTTACAGTTTATGTGGACCACAGGGAAATGTTTTAAAATGCATACCATACTTTCTGGACTATAACCCGCTACTTTTTTGTCATGCTTTGAACCCTGCAGCTTATACAATGATGTGGCTCAAGTATAGATTATTATGGGCTAACGGCCACCAGGGGGCACTCTAGCAGGAAGCGGAAAAGCGAGACAGACAGGTGGAAGAGGTGATGAAGAGGACAAGTTTTAAGCTTAACTTTTAACAATCATTTTCTGTGTCATGCACAAACCCTCATCATGGAAAACACACAAAGAAATACATATGATGCAGCTTTTAAGTTAAACGTAATCAATCTGTCTGTCCAAGAAGGAAACAGAGCTGCTGCACACAAGTGCCATGAGAGCGACAATGAAAGAGAGACTGAGCAGGTGTGTGATGAAGCCTTTCTGAGGCTGTTCAACTCCGACACTGAAGAAGACAACTTCAGTGGTTTCAATGCACAGAAGGAAGATGACGATAGCAATCAATGACTTTTCTGGGTGTTTTAACCAGCCGTGTTCCTGCTGTTTTTCTGCCATGTTACAGGCACTGTTTGGAAAAAAGCAGTTAAGGTATGGAAATAAATATTTAAGTAATCTTTCCGTTTAACATCTTTCTGTGTAAATATCACATTACAATGTGGACACCTGCGGCTAATAGTTAGGTACAGCCTATATATGTACAAATATTTTTGTTCTTTTAAAATTTGGTGGGTGCGGCTTATATTCAGGTGCACTCTATAGTCCGGCAAATACGGTAATTCCATTTAATAAAGCAAAATATCACTCCTTTAAAGCATAAATGCGGAATGCAATGCCATGTTTACTTTAATCAGTGCGTTACACTAGTAAGCTTAGTCAAGTCAGCAAGTAATGGGAATGTGATGAAGTCATACAGCAATGATAAAAGATAGGGTAACTACGAATGCATTATTTTCTGTTACTTTTGATTTCATTACAAAACAAAAATGAGGGCCATTATATTTTTTTCCTAATCTGTGTGTTACACCACTAAGCTTAGCTCAACTTCCCATTTTCAACTGATTCTAGAACCCATGGATTGCCACAGGTCAATGCACTAGTGCAGGGGTTCTCAAACTTTTTCACACCAAGGACCACTTTATCATAAAAAAAAAATTCACGGACCACCTAACCAGCTGGCCAGTTTCCCACTCCCACTCTAAAAAAAAAAAAAAAAAAAACTTTTTAAACAGCCTATGTTACAATATTATTACATTTTGTGCATTACAAATCAAGTCTGCAGTATAGACCACTTCAGAGTCGACGTCATGGTCTACGTCACTGCAGTTTGGTGGCAGAAAAACACTGTATATCAATGTGGGTAAATGAAGAGATAGGAGAGAATAGAGGGAAAAGAGGAGGAAAAATGTACGTTGTCAGAATCGAAATGCTACAAAAAAGCAACCTTCACTTTTATCGAATACCGCTGTTAAAGATGCCATTTGAGGCAAACCATCAACGCTTATGGTTGGCGCCATTAAACAGACGGACTGGACTGATGAAACTGACTGAATCAGCAGTGATTTACATTGTTTTAATGTCCATTAAACAGCACTTACCCAGCTGTGCAAGTGCAGGTGGCTGTCAGTATAGAGTTGGTCCACTTGTCCATGATCGCCCACATCTGGTCAAACTGTGTTTTATGTCCTTGACGATGACAAGGCAGCATGTCGGTCCTCAACACACGAAAACCATCAGACAAATCTGGGTGTTCTGTATTCAACCTGTTATGCGTTCTTTGTGTTCTTAAACTGAAGGGTCAAACAGGACGTTCACTAATAAAAACACAGGCTCAACGTTACCAATGGCTGCAGATGTGATTTTTCTCCTGTGAATTGTGCAACTTACCACGGTATTCCTACCCTTAAAATGTCCGGTGTATTCAATATTTTTCGCATGACCGCAAAGTACAAAGTTCTAGGCATGGAGGGGTTTGTCTGCCTTGAGGTTTTCTTTAGTGTAAATGCTGAGTTTTTTAACAGGATATAAAAAGATGTCCGTCCACTGTAGCTTCGGCCATTTCATGACAGTGAGTCTGGATCAGGAAACCTCCTCACCCCGCTGCTAATGGTCAACTTATCTTTACACCCTGTCGCTCGGTGACATACCATTAAAATGATCAGAGAAGACCTCTGTGTCTTCCATTACTCTGTTTCTGTCCTAATTTTCACATTCCTGACACTATCTTCCATGTACGGCTGATACCACAACTGTGACTTTTTGCCACCAGTTAGGCCCCGCCCACAAAATACATCAACACTGTTTACCAACATCAGAATGGTCTATATAACAAATGGTGCTAAACGCTTGATGCTATCAGCTGCTAACATTGGTCATCGTTTCTCCAGCTTTTCTCTTCAGTCACCAATCCATTGTCACATCTTAGAACTGTTCAAGTCACTCTTTTTTTCATTTCATTTCACTCTTTGTTTCTGATTAGTTAGCTATTCTACTTCATTTCCACCACAAGTCACAAGAGGTCTTTGATATGACAATAGGCAACTGAGGTAACCTAACGGTATAGAGACAGTGGCGTAAAACATGGGTTTGCAAAGACAAATTCAATTAAAGTCTACTCTTAGATTTATTTAGGCTACGTTTCATTCACTTCTAATTTAGAAAACAATTATCTGTACTCGTAACTTTGCTTTGAAAGTCAGATGATGGTGATTTGAGAAACACTGATATAAATTTGACTTTTATGACGTCCTCTTGCGGACAACTTGGGGGCACTTGCAGGTCACTCAGAGTATCACTGCACTAGTGAATGTATATTGTTCCTATTTTTTCACACATGTTTTGGTTATATCATGTAAATACTGTTGAATGAGTTTATTACCTCCGCCAAGGAGGTTATGTTTTTGCCAGGGTTTGTTTGTTTGTTTGTCTGTTAGTGTGCAACATAACTCAAAAAGTTATGGACAGATTTGGATGAAATTTTCAGGGTTTGTTGGAAATGGGATAAGGAAGAAATGATTAAATTTTGGTGGTGATCGGGGGTGGGGGGGGCCCACGGGGGGCGCCACTTATCAGCCTTGGCGGAGGTCTGCGCTCTCCGAGTGCTTCTAGTCATAATCTGGTATAGGCCTATTTGTTCATTGTCCTGGTTTGAAGTTTCAAGACAGGAGTAAGTATTTGAAACTTCATTATGTTAAGTTATTGATGAGAAATGGGAGTGGGATTAAATAAGTTTTTTTCTTCCCACTTCTTTTCAAGTGTAAATTAATGATTTGAAATATTGAACGTGCATGTATTCTGTTGAATGTATTTGCATTATCAGATACTGTTGTAGGGCTGCTCGATTATAGAAAAAAAAATAATCACGATTATTTTAGCAATAATTGAAATCACGATTATTAAAAACGATCATTTGTTAACCTTAAAGTTGTTTATTTTTTTTCTTGCAAAGCAATGTAAAATATACTCTTTAAACATAAATAAAGCTTTTAACCACTAAAACAAAGTATGTTCACTTTTGTATGAAACAAAAAAATCTTTGAATGCAAATAAGTGTACTGTAAATTCAAGTATGTTTCCTTTTGTAAATAAATAGTGCACTGTAATTAAACTGCTATAGACTTGCCATAGAACTGTAGCAATAAAAAAAAAAAGTCACGTAAAGTGCAAATTATAAATTCAAGTATGTTCAATGTAGTATGAAACTTAGTAAATTCAGTGGCGTGCCGTGAGGTTTCAGTTCAGGCCTTCTGTATACATCAGCCATCTAGAAATCGCACGTTAGGGTTATACGGGTTAGGTTAATACGGGAGTTGCAGCCTAAAGAGATTCGGAGACTGAAGATTGCATTGTGGACGAAGTTGTTTTTATGCGTTTTAGTTTTTCATAAGATTATGATAAAGGTGGCGGTGGTTAAACTTTAGATGGTTAAAAAGGTTTGTTGTGTAACCGGTCGGTGCGGACACAACTACGAAACACTTTTTGCACGTGATGTGTTTTTGCTCTTCGTCTTCTTCATCAAACCCAAAGTGATTCCATACAATTGAATTTGACTTGCCTTTTTTGTTTACCAAGCACTTCTGCTGGGATTCTCCTGCCATTTTTCCAGACCACTGAGTACAACTGTCCTCTTGGGGTGGACCTGTCGGCTAGCTGGCAGCAGTAGCTTAGAGGGGGCGGGGCAGAGCAGCTCATGGTAGCTTGCGTGCGCGTGAATTAAAACAACTCAAAATTAATAATCGTTTTTTCTCGACTACATAATTTTTGTAATCGTTGCGTGTAATAATCAAAATCGTAATTGAATTTCGATTAATTGCACAGCCCTATACTGTTGTATGTAGGTCTTTTGTGTTGTAAAATGCTTACTTGCTCGAAATGATTGAATGAATGAATGAATGAATGAGTACGCAAAGGAGTAGTTGACATTACTTGCCAGTGTTAGAAGTGATAACTGGCATTATATTGGAATCCCTGTGGACATGGGGGTAAAAGGCTTTTAGATAACATTTAATATTGAAAGATTTTCTCCCAGACCTCTATCAGTGTGTGGTGGTCTATTTACTTGCACAAACACTGCCCTCTGCCTGTATTGTCTATGTTCCTCTTGTTGAGCTGTGTTAGGGATTGTTAACCCCACAAATGTAATAAACCGCAAACGTAAGAAAAATTAGCAGCTTTTAACATAACAATCCCACAAATGTAATAACGGTTGTCTACCACAAATGTAATACCTCATTTCCCACTAAAGTAATAATTATTACTTGTAATTATTACTTTTGTGGTGATTTATTACGTTAGTGGGACGGTAAAAATCTTCAGTTTCCCAAAATTGTAATAACTTCCTACAAATGTAATAAATTACATCACATACATTTAAGTAATGCACGCATGAATATTCTTTCATCTTTCCTTTTTCTTCCTATTTATTCTTGTCCTTTGGATGCTTGCCTTTTTAGACTGATCAGCTGTTGCAGTTACACCACATGGTACTAATTCCAGATTAATAGGTGTTTAATTACAAATACAAGTGGAGAAAAAAAACCAGAATGGGCGGAAATCTTGTAAAGGTTTTATTATAAAAGCTTCAGTATGAACTGGATATTATTTATTCTCATTAAGTATCAGTGTTGTGTGTAACGTGTTACAAGGTAACGTAACGTTTTTTTCGGGTAAAAAGTATTGTAACATGTTACTACTGAAAAGCTGGTAACAAAATGTAGTTCCTCTTTAAATTCGATACAACATTACTTTTCTTACAGACAGATTTAGTGTCATGTACAATTTTTAGCTTTGTAGTCATCTGGTAGTGAAACAGCTGCAACTGTGCTACAGTTGTGAGCTTTCATTCCGCACAGTACGCCACAGAGGCTGGTGGTAGCATGGTGACGTTAGCGAATGAGAAGCAGCCAATGATAACTTTGGAGGGATGGGGGTATTCTCATTACTTTCAACTCATCAAAACTACACTGAGGAATGTGAGTGTCAAGTGTGCACTGTGCCCTGGTGAAAAACTGTTGTCCACTCCCGTTAACTCAACCACTAACCTCACCAAGCAATTGGAAGGAAAACATGCTAACATGAAGCTTGTAGCCCTAGATCCCCAGGGAAATGATGACATGTCAAATGATCCAAGCAGCTGAAACTTTAGTTTCACCAGGAAAGTAAACAAGATCTGTATAAACTTACCCATCAATGCTGTCGAATTTCCCACTTTCAGAAAAACAATTAGAAGGATACCGTTAGCAGGAGACATTAAGCTTTATGTATTTTGTGTTCACCTATATAAATCATTTGATAGGGCTTAGTGGTCGTGTTGAAGACTAAGCCTTGTGTTAAGTCCAGTGTTTTCCTGTTAAGTTCCCTGTTTTGTGGCATTTTTTATAATAAAGAGCACAAATGAAATACCTGTTATGTCCTCCATAGTAGAACTTTATGTAGCCCTACACATTTAGGAACTCATATGTGGTTTTGCGCAAAGTCGAGCAACGTATAAGTAAAAGTAACGAGTAGCGTAAAAAGTTACTTTCCATAGAGGGCAACTAAGTAAAGTAGTGGGTTACTTTTTAAGGAAGTAACCCGCAACGAGCAAAAGTTACTTTTTAAAAGTAACTTCCCCAACACTGTTAAGTATAATAGAAGCCTATGTTTGAACCATGTAAATAAAATGTCTGGATATGATTATGATAACAATGGAGAGGGTAGGAGCACACTGTGGGAAAAGGAGGGATTACGCTTGTGGGAAAGTTATTACATTTGTGGGATTATGACGTTAAAAGCTGCAAATTTTTATTTTGTTTGCGGTTAATTACATTTGTGGGGTTAACAGGGATAATTTTGGATGTTGACATTCTTGAGCTTGTATCACCAGGCAGTACCTGTAAGTATTATGTAGTGTGCCTGGGAGTAAAAGTATAAAAAAAACTCTTGTCACTTTTCTTGTCATGCTACATTTTCTGTTTGAGAGATAAAATGCAGGATAAATCACACATATATACACTGGTCTATCTGCCACAGACCTGCTGGGGACACATACAGAAATCAAGTGGCTTGTGTTTCATCTGTTTATTAGTATTGTACGACTGTGGGTATGTTTTGTTAGAATATAACCACAGAGACAGAAAGAGGATTTTCTTTTTCTATTGCATAGCTTTGTCTTTGATAAACTCACAGTCATTCAGTCTGTTGCTGATTTTACCACTGGTGTGTGTGTGTGTGTGTGTGTGTGTGTGTGTGTGTGTGTGTGTGGAGGGGGGGGGGTGGGGTAAACCTCCAGCATAAATTGTAAATCCTAAATGTATTTAAAGGTCAGTTATGCTTGACTAATGTTCCATGTTATTGAACCTTCAGTGTGAGACACTTGTTTTCATGTCACTTGTCTTAATGGACATTACATCAAATGTAACATATTTAATACTTGGTGGGTTTGTAGACCTGAATAAGTACAGGTATGTTTATTTTTTCCTCTTGTTCATGGTGTATGTTCTGATAATGTGCAGTAATTCTATTATTGTTTATCTTATTTTGATTCACAAAAACCTCCATGAACCTATGTATGTTTTCATTGCAGCTTTGTCATTCAACTCTGTTCTTTTCAGTACTGTTATCTACCCAAAACTACTGACTGACTTTCTATCAGAGAAACAGATCATATCTTTTTCAGCCTGTATCTTTCAATATTTCATATATTACTCTTTGGCAGCATCAGATTTCTTATTGTTGGCAGCCATGGCCTTTGATAGATATGTGTCTATATGTAAACCTCTGCAGTATCCTACTATCATGAGGAAAAGTACTGTGAGTCTTTTGCTTTTTCTTGCTTGGCTTTTACCTGTTGGTCATGTGGCGGGGGGAATTGTACTGGGTGGTTTTAAGAAACTTTGTATTTTTACTTTGACGGGAATTTTCTGTAACAATTCCATCTTGAAACTTAACTGTGTCCCTTCAGCAGCACTTGCAATATATGGTGTGTTTGGTTTGATTTACTTTGGACTTCTCCCAGTGCTTTTTGTACTTTTTACATATGCAAAGATATTTATGATTACCTATAAAAGAGGTAAAGAAATTTGGAAAAAGGCTGCAGAGACCTGTTTACCCCACCTGATGGTTTTATTCAGCTTCTCCTGTTTAGCTGCATATGATGTGATTATAGCTCGAGTGGAATCGAATTTTCCCAAAACAATACATTTAATGATGACTTTACAAACAATATTGTATAATCCTCTCTTAAATCCAATAATATATGGATTGAAAATGAAAGAAGTTTTAAAACACCTAAAGACATTTTGTAAAATCACACAGAGATGATTTGTCTCCCAGAAAGTGTTAATGATGAGTTATTTTTGGAAGTATGATCAACTTAAAGGTTTTTTTTTTTTTTTTTTTTTTTATCCCCCATCAATTTACACACATTAGGATCTCATGGACCAGCTTCAGATCTTTATTAGCACCATGGCTAATTTTGACAGACGAATGAACCTATATGTACCTGTTTTTAATGGTGAGGAAACTGGAAAACACCCCCTCTGGAGTCCAACTGATTTGTCTCCTGTTCTACACTCATCTTCTTTGTCTCTTTTGAATGCACATGGATTTACACCAGTATGGGGCAAGTTATTTGGAATATGTATTTATCTATTCACACACATTACTTGGCTGAAGTACATTACTTCTTGTATAATTTATTGTGGAAAACAGTTGTTTAGTCTTTCCGCAATGTTGATTTTGGAGTAGTACTGTGACAATGCATCCTTCAGTGACACTGTGTAGGCTTTTTAATGTTACTGATAACCAAGCCTGTGCATAGATAACCCAAATGTTTTAAAACACCTCTCAAGGGGATGGCCAGCTGCTCACAGATGTACCAGTAAGCTGAACAAGAACAATGTGACTGCTCTGGTTTTGATGGGGGCATGAAAATCCAGGGGGTGTGTGTGCGCAGCTCCAATGACCAGTCTTTGGCCCCTGAATGTATTCTCCCCTTGGTGCACATCGAAATCCAGTACAAGGCCATTATGAGAGGCATGGACAAAGACTTTTAGACCAGTATGATTTGGCCTGCCTGGACAGCAGCCAGTGAAAGGAATAATTTGCTCATCAATGCAAAACCTTGGAAGCCTGAGACAACTTTGCCTCTCAATGGTCAAGCAATGGTCTGACTGTTCGAAGAATGTTTGACATGTTTGTTTCCTCCATTAAATCCAAGTCATCAACAATCTTGAGTTAGCTTCTCATCTTGTACAACCTATCCCTTGTCATTTCCATACAAGTAACTGAAACTTGTTTTTCAACCCAAAACACATTAATTCTTACACAGCCAAGGCAGACCATGTGAACTGATATGCCACAGAAAATCTTGATTTCTTGGGCAGTAGTATTTAGTGACACTGCTGTAGTTTGCAGCTCTATTTGATGAGTAAAAGCTGACAAATCTTCAAAAACTACATAATCCGTGTACTGTGAAAAGTACTGAATTGGATTCCAATATTCACAGGCTCCAGGGTCAACTTGACACTGAGGAAACCCAGGTAGCACAGGTTTGAATGATGATGAAGGAGAAAATTACAAATAATTAAAGTTAATATCTGGAGTAACAGTTAAGTTTTAATAAATGTCTTCGGATTAATGCAATATTTCAGCGTCACAGATGTGATATGACTTCCTGTTGGCCAGTTTCATATTTTTAGGCCGCTCCAGCCACCACTGAACATTCATACACATTCATACACCAGTGTGAGTAGGAGCACTGGAGGCAAGGAGGGTGAAGGACACAACAGCACATGACTGGGACAGAGCGGGATTCAAACCACCAACCCTTCAGTTATTACCATCTACCATCTGAGCCATGGCCGCCCATTTTGTAGTTTGTATATATTTAATGTTACCATATCCGAAATAATCAATCTTTGAAGATCATTGACAAATTCATTCATTCATTATCTGAACCCGCTGTTAAGGCACAACACTTGGTGTGGACCCAAATGCAACGAGACTCAAGGGTCAGTGGTCAAAAAGGGATTTATTTTACAAAAATCAAAAGCACAAAAGGATAACAAAAAGAGAAAGCACAACGTGCTCTACATAAACCTAAAAAAATCCTAATGAACTAAAGAGAAGTACAACGTACTCTATAAGAACTTAAAAAACCTGAGTATAGAGATGTTACGCTCGAATCAGACGCTCGACACGGTATCAAGCTTTCAAAGCAGAAGTATCGCGACAAGACGTTTCGATGCCTCACTTAGTCAAGCAAAAAATCTTGTGACTCCCCAAATGAAGCTTCATGACGTCACACACGTACTGGCAACGTGTCACGTCGATTTTGAATCCTGGGCGGGAAAGTCAATCTCTCAGTGCTTATAAGAGGACAGAATCCCTCTGAACATTGTGGGGTTTTGAGAGGAGGAGAATTTTTGCGATTGATTTCACTGATTTATAGACAAATAGGGAGAGTGAAGTTAGCAGGTAGTAGGTAGCAGGTAGGTTTAGGTAGGCAGTTAACATTAGTTAACTTGCATACGCAGACATCCATACACAACACATACTGATTGACATATTCACATACACATACATGCTTACACATACGGAGCACACATAACATAAAAACAGGTGAGTTAGTGAATGTGTGAAAGTGTGAATGTAAAGTGAGTTTGACAGTGTGTGTGATAGTGAGAGTGAGGAAAGAATAGAGAGGGAGAATGGAGGCAAGGCCACCTAAAAGAGCCAGATCGTATGCGTGGGAACACTTTGATCTCATTCAGCCAAAAAAGGTCAAGTGTCTCATCTGTGCTCAGGAGCTGGCCTTTAACAGCAATATGTCTTCAATGCTGAGGCATCTCTGCTCAAAGCACCCTGAAAAAACACCCAATCCAGCAGCTCCTGCTGCTACTGGAGCTGCTCCTGGAGTCATGGGACTGGGTAAGTTATGTCAACTTCCATGTATATGTTTTAAAAAATACCAATACCAATATTCAAATTTCAAATATACAAAACAACTAACACCTTTTTTTAAACATTATGTATACTTATTAAAATTTTCTGGTTTAAAGGGCGACAAGCTGAACTGGATGAGGCCTTGGTGGAAATGACTGTGCAGGACTGCCAGCCATTTTCAGTGGTTGAGAATAAAGGCTTTAAAGCCTTTATCAACAAGCTTGACCCAATGTATGTCCTGCCCACAAGGCAAGCTTTGAGAGCCATGGTGGAGAGAAAATATGAAGAGGCCAAAGAGAAAACCAAACAGGAGCTGGCAAACACTGTGGCAGTTACCCTGACAGCAGACGTGGACTTCTGTAAATATGGATGCATTCCTCGGAGTCACCTGTCACTATATCAATGAAGATCTGACTCTTTCATCAGCACTGTTGGGTGTAACTAAGTTCCCCCAGTCCCACAAGGCTGAAAACTTGAAAACTGCAAAGGAACTTCTAATTAATGAATGGGGCCTGAAAAATAAAATCCACTGCCTAATCACCGACAATGCTGCAAATATGGTGGCTTGTGCAAAACTACTAAAAATTCGTAACATCCCTTGTTTTGCTCATAGCTTGAATTTGGTGGCAAAAAAGGCACTGGAGGCAACACCAGACCTAGCCGACATCTGCTTGAGAGCAAGAAAAATAGTTGCTTTTTTCAAAAACAGCACAAGGGCCAAGGAAAAACCAACAAATTCAGGAACAACTGGAGAAACCTCCTCACAAGTTGATACAAGAGGTGGAAACTAGGTGGAACTCCACCTTTTTCATGTTGCAGCGGCTGCATGAGTAGCGTGAGCCAGTGGGAGCAGCACTTGCTTCACTTGTGACAGATGTGGCACCACTAACCTGCTTGGACTATGAGGCCATGGCTGAGTGCCTAGAAGTTCTGGGACCACTGTCTGTTGCCACAACTGAGCTTTCTCATGAGAAAAAAGTGTCTGCATCAAAAGTAATACCCATCATTCGTATGATCCAACATAAAATCACTGAAAAGGCCAATTCCATCAACCATCCTTGCGCAAAGCTCCTCAGTAAAAATCTGTTGCACTTTTTAATGGGACGATGCAGTGTCGAAAACCTTCGGGTCCTGGCAGTGGCTACTGTTCTGGACCCAAGATTTAAAACACTGGCCTTTGGAAGTCAAGCCTGTGCACAGGAGGCAGTTGCAAGGGTCACAGCAGAATGTGCAGGGATGAGGAGATCTGAGGATATCACACCCTCAACATCACAGGTATTAACTTCCACTTTTCTTTATCTTTACTTATATAGGCTGTATAAAATAACTATGGGGGCCTATATGTTCCTTTTTTTATACAGTCCACAACAGATGAAGCTCATCATCCAACAACGAAAGAAGCTGAGTCTGACAACCTGTGGGAACTGCTGGACTGCCGTGTTGGTTGGTTGCATTACTCTGTATAAAAACATTCTTTTCATTGAGACAAAACATTCTTCTCCATAACCACCTCCTTCTGTTCTGATTTCCTACAGGTGCAACTCAAAGAAACAAAAATGCAACAGCAGAGGCAACAGTGGAAGTGCAACGTTATTTGTCCAAGCCCTACCTCTCCAGAGGAGAAGACCCTTTACAATACTGGAAGTCGAGGGAAGTGGTGTATCTGAATCTTTACAAACTTGCCAAAGGATACAGTATCTGCACATGCCCGCTACCTCTGTGCCATGTGAAAGGGTCTTCTTCAAAGCTGGAGATGTAGTGAGCAAGAAGAGAAACAGACTGAAGCCCAAATGATTTTGTTTTTAAATAACAATCTTTAAAACATCCAAACCCTCTTCCCAGTTTCACCAGCATTTTGTTCTTTGTAACTGTTGTCCTAACAGTTCCTAGTTGCACAAGCATTTTACTTTTTTCTGTTTGTTTTTTTGTAAATATATTTTGGAATTTCTGTCAGTCTTGCAAAAGCATGTCCCCAATCCATACAATATTTGATGGCACAATCACATTATAACACAAGAATATCATTAATGTCTTTTAAGAAAGAAGACAAAAAAATTCAAGATTAACACAGACCCTTTATTGGTAAACATACGTAACAGTGCCTTGCTGTTTCCTGACCCTTTTCCCTGTTTCATGCAAATGCTATGTGCATGTCTGGCCAGAAAATGTCGCCATACTTAGTGCTTCAAATGCTTCGAAACACTGAACCATTTCAACACAATTGCTTCAGATTGATTCAGTGGTTCAGAAAGCTTCGGTTTCTCCATCACCACCTGAGTAGATAACATGAGGTGCAAGATTCAAGATTCAAGATACTTAACACTAGATGGTCTTCACAAGATCACAGAAACGATGCACTGACAAGAGACAAAGGGAGCGAGGAGAATATATAAGGGAAGCAGGGATCACAAACAGGTGTGGACAATTTCAAGAGGAACACCAGGTGCAGGCAATGATGGGATTAGGGAAGACAGAGACAAGACTGACAAAGTGCAGACAAAACAGGAAGGAGACCACTATCACCAAAATAAAACAGGAAGAGACAAAAACCCAAAACTAAATCAACATAAACTTCGACGCATGACACCCGCTTTATCTTCACTAGGGTCACGGGAGTCACTTGGAGCCTATCCCAGCTACAAAGGGGCGAATGCGGGGTACACCATGGACATGTCACCAGTTCATCACAGGGCTGACATATAGAGACAAACAATCACTCTCATATTCACACCTATGGGCAATTTAGATTAACCAATTAACCTATCAGTGCATGTGGGACGAAGCCGGAGAACCCGGAGAGAACCCGCACAGACACGAGGAGAACATGCAAACTCCACACAAAAAGGTCCCACCCCCGTCAACTGGTGTTGGAACAAAACTACTGATTGACTTTCTATCAGAGAAACAGATCATATCTTTGTCAGCCTGTATCTTTCAATATTTTATATATTACTCCTTGGCATCATCAGATTTCTTATTGTTGGCAGCCATGGCCTATGATAGATATGTGTCTATATGTAAACCTCTGCAGTATCCTACTATCATGAGGAAAAGTACTGCGAGTATTTTCCTTTTTGTTGCTTGGCTTTTGCCTCCTGCTCAGGTGGCAGGGTCAGTTGCACTGGGTGGTTTTAAGAAACTCTGTACTTTTACTTTGACAGGAATTTTTTGTAACAATTCTATCTTCAAACTTAACTGTGTCCCTTCAGCAGTAGTTGCAATATATGGCGTGGTTGGTTTGATTAACCTTGCAGTTATACCAGTGCTTTTTGTACTTTTTACATATGCAAAGATATTTACAGTAACTCATAAAAGAGGTAGAGAAGTCAGGAAAAAGGCTGCAGAGACATGTTTACCCCACCTGATGATTTTATTCAGCGTCTCCTGTTTAGTTGCATATAATTATAACTCGAGTGGAATCAAATTTTTCCAAAACTATAAGTTTAATGATGACTTTACAAATGGTATTGTATAATCCTCTCTTAAATCCAATAATATATGGATTGAAAATGAAAAAAATTTTAAAACACCTCAAGAATTTGTTTAGTCAAATCACACAGAGATAATGTTCTGGCTCCTATGAGACAGTGATTCATACTGTAATAACAAGATAGACCAGCTGTCAGTAGTGGTGAATAGAAGCACAATCATGAGTTCTTCTGTTATTTGCATGTATGATTAATTTGTCCACTGCTCTCTGGTCATCTCCTCTGTCACTTGTTAGAACCGGTAGCACGAGGTCTGGACCCAAATGCACAACCCACAGACAAAAATACAGTTAAAGGGTGTTTATTAAACACAGACAGGAAAAACAGTTCACAAAAAGGGTTCTTGAGTGAATCCTTGCAGGACTGTTTGTGTGGATTCGTCACGGTGTCCGAATCCAAAAGAGGAAGCTCACTGCCCGGGTCGGGAGCACACGAGGGGAACTCGACTAGGAGAAAGCAGAGAAGCGTCAGGGGACAGACCAGGTCATACACGGGGAGTCTAGCAAACAGGCAACGGTACATAAGGGGAAAGGCAAAAACACTAACCATGAATCCGGGCAAAAAGGTCAAACACTAGAGTGGCAGATCAGGCAGAGGTACCGATAGGGAGTCAGGCAATCTCAGAAGTCGAGGGACAATCCAGGTCAGGAACAAACAGGCAGGCAGACAAACAGGATCAGAAGAAACGCTGGTAGGTAGACACACCACGAGGGAGGAATACGAACTGGCACAGGACAGGGGAAAACACAGGGCTTATATACACAGAAGGGAGGGAAGACAATGAGACACAGGTGAAACAAATCAGGACGGGGACAGGTAATCAACACAGGTGAAACAATCAGGGAAGGGAAGCAAAGACACCAGACATGACACAAGAGGAGAACTTAACAAAATAAAACAGGAAACAACACACAAGACTGACAAAACATACAAGAGTCCAGGGACTGATATGACATCACTACTGAATGAATATGGCCTAATACCAGTGTAAAGTACATTACTTTAATTATTTATCACTTTGTTGAGCTCTTGTACAGGCTTTAAGTAACTCCAGAGCCTTATACTCCTTAACACCTATGGAAGTATAAATGATGTGAATTAAAACTCATCAACTGTGTTTTGATTAAATATACTGATTATAGTTAGTTTAATTTTAGCCATATATACGTATTAATTTATTCTAACACATTACATGTTGATGTTGGCTGAAGTACATTACTTTGCATTTTATTCATCACTTTGCCAAGCTCTTGTACAGCCTTTACATCATTTTTCTAATTCTGTAGAATTAGAAAAAGAGATGATGTGTTTTAATAAGCATTAACTCTGTTTAGATGAAATACACTGACTATAAATAGTTGTCCCAGTAATCAGTGCACAGAGCGTCTCAAAATCTACAGTCATCATAAAGTTAAGACAACCTGCAAGGTTAACACAACCACACAGATATGCTTGACTCAACGCTGCTTATGACAATACGAGAAAAAAGGTTGTTTTAGGACTTGGCAAAATTTATTCTTTAAAACATCTGGAAAAAAATAATAAATATTTAATAAACCACATTATTATCTGAGTTTGTGTTTTTCTTGTTGGATTTATTCCACAACAAATGATGCTAAAACAACTGACGACAACATAAATCTAAAATAAAGCAGAGTTATTCAGCATATGATGTAAGGAGGTGGGGGTCTGCCATCTGATTGTACAGTTTACATTTATTCCATTTTCTTTATTAATTGTAATTGAAAAAGTCAACCTTTCATACAGGGGCATAGCCCTGATTGGTTGCCTCAGCTCACAGGTTGTTAGTCCTCCCTTAGGGGTTCTGCCGTTTAGAAGGCAGGTCTGGTTTTCTTTTGTTCTGAACACCATTGGCTGAGATCACCAATACTGTGGCTGCTGATGTAGGAGGGAGGATAAGGCCTCATGGACACTGCATCATGTGTCACAGTTTTTAGGCTGCAGATAGCCTAGAGCACAGGTGTCAAACATGCGGCCCAGGGGCCAAAACCACCCCGCCAAAGGTTCCAATCCGGCCCACAGGATGAACTTACAAAGTGCAAGTTAGGGCATCAAACTCAAAAATAATATCATAATAATCTATGAATAATGACAACACCAATTTTTTCTCTTTGATTTAGTGCAAAAAACATTAAATTATGAAAATATTTACATTTACAAACTATCCTTTAACAATAAAATGTGAATAACCTGAACAAATATGAACAACCTGAAATGTCTAAAGAAAATTAAGTGCAGTTTTAACTATTTTCTGCCTGTTACTAAGTGTTTTGTGCATATGTAGATCTGATCTGTAATGCATATGTATATAAATGATAAGTCGAGGCATAATATTGATAAAATTGTACTTATATTTCTTAACAAATGTAATTTTTTTCAGGTTAGTCACATCCTTTTTGTTTAGATACTTTGTAAATGTAAATACTGGCATAATTGAATGTTATTTTTTGCACTAAAACAATTTGGAGTTGTCATTATTTGTTGGCTATCATCCTATTATTTTCCGGTCCAGCCCACTTCAGATTAAATTGGGCTGAATGTGGCCCCCGGAAGAAAATGAGTTTGACACCCCTGGCCTAGAAACAGTATACTGTGCGAGCACGCTGACCCATGGGGATCCACGGGTTCTAGATCAGTGATGGGCGAGCTACTTGGAAAATGTAGTGAGCTAAGCTACCAGTTACTTTGCCATAAATGAAGCTTCACTACACAGAAGCTACCACCCAGTCAAATATAGCAAGCTAAGTTACACAAACACCGCAGAAGTAGCTCACTACATGTGAAGCTACTTGAAGTTGCGCCAACTTAACATGGCAATAAACATAAGAAACTACATGTTTAAATTACCAAATACATGCAAAGTCATTTCCATTGGGTTATCAATATGCCCCAGTTACTATAATTACAGACCAAAGAACAAAATTCCTGGCCAGTTACTGACATCTGCAGACCGGGTAGTTAACAATGCTCACTATGGTCCAGTTGGAGTTCAAAGTCACATGGAAGTGGAGGGTAGTAAACAGAATACTTTGGATGGCTGTGCAGACAAGGGACTGACTAAAAACCAGGCGTTTCACTCAGGGGTGGGGCTTTACGTCCTGCGTCACACACATCGTGGACAGTGCACTTTTGAGTTTATGTGATTGGTTTTGATGTGTGGAAGAGAACAATTTATTTAAGGTGAAATATGAACAAGGATGCATTGTCAGCTTCGGATTTAAGAATTTTATTTAAACAAATGTTCAAAAAAAAATTTAAAACTATGTTTGCCTCATGTTGAATACATTTACATTCATGCAGCTGCTTGTGTGATCAGTAAAACCTAACTGCTCCTGATCAAGTCATGTTAATTTTATAATAGTGAACAAATACACTGATGGATTTTTGGGTAAACTAAATAGAGTAGTCTGACATGTCACTGTTTCTAAAACAGGGTGTAGACTACTTTAAAAAGAAAAAAAGAAAGCAAAAATTGAGAGTATACCCACTTTTCCAGGGACCACTGCACCGCTGACAAACTGGTTCCTTTAGTGCAGTGTTTGTCAAACTGGGGGGTGTGAAGTCTTTCAGGGGGGTCATGGGATCAGTCCTGGATGTTGTTTTGTTCTTCAGGTTAGAACATGTATCAGGTTGAACTAATGTTTGATGTTTGGAGCACCCTGGACTCATTTTATGGACGTACACCAAACCAATCTACTGCCATGGTGATCTGTCACTGGACTACACAAAGAGTTTTTGGGTTTGGACAACAAACAAGGACTGGACTGGAAAAGACACATGGGACATGTTTGTGTTTTGGACCAGTTTGGACTTTAATGTTCTGAGATGTGCAATGGAAACGGGCTCACTGACCCACTGATACTGGTCACATGTTCATCTGTGGTACCAAATAAGTTGTTCTAAAAAAAGTAGCTTTATTGTCACAGTTGTAGATAATTGCGCAATTCCCATTTTGATTAGGAAAAACTATTGTCTCAGTAAGCAGTCTGGTTGAGTTTATTTAGCAAAAATCTAAGTTATTTTTAAGAGGGAATCCGGCTGTAGTGCTCTGTACTGTAGGTTTGGCAGCTCTGAAAAGAGCCTTTGTGGTGATCATTTGGTGATCGTTGTAAAGTGTCTTTGAGTACTTACAAAGTGCTATACAAAACCGATGTATTATTATTATTGTTTAATATCATCGTCCACATGCCTCAGCCAACGACCATCAGATGTTCTGCAGAACACCGGTTCCCTCTGCAGTAAAGTGGACGCCGTCATCTGACAGGTGCTCCAGGGTTATACCAGGTGTGGGTCTCATCTCCAACTCTGCAATGAAAACTCAACCCCGCATGACGTGCCTGGTCCGCTCCATACCCTATCTGCTGTCCACTCTTTGGTACCGCCAGCAACGACGCAGGAGGATGTCAGAGAACAGGAAGTGAGGAAAAGCTCCATCACTGCCCAGTTTGCTATGCGCGGGCACGACGCTTCCAAGAATGTGCACGACCACATTCCAGTAAGACACGCCCACTCCGAGCGAAAATCCTGGTTTATAGTGAATCCAGTGCAGACAGTGTATGTGTGCCACGTTCCGAACAATCTTGAGTGGTTGTGTTGTGGATAATAAAATTACATTTTCTAGTCTACAAACTGCTTTTCCACTGTGTTAAGCCATATAAAAATAGCGTCTGTGGTTGTTACCATGCTACTTGACCAATAAGAGTTAAGCTACTGAAACGTTACTTGATTCAGGAAATAGTGACGTTACCGCCAAGCTACTGAAAATTGTAGTAAGTTACTAGCTTCACTACAAGTAGTGACGCTACTGCCCAACACTGTTCTAGATGTGGTAGTTTTTATGCGCTTGTGTATTCGTGCAGCCTGTACCGCATTTGACCAGCAGTCACCACCAAAGCATTCTGGCCATAGCAACATGATTATAAGGCTACTGTATTCCAAAATTACTAATATCTCTCAAAACACTGGTCCGATCAACTTGGTAGTTTTGCTAGTCTGTTCCTTGACCAAAAATATCAATAAACATAATATGTATCTGTATTGGAAAGAACTTCCAGGATGCTGCTGCTAAAGATGATGATGATGATGATGATGATGATGATGATGAGTAAATGTAATGTCTCACATGTAAAGGTCTCCAGAGTTTGTTTTTTTCGTATCGTTGGCCAGTTAATTAGATCCTTAGAGTGTCATGACGTTTGACAGACACTTTTCTGTGACGTAAACTGTTCACTCTCTCAATGCTAAAGATAAACAAATCTTAAATGTATTTAAAGGTCAGTTCTGTGTGACTACGGACTGCGGTTCCATGTCGATGAGACTTTGTTGTCTAACTCACATGGCAATCAGTCAGCATGGACATTAAATCAAATGTAACATATTTAATACTTGGTGGGTTTGTAGACATGAATAAGTACAGGTATGTTTATTTTTTCATCTTGTTCACGGTGTATGTTCTGATAATGTGCAGTAATTGTATTATTGTTTATCTTATTTTGATTCACAAAAACCTCCATGAACCTATGTATGTTTTCATTGCAGCTTTGTCATTCAACTCCGTTCTTTTCAGTACTGTTATCTACCCAAAACTACTGACTGACTTTCTATCAGAGAAACAGATCATATCTCTGTCAGCCTGTATCTTTCAATATTTCATATATTACTCTTTGGCAATGTCAGATATGTTACTATTGGCAGCCATGGCCTTTGATAGATATGTGTCTATATGTAAACCTCTGCAGTATCCTACTATCATGAGGAAAAGTACTGTGAGTATTTTCCTTTGTCTCTGTTGGCTTTGGCCTGCTGCTCACATGATAGGGGGAGTTACACTGGGTGGTTTTAAGAAACTCTGTTCTGTTACTTTGACAGGAATTTTCTGTAACAATTCCATCTTGAAACTTAAATGTGTCCCTTCAGCAGCACTTGCAATATATGGTGTTTATGGTTTGACAAATTTTGTACTTGTGCCGGTGTTTTTTGTCATTTTTACATACGCAAAAATATTTATAATAACCCATAGAAGAGGTAGAGAAGTCAGGAAAAAGGCTGCAGAGACATGTTTACCCCACCTGATGATTTTATTCAGCTTCTCCTGTTTAGCTGCATATGACATAATAATAGCTCGAGTGGAATCGAATTTTTCTAAAACAGTACGTTTAGTAATGACTTTACAAACAATATTGTATAATCCTCTCTTAAATCCAATCATATATGGATTGAAAATGAAAGAAATTTTAAAACACCTCAAGAAGTTGTTTTGTCAAATCACACAGAGATAACGTTCAGTTTCCTATGAGATATTTTTTACATATGATATTGATTTACAGTGTAACAGTAGTAAATAGAAGCACAATCATGAGTTCTTCATTAATTTGTCTGCTGTTCTTTACTCATCTTCTTTTTCTCTACTGCACATGGCCTTATACCAGTATGGAACAAGTTACTTGGAATATATGTTTATTTATTCACTCACATTACTTGTTGACATAAAGTTCATTACATTTTGTTTATCACTGTCCAGCTCTGGTAAAGCCTTTTACATAACTCCACAACATTATATTCCATAGATGTCGAAAAAGAGGTGATGTGATTGAACTGTTTTGATGAAATACACAGCTTTTAGATAGTTATTGTATCTGTAGTTCCAGTGATTAGTATACACAGCATCTCAAACTGTCCCGTCATCACAAGGTGAAGACAAGCTGCAAGGTAAACACAATTAGAAACTCCAGATGTGTAAATCATATGCTGAGCTCCACAGTGCTTGTGACCTCTGAGAAATAAATGTTTTTAGGAATTTATGACCATTTCTTAGACAGCAAAAAGTATTCTTTTAAGTACTTGTAAATAAATAAATAAATGTTGAAGAAACCACATTGTTGTCTAAGTTTATTTTTTTCCTTCTTGGATATGGAAATTCAGATTTTCATCCTGCTTCCTCTGTTCAAAAGAAAAATGATATCAGGCTGTTTCATTCATTTATCAACTGAAAACCTAGCAAAAGACTTCGAACACATTGACCCTCATTTTTAGTGGAACTAAGGTACTTGGACATAAAATAAATATAAAAATACCTTCATCCAGAAAGCAATGAAAGAAAGGTAAAGATTGGCTTCATTAGTTACAAAAGTTACAGATGCTGATGTCTAACAAATTTACATACATACATAAATAAATAGGGTCAAATTACAAATAAGAGCATTTAAACAAAATTAGTAATTCAGCTTTCTCTCTATAGTATTATTGAGGTCACCTTAAACTATTAAAGGTGCTGTATGTAAGAATTATGTTCCAAGTAATCATAAAATGGCCCTGAATGTCACCAGATATTAAGGAATCATGTTCTTTTCAAATACTGATTTCACTGACAGTAATAGTCCAGCCACAGTATTTGCATTTGAAAAGTTAAGTATCAGCCCAGATGTAATGTATATATTGTCATTTTGTGTTTTGGTCAGATGCTCCACCCAGCCAGGTTGCCAGATCCCACTGAGCTGCAGCTGGAACATTTCTGATCACAAATGTCTGTCGTTACTAAACCTAAAAGGCCTCTTATTATTCCCAAATACATCATGACAAAGTGAGAAACAAAACAAGGATATGTATAGGAGATGCTTTTGAAACATGGAGACGCCTGAAAGCGAAGAATTTGAAGACCGACGCCGACTCTCTCGTGGTCTCCCCCCAGCTCTCAGTGGCTCTTTAGATCAGATCTGTATATCCCTAGTTCACACAACCATCACACTCACTCACTTACGCCATGTTTCCACTACATGGAACTGGCTCGACTCAGGTACCAGGTACTATTCCTGGAGACCATTTCCATTACAGGCAGTGGTGATTTCTCATAGACTGCAAGGGAAGCTCGGCTTCCCCTAAAATTATGAAAATGAAATGGTTAAATATGTACAGTTGTGTTGACATTTCATTGACTACAAATGTGTTAGAACACGTTCATCTCACACAAGTTCGTTCAGAATCAGCTTTATCACAAACCAACGGACTCGATGTTGTTCACTTCTCATACATTCCCGTTGCGCTGTTTTCTCATTCGATCTCTGCTCAGTGCATTTGCTCGTAGACGCTTGGCGTCCATGCACTTCAATGGGACTGAGTGGAACAGTTTTTTTCACTGCCTCAAAACTGGATGGTAATTGGATAAATGCCACGATGTTGTCCCGCCCCCGGACGCTCGGCGTCCCTGGGGGTGAATGGAGCTGTGGGTGGACCTCGGCTGGGCTGGACGCTGAGCTTCCACGTGCTGATTGGAGGATCAGTCGAAAGGCTGAATCCCATTTGATTGACAGCTAGTTTGAGATCTACTCCTTCACCTGACAGAGTTCAGTTTAATACTGTCATGCATTCTGCTGTGAAATCAAGAGAGAAACCACTACGAAATTACTTGTTCATTTCTTGTACTGTCAACAAAACACACTCATTGTACTTCCTCAAACCCGGGTTAACCATATGGGCAACTGGGCAATTGCCCAGAGGCCCGTGACCTCTGAAGGGCCCTGGGTAGCTCGGGCATAACGAAAATATCTGGTTATCTTTTGCTTATAAATGAAACTGTCCGCTGCCCAGAGCCATTGCACTGCACAGAAACCCTGCTCCTGCTGTCTGTGACCGTGAGCTGAGACCCTCTCCTCATTGGTCAGTCCAAAAAGCAAATCAGCGGTGACGCAAATCAATGTGCGTGCACTGAGCGGGATGTGAGACGTCAAGAACTACGCGACATACACGACATACGCAAATCAAAACATTGCAAACATGGAGAAGCAGCTAAGAGTGAAGTTTTGTATTGGTCAGATAAGTATTTCTTTGAGAGAAATTGACGGTTTTCCAGATGTTATAGTATTTAGTATATGTAGTATTTAGTATTAAAATGTTTAACCCTTGCCTTGACATGCCTTGAATTGTGATGTGTTTTCTGTTTAAAAGTTAAACTGGGACCAAAATGTTTATTTTAGCAGATTATACTGCATTATATTTATTTTTTCCTTGTGGTGGCTCCATGAAAATGTTGAGATATGTTTATTGTTGAGAGAAAGCAGATTTAAAGATGTTTACATTGCACTTATTTTAACTCTCTTGTTGAATTCTGAGGTGACAAGGGGATTTCTGTTTAAAATTCATATCTGATTCTATCAGATTATGTTTGTGTTTTGTCTGTGGGTTTTTTCTGACGATTCAATACATTTGTGTTGGCAAAAAGTGTTCTTAAATAAATACTGGATACTCTGGAAATGGTTTCTTATTTATTTTTTGTGAAAATGGAGGACACTTCCCTCTCTTTCTAATGTAGTGGATCAATTTTAGATTATACTGATGATGATGATGATGTGTTTTGTTTTCATATCATCATATGCAAGTGAGTGGCCTTGACAAGAGGCTATAGTGGTGCACTTATAGTTCTACGAGCGTTTACACATTTGTACATCAAAATGCAATTGATAATAGTTAGATATTGAAGTATGGGGTATATATACATATATTCCTGGAACTTATTCTATATTTTGCCAGATTATAGGGATCCTGGAGTTGTGATGATGGGGCCCTTGAATATTGTTGCCCAGGGTACAATGAAGTGTTAATCTGGCCCTGTACTTCCTTGTTTCAATTTAACATAATTTCAACGTTTTCTTGTTTAGTTGGAACAATAAGGTCACTGACCATTTTCTTAAAAAGGAACAGAGGGCCGAATTTATGTTTAAATACTTGACCTTTTTTTTTATGTAAGCCGACAATAAGCTTCCCCTCTCTGACAGACGAGCAGCCGCCACTGATCACAGGATACTACTGACTTTAGCATGTAGCTTCTGTGTCGCATGCTCAGAGAGTGGCTGATAAACTTGCTCATTGCATGTTGCCCCGTCAAGCACATGTTGAATATTTTCATCGGCCACCAAGGACAGAAATGTCTGAACCTCCTCGACCAACCATGGTGTAGTTTTGCGGTCTGCTATCATGTGGATTAACCTACTGGTATATTTACTGTAAACTTCTGAATCAGTTTTTTTAATGGCGTGTCACACATTGATGACGCAATGATACAGAGACAGCTCTGGCCTCTGACTTTCTTTCTTTCTTTCTTTCTTTCTTTCTTTCTTTCTTTCTTTCTTTCTGTCTTTCTTTCTTTCTTTCTTTCTTTCTTTCTTTCTTCCATGGTCCGCTCCAGTGTTACTGCCGGCTCCTCCCTCTCCACTTCTGTCCACCCTCAGACTCATCTGTGGCGAGCCGCTTGGCTGCAGCGCATCACAATCAAGCTTATTTAAGGCTTGGTTCTGCAGCCATGCAGCGCTGGATCATTGTTACTTTCATCCTCTCCATAACCTGGACTTTCATCCTGTACACTACGTACTCCTACTGTCACCATCCTCAGGTTTTGTTTATCCCTCACCTGTGTTTGTGTTTGGTTAATAAATCTGTTTATCCCTTCAGCACCAAGCAATTGAGTCCAATCATTCACCACCGTCATTACACTTTCTTTCTTTCTTTCTTTCTTTTTATTTAGCTGAAGGAAAAAGTGGATTTCCCTGGGGATCAATAAACTTAATATGTATCTGTATCGGCAAGAAATTCCATGCTGATGATGATGCTGCTGATGATATTGATGATGATGATGATGATGATGATGGGTAAATGTAATGTCTCACATGTAAAGGCCTCCTGAGTTTGTTTTTGTTCACATGTAAAGTATCACAGGTCAGTTAATTAGATCCTTAGAGTGTGATGAAGTTTGACAGACACTTTTCTGTGACATAAACTGTTCACTCTCTCAATGCTAAAGATAAACAAATCTTAAATGTATTTAAAGGTCAGTTCTGTGTGACTACGGACTACGGTTCCATGTCGATGAGACTTTGTTGTCTAACTCACATGGCAATCAGTCAGCATGGACATTAAATCAAATGTAACATATTTAATACTTGGTGGGTTTGTAGACATGAATAAGTACAGGTATGTTTATTTTTTCCTTATGTTTACAGTGTATGTTCTGATAATGTGCAGTAATTGTATTATTGTTTATCTTATTTTGATTCACAAAAACCTCCATGAACCTATGTATGTTTTCATTGCAGCTTTGTCATTCAACTCCGTTCTGTTCAGTACTGTTATCTACCCAAAACTACTGATTGACTTTCTATCAGAGAAACAGATCATATCTATGCCAGCCTGTATCTTTCAATATTTCATATATTACTCTTTGGCAATGTCAGATATGTTACTATTGGCAGCCATGGCCTTTGATAGATATGTGTCTATATGTAAACCTCTGCAGTATCCTACTATCATGAGGAAAAGTACTGTGAATGTTTTGCTTTTTCTCTGTTGGCTTTGGCCTGCTGCTCACATGATAGGGGGAGTTACACTGGGTGGTTTTAAGAAACTCTGTTCTGTTACTTTGACAGGAATTTTCTGTAACAATTCCATCTTGAAACTTAAATGTGTCCCTTCAGCAGCACTTGCAATATATGGTGTGGTTAATTTGATTTATCTTGGACTTCTCCCAGTGCTTTTTGTACTTTTTACATATGCTAAAATATTTATAATAACCCATAAAAGAGGTAGAGAAGTCAGGAAAAAGGCTGCAGAGACATGTTTACCCCACCTGATGATTTTATTCAGCTTCTTTTGTGTAGCTGCATATGACATAATAATAGCTCGAGTGGAATCGAATTTTTCTAAAACAGTACGTTTAGTAATGACTTTACAAATAATACTGTATAATCCTCTCTTAAATCCAATCATATATGGATTGAAAATGAAAGAAATTTTAAAACACCTCAAGAAATTGTTTTGTCAAATCACACAGAGATAATGTTCGGTTTCCTATGAGATATTTTTTTTTTACATATGATATTGATTTACAGTGTAACAGTAGTAAATAGAAGTACAGTCATGAGTTCTTCATTAATTTGTCTGCTGTTCTTTACTCATCTTCTGTTTCTTCACTGAATACACATGGCCTTATACCAGTATGGAACAAGTTACTTGGAATATGTATTCATTTATTCACTCACATTACTTGTTGACATAAAGTTCATTACATTGTATTCATCACCGTCCAGCTCTGGTAAAGCCTTTAACCTCATATTTCACAGATGTAGACAAAGAGATGATGTGATTGAACAAGCATTAAGTCTGTTTTGATGAAATACACAGCTTTTAGATAGTTATTGTATCTGGAGTCTCAGTGATTGGTGTATGCAGCATCTCAAAATGTCCAGTCATCACATGGTGAAGACAAGCTGCAAGGTTAACACAATTAGGCAATTTTTATATGTAGCTGAGCATTTTTAAAAACAAAGATTTCCCCCTCTCTGCTTTAAAACAAAAAGCTTGGCCAGATGTGAACATTTTCGGAAAACTCTGCATTTATATGGCCCCATGTATCTATAGAAGGGGTCGGCAACCTTTAACACTCAAAGAGCCATTTCGACCCGGTTTCCACGGAAAAGACAACACTGGGAGCCGCAAACACTTTTTGACATCTGAAATGAAGAGGTTAGCCTATATATATATACCGTAAATTCCAGACTATAAGCCACTACTTTTTTCCCACACTTTAAACACTGCGGCTTATACTCCGACGCGGCTTATACAACGATTTTACCGGTACCATGGCTTGGTGCCGCGGCGTACCTCGGTGGTGCCGTGGCACCGCGGTGGCACCTTGGCTCGAGGTGCCGGTGGTGCCGCAGCACCGGTGGCACCCAGTTGTGGCACCGCGGTGCCATGGCACCTGACACCGAGCAGTGGCACTGCGGTGCAACGGCACCCGGCACCGAGCCCTGGTACCACGGTGCCACGGCACCTGGCACTGAGCCGTAGTACTGCAGTGCCACGGCACCTAGCGTTGGCCCCGAGGTGCCGCGGTACCTTGGTCGTGCCATGGCACCTGGCATCATTAAATGTTCTATTTTCTTCAGATATTTTTCTTTTCTTAGATTTCTCCATATTTGGCCTCCCTGGGGTTGAAAGTCTCGATAAATGTACGGCGTTTTGGCGGGCTGTCGGAGAGTGTGACGCATATTTTGAGCGATGAAAAATAATACTATATATATATATATATATATATATATATATATATATATATATATATATATATATACACACACATATATATATATATATATATATATAATTCTATTTTAATATTTTGAGATCACAATAATCTTACAATTTACAACTACAATTAAACAAATGAACAAACACAAAATACTTTGTTCAGATATTGTGCAGTTTTGGTGTTGCAGGGCATTCCGCGCATGCTGGCTGCCGGCTGACACGTCAAGTGCTATCAAACGTCTCTGAAGAAGGCGAATGCTGATCACCGAAATTGCACAAGGTCTGAAGAAAGAAGTTAAAAACTTTGACTTAATAAGAAGACATGATGCACCTTTTTGAGACGAATAACATACACTTCAATCGGACACTTAGAATTTATTTTCCCAAGCCACGCGGAGCCGCATCATAAGGATGAAAGAGCCGTATGTGGCTCCGGAGCCGCGGGTTGCCGACCCCTGATCTATACCACCAAAAGTATGCCAGGCCTGTAGATGGCAGCGTAGTGGGATGATAAAGTACCATTAACCAATTAGAATCCTGAAAAGAATCACTACCAAATGTTACTTCAGCTATGAACCTATGGAGATGTAGTTTTCCAGGTTTCGCAACCGAGACGTGTAACCAATACAATGCAATTATTTTATAATCACAAACTGTTTTTGTGATGTGACAGTGGGGATGAAAAAGGGTTTGAACTCTGAGTCGAACGGTGTTAGTTCTGTAGTCATTAACAGCTGCATCTGTTTTTCAATCATGCTTTGTCTTTAGTTCATGAAGATTGCTGTGCACGGACGTAAATTATGACTTCAGTTACCTTCTACTGTACTGGACAGAACAGATAAAGGATAAACAAATTAAATAAACTAAACATGGAGTATGGTATGGAGAGATATTTGTTTCTTTAATATTCAATCAAATAGAATAGATTTGCAACCAAAAAAGAGATTTGAGAGTTAAACAGAATAGGTTGCAATTGCAAAAAAAAAAATGTTTTGAAGCATATTTCTTCAACTTCAATCAAAACTAATGTGTGTAAGTAAAAACATATGATCATTTTGTTTATAAATCAGTCCTCTTTGCTTGCAAATTCAACTGCGCTTAATGGGCAGGGCCTACGCTGATGCATGAGAGAATAGTTTCTATTGGTGGGTTTGACTTGGCTCCAGGTTTTCTGCTGTGGTTGTCATAGCCATCATTCCACTAGATGCTAATGCTAGCTCCGCTACATGCTAACAACTGTAAACAAACATTAGAGTGCTTATCCAGATGGGTTTTTTATCGTGGCAGGTGAGCTTCCATGATTTGAACAGCATGTGACTTGTGCCACTTGCTGGGATTCTACTTACAAATCTGATTCCAATTCTCTATCCTCCGCGTTCATTACATTGGTTATTACTTTAACCATAAAACAGACCTGAAACAGGATTTAAGAATAACAATGAAGCAATCATTTAATGAACATTAATCAAACTTACACAGATCTGTGGTCTCCCAGGGTTACAGAGAATCAGACTCCATGGCCAAAAGACATCTGACTCCCTGTCCTCAAGAGCCCCGAATTACCTTTTTCTTGCTTTTTATACTCTTCTATAGGGTGTTGTCTTCCTACTCCTAACTTCAGCCAGTACCTTCACATATCACCCATGCTACACCTGATCGTTTCATCCTTACCTCATCCTTGCACCTCAGGCCTCAAAAACTCTTATCTTTATCCCTAGTCTAACAATGTGACATCGTACTCCTTCCTTGTCCGTTCTAAATCCACACTCTACTCTCCTAAAAACCAAGCAAACCCACCTGTGATACTGTATTTTTCCATTTTACCCTTTGAAACCTGTTAACCTTCCATTGTCAATATGTCACACAACTTTGAGCAAATCAGTAAAATACAGGAATCATAGCTGTATCATATTACATAAAAATTACAAAACATAGTTATCATGATTATAACATATTGCATTCTAATTATATAATGCTTATGTGGCATGAGGGTAAATTTTAGTGTCAACTTAAAGTTTAGATGGCACTAACTTGACAACGCCACCTGGAGGGATGGCTCCAGGACCAAACCAATTGAAAACAAGGTCGCGCTTGGTGTGGACATAAAGCGAGATGTGAGACCGAATTAAACAAAATCACAAAGTTAAAGTTTTCATTTCCAATTTGTTAAAACACTATAAGCCTGTAGGTACAATAAATAGCAAGCATTAATCAACATTAAAAGAGGAGGTCCTTTCCAGAATGGCAAGAGAAAAGGGAAAGCAATTCACGCTTCAACTCAAACAAAACAGAATGCAAAACACAGCAAAACATGCAAAATAAATGGCAACATGCAAGTCAAAAACATAAGCCATGCACAGCAAATATGCATTACATGCAGAGAAAATAATAAAATAATCACATCAAAATTAATAATGCAGCAAGTAATGAAGCAAAAATAAAGCACGCAATACTTAACCAAACTCACCAAATAAGGAATCCGATCTACTCAAAAGAAATAAAACCAGCGTTAATAGTCCAATTTTCCCATTAGTATAGGTGGAGAGTGTTTGAAGGATTTTGTCCGAGTGCACCTAAATGCACCACTCGGATGCTCAGGGTAGCTGTCAACAGTGCTCCCACGTCTTCAGTTTTGGAGCCGGTACTGAGCGGTGACGCTGGACTCCACTGGACGCTGAACGAGGTGGGACAAAGCTGGACAAAACAGCGGGTCCTTTCTGGGAGCAGCAGTCCTGGTCGAGGACCGCAACCTGGAATTCTCATGCCTGCTGGAGAAGGCATGTGTTCGTGGGCAGCGAGAGGAGGGGGAGAGCCGGATGGAGGGGATCAGCGGCTCGGGACCTGAAGTGAAGCGTAATTTGGGTCAGCCTTGGCCTAGGGCCCAAATTACAAGGCGGAGCAATGAGCGACTTACCCTGAGCCAGACGTCCCGAACCCACGGCGCAAGCTGAACCAGAGCACCCGGGCACACAGGCGTGCTCCAGACAAAGAAAACTCTGACCGTTTAACAAACGCTGCAACCGCCGCACCTGAACCAAGTCCTGTGAGCGTGCACAGACGGCCCCACTACTTATAGGCTCTGCTCGGTGCCACCTACCAATCACCACACAGGTAAACGTTCACACCGACATGCTACACTTAAGTTTTTATACATGTATGTTGTCCAACTGTATAATTCTAACACACCAGAGGAGAGAAAACACTGGACTGTGTGTACACAAACATCCCCAAAGCACACAGATCCTCTCCCCTCCTGCACCTTGGACAGTCAGATCATGTGTCCAGGTTTCTCACTCCAGACTATTGTCCCATAATCAGACGGCTCCAACCCACCATAAAAACAATAAAATCCTGGCCAGAGGGAGCTTCTGCACAGCTACAGGACTGCTTTGAACGCATTGACTGGAGTCTGTTTTGCACCCAAATATTGAAGAATGCACATCAACTGTCCTCTTTTATATAAGGAGCTGTGTGGACACTGTTACCATCAACAGGCAAATCTGTGTCTTCCCAAACAGGAAACTATGGATGACAAAAGAGGTCCAGCTTCTTCTGTGGGAACACGATGCCACCTACAAGTCGGGGACAGGAGTACAGCCTGGCCAGACACAACCTCAAAAGGGGCCTTAAAACAGCTAAGGCGGCCTACAGAGAGAGGATCAAGGGCCACTGCTCAACCGGGGACACTGCACAAATAGGGAATCCAGCACATAACAAACTTCAGGAGCAGCAGAGACCCACCTGCAGGTAACAACACATCGCTGGCAGAGGAATTAAAACATTTCTTTGCCAAGTTTGAGAGACCATCAGATGACGCTGCTCTGCCCTAACTGAGTACAATTGACTACACATTTACTCTACAGACATATGAGGTCGAACGAGTCCTGAAATCAGTCAACGTTTAGAAAGCAGCAGGCTCTGATGGAATTCCAGGCAGGGTTCTCAAAGACTGCTCTCACCAGCTCAGAGAGGTTTTAACAGACATTTTTAATCTTGCCCTCATGCATGCCGCTGTCCCTGCCTGCCTCAAATTGGCTACCATGATCCCGGTGCCAAAACAAGCCAACATCAGCTCCCTCAACGACTACAGACCAGTGGCCCTAACCCCAATCGTTTTAAAGTTCTTTGAGAGACTCATCCAGGGGCACCTGAAGACTGTTAGGACTGATGGTACGAGAACTGGACCCAGATGCAAGACCCTCAGACAGGAATACAGTTAAAAGGGATTTATTAGATACAGTCAGAGTAACAGGTTCACACAGGATAGTAATGAATAAATCTTCAGCTGGACTGAGTTGGGAAATCGTCTCGGCTTCAGATCTCAAGTGAACCACTTTACAGCCCAGGTCGGGAGCACACGAGGGGAACCCGACTAGGAGAGAACAAAGGAGAGTCAGGGGGCAGACCAGGTCATACACGGGCAGACAATCAGACAGGCAAACGTACATAGGGTTAGGCAGGCTCACGTACCGCTAGTCCAGGCAGGAGTCGAAACCAGGATAGGGCACTGAGGCGGAAGAACAGACAGGGGTCAGGCGTATACTCAGGTGTGATGGACAAACCAGGTCGAAGACAGACGAGCAGGCAGACGAGGAACAGGCAGAGACGGTGGTCGAAGGGCAAAACAGGTCACAACAGGCAGGCAAACAGGCAGGATCAAAAAACGCTGGTAAGTTATCACACCAAAAGGGAGAAAACAAACTGGCGACGAACAGGGGAAAACACAGGGTTTAAATACACAAGAGGGCGGGAAGACAATTGGACACAGGTGGAGACAATCAGGGAGGAGTCAGGTAATCAGCACAGGTGGACACAATCAGGGAAGGGAAGTAAAGACACCAGACATGACACATGAGGGAAACTTAACAAAATAAAACAGGAAACGACACACAAGACAGACAAAACAAGTAAAAGTCCGGGGACTGATATGACAAAGACGACTCTCTCGCCCACCTTGGACCAGCATCAGTACACTTACGGGGCAAATAGATCCATGGAGGATGCCTTAAACTCTGTGCTCCACATAGCAGTGTCCCACCTGGAACAGAAAGGGGCATGTGCAAGGCTTTTATTCATGGATTTTAGCTCTGCTTTTAATACTGTTGTCCCCAGCATTTTGGTCAAGAAATTACAGGACTTGGGCCTCCATGAACATCTGAGCCTGTGGATCAAAGACTTTCTGACCAAACAATCACAAACAGTGAGTGACTCGGTCCTCACACCTCACCTGTCCTGACACTTGGTACAGGAGCACCCCAATGATGTGTGCTCTGCCCTATCCTGTACTCCCTCTACACCTGGGACTGCTCACCCACGCACCCAATGAACACCACAATAATGTTTGCAGATGATACAACTGTCGTAGGTGTCACCTCAAACAAAGATGAGACTGCATACAGGGATGAAGTCTGCAGACTGACCGGGGAAAACAACTTGACCCTGAACATCAAGAAAACCAAGGAGCTCAACCTGGACTTCAGATGGAACAAGAACGAGTACCTGCCGCTGAGGTTTGGAGACCAGGAAGTGGAGCAGTTTTCCAGTTTCAAGTTCCTGAGGACCCACATCAGCAACAACCTGAAATGGAGCGTCAACACCACAGCTGCAGTGAAGAAGGCCCACCAGAGTCTGTACATTCTCAGGACCCTGAGGAAGAACAACATCTCCCCATGTCTGCTGAAAACTTTCTACCACTGTTCCATAGAGGGTATACTGACTTACTCCATCCTGGTGTAGTTTGGGAACTGCACAGAAGCAGACAGGGCTGCTCTCCAGAGGGTAGTTAACATGGCTCAGAAACTCATCGGTCTCCCCCTTCTTTCCCTGAGAGACATCTACAGGTCACACTGCCAAAGTAAGGTCTGCAGGATCATTAAAGAAATCATTCACCCCTTCCACCATATCTTCTCTTTGCTGCCCTTAAGAAGGCACTACAGGGCCCTGAAGTGCTGTAAGATCAAATTTTAAATTTTCCATTTAAAATTGTATTTTTTCATGTACAAAACATTTGGCCCCAGAATGGCTCCATACATTACTACCTAGCGTGCCTGGGGGTAAAACTATAAAAACTCTTGTCACTTATCATATTTTCTGGTAGAGAGACAAAACACAGGATAAATCACACATATACACACTGGTCTTTCAGCCTGTCATCTCCAACAAACCTGCTGGTGACATACAAAAACTAGAAAAGCACTCGGAGAGCGCAGACCTCCGCCAAGGCAGATCAGTGGGCCCCCCTGGGCCCCCCACACCCCCGATCACCACCAAAATTTAATCATTTGTTCCTTGTGGCAGTATCAACATTTCCAGAAATTTTCATCCAAATCTGTCCATAACTTTTTGAGTTATCTTGCACACGGACAGACAAACAGACAAACCAACGTCAGCAAAAACATAACCTCCTTGGCGGAGGTAATAAAGAGGCTTGTGTTTCAGCTGTTTATTAGTATTGTATAGTAAACAAGATGGCATCGGTGAGGCTGGCTGCTGTCGTACCTGCTCTGACCTTCTGTTTGTGTTTAGTTGTTTTACTTTTTATTTTTAATGTATTAATCTTGTCTGTGCTGTGTCGTTTCACATAAAACAAGCAGACACTCCTGAACATAGGAATGCAGCACTCCAGCAGTGTTCCTACGAACTTTTCTCCAGACCCGGCCTGGCCCCAGGACATTCTGCGGGGGGCCAACAACAATAACAAAGGAGGACGAGCCGACTCCACAAAAGGCCCCGGGGAAATGAGCTGGCGTTAGGAACAGGCTGAGGCGCAGAGCACACCAAACGCCACTGCCAAGTATCCTACAAGCCAATGTCCAGTCTTTGGAGAACAAGCTGGATGAACTCAGGGCCAGAATAAGGTACCAGAGGGACATATGGGACTATAACAGCATCTGTCCCACTAAGACATGGCTGACCCCCATGAAGCCGGACCACGCCGTTCAACCAGCGGAGTTCTTTACGGTTCATCACACGGACAGAACGAGTGAGTATGACAAAACAAGGGGAGGTGGAGTGTGTCTTCTGGTGAACTGTAAGTGGTGTGACAAGGAGAACATTGTTCCTCTGAGTCACTCTTGTTCCCCTAACCTGGAGCTCCTGACCATTAAATGCCGTCCCTTCTACCTCCCCCGCGAGTTTTCTTCGGTCATCACCAGAGCCGTTTATATTCCACCTCAAGCGGACACGGACGCTGCACTAACTGGGCTACATGAGGCTATTACCAGCTACCAGGCTAACCACCGGGATGCAGCCCTCATTGTGACTTTAACAGCGCTAACCTGAGGAAAGTGATGCCGGAGTTTAAACAACACATCACCTGCCCCATCAGAGGAGAGAGAACTTTAGACCACTGCTACTCTCCTCTCAAGGACAGCTACAAAGCCACACCTCTGCCCCCATTTGGTAAATCAGACCATGCCGCCATCCTTCTAATGCCAAAATATAAACGACTCAAGCAGGCGGCGCCTGCAGTCAAAGAAGTGACGCGGTGGACCAGACAATCAGAGGCCGCTCTGCAGGGTGCGCTGGATTCAGCCAACTGGGACATGTTCAGGGACAGCTCAGGCGGTGACATCAACGTGTTTACAGAAGCCATTGTGGGATTTATTGGGAAAGTAGTGGAGGACACCACACCTAAAGTCAACATCAGGACATTTCCCAACCAGAAGCCGTGGGTGGATGCAACCAACCATGACGCCCTGAGATCCTGCACTGCTGCCTACAACACAGGGCTTGTGACCAGGGACACTCACTGTGATGGAGCATGACGTGAGGAGGATATTTAAGAGTGTGAACACAAGGAAGGCAGCTGGACCAGACGACATCAGTGGACGTGTTCTTAAGGCTTGCGCTGAACAACTGGCACCTGTGTTTATTACAATATTTAACATCTCCCTCACTCAATGTGTAATTCCCAGCTGTTTTAAAAAGTCTGTTATAGTGCCCATCCCTAAGAAAACTCAGCCCAGTAGTCCTAATGACTATCGCCCCATAGCCCTCACATCTGTGGTGATGAAATATTTTGAAAACCTAATTAAAACCTTCATCACCTCCTCCCTACCTGCCACCCTGGACCCATTACAGTTCGCATATTGCCCAGGCAGATCAACAGATGATACCATAGCCCTCATGTTCCACAAGACTCTTTCCCACATGGACAATGGGAGAGGGAACTATGTAAGAGTGCTGTTCGTGGATTACAGTGCAGCATTCAACACCATAGTGCCCTCCAGGCTGGTCACTAAGCTGTGTGACCTTGGACTGAACTCCTCCTTGTGTAGGTGGGTCCACAGCTTTCTAACCGACAGACAACATCCCCCATCACTCTCAACACTGGATCTCCTCAGGGCTGCGTGCTGAGCCCTCTGCTGTACTCACTATACACATATGACTGCGTATCCACATCAGACAGTAACATCATTATTAAGTTTGCTGACAACACAGCCGCTGTGGGGCTCATTCCCCACAGTGATGAGCAGGCCTACAGGACGGAGGTCATCCACCTGGAGAACTGGTGCCAGGAGAATAATCTCCTGTTGAACGTCAGCAAACCTAAAGAACTGATTGTGGATTTCAGCAGGAAAAAGCAGAGGGTCTTCCATCCACTCCGCATCAGTGGGTCTGAGGTGGAAAGAGTGGACAGTTTCAAATATCTTGGTGTGACAATCACACAAGACCTGTCTTGGTCACTTCACATTAAGACCATTGTGAAGAAGGCCAGACAGCGTCTCTACCACCTCAGACGCCTCAGAGACTTCAAGCTCCCATTAACAGTGCTCAGGAACTTTTACACTTGCACCACTGAGAGCATCCTGTGCAGAGCATCACCATCTGGATGGGCAGCTGTACCAAGCAGGACTTCTCTGCCCTCAAAAGGGTGGTGCGTTCAGCTGAGTGGACCATTAGATCCTCCTCCCCAACCTGCAGGACATTTACATCAAGAGAGGCAGGTCAAGGGCTGAGAAGATCTTGAAGCAGCGTAGCCATCCTGGAAACTCTCTGTTCTCCCTGTTGCCGTCAGGTCAACACTATCGCTGCATAAAGACTGCAACTGAGAGGATGAGAAAGAGTTTCTTCCCTCAGGCCATCCGTTTAATCAACTCCGAGCCTTAAACGAGACATTGCACTACACACTGGCATCTTTTTACTCATGCACCTTATATAATGTATAACAGTGTTCCTCCTGCATATTTGATGTATATGTACATATATTTCAGAACCTTATTTTTCTATTGAACCTTCATTTTTATTATTTTTTTTTTTTATTGAACCTTTATTTCTAAATTTTCTATTGAAACTGGATGCAGGTACAAAACACATTTCACTGCGCATTGTACTGTGTATGATTGTGTATGTGACAAATAAAGATGATCTTATCTTATCTCTTATTGTGAGTGTGGGCATGTTTTGTTAGAATACAACCACTGGGACAGACTGAGGATTTGACATTCAGTCTGTTTCTTCCTCATTCTCTGAGTTGGGGGGGGGGGGGTGTTGAACATTTCTCTTTAAGGGAGAAGTGGTGTATACTTTACTTTTAAGGTTCTTTGATTAGATTGATTATGAAGCACTTTGTACTTTTTTTCAGAAGGTACAATATCATAATATCTCAATAAATATTCAGTGTTGTCTGTTGATCAGCCACCCCTTGGTCAAATGTAACATCTCTATAGTGTAAACCTCTAGAGTTTGTTGACATGTACTGTAGTTTAGTCTGTTAATGAGATCCTTAGAGTGTAATGAAGTTTGAAAAACATGTGACGTAAACTGTTGATCTACTCAATAGTAGAAATAAACAAACCCTAAATGTATTTAAAGGTCAGTTCTGTTTGACTAATGTTCCATGTTACTGAACCTTCAGTGTGAGACACTGTCGTTTTCATGTCACTTAGTCTGTTTTAATGGATGTTAAATCAAATGTAACATATTTAATACTTGGTGGGTTTGTAGACATGAATAAGTACAGGTATGTTTATTTTTTCATCTTGTTCATGGTGTATGTTCTGATAATGTGCAGTAATTCTATTATTGTTTATCTTATTTTGATTCACAAAAACCTCCATGAACCTATGTATGTTTTCATTGCAGCTTTGTCATTCAACTCTGTTCTTTTCAGTACTGTTATCTACCCAAAACTACTGACTGACTTTCTATCAGAGAAACAGATCATATCTTTGTCAGCCTGTATCTTTCAATGTTCCATATATTACTTTTTGGCAGCATCAGATTTCTTATTGTTGGCAGCCATGGCCTTTGATAGATATGTGTCTATATGTAAACCTCTGCAGTATCCTACTATCATGCGGAGAAGTACTGTGAGTATTTTGCTTTTTCTTGCTTGGCTTTTACCTGTTGGTCAGATGGCGGGGGCAGCTGTACTGGGTGGTTTTAAGAAACTCTGTACTTCTACTGTGACAGGAATTTTCTGTAACAATTCTATCTTGAAACTTAACTGTGTCCCTTCAGCAGCACTTGCAATATATGGTGTGTTTGGTTTGATTAACTTTGCAGTTATACCAGCGCTTTTTGTACTTTTTACATATGCAAAGATATTTATAATAACCTATAATAGAGGTACAGAAGTCAGGAAAAAGGCTGCAGAGACATGTTTACCCCACCTGATGGCTTTATTCAGCTTCTCCTGTTTAGGTGCATATGATATAATTATAGCTCGGCTGGAATCAAATTTTTCTAGAACAGTACATTTAGTTATGACTTTACAAATGGTACTGTATAATCCTCTCTTAAATCCAATAATATATGGATTGAAAATGAAAGAAATTTTAAAACACCTAAAAAAGTTGTGGTAACACTTTATTTGAAGGTCTGGTTTGTAATGCTTTAAGCACATATGCATAAGACATTATAATGCATTTATAATGTATTATAAAAGTCATTACAACAGTTTATGATCATGTACAACAACTTATACCAAGGTTAATAAAGTATTATAAGTGTATACATAATGTATTATAAATTCTGTTTTCATGTTTTATACCTCCATGTCAAAGTGACAACAGTGTTTGAAGGAAGAATCTCAAGCGCAGAGATATATAACACATTATAACCATCATAACTCTAGCCAGTTATACAGACACAGAGAACTGCTCTGATATGTAGTATATGAAAGTGAATAATGCTTTATAAACATCAATAATAAGTTACAGGATGACTTTAAGAGCTTTTACTAAAGTGATAACACTGTATAAGGTTATTAGCAATTGTATATGATAACACAAGCATGATGACTTATGAGCAGTATCTGCTGGCTCTAAGTAAAGTGTAAGCCAAAAATTATACATCATGTTCTTATTAACTCTTTATTTTGCAAAAACAAAACATTAAACATACAGAGACAGCACACAGAAGTGTTACATGTTGCTTTGTACATAAATAAAAAATTATGTGCCAGCTCTAAATCTTTTATTCAAACACACCCTTTTTTTTTTTTTTTAAATAAAAATTAAATCCCTAAAATAGATGGGTATGGGGACAAGTGACAAAACCTAATAAAAGTTCCCCACCCTAAAAACTAAATTGCTCCACACTGCTTCTTTCCCACAATCCATATCTACCAATGTTTATCTGATAACTTTTAACTTAAAACCAAGCATGTGAGAAACTAAACAATGCACTTTGAAGAACAAACCATAAGCTTAATGTGCAATAGGCAGGAAAGTACCATTCTCCTTCATTTCACTTATGCGCTCTTTAATCTCAGCTGTAATAGCTGCACGACACCTATCCACAAATGTGGAGAGCTTTTTGGATTTTTTTCAGGGGCTGTGAGGCTGAGCTCTGCGATGACTGCCGTTCTGGCGATCGTGTTGCGGTCAACACAAACTTCCTCAAAGGCAGATTTCATAGACACACCCCCCACACACACACTATAGGTCTTCAGCACTGACTTTGATGATGTCTCTGCAGTTTTTCACTGAAAGAAAAATGTAAATAAATAAAATAATAATAAAATATAATATAAAATTCATAATTTCATTTCATGCCAATCCCTGGAGCAGAATGCCACTCTGCCTCCCCTTTAAAAAGTCCAAATGCCATTGTAAAGACAGTGCACATACTGCTACGTTAATGACACAAGAGTATACATATTGTTGTACATTTACATTTATGCATTTGGCAGACGCTTTTTTCCAAAGCGACTTACAGGGGAAAACCAATCAAATCACTCAATCAATCAAACTTTATTTATATAGCGCCAGATCACAACAAAAAGTTATCTCATGACACTTTATATATAGAGTTGGTCAAAACCAGACTCTAAGCCAATTTACAGAAACCCAAAAGGAGCAAACACTTGTGACTGGTGACAGTGGTGAAGAAAAACTTCCCTTTAACAGCAGAAACCTGGAGCAGACCCAGACTCCTGGAGGATGGCCGTCTGCCTTGACCAGTTGGGGTTAAAGAGAGAGGGTAAAGAAAGAGAAAAAGAGAGAGCAATAGAGATAGAGACTGGAGGAGAGGGGGAGAAGGGGGGAGCAGGGGAAGTTAGTTGTATATACAACTAACATGTTTTATTCTATTTATGACTCTTCTGTCATTTCATGACTGCAACAGTAATATTACTCAATTACCCCTCTAGAATCAATAACACTTTCTAATTCTGATAAATGGTAATAACTGGTAATATACTAAAAGTTGTCCCCAAACATGAAAGTGGAGGGTGGGACTATGGATCAGTCTCCACCTATGGATACATACATGAAAATGCACGGTTTCAGGAAACCCAGCTTAATGAACGATGGTTTGTATGAGTGGTACAAAGGGTGACCTAACACCACTGGAGGAGACAACCTGTTTACTCATTCAGATTTGTATGTATGTATGTAGTATACACTAATACACTAATTTCTCCAGCGTCTTATCTTTATGCATTTATTTTGCTACAAAACAATCTTACCACGAACACGACTGGTTTCTGGTTTGGGGCTTCCCCTCAACTTTGGAGTTCTCTTCTTTATTTTTTTCTTCTTCGAGTCATCTTCCATGGATGAATCAGACAATGATGAATCAATGGCCAATGCTGAAGCAGCCTCAGATTCTTCATCAGAGATCAAGACTCTTCATCTGATTTTGCATCTTAGGAGACTCTCCTGCAATATATCAGACAGGTGCACACTTTTAAAACTATTATACTCAAGTAAAATAAAGTCAGGATGGGGTCATCACTTCAGTTCCTCAGCCATGTTTACAGCCTTGTGTTCCCTTACTGGAGATGTGTATATATATATATATATATATATATATATATCAGTGGTGATTTCTCATAGACTGCAAGGGAAGCCTGGCTTCCCCTAAAATTACAAAAATTAAATGGTTAAATATGTACGGTTGTGTTGACATTTCATTGACTAAAAATGTGTTCGAACACATTTATCTCAAAGATGAGTTCGTTCAGAATCAGCTTTATCACAAATCAACAAACGCGATGTTGTTCACTTCTCATACATTCCCGTTGCACTGTTTTCTCATTCGATCTCTGCTCAGTGCATTTGTCCATAGATGCCGGGTGTCTCTGGGCTTCAATGGGACTGAGTGGAACAGTTTTTTTCATTGCCTCAAAACTGGACGGTAATTGGATAAATGCCACGATGTTTTCCTGACGCCGGACATCTTTGGGGGTGAATGGAGCTGTGGGCGGAGCTCGGCTGGGCTGGATGCCAAAATCCCACATGCTGATTGGAGGATCGGTCATAAGGCTGAATCCCATTTGATTGACAGCTATTTTGAGATCTCCTCCTTCACTGACACAGTTCAGTTTAATACTGTTGTGCATTCTGCTGTGAAATCAGAGAAACCACTACGAAATTACTTGTTCATTTCTTGCACTGTAAATAAAACACACTCATTGGACTTCCTTGTTTCAATTTAACATAATTTCAACGTTTTCTTGTTTCAGTTACATAATTTAATCATTTCTTGTTCGAGTTTAATATCGTTTTGTAGATAGTTAAATCAATCATACTGTCGGCTAGGTTGGAGTGAAAGGAGCACCTCTTGTTTATAAAGGCTGAAGTCTTACACCCACAACACAATGGGCCAAGGCCGTCTAAGCAGCCTAGCTCTGCTGGACAGGACACTGGTCCAGTCCCTGGAAAAGATGCCTACTTGGTACGATAAGATCACTGACCATTTTCTTAAAAAGGAACAGAGGGCCGAATTTATGTTTAAATAACTTGACAATTTTTTTTTGATGTAAGCCGACAATGAGCTTCCCCTGTCTGAAAGACGAGCAGCCGCCACTGATCGATCGATCTATCTATCTATTTTTATTTATTTATTTATTTATCAATTTATTTATTTATTTTTTTTTTTTTTCAGATTTGAAATCCTATGTTCACCTTACCAAAATACATTGAGTTGTCTTTACTTTCAGAATACAGGGAACTGTTTGCATGGGGTTGCATTGTGGCTTCATCTTTATCCAGTCGCAGTTTGGGACAAATAGGATGTTGGGTACTTCCAGAATAATATGAAAACATACCCCCAAAAAATGTACAATTTGGGTGCCTAAATTACAAGTTACAAGCACTGTAGAACAATCCAAGATGGTGGATGTCAAATTCATTTTATGTGTGAAATGAAATGGAATGACCAATGAGCAACACAACCTGGCATAACTGATCACCTGAACTGGATGAAGGCTCCATCGATCCGTTTCCAGTTCTGAGTAATTCTCGCATTATTTCACCTTTGCTGATCAGTTCCCGCTGAAGGTACTCCTTGTCTTTTATGTATTGAGCGTATTGGGGTTATTGGCCACTACTGCCACCCGTTGTTGTACGTAGGTATTACGCTATTCACTGTCCTGAATACGTTGTTGAGTAGTAGATGAATGAAGCAGGCACATGTTGCTCCCTGTTCCCGAGCTGATCTATGTCCCGTTCATTCATGTTGTATTAAGTATAAATTGAGGAAATACGCAGAAAATACAACATTGTCCAATTTCAGCATTGCAATTGTTTCTTCTCTGAGCCTCCCTCATTCTTTTTCTTCCTCTAGTTGAAGTTTTGTCATGGCCAGCTCATGTTAGATTGTTGGTGCTGCACACAACACAACAGCACACATTACCAATAGAATTAAGATTTGTTAAGTGACAGTTAAAACATGGTTTTGGCTCTAAATTACATGTCTGTATATTATAAACAAAGCCCACATTGAATAATGCAAATTAGACAGTTTACAGAATAAGAGGCAACCTAAAATGGAAATACATACCCATCCTCTCTTCATCCCCAGCAGAGGTGGAAGTAACATCTTTCGTAGGATTCAAAGCACCCCTTCTCGTATGCATGGCTGTACATAAAACATGATCAACAGAGGGTTAATATTAGCAGTGTAATGATTTGGCTAATGTTAGCTTGAAATTTCTTCAAATGTTTACAAAAGATGCTACCATGTTCACACTACACACTAACTTAGCTTACATTAGCTTTGTTCAACACGTTGGCTGGATTAGTTTAAATAAGTTAGCCATGTGTAATACTTCGCCTTGATGCTAATATTAAGTTTGGTTAAAAAAAACTTGGGGAAAACTAAAATCAAATAATAACTTTATATGTATTGTTCATGTTTATACATTCTGCATTGAAATATAGGGTATTACCTGAGACGGTGGTTTGATGTGCCATTCACCAAGGACAAGCTGCAGTCAATTTGGTCTCCACGTTGTCCTCCTAATGCCCTGCACTACGTTTTTTCAAATCGGAACTCGGAGGTTCTGAATTCTGCTAATTACTAAATTTTGGTCACGCTGTAAATAAATTCAGTTGGTTGATTCAGTTTCATTTACTCACATAACCTCTCAACTAATGTTTCCATTTAATCAATGAAATAGCTGTTAACATTCACAAATTGCAATTACTGTTGTGAGACAACAATATAATGTAAAATAACAAATAAAATACTCATAAAAAATTCTGAATATATTACCTGTGAAAGACAGCAGAATTTACAAGTTCCCAGTCAAGAATTATGCTTTGGACAAATATTAAATTCACTTTTACCATTTCGCGAATCCTTTTTACCAGCGCTCTAATTTAATTTGAACGCAGCAGTCCCAGAGGGCCATTTTGGGCGCGAGCAAAGATCATCACTGGATGCAAAGATGGCAAATTTGTTAAGTGATGAAATTCGTTGATTAATACAGCAAGAGGACAACGTACGCAACCGGAGGTAAATAGTTGTGTGGATGCAAAAAAGAGGTATCTTAACACGTTACATGGTCTGCCCCACTTGCAAAAGGCCCATACACCTAAACGTCCTCACCAAAGCTGATGGATATGTGTGGTAAAAAATGATGCTGGATCAGCGGGTAACGGGTTGGGGCTAGTCAAAAAATGTCACTGTATTTGCAGTTCGGGTTGGGGCGGGTCATTGATTGAGCAGAGGCACAAAATAATATGTACAGTATCATGTATAAATTTGCTATAGAATGTTAAAATATTTAGTGATGTATAGCCTATTATATTTTATGTTGTAGCATGGCTTTGTGGAATGGCAGGAAGTTTGCTGTCTGACAGAGGTATAGTGCAGGTAGTGTTTTTATTTTGACAAGTGACACAAAGGAAGTTTGTAACATTTACTTGCAATCGAGGCTGAAGTAAAGCTGTTTTTATTCACTGGTCTGATGCAGGTCAAATAATTCCACACCTGCAGGTTGAAAAAAAAAATCTGACTAGCTCATCACTAGTAAGCAAAGAAATAAACAAGAAAAGCACTCAGAGAGTGCAGACCTCCGCCAAGGCAGATCAGTGCCCCCCCGATCACCACCAAAATTTCATCATTTCTTCCTTGTGCCGGTATCAACATACCCTGAAAATTTCATGAAAATCTGTCCATAACTTTTTGAGTTATCTTGCTAACAAACACGCACACAAAGCAAAGCGATCACAATACCTCCTGGCGAAGGTAATAAAGCAAAAGTAAAGCACGCAATACTTAACCAAGCTCACCAAATGAGGAATCCAATCGACTCAAAAGAAGTAAAACCAGCGTTAATAGTCCGATTTTCCCATTAGTATAGGTGGAGAGTGTTTGAAGGATTTTGTCCAAGCGCACCTAAATGCACCACTCGGATGCCCAGGGTAGCTGTCAAACAGGGCTCCCGCGTCTTCAGTTTTGGAGCCGGTACTGAGCGGTGGCGCTGGACTACACTGGAGGCAGATATGCTGAACGAGGTGGGACAAAGCTGGACAAAACAGCGGGTCCTTTCTGGGAGCAGCAGTCCTGGTTGAGGACCGCAACCTGGAATTCTCATGCCTGCTGGAGAAGGCATGTGTTTGTGGGCAGCGAGAGGAGGGGGAGAGCCGGATGGAGGGGATCAGCGGCTCAGGACCTGAAGTGAAGCATAATTTGGGTCAGCCTTGGCCTAGGGCCCAAATTACAAGGCAGAGCAACGAGCGACTTACCCTGAGCCAGACGTCCCGAACCCACGGCACAAGCTGAACCAGAGCACCCGGGCACACAGGCGTGCTCCAGACAAAGAAAACTCTGACCGGTTAACAAACGCTGCAACCGCCGCACCTGAACCAAGTCCTGTGAGCGTGCACAGACGGCCCCACTACTTATAGGCTCTGCTCGGTGCCACCTACCAATCACCACACAGGTAAAGGTTCACACCGACATGCCACACTTAAGTTTTTATACATGTATGTTGTCCAACTGTATAATTCTAACACACCAGAGGAGAGAAAACACTGGACTGTGTGTACACAAACATCCCCAAAGCACACAGATCCTCTCCCCTCCTGCACCTTGGACAGTCAGATCATGTGTCCAGGTTTCTCACTCCAGACTATTGTCCCATAATCAGACGGCTCCAACCCACCATAAAAACAATAAAATCCTGGCCAGAGGGAGCTTCTGCACAGCTACAGGACTGCTTTGAACGCATTGACTGGAGTCTGTTTTGCACCCACAATACTGAAGAATGCACATCAACTGTTCTCTTTAATATAAGGAGCTGTGTGGACACTGTTACCATCAACAGGCAAATCTGTGTCTTCCCAAACAGGAAACTATGGATGACAAAAGAGGTCCAGCTCCTTCTGTGGGAACACGATGCCACCTACAAGTCGGGGACAGGGAGTACAGCCTGGCCAGACACAACCTCAAAAGGGGCCTTAAAACAGCTAAGGCGGCCTACAGAGAGAGGATCAAGGGCCACTGCTCAACCGGGGACACTGCACAAATAGGGAATCCAGCACATAACAAACTTCAGGAGCAGCAGAGACCCACCTGCAGGTAACAACACATCACTGGCAGAGGGATTAAAAAATTTCTTTGCCAGGTTTGAGAGACCATCAGATGACGCTGCTCTACCCTTACTGAGTACAATTGACTTCACGTTCACCCTACAGACATATGAGGTCGAACAAGTCCTGAAATCAGTCAACGTTTAGAAAGCAGCAGGCTCTGATGGAATTCCAGGCAGGGTTCTCAAAGACTGCTCTCACCAGCTCAGAGAGGTTTTAACAGACATTTTTAATCTTGCCCTCATGCATGCCGCTGTCCCTGCCTGCCTCAAATTGGCTACCATGATCCCGGTGCCAAAACAAGCCAACATCAGCTCCCTCAACGACTACAGACCAGTGGCCCTAACCCCAATCGTTTTAAAGTTCTTTGAGAGACTCATCCTGGGGCACCTGAAGACGACTCTCTCGCCCACCTTGGACCAGCATCAGTACACTTACGGGGCAAATAGATCCATGGAGGATGCCTTAAACTCTGTGCTCCGCATAGCAGTGTCCCACCTGGAACAGAAAGGGGCCTATGCAAGGCTTTTATTCTTGGATTTTAGCTCTGCTTTTAACACTGTTGTCCCCTGCATTTTGGTCAGAGTATAGTTAACATGGCTCAAAAAATCATCGATCTCCCCCTCCCTTCCCTGAGAGACATCTACAGGTCACACTGTCAAAGCAAGGCCTGCAAGATCATCAAAGAAATCACTCACCCCTTCCACCATATCTTGTCTTTGCTGTCCTCAAGAAGGCACTACAGGGCCCTGAAGTCCCGTAAGATCAAAATTTTAATTTTTGACTTAAAATTAAATTTTTTTATGTACAAAACATTTGATCCCAGAATGGCGCCATACACTACTACCTAGCGTGCCTGGGGGTAAAAATATAAAAACTCTTGTCACTTAACATATTTTCTGTTTGAGAGACAAAACACAGGATAAATCACACATAAGGACAGTGGTCTATCAGCCTGTCATCTCTAACAAACCTGCTGGGCTGGTGACACATACAGAAATAAAGAGGCTTGTGTTTCAGCTGTTTATTAGTACTGTGTGAGTGTGGGTATGGTTTGTTAGAATATAACCACTGGGACAGAAAGAGTGTTTTTTTTCCCTATTGCATAGCATTTGTCTTTGATAAACTCATTGACATTCAGTCTGTTTCTTCCTCATTCTCTGAGTTGGGGGGGGGGGTTTGAACACATTTCTCTTTAAGGGAGAAGTGGTGTATACTTTACTTTTAAGGTTCTTTGATTAGATTGATTATGAAGCACTTTGTACCTTTTTTTGGAAGGAAAATATCATAATATCTCAATAAATATTCAGTGTTGTCTGTTGATCAGCCACCACTTGGTCAAATGTAACATCTCTATAGTGTAAACCTCCAGAGTTTGTTGACATGTACTGTAGTTTAGTCTGATAATGAGATCCTTAGAGTGTAATGAAGTTTAACTAAATATTGTGACGTAAACTGTTGATCTACTCAATAATGGAAATGAACTAATCCTAAATGTATTTAAAGTTCAGTTTTGTTTGACTAATGTTCCATGTTCATGAACCTTCAGTGTGAGATACTGTCATTTTCATATCACTTAGTCTGTTTTAATGGACGTTAAATCAAATGTAACATATTTAATACTTGATGGGTTTGTAGACATGAATAAGTACAGGTATGTTTATTTTTTCATCTTGTTCATGGTGTATGTTCTGATAATGTGCAGTAATTGTATTATTGTTTATCTTATTTTGATTCACAAAAACCTCCATGAACCTATGTATGTTTTCATTGCAGCTTTGTCATTCAACTCTGTTCTTTTCAGTACTGTTATCTACCCAAAACTACTGACTGACTTTCTATCAGTGAAACAGATCATATCTTTGTCAGCCTGTATCTTTCAATGTTCCATATATTACTCTTTGGCAGCATCAGATTTCTTATTGTTGGCAGCCATGGCCTTTGATAGATATGTGTCTATATGTAAACCTCTGCAGTATCCTACTATCATGAGGAAAAGTACTGTGAGTATTTTGCTTTTTCTTGCATGGCTTTTACCTGTTGTTCAGATGGCGGGGGAGTTGTACTGGGTGGTTTTAAGAAACTCTGTACTTTTACTTTGACAGGAATTTTTTGTAACAATTCTATCTTGAAACTTAACTGTGTCCCTTCAGCAGCACTTGCAATATATGGTGTGTTTGGTTTGATTAACTTTGCAGTTATACCAGTGCTTTTTGTACTTTTTACATATGCAAAGATATTTATAATAACCTATAATAGAGGTAGAGAAGTCAGGAAAAAGGCTGCAGAGACATGTTTACCCCACCTGATGGCTTTATTCAGCTTCTCCTTTTTAGGTGCATATGATGTAATTATAGCTCGACTGGAATCTAATTTTTCTAGATCAGTACATTTAGTAATGACTTTACAAATGGTACTGTATAATCCTCTCTTAAATCCAATAATATATGGATTGAAAATGAAAGAAATTTTAAAACACCTAAAAAAGTTGTTTTGTCAAATTTCACAGTGATAAAGTTCTTTATTTTATGAGATAATTGCATGAAATTATTTAATGAGTAATAAATAGGATAGACTAGTTGTCAACAGGTTGTTACTGTTTTGTTTTTTTTTTGGAAGCATGATTCTGCTGTTTTTTTGATCATCTCGTCTGTCCTCACTGAATGCATATGGCCTAATACCACAATGTAGCACGTTGTTTGAAAAATGGATTTATTTATTCACACACATTAGTCTTTGAGGTGAAATACAGTACTTTGCATTTTACTCATCACTTTGCTAAGCTTCTGTCAACCCTTTAAATAACTTCAAAGCCTTATACTTCTTTATACCCACAGAAGTACAAAATGAGATGATTTAATTTAACGAGCCTTAAGTCTGTTTTGATCAAAGATAGTGCTTATAGTTAGTATAACAGTAGCCAAAGTGAGCAGTGAACACAACAGCATCTCATACGTCCATCCAATCTAGATATATAGATCATACTTCTGGTCATTCTTATGTGTCTGTATGGAAACCTTTATTTCAACCTTTTAATCTTGTTTTTAAATGGAAATATATATTTTTTAAAATATCAGTAAACAATAATAAACAATAAATATTTCAGAAATCATATCATTGACTAAGTTTGAGTTTTTCTTCCTATAAAATTTTTGTAATAATCTAAATATGGATTTCTACATTTCACGCTTAACATCCACACTTGTAACTCAAAACCTATGACATGTTTTGACTTGAAAATCTTGGACAAGGTAGGTTTTCCCATATTTTGGTCCTCATAGAAGATGTTCCAGACTCACATTGAAGACTTTTTAATGGTTTCCTCATTATTGGGAGACATGGGACAGGGTCTAATTTTCTCAGAAGTACCAACAGCACCAAATGGTTGATGAGGTCACCAATCGAAATCCTGATTTATTCCACTAATTTAGCTGCACTGAAGACTGCCAATAGACCAGAGCTATGAATTCTTTAAAAATCATGGTTTTGATTGACTACATTTTGTAAAAACCAATGTTTGTTTTTTTCTTGTACAACTAAATACCCAAAGTGAATAGTAGTCTGGGAGAGTGGGAAAAGTCTGTGTTCTCACTGCCATCCAAAGACAAATGGTTGAGTGGAAAAATGTAATTGCACATTATAATTTATTTTCAGTAGTCAGGTTGCTATGTCATACTTTAGAAATAAAATCATGTCAACAGTGTTTATTTATTTTAGATATTGGGCCCCCAAATAAACTTATGACAACCCTAAAAGTTGGTACAACTACCTTTAGTCCACCATGAATGTATTCAGGACTAATAAGCAGCTTACCATAAAACATACCTATTTTTAATGTTTCAGTGGCAAGGTAATAATAATAATAATAATAATAATAATAATAATAATAATCATAATAATAATAATAATAATAATACATTTTATTCATAGGTGCCTTTCTTGGCTCTCAAAGACACTGTAGAGTAAAACAGGAGAATATAAATACCTGAGAAGTACCACAACATTTCAAACTAAGATATCTTAATACAATCCCATTTCAGGAAAAAAATAAAAAAAAAAAATCAAAGGCTGTAAAATATACATATGAGTGCAATGATTTGCAAATCTCATAAACTCATGTTTTAACCACAATAGAACACAGAAAACATGAATTTGATGACAGCCTAATACTCCTGCACAATTTGGGACAGGGTAAATGTCACAGTTTGCTTCGCTGCGGGCCTCTCGCTAACTTTGCCACGCCTCATCAGCAACATCAGGTCCACCTGATGCTAACAGGTGTGCCTAATCAACTGGCTGGCATATAAGCTGCTCTGGTTCAGCTACTCTTTGCCAGATTGTTCCCGCTTCTTGACTGACTATCCAGCAATCTTTTCATACTTATTGTCCTGGTTCCGACCCCACCTTATCCTGACAACATCTTCGTCTCTGTCCTGGAAACCCGACCAGCTTTCTGCCTTAGAACTAAGAGATCTGCTTTCAGTTTCCCTGAGTTCTGTTCCCTGCCTTGTGTACCTGTCTGTGTCGGAGTCCATATCCAGTCCATGCTCCTTTCTGTGTCAGAGTCCTGTGTCAGAATTCCTAAATTAAACTCTTAATAAAGAACAGTTCTGACTTTTACCTGAGTGTGTTGTGTGTGGGTCATCCAAGTTCATTCTCTGTTACAGAACAATCTGGCCTGAAATGGACCCAGCACACACCCCGATACCTCTCAGCCACCTGGAGGCAATGGGCTCTATGCACAGCCCAACTACTTCCTGAACTTAAGGCAGCTCCTTTATTTGCTGTCTTTCATTACTGGACACACGGATTAATCCAGCTGTGCCTGGCCACAGTAGTCACAACAAGTAGCAGTCACACCTGGGTTAATCAGTGTGTCCAATAATGAAAGACAGGAAATAAAGGAGCTGCCTTAAGTTCAGGAGGTAGTTGGGCTGTGCATAAAGCCTATAGAAGGCACCCTCTAAAGGCATACAGACAATATGGTCTGTACTGCCCATGAAACTAGATGGACAGCTGGAGTCCATGAACAGACGTTAGCTGCCTTAACACTGCAGGTGCAGTTCATGGCTGCCCTCTCCCAAGCTACTTTCATTCCAATCCATTGCTCCTGCAACCCCACCTATACCTCTGCCTCCTGCTCCTCCCAGCAACGTACCTGAACCCTGGATGGGGACTTTGGAGCAGCCAGAGTTTGTGGCCAGCCCCGGCCTGAAATTCAGCCCAGCCGGTCCCAGCCCAGCGCTCATCCCGGTTCCAGTTAAGAATTCAACTATCTAAATTAAAATAATATTTCATAGTCATAAGAAAGGACATGGTTGGATGTGTCACATGTAATGTCTCCCCATTGGAGGTGTCCAGAGTTTGTTTTGCACATGTGCTGTAGCTCTGTTAATTAGATCCTTTGAGGGTGGTGATGGTCATAAAAACTTCAGAGATGAACTAGCTCTGCGCATTGAAGGAACGCAGTGCATTCATGTGTCAGTTATGTGTGAATTAACAAGACTAATTCAGATATCATTTTACAGTGATCTTTATTGTAAGACTCTTTACTCTCAGTCCTAATGGGCAATAACTCATATGCAAAATATATAACTATTACTGGGTTTGTAGAACTGGACAAATATAGGTATGTTTATTTTTCCATCGTGTTTACAGTGTATGTTCTGATAATCTCCAGTAATTCTATAATTATTTACCTCATTTTGATTCACAAAAACCTCCATGAACCTATGTATGTTTTCATTGCAGCTTTGTCATTCAACTCTGTTGTTTTCAGCACCACTGTCTACCCCAAATTACTGATTGACTTTCTATCAGTTCAACCTGTCATATCTGTTTCAGCTTGTATCTTTCAAAATTTTATATATTACTCTTCAGGAGGTTCAGATTTCTTACTGTTGTTAGCCATGGCCTTTGATAGATATGTGTCTATATGTAAACCCCTGCAGTACCCAACTATCATGAGGAAAACCACTGTTTGTTTGTTCTTGCTTGGAGCCTGGCTTGTGCCTGATGCTCAAGTTGCAGCGGGGAATTTCCTCCTGATCAGTCAAAATCCCTGTATCTTTACAATGACAGGTATTTTTTGTAACAATTCATATTTGATACTTTTCTGTGACAGTTCAAATATGCTTGCATTATATGGCGTGTTCATTTTGCTAAATGTTGTACTTCTCCCAGTGATTTTCATCCTTTTTACATATGCAAAGATATTGACAATAACCTATAATAGTGGTAGAGAACACAGGAAAAAGGCTGCAGAAACCTGTTTACCTCATCTGTTGGTTTTATTTAGCTTCTCCTTTCTATGCATTTATTATGTGGTCATAGGTATATTTCAATCTGTTTTTTCAAAAACACTACTTTTAATAATGAATTTGCAGGTGGTTTTGTATAATCCTCTCTTGAATCCAGTCATATATGGCCTGAAAATGACAGAAATTTCAAAACACCTCAAAATATTGTTCTTTCATGTCAAACAGAAGTAATGTTCATTTTACCCAACAACTGTGCATAATCTTAACTCATGTCACTCTGTATAATGAGCACCATCTGCTGCTCATCTCCTGTGTCACATCATGATTATGAATTTGGAGAAAGTTACATGAGAAATGCAACTAATCACTCAGTTCATTCTGCATCATTAATTTTCCAAATGTAGTTAAATTGTCTTTATTCATTCTTCCGCCAAGCTCCAGCCTTTGAACAACTTCATGGCCTAAAGAGCCACCTTTTACCCCTTGCTTGATATATATATAAAAAAAAAAAAGAAAATTATATGACTGGGTAAGGAGAAAGTCTTTATTCTGAGGGAATATACTGTTTATGAGTAGATGGTGTAATGTAACCCAATGACTGTGTCTAGAATCTCACATGTCCAGTCATATTTTGAGCAGTATATACTGAATTTATTTTGTTATTACTCGTGTACATGGCAATTGCTATTTTGTCTTGAACATCTTTATTTATTAATGTATTTGCTCAGATATTGGTTCCTTGTACACAAAAGTGTAATTTTTTTTCTTCTGCTCAAAACAAATGAATGAATATAAAACTATGACCTATAAATAAGTTTCATTTACCAGGTGGTTGAAACCTGAACCCCCCACATATAACATTTAGATTGAGAAAGTGAGGGAAATCAATCAGATGGAGCAAATTACTAATGTACTTAGAATTCAGGGAGAGCTATTGACTAAGAGATGGACTCCCATGATTAACCTTTTAATGCAGTAAACATTCAGTAGTGGTCATCTACATGTACAGTATGCTGTTTTTTTTTCTTCCCCTTTTTTTATTTGCAATTTTTGTTTCTTTATCATTCATGTCATTCATGTCATTCATGTTTCATTTGTGACAAATTGTAATCAATATTTACTGCAGATATCCATATTTTTTCCAAATATGTTACATAGGGATGTTTAATTAGATACATTTATGTATGTAAAATGTCTTGCATATTTGTACGAGCAAAACTAAATAAAAATTAAGGAAAAAAAGTTGCATTTATTTATATAAATAAGTATAAATAAATCAGTTTTTATATGTAATTTAACAAATGTCAAGTTCAGAGGTCATTTACAATAGATACATCAGTGTTACATCAAGATAAGTGTATTTCCACAAAACTAACATACATGAGATACACACACACACACACATATTTATCTATATCTATCTATCTATCTATCTATCTATCTATCTATCTATCTATCTATCTATCTATCTATATATCTATATATATATATATATATATACGCATGTGCATTACATCAGAATATGTCAGAATGGCGGCTAGTACAAAGCGGAAGAAACAAGCAGGCAGGAATACATTCATGCAAACAGCACTGATAAGTGCACATTCATTGTATTTTTTCACATTATAACTTTTATTAGTTGAAATATTTTGAACCAAGCAATCATCTAGCCTGTCATGTAAGCATTCAGCACAAGTCAGGGGTAGCGCAGTTGTCAGTCAGGGAATTCCCTGGGCTTTTTCATTTCAGTCAGCATCTGTACCTCTGCAGCATGGGATTGGTGAAACAGGTCATTTACTTTACATTCAATAAAATGTACTCAGAGTAAGCCAGAAATCACATATATTCTACAGAAAGGGTAAGTGAATAGTTTGCTTTAATACAGTCTTTGCTTAGTAATCAAGTTTTTGCCAACAGTCCATTTGCAAATATATTGTGTATTTTTTTTACCCACTAGGCTAAATGAAACTTTACATTTATTTATTACAAACATAGTTCTTCTATTAAAGGAAGCAATGCATTTTAAATGTTTTGGAATATTTGTTAATCCATGCTAAATGACCTGTTTCACCAATCCCATGCTGTAGAGGTACAGATGCTGATTGAATTGAGAAAGCCCAGGGAAATCCCTGACTGACAACTGCCCCATTCTCGACCTGCGCTGAATGCTTACATGACCGGCTATATGATTGCTTGGTTCAAAATATTTTAATTAATAAAAGTTATAATGTGGAAGAATACAATGAATGTGCACTTATCACTACTGTTTACATGAATATATTCCTGCCTGTTTATTTCTTCCGCTTCATACTAGCTGCCATTCTGATATATTCTGACAGATATGCAATGCACATGGGTAGATGAGACAAATTCTGGCAGGTTACAATGCATATGCGTAGATGAGATCTAGAACATGACGACCATATACGAAAGGGCCAACCACGTCAGACGGGATGATGGGAGGATGGGATTGCCGCGGCACAAGGCTCAAGATGACCTGAGGACTGTTTGGTCAAAAAAGTTTGAGAAACACTGCTGTAGCTAGTAACATCAAACATTTTTTACGTTATAAAAGGATACATACTTCTATAATTGGATCTCTATCTCTCCGCCTCATCTTTTCTCCGCTTCCAAAATTGCACACCTGAAGGCTTGGACGGCCTTTTCATTGTGATAAATGATGTATTATGTACCTGGATGCTCTGCTGTAAACACCTAATGGCTGTCAGTCAGATCTGCTACTTGTCTCTCACACACACAAACAAACATATCATGTGACTGAGCCGTGTACACTGCAGGTGCAGCGCAGGCCGGGGTCAGGGAGAGGTCATTTGGGGTTGGGTTTGTACTTAATTTACTTATTAAGGGGTAAAATTTGACATGTCTGTAGCAACAAAACTATTGGTTGAATTCATACCAAATTGGGTTTTTATATTGCCAGTGATCCAGAATAGATGTGGTTACATTTTGGGAAAAGTATCTCAAAGTTAAAAATTTGTATGAATTTTTAAAATCTTTTTTTTCCCCATTTACTTATGATTAGCTAAATTTCAAATGCCTATAAAAGCATCAATTTTGTTTCAATTTACTTCAAACCTGCCACATATATAGAAGCAATTGATATGCTGACATCGGCACATGCATAGACATAATGACATCAGCTGGATCAATGCCAAAATAAGCTACAATACGTGCGAGGGGCGGGGTTTGTTGTGCCTGGCACCACTTTTTTCCTGGTTTCAGAACAGCAGTTCAGAAACCATTGGGTGATGTCTGGGTTCTACTATTGACCAGTAGGGCGTCCCATTTTTGGGACTTCTTTTCCGATCAAGCTCTTAATTTGACCAGTTAATCTCTTATATATTAGTAACTCCCCAAAAAAATTTCAGCCCAATCCGAATAGTTTTAGACCCCCCCTCCAACACTATCTTCAGGGTGCCCGTCAGCCGAGTGCAGAAAACCCATTTTTCATTGGAAAATCATGTATTTGTCGGTTAGTTATGACATATTTGCTCATGCAAATGTCATATTAGAGGTTTTGGGGGACACTACTGTCGTTTATGAAGGTCTTAAATCATGTACAGGTCAAGGTCACATGATTTTAGACAAGGTCAAGGTCATTTGACACTGAAAAATGGGTAAAATCACATGTTTTTGCTGATTTCTTTATAGTCTTATTTCAAAGATATGCACTCAGGGCTTTCACTGGAGAGCATCCCAGATTACCCATCTGGTACCCTTCCTTTTCTTCAGTTCAGTAGGTACCAGATTTCTTTTTCCAGAGGAGGGTAACACATTTTCAGTGTAAATCTGCCAAGTCATCCTAAAGGCAAAACACCCAAGAGTAGTAAAGAGAAGAAGGTGAAGCACCCTGGGGGCCCTTTGAAGAGAAAAGGTGGCCCTGCAGATGAATGGGAGGAAGTTATTGGCCCTTCACTGAATGCTATTCCAGCCACTTAGCTTCCTTTGGTCAGAACAGTCCTTCAAAGGTACAGATTACTGTCAACAGAAAAGCCATTAGAAGACAGCAAAACCATAGCAAAAGAAATATCCCTAGAAGTTGAGGTAATATGGAATAAAGCCAGAGTTCCAACAAAGGCTCACCATATCTGGACGGCTGTGGCTCAGCTGGTAGAGCGGGTTGTCCTTTGACTGAAGGGTTGGCGCTTCGAATCCTGGCTCCGACTGTCCACATGTTGAAGTGTCCTTGGGCAAGACATTGAACCCTAAATTGCTCCCAGTAGGGCCTTGCATGGCAGCGGTTGCCTACTGGTGTATGAATGTGTGGGTGAATGTGAGGAAATGTAAAGCGCTTTGGGCACCATGAAGGTGTAGAAAATGTGCTATATAAGTTCAGTCCATTCACCATTTAACTGTGTTCTAGCTATGTGTGATGGAGATCGGACTAAAATAAAACTCACTGTTATAAGACTCACTGTTAGATCTTAAACCCAGGCTCAGAGGGGGGAATATTAGTGAGGATGACCATCTTCAGAACCTCAGGTCTTTGATGAGGAACATCTCAGAGGTGAAAATGAAGGCACAGAAGTACAACTGGGAGACTGATTATGAATTCTATAATGATCAATTTCAACTTTAAATTGAATAGAGAATTCATAATGAGTGCATATCTTTGAAATAAGATTAGGCAACAAAGAAATCAGCAAAAACATGTGATTTTACCCATTTTTCAGTGTCAAATGACCTTGACCCTGTCTAAAATCATGTGACCTTGACCTGTACATGATTTGAGACCTGCATAAACGACAGAAGCATACCCCAAAAACCTCTAATATGACATTTGCATGAGCAAATATGGCATAACTGACCGACAAATGCATGATTTTCCATTGACAAATGGGTTTTCTGCACTCGGCTGACAGGCACTCTAAAGATGTGTGTGTGTGTGTGTGTGTGTGGGGGGGGGGGGGGGTCTAAAACTTTATGGATTGGGCTGAAATTTTTTTGGGGAGTTACTAATATATAAGAGATTAACTGGCCAATTAAGAGCTTGATTGGAAAAGAAGTCCCAAAAATGGGACGCCCTATTGACCAGTCATACACAGTCTATGCAATTGAGACATTTATCATAAGCAAAAAAACATGATGATTGTTCTAGTTCAGTTGAGTATTACATTCTTCTAAGTCACTAGTCCTGGTCTTTAATGAATACTCAGGAGCATCAACACATCTATAAAACAGTTCACTCTGTGGGTGATCTGCAGGCTGTATACTTGCTTTTTTATGTCATGTCTATTTTTGTGTCTTTCAATGGATACTGAATTTAATGAAACATATATTACTCTTGATGGCTATGTAGAATTGCATCAATATAAACATGTTTATTTTCTTATCATATTCATAGCCTATGTTCTAATAATCTGCAGTAATTTCACCATTGTCTGTGTTATCTGGATGCACAAACACCTCCATAAGCCTATGTACATTTTTATCGCTGCATTGCTGCTTAACTCTGTTCTTTTCAGTACTGTCATCTACCCAAAGCTCCTAACTGATTTTTTATCTGAAAACCAAATAATATCTGAATTGCGATGTCGGTTTCAGGGTTTTATGTATTACTCTTTAGGAGGTTCAGAATTCATGCTGTTGGCCGTCATGGCTTATGATAGGTATGTGTGTATTTGTAAACCTCTGCAATATGCAACTATCATGACAAAAACTAACATTATTGTCAGTTTGGTTTTAGCATGGTTGATACCTGCAGGTCATCTGGTTGGATCACTTGTAATGACTATGAACTGGAAACTCTGTAGGTTCACCTTAAATGGAATTTTCTGTAATAATGCAATTTTCAGTCTTTTCTGTGTAAACTCAAGGGCACAGTATATATTTGGTGTTATAATTCTAATTAATGTTACATTTATTCCTATGCTCTTCATCGTGTTCACATACATAAAGATACTCATAATATCATTTCGAAGTAGCAAACAAGTTCAGATGAAAGCAACACAGACCTGTTTACCACACCTGCTTGTTTTAATCACTTTTAGCTGTTTATGTGCATTTGATGTGATAATAATAAGAATAGAATACAATTTCCCTAAGACTGTTAAATTAGTATTGATTTTACAGTTAGTTCTGTATCATCCTTTGTTTAATCCAATAATATATGGACTTAAAATGAAGGAAATAAAAGAACTTCTGAAGAGAATGTTCTGTCCAGCCAAACTGAATTTATGTAGCAAAGCGGGTGCATAATTTATAGTCATTTCTATAGTTGCATAAATGAAAAAATAAATGTGATTCATCTGATGTTGCTTGCTTTGTGACTCACACAGTTTTAACATCTAGTCTTGTGGTTTGTGTGAGCAAATGCATACCCTTTGTGCATTCCATATTCCTTTTATATCCTCCTGAAACCCAGGAAAGTGAATGTTTTGGCTTTTTTTTTTTGACATTAAATAATTGTCTTGATTGGAAAAAGCATAATGCAGCTGTTTTTCAGTTACAATTTTTATTTTATTTAATTTTTTTATGGAATGTCCTTTGCAGTGAACATGATTTTTTTTTTTTCTAAGTAAACCTGTGAAACTCGTCCCTTACAGAGGAAAAAAATGCATTGCTGGGTCACAGGAGGATATAAGCTATAAAATACATTAAACATACCTGTATATTTGAGAGTTTACTCTAAAACACTTACCTTTCACTCGCTGACTGTTACTTATTATCTTTATTCGATGCTGAAATTGTGCACTATCTTAATTGTATAATAAATTGTCATATGTAAACAGTTTTTTCCCCACAATCATTTTTATTGGTATTCAAGTTTTATAATGAAAGGTAAACAAAGTAAATAATAATATACATAAAGAATATGAATCAAAAAAACACAAACACTCATACACACACCCATTCACACCAGGTAAACTTGCACCAAATGAAAAAAAAAAAAAAAATCATGTCATGTCCCTATTTTCCAGACACCATAATGTTCATATACAGTTCCCATAATTGTACAAATTCCTTCATTTTTCCTTTGGAAATATAAGTCAGTCTTTCCAGTCTGATGCACTCTGGTAGTTCTTTTATCCATTGCTTTATAGAAGGAGTTTCCATGCTCTTCCAGTTCAAAGCGATAACTCTCCTGGCATGCAACAGTCCAAAGTCCAACACTTTAGTTTGTGCATTAGTATGTGTAAAATCCTCAGGATATATTCCCAGTATACAAAGTTTGGCACAAAATGGAATCTTGACGTTAAATACCTCAGACATACAATTGATGACTTCATTCCAGAATCTTTGTATCTTTGGATATTCCTATAAACAGTGAATAAGAGTTCCTTTATTATCTCCACCAAGGAGGTTATGTTTTTGCCAGGGTTTGTTTGTCTGTCTGTCTGTTTGTTTGTCTGTCCGTTAGTGTGCAACATAACTCAAAAAGTTATGGACAGATTTTGATGAAATTTTCAGGGTTTGTTGGAAATGGGATAAGGAAGAAATGATTAAATTTTGGTGGTGATCAGGGGTGGGGGGGCCCACGGCGGGGGCCACTGATCAGCCTTGGTGGAGGTCTGCGCTCTCCGAGTGCTTCTAGTTATGTTTGCATTTAGTACATGTATCAGGAATATGACTTGACATATGATGGAGTTTTCCAGGGGATATGTATACAGTTACATGTAATTACAGTTTACTGATTTCAACACCTCTATACTTAAAGATCACATAAAACAACTAGAAGCACTCGGAGAGCGCAGACCTCCGCCAAGGCTGATCAGTGCCCCCCCCCCCCCCCGTGGGCCCCCCACGCCAAGGAGGTTATGTTTTTGCCAGGGTTTGTTTGTCTGTCTGTCTGTTTGTCTGTCTGTTAGTGTGCAACATAACTCAAAAAGTTATGGACAGATTTTGATGAAATTCTCTGGTCTGGGCCCCCCCACCCCCGATCGCCACCAAAATTTAATCATTTCTTCCTTATCCCATTTCCAACAAACCCTGAAAATTTCATCAAAATCTGTCCATAACTTTTTGAGTTATGTTGCACACTAACGGACAGACAGACAAACAGACAGACAGACAGACAGACAGACAGACTAACAAACCCTGGCAAAAACATAACCTCCTTGGCGGAGGTAACCATGGCCAGTTTTAAATCTAACTTGAAAACCCATCTTTTTACCCTTGCTTTTAGTTCAGTCTGACACAGTCGTCTTGTTTTCCTTGTTTTTATTCCGTTTTTGTCTGAATCATAATTGTTGTTTTGATCTCTGTTTATTAAAATTCTTCTTGTTTGATCTCTATTTATTTACTGATTTTAACTTAGGTGCATATTGATAACTCCTATCCCTGATTCTTAATTTTATTTTGTTTAACTTGTGTTATATTCTTTGCCTTTCGTATGCTGTAGCCCATGTTCTACCCTGATTTGTAAATGTTAATACTACCTCGTCTTTCGTACACTATTGGCCCATCATATCATTCTCTTTAATTGGAAGGAACCTCTGCCACCCACTTTTGTGCAATAGGTGCATGATTTACATTTCTTTTTAGAATTGGAAAAGATTAAATTTTCCATTCATGGACAAATTAATTTGTTTTTATCAACAATGGAATCCTTTTTTCTCTACTGTCAACAAGAGTGTCCTGCTGTCTTCTGTGTCTTCTTGATGGAGAAATATGTTGTTAGTATACATTATAATAACTCTTAATCAACCATGAGTGTTGTAAAGAGGAGTTAATAACATAATTTATCATGTTTTTGTTTTTTTTCTTTTTTGGGGGGGTTTAATTGGTTTGCAGGTTTGTTGCATAATTTGTTTGTATATATTGTGTCTGTGTGGTTCCTTGTGTGTAAGTGCATGTTTATGTAAATGCATAATTTGAAATAACAAAAATAAATAAATAAATAAATACTACCTTTGTAAAACACTTTGGGTCATCTTCTGTTGTTTTTAACCCATATGGGCCCAAATATCCACCACAGACCAAAACCATCTACTGATGTAAACTGTTCAATACCACTAATCCTATCAATACATGTAAATAATCGGTGTAAAATGCATCATCTTTTCATGGTCATCAGATATGACCCATTTGGATGTTCAGAGGCTCCGTAGTTACCATGGAAACACTGTTATCTTCTACAACATTGATTCACCAGTAAAACCCATGGAGCTGGATCAGTGACAGTGGATGGAGAGACTTGGTTTATGTCCAGTTAATGATATCTTTATATAACTTTTTCTTCAGTTTGCTTTCAGCTTTAATCTGAGCTTTTATGAACATCTACATGATCGGAAAAATAAATACAGGAAAAATATTTGATTTCCACTGAAAAAATACTAAATACAGAGGACAATATATGGTATACTAAATAATGAAAAATCATTTAAGAAAGGTTAAATAGAGAGATTAAAGTTCATTTGGGAACTGCCACAAAAGTAACACTTTATGGGTTAAATGTGCTATATAAATAAACTGACTTGACATGTTAAGCCTTTCATGCATGAATTATGAGAACCTTAAGATTTTTTTCCTGAGTTTTTTTATTCCTCTTTAGGTATTAAAAAAAACAATGCAATTGGAAAAAAAAAAAATGTATAAACTTATTTTTCATGGAGTTTCAAAAATGTCCACTCAGCTGGACACCATGTGTTTAATTTTGAAGCAAAGAAACATGTATTTACTGATGTACTGTGTGAAAACTATGAAATAAAAACATGTTTAATGCTGTTAATCTGACATTTTGTCACATTTTAACATACTCTAATTCTACTTATTACTCACTTCATGGAGATAATATGCAAAAAAAACACCTTTTTGTTAAAAAAAACAACTGCAATTGCTTTACACTTAAACATGTTACTGCAGATCAGGTTTATCAAGAACAGCAATAAAGGTATAAACTGTAGTGTATGGGATGATGCATAAGTGTCCACTGCGTTGGCTGATATGGAACTAAAACAACAAAACCCATGAATATACGAAAGAACAGCTGTAGAACAACTGTCCACTGTAGTGACCACTGTACATGAAAGGGTTAAACTGTAATTTCAAAATATGTCAGTAATATAAATATGTTTACATGTACATATTACTAATTTTCAGTGATGCATTTCTGGAAAACATTTTGTTCAACAGTAGTAGTTTTTAAATGTGCTATATAAATTCACTTAAATTGAATTGACTATTAACAACCATATACTATTATATAATAACTTCTTTGTGTATTTCTTGGACAGACTTGCATGTGTCAGATTTTATGATTTAGAGATTAGAAAGGTGCATTGATGTTACTCATAGACCACAGATGTGAACTCCTGACTTGTCTATAGTGACATTAGTGAGGATTTTTCATAAGATGCCATCACTGTAGTAGTGACATCTTCTTTACCTTTTCTGTATATACATACAGAAATCCATATATACAGAAATTGTGTTTCCTTGGCCACTGAAACAGCCCTGCGATGAACTGGCGACTTGTCCAGGGTGTACCCCGCCTTCGCCCCTATGCAGCTGGGATAGGCTCCGGGCGACCCCCGTGACCCTAGTGAGGATAAAGCGGGTTCAGAAAATGAATGAATGAATGAATGAATGAATGGCCACTGAAACTAAGTATAATATGGTAAAAACACAATTCCAATTCACTACACACGTTTTATGACAAATATACCGTATGAATAAATCAAACAGATACACCTTAAAAATGTGGGAAAAAAAAAAACACTCCAAGGATTTTAGCAGCGATAGTTGTGAGGTATGTGTAAAACTAATTTTCTGTCCATTTTATAAAATGCAAAACAGGAACTGAAGTCAGTCAGATATGTCCATTATCCTTGTGTCTTGTGACCTTTGACCTGTCGTCATAAAAGGTGATCAGGGGTAAGACAAACACTCTGAGGTGAAAAACGTTGAATTTTATTTTCATTACTTATTTCATTTTCATTACTTCCATTTCATTACCTTAGCAAAATTACTCAAAAGTTATGGATGGATTTTCATGAAATTTTCGGGAAATGTTGATACTGGCACAAGGAAGAAATGATTACACGGGGCACGGGGGCCCACTGATCTGCCTTGGCGGAGGTCTGTGTTCATTTTCAATATGAGGTCCAAACAGTAGTCAATACAAATGATGGAGGCCGTCATTCAGCTGTCACTCCTGTGCTTGTTCATATGAATATAAGAGGTTACCACATAATATCAACATACGTTATTTTGATCTCCTTCATTTGTTTTGAAACTAGACACTATGTACATGATGATGACAATGAGTGGCAACCTCCAGGACTTTAAAGTGACTTATAAAAGGATTTATTTTGTTGTGCATGGCACCAATTGTTTTTTGTACAGTACTGATCTTTTCTATAATTGTGATTGTCATAGTGGAGGTATTAAGAGATGGATTAAGTTGAGTAAGTCCCCACTGAAGGCCCAGGTACCAAATGCACAGCCCCCCACTGTAATAGATAATATACATTTTCTGATTTGATATATTTATCACGGCGGCATCAGAGTGCCACTGGATAATTCTATAACAGTGGAGCTATAGGAGCGCCCACAATCATATTGAAACATCAAGGTGGGACCAGGAAAAACATGGGTGCTTCTATGAAACTGGTCCCTAAAAACAGGACATTCGGCTACAAAATCAAACCAGATGTAGACTAATGTTATGAAGCAAGTTTGGAAGCACTTTGCGTCTATTTTAAAAATAAATATTTACTGAGGTAAAAGAGAAACTATTTTTCCAGATAAAATACACTACCAGGCAAAAGTTTGGACTCATCTTCTTATTTAAATGGCATGAGATGGACCACAGATGGCCAACAAGTGCTCAGCATCATTTGGAGCTCCTTCCAGACTTTTGGAAAGCATTTCAGGTGACTACCTCATGAAGCTCATCGAGAGAATGCCAAGAATGCACAAAGTAGTAATAAAAGCAAAATGTGGCTATTTTGACGAATCTAAAATATAAAACATGCTTTGAGTTTTGTCACACCTTTTTAAACTACATAATTCCATATGTGTTCATTCATAGTTTTGATGCCTTCAGTGAGAATTTACAATGGAAATAGTCATAAAAATAAAGAAAAACCAGGTGAGTCCAAACTTTTGCCTGGTAGTGTACTTTTTTTTATATTATTTTTATACAAAAATCCTCATGTAACACAGTAAAAAGGACACAAAAATTACGCACAACTATTTTTTCAAATATCTTTTTCTTCTCTCAGGTACATTTTGGGAATCGAACTAATTATGCAAGGCAGAGTGTTTCACAAAAATGACCACTGTTGCAAAATCACTCACAATTTAATGTGTTTAAATGGGCAGGTTCTGTATGTAACGCCAGTGGACACGATGGGTTACACACGAAACCTGGAATGAGACTGAGATTCATGAAAAACCTGTATGTCTGGATTAGAAGAACCAAAAGGATCATCAAGTTTAAGACTGTCTTTATAGCGGTATATTAGACCATTTACAGCCATGTTTTCCAGATCAAATGCACTGACACCTAGGTAGTTTTTTTCTAACCCAATTTTGGTCCTATTTTTGGCCCCAATATTTTATTAAAAATTCATTAATTTTGGGATGGCTCAGAGCAAGAGTAGAATTTTTTTTGCATTTATCTGAGGTCAGCTCATCATTAGGTACATCCTGGGGGGAAATATATCTAGATTTCTCTTTTATTATTGAGTCTAAAAAGCTGGCAAAGTGCCAGGTACCAAAATGAACCCAGTTTCATAGAAGTACCCACTGAGGAAAAATACACCTTCAACACCACAGATATCTCAAGAGTTTGCTTTGATACAATAAATGAAGCATGCACTGCTTAGTATATATTGTGGCCAGGCAAAGAAAATCAAAATTAAATCATATGTGCCTAATTTGGTGTTTTATCTCACTTGACAATTCGATGGAAACACAGCCACTAACAGAAGCCCATGCACCAGTAGTTTAACATTAACTATGTCTTTAAGGATGTTCGGCCTCTGGAGTTTAAGGAGATGCATTCACATGTTTGTGTTTTATGATGTAAAGTGTCATCAGATCCATGGAGAGTGGAACAGCCTTATAAAAACCTTTGACACTGTGCAAGCAATACGTGCTTTTGATGGAGATTTTGATCACACATATACACATGCATTTTAACTTCTAACAGAACAAATTCAATCATTTCATTTTTACACTTGTAATCTTTACGGCATCTATCTGTTCTACATCTGTTATCACTTTCTTCAGCCAGTCTTAATGGATATTTATCTAAATGTAACCTATATTACTGTTGATGGGTATGTGGAACTGCATAAATACAGGTTTCTTTATTTTGTCATCATGTTTACTGCATTTATTCTTGCCATCTGCAGTAATTTTACTATCATTATCATTATCTTCGTTCATAAAAACCTCCATGAGCCTATGTACATTTTTATTGCTGCTTTGTTATGGAACTCTGTTGTTTTCAGTGCAGTGGTCTACCCAAAGCTTTTACTGGACCTCTTATCTGATGAACAGCTCATATCTTATCCAGCCTGTCTTTTTCAGTGGTTTGCATATTACACTTTAGGAAGTTCAGAGTTCATACTGTTGTCAGTCATGGCCTATGACAGGTATGTGTCTATATGTAAACCTCTGCAGTATCCGCTGATAATGAGTAAAACCAAAGTCACCCTTTTCATAGCTTTAGCTTGGCTTGTGCCTGCTAGTGAGATTATAGTGATAACTGCAATTAATGCCAATAGAAAACTCTGTCACTTTGTTTTTAACGGAATAATCTGTAACAGCCTCGTGTACAGACTCCACTGTGTTACATCAAGAGCATTAAATATATACGGGTTATTTGTTTTTGTGAATCTTGACATTTTGCCCGTGCTTTTTATCCTTTTTTCATACACAAATATATTTATAGTGTCACATCGAAGCGGTCGAGAAGTCAGGAAAAAAGCAGTTCAGACGTGTTTACCCCACCTGCTGGTTTTAATCAACTTTTCCTGCTTCAGTGCTTATGATGTTCTACTACTACGAATGGAAACGGAGTTCTCAAAAACTGTACGTTTTATAATGACTATACAACTGATCTTGTATCATCCTCTGTTTAATCCAGTTATGTATGGACTAAAAATGACGGAAATCTCCAAACATCTCAAAAGGTTGTTCTGTCTGACCAGAATGATTTAATGGACACTGACACTGATAAAGTTGACAAAACTATGTGTTTGGTAATTATACAGAGATGTCAGATCACTGATACATGGAGGTAACTGATGTACACTACCAGGCAAAAGTTTGGACTCATCTTCTTATTTAAATGGCATGAGATGGACCACAGATGGCCAACAAGTGCTCAGCATCATTTGGAACTCCTTCCAGACTTTTGGAAAGCTTTTCAGGTGACTACCTCATGAAGCTCATCGAGAGAATGCCAAGAATGCACAAAGTAGTAATAAAAGCAAAATGTGGCTATTTTGAAGAATCTAAAATATAAAACATGCTTTGAGTTTTGTCACACCTTTTTAAACTACATAATTCCATATGTGTTCATTCATAGTTTTGATGCCTTCAGTGAGAATTTACAATGGAAATAGTCATAAAAATAAAGAAAAACCAGGTGAGTCCAAACTTTTGCCTGGTAGTGTATGCTGAAATACTAATGGAACAGTGAACTCATTTTGGATATGTATTCACACAGTCAGTGCTTGTTTTAACATTTAAACTTTTCAATTTACATAATTATTTTAGTCATATGAATGTGATAACCTATTAGTAAATATGCTTGTGTCAGGACAACTATCTCTAAATGTGTTTCCCAAGTTGCATGGCCACTAATTGCCTTTAGTGTAAAGTGGATTCTGTGTCTTTTTGAGATTTATTGGAAAATGTGCAATAAAACAATGAATGCTATTATAGTTGTCATAAAACAACCATTATTACTACCATTATTCTATTCACCTGAATCTAACACAGCCACCAGAGGTGTGAAAAACACACACCCATACAGCTACAGTGAGTGTTGTGGTGTTTGCACTTTTTCTACTGAATGAATGAACCCTTTCAAGTGTATGTATTATGTAAAATAGTTTGTGTAACCTCCTGCCATGAATTGGTGCATGGAAAAAAGAAAGTCCTTAGACCTAGTCCCATCACTGGATCAAATGAATGGTTTCAAAATAAAATGTAGGCTATATACTTTATTTGTGTATAGATAAACATTATAAGTTGCTAATGTCATTTGATGATAATTGCATCAACTAACTAGTCTTTGGAATTTAAAGTTAAACGTCTACAGGTTATGATAGTAGCATGACAGCTCGTCTTATCGCTTAACCTGGATACAAGGGGCAAAAAAAATAAGAGAAGAAAACAAGTGGTGTCAGGCACAACAAACCCCGCCCCTTACATGTAATGTAGCTTATTTTGGCATGGATCCAGCTGATGTCATCATGTGTATGCATGTGTTGATGTCAGCATATCAACTGCCTCTATATACAGTATATGCCAAGTTTGAAGTACATTGAAACAAAATTGATGTTTTATAGATATGTGAAATCTCGCTCATTATAAGTAAATGGGAGAAGAAAAAGATTTTATAATTAAATTCATTACAATTTACAATTTTAATTCATAAAAAAATTTGAACTTTGACCTACTTTTCCCAAAATGTAATCACAGCTAATCTGGGTCAATGAAAATCTATAAACCAAATTTGGTATGAATTCAACCAATAGTTTTTTTGCTACAGAAATGTGGAATTTCGCCCATTATAAGCAAATGGGGAAAAAAAGATTTAAAAAATTCATTAAAAAATTGAAACTTTGACCTACTTTTCTCAAAATATAATGACATCTGTTCTGGGTCACTGGCAATCTATAAACCAAATTTTGTATGAATTCAACCAAGAGTTTTGCTGCTAAAGTGTTAACAACAAACAAAGAAACAAACCAAACCAAAAACAATACCCCTTGCCTTCCCTTCGGGGGGCGGGGTAAAATTAACAGCTCACCTGATGAGGAAATGATGCAACAAATAGAATGAGTCAATTACAAGATTTGGAATAGGAGTGAGGAGTAAAGCTGCAATTCAGGAGCAGATGAGCTAACACCACTGCTAGCTGCTCAGCTGGAGATTGATGTTGTTCAAGGTCAAAAAGCTGTCACTGCTCGAGATTATTCAGATTTGGCAACAAGATCAACTTGGCCAGGGGCTCCTTTCTGCACTAGCTCATTAATCGTTAAGCCCAGCGCAACACAAAATGCATCCATTTAACGCATTTTGTGCTATCCTGTTTCTGGGCTCGCTCTTTGTTCGTTAACAACTAACGCAACGCAAAATGCGTTCATGCGTTAGTTCATTAACCTCAACGCAACGCAAAATGTGCTATCTCATTTCTGGGCTAGTTGGTTAAAAGTGTGCACTTGCCCAGTTCCTTGTTCCAGGGCTGATTTTAACGTGGACCTTGGAGTTTGCAAAAAAAAATTTTTGTTTCATTAATTTTTTTTTTTACTGGAAATTTTTCATTTTAACAACACAGAGAATTAATAATAATACAGCAACTCTGAGTGACAAAATCATGAGACATAAAAAAAAAAAAGTTCTGTCCAACCAGAAAGATTTAATGGACACTGACACTGATAACGTTTACAAAACTATGGGTTTGGTCATTATACATGGATGTCAGATTACTGATACGTGGAGGTAATTCATGTAATGATTTAATGAAATACTAATGGAACAGTGAACGCATATTGAATATGTACTGTACAGAATCAATGCATGTTTTAACATTTCAACTTTAATTTAATTTTAGTAAAATGAATGTGAAAACCTTTCACTAAATATGTTCACGTCATGATGTCATGTTTATATGTTTTTTCAAGATCTATGGTTATAAAGTACATCAAGTGGATTTTGTGTTTTTGTAATATTTACTAAAAACCGTGTGCAATGAAACAATGTAGCTGACATGAATTATTTCCATTGTTATATTCAACTAAAATCTAAACTATAATACAGACACCAGGCGTGACAAACAAACACATGTGAAGCTATACACACAGAGCCACCCATAATGCTTTTGAAGCTTTCATCAGATGACATACAGTGGCAGAAAAAATTATTAGACCACTCTTGTTTTCTTCAATTTCTTGTTAATTTTAATGTCTGGTACAACTAAAGGTACTTTTATTTGGACAAATATAATGATAACAACAAAAATAGCTCTTAAGAGTTTAATTTCAGAGCTGATATCAAGCCATTTTCCAGGTTTTCTTGATAATAACTTGATTGCATAACCATTGTTTTTGATGACTTTTGATGCTCTAATAATTTTTTCCGTGACTGTAGACTGAAAAAAATGGATTAAATAACATTACATATGAATTTTAGGAATTTTGCCACATTAGGATTTGTTTTGTTTTAACAAGATAAGAATATAAAGTCATTTCAGTTGAACTATCAATGGAAAAGAAAAAGTGATTAAATATGAGAAAGTTGTGAAACTGATTAAAAAAAAAATCATTAACAATATTCATGAATAATGAGCATTACAATAATAACAGCCTCAAAAATTTTTGGGAACCACAGGCCTATACCACTCCAAACAAACACTTAAGACCTAAACCAGTGTTTTTCAACCTTGGGGTCAGGACCCCACGTGGGGTTGCCTGAAATTTCTAGTAATTGATTAAAAAAAATTAATAAACCAAAATCACTTCAGTTCTTACATCAATAGCTATGGCATTGTACTGACAAAAACAGTGCTTTTAGACATTCCATGTTTTCTTTTTTGTCTGTTTTAGCCACATGATCCACACAGGAGTTAGTACTTGATTGCATAACCATTGTTTCTGATGACTTTTGATGGTCTACTAATTTTTTCCACATCTGTAGATCATGTAGACAAAGAACAACTAACATGCATCAGGCCATTTATTTTTAGGTTAGTAGAATAAAGCAGGATTGCTGCAGAGTCGATGATTACCCCCGTATTGGGTTAGGGTTAACTGTAACTAGTTAGATGAACTTAATTTGTATTAACCCTTTCATGCATACTGGTCACTACAGTGGACAGCTATTCTACAGCTGTTCTCTTGTATTTTCATGGGTTTTGTTGTTTTAGTTTTGTATCATCCAACACAACACCATCACATACACTGCAATTCATACCATTACTGTAACTTTGCTGTTCTTTATTTACCTGATCTGCAGAAATATGTTTTTGTGTAAATCAATAGCCAATTGTTATTAAACTCTAATTTAAAAGTTTTCGTAATCAAAAAGTTTTTTTTTTTTCCATATTATCACCATGAAGTGAGTAATAACTAGTATTAGAGTATGTTAAAATGTTAGAAAACATCAGATTAGCTGCATGAAAAATGGTTTTATTTCATAGTTTTCACTTTCTGATGATGGGTTTTAAATACACGTGTTTTTTTGCCTCAAAAATTAAACGCATGGTGATTGGACATTTTTGTAACTCCACAAAAAATATGTTGATTAAAAAAAAAAAAATCAATTGCATTGTTTTTTTCATGCCTAAAGAGGAATAAAAGGACTCAGTAAAAAAAAATCTTGACTGAGGTTCTCATAATTCATGCATGAAAGGGTTAATACATTAGAATCAAGAAAGATTCCCTTTGTAAGAGAAGTATTGTCAGTATTATGTTAAAATTGGCTGTTATTGCTGAATGCAGTGAGTCAGTGCTTCAAATAGCCTGGTTTTGTTTGACCCTTACGGGCTGCTTTTTTTTTTTTTTTTTTTCCCAAACCCCCATGGACCCTATGTAATTATGTGAAATAGCATACCATTTCACATAATTCAACACAATGCTTCTCACCTGGTTTGTTTGGGGGAGGGGTGATGGGAAAGTGGAGATGGGGGCTGCTGAAGCTGAAGCCACATCTGTTGGACCTGGCATTAGCTTTTCTGTGAACATATGTTAGGGGAGAAAAACATGTGACCATATGTTCAGGGAGTAAAATGAGCCTTTTTCACTTAGTCTGCACTACAAGGTTAATTTCCCAGCATGTCCTCCCCTTGGACGACAAAATAGGTCAATTACCACTCACTCCCTTGATGATAGACATGCATGAAATTTGCAAACACATAATATTGCTGATAGTGTCAAAAAGGCTACTTGACTGTTGCAGTGTGTGTAGCCACAAAAACAGAGTAGAGTTTGGAAAATGTCGGGGTTGGAGCTAAAATAAAAGACATAAAAATTTTAAAAAATAAGCATTTACCTTTAGTTTAATACAGGACATGAATATTGGTCGCCTGTATCTGACTACACAGAGTTTATTGTTTAACTCGGTTTATAGTTCTTTTTCAGTGGCTACAGTAGGTGACATCCATAGGTTTGGGGTTTACAGCATACAAGGTGTACCTAATTAAGTGGCCAATGAGTGTTTACGCTGCTGCTGTAGCTTATGGAGCATCTAGACCAGGGTTTTCGATTAATGCATTTCTTCAGTACATGTAAATGCGTTAGATCTGATTATTAGAATGATCTGATTACTTCCAGTTATCAGACTTTTATGGTCATGTAAACAAGCTCAATGTCTTCCGCTCATGTTTGTCCATGTAACTCCCATTCTCTATGATTTTTTTCCCCCTCATCATTCTCTATGATTTTTAAGTGTTTTTACACATGTGCAAACGTAGAAGAACTAAATCAATCAGATTAACCTGTATACATGCAGTATTGGGGAGAAATCCAGGTGTGTTAATCTGATTTCTCATAATCAGATTACTGCTGTTATCTAATAAAGCATATTAGATTATACTGTTTACATCGGGGTGTCAAACTCATTTTAGTTCAGGGGCCACATTCAGCCCAATTTGATCTCAAGTGGGCCGAACCAGTAAAATAATAAGAGTGAAAAAAGTAAAATGACATTATGATCAGGTTTACAGCTACAAAGTTTCCTTAAAAATCTAAATAACATGTACAACTTGAATTGTCTTAAGAAAAACAAGTGCAATTTTAACAATATTCTGCCTCGGTTTATCAGTTTATCATTTAAACATGTGCGTTACAATCACACAGAACACTTAGTAACAGGCAGAATATTGGTAAAATTGCACTTACTTTCCTTAAGACATTTCCATTTGTTCATATTTGTTCATCTTATTCACTTTTTTTTTTTTTTGTAAAAGTATAGTTTGGTAATGCAAACATTTTCATGTAATTTTACCTTTTTACACCAAAAAAACAAAGAGAAAATGTGGGGTTGTCATTATTTATAGGTTATTATGATACAGTGGCGATTTCTCATAGACTGCATGGGAAGCCCGGCTTCCCCTAAAATTATGAAAATTAAATGGTTAAATATGTACGGTTGTGTTGACATTTCATGGACTACAAATGTGTTAGAACACGTTCATTTCACAGATGAGTTTGTTCAGAATCAGCTTTATCACAAATCAACGGACGCGATGTTGTTCACTTCTCATACATTCCTGTGTCTCTGTTTTCTCATACATCTCTGCTCAGTGCATTTGTCCGTAGACTGCGGGCGTCTCTGTGCTTCAGTGGGACTGAATGGAACATTTTTTTTCATTGCCTGAAAACTGGATGGTAATTGGATAAATGCCACAATGTTGTCCCACCCCCGGACGCTGGACGTCTCTGGGGGTGAATGGAGCTGTGGGCGGAGCTCGGCCGGGCTGGACGCCGGGATTTCACATGCTGATTGGAGGATCAGTCGAAAGGCTGAACCCCGTTTGATTGACAGCTAGTTTGAGATCTCCTCCTTCACTGACACAGTTCAGTTTAATACCGCCACGCATTCTGCTGTGAAATCAAGAGAGAAACCACTACGAAATTACTCGTTCATTTCTTGCACTGTAAATAAAACACTCATTGGACTTCCTTGTTTCAATTTAACATAATTTCAGCGTTTTCTTGTTTCAGTTACATAATTTAATTATTTCTTGTTCGAGTTTAATATCGTTTTGTAGATAGTTAAATCAGTCAAACTGTTGGCTAGGTCGGAGTGAAGGGAGCTTCTCTAGTTTAAAAAGGCTGAAGTCTTACACCTGGAACACAATGGGCCAAGGCTGTCTAAGCAGAGAGGACACTGGTCCAGTCCCTGGAAAAGACGCCTACTTGGTACGATAAGGTCACTGACCATTTTCTTAAAAGGGAACGGAGGGCCGAATGTATGTTTAAATAACCTGACAATTTTTTTTTTATTTTTTTTTTTTTTATGTAAGCTGACAATGAGCTTCCCCTGTCTGAAAGACGAGCAGCCGCCACTGTTATGATAATATTTTACTGGTCTGACCCATTTGAAATCTAAATCTAATTGGACTGTATGTGGAACCTGAATTAAAATGATTTTGACACCACTGATTGTTAATATCTACAGTGTAATTTTTGTATTTCACTAATTCCTCCCAGGGGCTGGATTGGACCCTTTGGCGGGTCGGATTTGGCCCCTGGGCCACATGTTTGACACCTGTGGTTTACATGATCACTGGAATAATCTGATAACTCCAGAAATCAGATAGTGATCAGAGTATTAGAGTGCCGTAAACAGGTTCACAGACTCCGTGTACAGTGCATTATGTTCTAGGCCATCACTGGGTTAGCATCAGCTGATCCTATGACATGATAATAGTCGTCATAGTGATAATAAAAATGATTGTTTGTGTACAACATATGTTAATTTATTATTTGTACACTTCCCAAATTAATTTTACAAAACCTTAAAACGCTCAGAAATAAATTTTCACTCAGCAGCTCACCAGTAACATCCTCAATTAATGACTATTAAACAATAACAAAACACACAGAAACCATGATTTAGACATGGATGTGGATACTTCAACTACTCACTGCTTAAAATTAAATTTTCTTGACATTCAGAGACTGGAAAAACTGGAAACGGGAACAGCTGGTTGCATTTCTTTTCAACACTTAATGTCAGTTCTAATTATTTGTTTTATAATTTGGATCTGGTGAACTGTCTGACCTCAAACCAGATGGCCTGTTCCCCTTTTTTTTCTGTTTTATGAGTTACTCAGTCAATGCTGCTATATTATTATTTCTCTATGTTCTTAAAATGAAAATGTCCAATAAAGAGAGTTTAAAAATATTGATTGATTGATTGATTGACTGATTGACTGATTGATTGATTGATTTGATTGATTGATTGATTACATATAACGGGGCGACACGGTGGTGCAGTGGATAGCACTCGTGCCTCACAGCAAGAAGGTCCTGGGTTTGATTCCGACACCAGTCGACAGGGGTGGGACCTTTCTGTGTGGCGTTTGCACTTTCTCCTCGTGTCTGCATGGGTTCTCTCCGGGTACTCTGGCTCCTCCCACCATCCAAAGGCATGCAGTGATAGGTTAATCGGTTAATCTAAATTGCCCATTGGTGTGAATATGAGAGTGACTGTTTGTCTCTATATGTTCAGCCCTGTGATGAACTGGCGAAATGTCCAGGGTGTACCTCGCCTTCGCCCGTAAGCAGCTGGGATAGGCTCCAAGTGACCCCTGTGACCCTAGTGAGGATAAAGCGGGTTCAGAAAATGAATGAATTTTTTTTCATATATTTAAAGCATACCTCTGTTCTCTGTGTGTTCATGTTACTATAAAATACCTTGTCATATCTGGAAAAATACATAACTGCATTGTTATAATACATACAAATCCTACTCAAATAATATATTTATTTTATCAAACATTTATTTATCCAGGAATGACTCAATAAGAAAATCTCCTTTGCAAGAGCGTCCTGGCCCAGATAAGCACTGCCACAACTGAACCAGGCATACATCAATACAGACATCATATGAAAATATAAAACAAGTATAAAAGGATAAATGCAAAGAACTAGTTTCAGTGTGTCAACAAGTTAATCAGTGTTCATTAAATCATTCCAGCTGGACAGAACAACCTCTTGAGATGTTTAGAGATTTCAGTCATTTTTAATCCATATATAATTGGATTAAACAGAGGATGATACAAAATCACTTGTAAAGTCATTATAAAACGTACAGTTTTCGAGAACTCCGTTTCCATTCGTAGTAGAAGAACATCGTAAACACTGAAACAGGAAAAGTTGATTAAAACCAGCAGGTGGGGTAAACAGGTCTGAAGAGCTTTTTTCCTGACTTCTCGACCGCTTCGATACGTTATGATGAATATCCTAGAGTATGTAAAAAGTATGAAAAGCACAGGGAGAATGACGAGATTTACAAAAACAAATAACCCGTATATATTCAATGCTCTCGAAGTAACACAATGGAGTCTGTACACGAGGCTGTTGCACATTATACCTTTGAAAATAAAGTGACAGAGTTTTTTGTTGGCATTAATTCCAGCAGGAACTATAGTCTGACAGAAAGGCACAAGCCAGGCTAAAGCCAGGAAACCTGTGACTTTGGTTTTATTCATTATCAGCGGATACTGCAGAGGTTTACATATGGACACATACCTGTCATAGGCCATGACTGACAACAGCCAGAATTCTGAACCTCCTAAAGTGTAATATGTAAACCACTGGAAAAGACAGACAGGATAAGATATGACCTGTTTCTCAGATAAGAAGTCTATCAAAATCTTTGGGTAGACAGTTGTGCTGTAAACTAGTGAGTTCAGTAACAAAGCTGCAATATAAATATACATAGGCTCATGGAGGTTTCGGTGACAGCAGATAAGATGCACGATCATGGAATTAGAGCAAATTATTAAAATGTATGCTGTAAACATGATCACAAAATACAAATACCTGTATTTGTATACCTCCACATATCCATCAAGAGTTATATAAGTTAAATTATAATCCATTAGTATTGTTAGACAGAACACAGTCACAGATGAAATATATCATAACAGTATTAGACACGTTGCTTCATTCATTAGTATCTGAATTTATGTGTTGGATGACCAAAGAGAGAGAGATTTGTCTGTGTGTGTTTTTTTTTATTACGGGTGCAACCTCTGGAGATGTCATTAGAGTTTTCATTCCTTAGTAACATGTAAACAACTCCATCAGGCTCTAAATCTAAAACTTGAATTTAGTCTCTTTAGTGATTTTGTGATCTTTACAATGGAAAAATAAAAGTCTTACCAAGTGTATTTTTCTCTTTTCCAGTCAAAATATCTCATCACACTTAAATAAGACATAATCACCTAAAGAGTAACTTTTCAGTGAGATATAAAAACTTATTTTTAGACAATAGATCTTGAAAATCTTATTTCAAAAAATCTTTCCAAGATAATTTTTACTTGTTCCATTGGCAGATTTTTTATCTTCATTCAAGCAAAAAAAATCTGCCAATGGAACAAGAGAAAATTATCTTGGTAAGATTTCTTGAAATAAGATTAAAAATAAGTTCTTATTTAGTTAGTTATTAGTTCTGGAACAGAAATGCCAGGATGTCCAACTGCATTCAATCACTTTCTGATAATAGTAAACTACAATATTTTTCTGCTATTTCTACCTACAGACTAGTCCTTGGTGTGTTTGTGTTTGTGTTTTTAGAGTATAACCGCTGTGGAAAAAAAATCTGGTAAAAATGTTTTCATTTCTTTCAGTGGCGCTCACTCTTCCTATTCATTCTATTCGTCACCTGACCACAGATGTGTCTTGTTCACTGAGTGAAGAGGAGGGGAAAAGCTTACAAATAAAGGCCAGAAATGTTAAATACTAAGTCATATTTTGTAGGATGGGTTCATGGTTTTCACGTTAGGGAGCCTGATCTCATGAAACAGCTTTGAATGTCACGCCAGTTGTTATGTCATTTGGTGTGCTATACCTATACATTTCCGACCTTTTGCAAGTTATTCAGTGCCATTTGATCATGTGTTACTTTACACCAAGGTTTCCGCTCCACATAACCATAACCGCTAACCATAACCCTCAGTGCATGGTATTTGACGCATTGACTCAGGTTGGACAGGGGGCTAATAACAATGTAAACATACACGCAGAAAGTTTAAAATGTGTGCAGATAACCCGCCAATTAAAAGTGGCGTGTATATTTACGCGAGTCATGATATCATGTTGCGTTAGGTCTCTGGTATTGAAATATATTGTAACAGTTCACTTATTTCTAAAGCGCCTCCGCTACAATGCATTTAAGGGCATGGGTGGATTAACCGTCAGCAGCGGAAAAATAAGATAAAGACAAAAATGCGACTGGCTCTGTACTGGCCTTTTAATTTCAACAGGTGAATCCCCGACCCACACACACACACACACACACACACACACACACACACACGCACACCGCACTCATGCACATCCTCAATTAAACTGAAATACCACGAACACACCACAAGGCAGTCATAAAGTTTTTCCCCAACACACCACATTTAACAAAAATCTATTACTATAATGTTTTCAACATAAACAGTTCAACCCCTCCCCACAACACCTCTCCCCTTAGTTCCCAAAGGTCCATGCACACCAACAATCAACACAAAGCAGTAGTAGCATAGCCACAGGCTCTACTCACGGCTCCGTGCAACACCACCACAGTTTTGGTCCATGTTGGTTCTAGTGCTCCTTGAAAGTCAATAATCCACATGGAATGGGGGAAAAAGTTTAATCCAAAAAAAGGATTAAATCCACCGGATCAGTTCCACTGGATCTCCTTCTCTGGCACGCTTCCAACGTGGTGTGACGTCCCACTCCCACAAGCGTCCATACGAGCGCGTCATATCCAGGCCTTTTTATATCGTAACTCAATATTACATATTTAACTAAATACAACAAATAATAAATCATCCTTGTGTCCAAGTTGTTCACATCAAAGGATTGACCAAAAAGTTATTTTGCCTCTGCTGGAGATCTTAAAAATGATGCATATTCGTATGACGTCAAATATGGGAAATGGTCTGTTGGTCTTTACAACATATACTATCAGACATTTCTTATTTTCACTGTCCATTCATGCAACCTCTTTGCTTCCTCCCCCTAACCTCATCTGAGCTGGATCAGTCCATCTCCCCATCTGGATGGTCAGAGGAGCCAGGGTGGGCAGAGTCCACGCTGCAGGGTGGCACCCCAGCAGGTGAACCGTCCTCCAGGAGGGCAGGCAGGAAACAGGTGTGAACTGTCGGACAGCACCGAACGTCCCACCAGGGTCAGGTTCGGGCTCAGGTGCAGGATCTGGCTTAGGTGGGCTGAACCCTCGACTGGACTCTGGACGGGTGTTGGCTAGACTGGACTCTGGGTGGGCAGATCCTGGAGGGGACCCCTCTGGGCTGGAGCCTAGCCCAGAGGGAGCCCAGCAATTCCATCTGGTAACTTACATCATAGCCTGTTGTCAAGTATGTGCGAGTACTAAGGCTACGTTCAGACTGCAGGCAAATGTGGCCCTGTAGAAGCCAACAATGTAATAACAACTGATAACGTAATAACGGCTGATAATGTAATAAATTTGATATTTTTTAAAATGTAATAGGCCAGTAATGTAATATCTGGCCAATAACGTAATAAAAGTCCTGATCCGACGACGTAATAACTTTTGGCCAATAACGTTATAACTTATTACGTTATTGGCTCAATTATTACATTTGCAAATACATTTTTTTTTACCAGGCCAATAACGTAATAACCAGCCTATAAGTTCTAACATTATTGGCCAAAAGTTATTACGTTATCAGTTCAGGACTTTTATCACGTTATTGGCCTATTACATTTCAAAAATAGCAAATTTATTACCTTATCGGCCATTATTACGTTATCGGCTGTTACAACATTATTGGCCTCTACAGGCCCAAATCCGATTTTATTGCCCACATGTGACCTGTATCTGGTCTGTTAAAGACCGTTAGAGCAGCACAAATCTGATTTTTTCATATTCAACCCAGGCCACTTTCATATGTGGTCCTAAATCCAATACGTATCTGATATTTTGCAATGTGACTTCAGTCTGAACAGCCAGGTCTCATTTATCTGACCTTTACGTCATTTAAATGCGACAAACGTCTGAATTCTGCATCCCAGGAGGAGAAGCGGCGGGAAAAACATATTTACTTCTGTAAACACATCGTGTGCCCGTGTGGTCACGTATTACATCAGGGCTTCTTTTGCGCATGCAGGTCATGTCAGGGTTGCATTCAGTTCTCAAAACTGACAGAAATCACATTAAATGTGTAATATAAACAAGCACACAAAAAAATCAGATTTCACCCAAAAATGTTAATTGTGCATTAAGACCTGCTGTCTGAACGTGGCCTAAGTCACTGCTCCGTCAGTCAGACATGTTGCCTCCTTTATGGGCTGTTCCAGCACCAGTACTGATGCAGTAACGATTTGTTCAATTAGCTGAGCTCTGATGGACTGGTCACTGACCCCATGCTGCAGACACCAAATAGAAAAAAAGACAGTCGAACATACAGTTTATTGCAGAAACACAAAACTTTGAAACACCAAAGAGCATGAGGGACCATGATGGAGGATGAAGAAAATATAAGAGTTCAGTTTCTAAGATGTTTGTAATTCCTCTTGGTCTGAATGATTTGTTTCTACTCACCTGCTACAGACAACGTTAATGCAGTAAAGTCGAGTTATGAACAACACAGGTCATGGGTGTCAAACACATGGCCCAAGAGGTCAGAACCAGCCCGCCAAAGGGTCCAATTCAGCCCGCAGACTGAATTTATGACATGTAAAAATTACACAGAAGACATTAACAGTCAAGGGTGTCACTGAATCTTGACAAGTTATTTTGGTCACAAAATTAAATACTGTATTTTTCAGTTCCATATGCCTGTTACTAAATGTTTTGAGTATTTGTAGATCCGCTGTGATCTGTAAATTGCAACGCACACATGCAAATCACAAGCTGAGGCACAATATTGTTAAAATTGCATTTATTTTTCTTTGGAAATTTCAGGTTGTTGATATTTGTTGTGGTGTGAAAGGATAGTTTGTAAATGTAAACATTGTCATACTGTAATTTTATTTATTTATTCATTTATTTTGCCCTAAAACACATTTGGAGTTGTCATTATTTCTTGGACATTATGCTTGTTTTACTGGTCTGGCTCTCTGGAGATCATATCTGGCTAAGACCCAGGAATGCATTTATGTCCTCTGTAGGGGACAAGAGTTTCACAGTTTTACTTAGAAAAAAAAAACCTGTCCACTGCAAAGGACATTCCATAAAAAAATGAAATTAAAATAAAAATTGAAACTGAAAATCTGTTGGATTATGCGTTTTCCAATCAAGACAATTATTTAATGTAAAAAAAAAAAAAAAAAAAAAAAAAAAAACATTTACTTTCCTGGGTCTCAGGAGGATATTAGGCTGAATGTGGCCCCTGTGGCACCTTTGACATAAGTCAAATACTCATGGTTGTGTTTAAGATGTTGTCTATTAATCCTTATCTCATCAATGACAAAGTAAATTATTGATGTAAAATGATGAGACCATTGGGAATCTGCTTGAGATGCTTTACTTTGAAAATTTTCAAAGTAAAAGTAAAAATTCCCCAACCATTATCTTTTTCATGTTGTGCATTTGGTGTCTTGCCTGCTCTGAACTGCTCGACACTGTATCTGTCAAAAATAAACCTGGTGCATGTTTCTACCGAAGTCTAACAGTGAGCCAGATGGATGCATGATATGAACTGAGTTAAGTACAGAGGTGTGCGTGGGATGACAGATATTATGTTTTTGCTAAAAAAAAAAAAAAAAAAAGGAATGGGACCTTTCTGAGTGGAGTTTGCATGTTCTCCCTGTGTCTGTGTGGGTTCTCTCCGGGTACTCTGGCGTCCTTCCACCATCCAAAGACATGCACTGATAGGTTAATCAGTTAATCTAATTTGCCCACAGGTGTGAATGTGAGTGTAATTGTTTGTCTCTATATGTCAGCCCTGTGATAAACTGGCAACATGTTGAGGGTGTACCCCACCTTTGCCCATAAGTAGCTGGGATGGACTCCAGCGACCCCAGTGACCCTAGTGAGGATAAAGCAGGTTCAGAAAATGAATGAATGAAAAAAAAAAAAAAAAAAAGGTCATATTTCATGTCACTCAGGGGAACCAAAGCCTCATCACTCAGCTGATTGTGACATATCCACTCCTATTCACTGCGACATGACAGCCTGTATGTGTAACTAAACAGTCAAGTGGTGTTTTACCTCAGATTCTCTTTGAATGAGACAGAGGTGGAGGCAACTAGAGGTGTGACAGATATTTGGCCCCTGAAAGTGTCTGTATCTGTGTGTAAGTGAACATATCGTACAGAAACTAAGTAAATATGGTTAAAGAACACTTTAACAGTAAATGTCACCATAAGCAACAAAGCACACAACTATGTATGAAGTGATATAATTTAAAAAAAGTATGTGAATTATGGATGTAAAGTATGATTTTGTAATACTAAATATAATTGGAAAGTATTAGTTTTATAATACTTCATATATTTGTAATTATTATAACAATTTTATTTGTTGTCATTTTATCATACTTTATATTTTTTTCATAAGTCCATTAACATTTCATTCACTTTGCTACAATTAAATGTAATACATTAACACTTTTTAAAAGCCATTCTTCAGGTACAGCAGGTTCAGAAAATTAATGAATGAAAAAAAAGGTCATATTTCATGTCACTCAGGGGAACCAAAGCCTCATCACTCAGCTGACTGTGACTTATCCACTCCTATTCACTGCGACATGACAGCCTGTATGTGTAACTAAACAGTCAAGTGGTGTTTTACCTCAGATTCTCTTTGAATGAGACAGAGGTGGAGGCAACTAGAGGTGTGACAGACATTTGGCCCCTGAAAGTGTCTGTATCTGTGTGTAAGTGAACATATCGTACAGAAACTAAGTAAATATGGTTAAAGAACACTTTAACAGTAAATGTCACCATAAGCAACAAAGCACACAACTATGTATGAAGTGATATAATTTTAAAAAAAGTATGTGAATTATGGATGTAAAGTATGATTTTGTAATACTAAATATAATTGGAAAGTATTAGTTTTATAATACTTCATATATTTGTAATTATTATAACAATTTTATTTGTTGTCATTTTATCATACTTTATATTTTTTTCATAAGTCCATTAACATTTCATTCACTTTGCTACAATTAAATGTAATACATTAACACTTTTTAAAAGCCATTCTTCAGGTACAGCAGGTTCAGAAAATTAATGAATGAATGAAAAAAAAGGTCATATTTCACATCACTCAGGGGAACCAAAGCCTCATCACTCAGCTGATTGTGACATATCCACTCCTATTCACTGCGACATGACAGCCTGTATGTGTAACTAAACAGTCAAGTGGTGTTTTACCTCAGATTCTCTTTGAATGAGACAGAGGTGGAGGCAACTCGAGGTGTGACAGACATTTGGCCCCTGAAAGTGTCTGTATCTCTATATAAGTGAACTAATTCACACAGAAACTAAGTAAATATGGTTAAAGAAAACTTTTACAGTAAATGTCACCATGAGCTACAAAGCACACAACTATGTATGAAGTGACATAATAAAAAAAAGTATGTGAATTATGGATGTAACGTATGATTTTGTACTACTAAATATATTTGGAAAGTATTAGCTTTATAATACTTTATACATGTTTTAATTATTATAACAATTTTATTTGTTATTATTTTATAATACTTTATATATTTGTCATAAGTCCTTTAACATTATATTAATTTTGCTATAATTAAATGTAATACATTAAGACTTTTTAAAAGCCATTCCTCAGGTACAGTAATTAAAAACATTAAAAACATAATACAGTCTGGTACACTTGAGCATAAATAGGATGTGAAACATGTAAGGTGTCATAACATGAAAAAGACTGTTTCTGAAATAAAATACACCTTATATTCTTATAAAAGTACAGTTGGTGGTTCAACATTTTGGCAGTAACACAAATGGAATCTGCATAAATATGATTTATTTGCCAATAAAAATCTTGAAAACATAAAATGCCTAAAATCTTTAAAATACTGATTATAATTCAGCAAAACTTGTGGCTGGTGATGTTGTCTGTAAAGATGACATAACTGCTGCATTTACAGCCATTACTGATGTGACAAAACATGACAAAAAACATTCTATTATCAGTTATTTCCACATAAAAACTCAAAAATAGTTGTGAAATATAAAGTAAATTAAATGAATTATAAACAATACAAACATGTGAGGTTGCTGAAGTTGATCATAACCTTAACTATTCACTAGTCATCGAAGGAATAATCCAAAACAGATGTTTGTAAAATACCGTCCACACATCAGACACATTACAGTTCAGCATCATTATTAAAGATGACATGTCCATAAATCTAATATCACTTTAATACATCAAATTATTTTGGTGGGACAGAACAATGCTTTGAGATGTTTCGATATTTCATTCATTTTCAGTCCATATAAAATTGGATTAAAAAGAGGATGATACATGAATATTTGTAACGACATTATTAGACGTACAATTTTCGGAAAATCGGATTCGAGCTGAACTGTGATAACATCGTAGGCGCATAAACAGGAAAAGTTTGTCAAAACTATCAGGTGGGGTAAACAGGTCTGAGCAGCTTTTTTCCTGACTTCCTTACCACTGCGATAGCATATGAGAAGTATCTTTGCGTATGTAAACAATATAAAAAGCACAGGAAGCAAGGCAATATTCAGCAAAATGACCATATCGTGTATTATTTGAGCTCTTGAAACTACACACTGAAGTTTATAAACTGTATTATTACAAAATACTCCTTTTAAAGTGAAGCTGCACAGTTTTTTGTTTGCGCTCAGTCCAGCTGGCACTGCAACCTGAGCAGCAGGAAGAATCCAAGCAGCTAGTAGGATAACACCTGTAGTTGTCCTTGTCATGATATTTGGATATTGCAGAGGTTTACATATAGACACATACCTGTCATAGGCCATGGCTGACAACAGTAAGAATTCTGAACCTCCTAAAGAGTAAAATATATGAAACTGGAGGAGACATGCGGAATAAGATATGATCTGTTTTTCAGATAAAAAGTCAATTAATAGCTTTGGGTAGATGGCAGTGCTCAACAGAATCGCATTGATTAACAAAGCTGCGATAAAAATATACATAGGCTCGTGGAGGTTTTTCTGAGTCCAAATAATGTACACGATTGTAGAATTACAACAGATTATTAGAATATATAGTGCAAAGGTGGTGAAAAAATAAACAAATCTGTATTTCCCTACTTCTAAATGACCGTCAAGAGTTACATATGTAATATTTGATGTATAACTATTATCCATTAAGGTTATTAAAACAATACACAACACAGAAAACAGAAGAATGGAATAATAATAGAAAGTCACACAGTAACCTAGACTGAATTGGTCTGTTCCTTAATAGTTACCTGACCTGACGACTCAATTAACATTTATCTTACTTAGACAGTGAGTGGTGTAAGTGTGTGTAGAGGTTTTTGTAGTTGTTTTTTTTTTTTTTTTTTTTCAACCTACAGTGGATCTCTTTTGACTCTTTGAGAACTATGTAGAAAACACTTTTACACTCAAGAGGTCTGAGGCCCATAAGGGAGGCCTGCTGAGTGTTTGGAATGACATTAAACAAAGCAACTAACTGATGACAATGCAATGACATCACCTTTAACTACTTTTTGGGGATTAGTGGCATTCCTAATTTACCGTGTGTACATTTTAACCCTGTAAAGCTTGATCCATTAAATCATTGACAGAAAATTCCAGTTCTTTGAAACTGGAGCCTTTATTGGTCCTTCTGAACAGGCAAACATTTATTTTAAAAATATCAATTTCCATGTATGAGTTTCAATTTTGTACATTATTTGATACATCGGGTCTCAATGCTCAAATATTATTTTGAACAAACAAAAACATAATATAACACAAAAGTTCTGCCTCTTACCTCATCAACTCATAAAGACCCAAACAGCCACCGGTGACACAAACCATCTACAGATATAAACTGTGTAATACCTGTTGATCCACTAATCCTATCAATACATGTAAATAATTGGTGTTAAATGCAGTTTGTCATCTTTTCATGGTCAGCAGATATGACCCATTTGGACGTTCAGAGGCTCCGTAGTGAACGTGGAAACACCGTCATCCTCTACAACATTGACTCACCAGTAAAACCCATGGAGTTTCATAAATGACAGTGGATGGAGACTTGTTTTTAAATTCAGTTAGTAATATCTTTGCTGAAAAAGTCACTTTTCTTCATTTTTCTGTTTTGATATAATTAGGGACCGAGCCGAAAGGTAAGGCCCTCTGACACAGTGAGAGGCCTTGCCTGCAAGCAAGGCCCTATTGTTTTTCGTTCGTTTTTTTTTTTTTTTTTTCCGACTTCACTTTGAACTGGATTTTGACCCCCTAAACATGCTCAAAAACTCACCAAATTTGGCACACGTCAGGCCTGGCGAAAAATTTTATTAAATGAAAAAATTAACCCCATAGGTGCCAAAATGGCCTCTCTAGCGCCCCCTATGTGAAAAAAACGGTAACTGCCCTAGTGGCCAGTAGGAATGTCGCACAGACATGAAACCACTGCCAAAATTTTTGTTGGATCATGCTCTACAAATCATCCACTGACACTCATGACCTATCTCCAACAGGAAGTTCGCAATATGCCTTTCAAAATAAAATTTTCAAAACTAACTCCGATGACACCGTTTGTCATATTGACTTCTAAATAATGCCAAAAGATACAGTGAAACGTCCTAAAACAATTTCACACCTTTTCCATAACTGTCTTAGTTTTTTTTTTACAAGCCCGCAAAGTTGCGATGTTTGGAACTCATTTTTCACTTTGGAGTTTTTCCCCACATGTGACATATCTACGCGTTCATGGGACTCAGCACAACTCTCACATCCAAAAATTTTTGAGATAGGATGTACGGTTATTGATTTATAACAATTTGTTTCTTTTCATACTTTTTCCCCTTTAGACTGCCATTTGACCCCCTTAACATGCTCCAAAACTCACCAAATTTTCCATGTATGTCATGGCTGGTGAACACTTTCATACAATATCAAATTTAACCCCTTGGGTGCCAAAATGGACTCTGTAGCGCCACCTATGTACTAAAAAACACACAAAATCTGCCCTAGCAGCCAGTAGGAATGTCACAGAAACATGAAACAAATGCCAAAATGTTGGTCTCATTGAGCCCGAAAAATCATACACTGACACTCATGAGCTAACTCCAACAGGAAGTTGGCAATCTGCCTTTGAAAGTTACTCTACGTTTCTGCAATTACTGCTTAGTCATTTCAGACTTTTGAATAAAAAGTTATACCTCATTAAATTCCCACAAGTCTGCAGAATCCAAAAGTGAAAGAATTTTTCAGATACGACCTACGGTTATGGAATAATGGTGATTTTTGAAGACTATGTTTACTTTCACTTTTAACAATGACAAAGTCCCTATAAAACTCTTCCTGGTGCACATTTATAAGTGTCTGTCCTTAGTGCAGTGGTTCATGTAGCTGCTTATGGAATAAGAGGGCCTGGGTTCAAGACCCTGACAATTCAATTTTTTTTTTTTTTTTTTTCTTTCTCCATTTTAAAACAGGTTTTACTGCATTGTATTTTGGATATTGGAAATTTTGCACACATTCAAAAGTACACTGAGTACATTTTTTCAAAATAAAACCCCAATTACCAATAATACAAAATTTCTATTACATAACTTCTTTTCATTTTTATGACCAAACGCTCAACTGTTTGTACAATGTTTCTTCATTCAAAAGTACTCTTTCTCACAGACACACATGCTCACACAATAGGGTTTTTCCAAAATAAAAGCCTTAAATGTGGTAAATCATCACTTTAAAGCTCAATTATTCATACAATTTCAATTCATTTTTCAAACTGATTCTTTCTCTCACATACAAAACAAATGCACATACACACAGTAGGTTTTCCAAAATGAAAGTCTCATTTTAAAGGTGATGGTGGTTTCAGCAGAGGGTTGCTGGTGTTCTGTACAGATGTAAGGAGGACGGACACTAAAGGATGGGAACTGGTATGGGGACGGAGAGGTGTGAGTGGAGCTGAGGTTTCGACGGTCACGGGAGGAGGATCGCGGGGGAGGCAGAACGCCCGGTGCGAGGTCCCGCCCAATGCTGCTTGCAGCTTTAATTAACTTTGAATTTACTCTGACTTTTCATAAACATCTAAGTGATCTGTGAATTAAATATAGGAAAATACATGTTTTCCACCAAAAAATGCAAAATACAGAGGATAATATTATAAAAAAGAATTAGTGCTAAATCAGCTATGAAGGGTAGAAATAAAGAAAAATTCATTTGGGAACTGCCACAAAAGCAGCACTGGGTCTTTATGGGTTAATGACAATCTTGTAGTGTCCCTGGAAAGGCCTCTGGTGAACAGATTCCTTCCCCCTGGTGGGTTATCTGTGTATTGCATGTATCTATTTGTATACATCAGGTTTTTCAAGAAAAAAAATATCACACTGTTCATGTAGAGGGCTTCAAAACTCATGTATTAAATATGATACGTTTGACGTTATAGGGTTTAAGGGATTTAGGAGTGTCCATTTACAAAAATGTCAGTGGGAAGCTAGTAGGTAGTACAGAGTTCCTGGCCTTCATTTTTACTTTTGATACAGTGTCATACAGCATCAGTGATGAACATTAATGTGGTGGCATCTTATATTTTAAAGGGGAAGTGGTGCGTGTATCTCAGGCTTCACATAAAATCTGGAAAGAGCCAACAGCTGCAGTTTGGCATACTTACGTATTTTTGGTCAAAGAACAGACTAGCAAAAATGGCAAGTTCATAGGACCAAAATTTTGGCAGGTATTAGTAATACCATAACCTTACATTCATGTTGATATGAGAGAACCCACACAAACACAGGGGGAACAAGCAAACTCCACACAGAGAAGTCTTGGTGTGAAATTAAACCCAGGACCTTCTTGCTGTGAGACGACAGTGCTAACCCCTGCACCACCGTAAACACCACAACATATGAACAACATACAAAGGAATATTAGCTCTGATCCTCACTCAAAGTAAGTGACGGTTCAACAAGTAATGATGAATATTACTAAAAGTATTAGAAGAGGAAGTAGGTTGTTGGATTCAGTGGAAACCTGAGGGGCAACATGGTGGAGTAGAACTCACTCCATCACATAAATGGTTCATTCTAAGGGGATAAAAACATAACAATTCTTATCAATCCATTAATTTTCTGAGCTGTGTGATCCTGTGGAGTATCACAGGGTCACTGGAGCCTATCCCACCTGGTCATCACAGGACTGGCATTCACACATAAACAACCGTTCATTCTCATATTCACACCTATGGATCATTCAGACCAAATGTGTTGGCAGAGATGTTCAGAGTCATTCTGTGCTGCAGATGAGTTAATTGTGTTAAAATTCTTTATCAGATTAACCATGATCTTGGATTAATCTGCGCTAATGCGTTAATCTTAACAGCCCTGGGGCTCGTTTCTGCGCTAGCTCATTAAATTGTTAAGCCTTGTGCAACGCAAAATGTGTCCATTTAAGACATTTTGCGCTATCCTGTTTCTGGGCTCGCTCTTTGTTTGTTAACAACCAACACAACGCAAAATGTGTTCGCACATTAGCTCGTTAACCCCAACGCAACTCAAAATGCGTTATCTCATTTCTGGGCTCGCTCTTTGTTTGTTAACAACCAACACAATGCAAAATGTGTTCGCACATTAGCTCGTTAACCCCAACGCAAAGCAAAATGTGTTATCTCATTTCTGGGCTAGTTGGTTAAAAGTGTGCGCTCACCCAGTTCCGCGCTACAGGGCTGATTTTAACACAGACCTCGGAGGTCCGCATTAGAATGAGGATGTATTCTTGTAGGTTCATTTCACTTTGTTTCTTTCATGTATTTCCTTTGAAATATTATTTACATTTGAAAAAGAAGATTTTTAACACAAGTTTGACAATATCTTTAATGATATAAGATTTTTCCCATGGACATTTTGCACCGATAAAAACGAATTTACTGAGTGAGGACTGATCCGCTCACTGAATTTTATTCTCTGTATCGATTTATGAATAGATATAGATTAGTTCAGGACAAAGTGTGTGTGGCTTTGAGAGATGAATGAATGGATGAATGAATGAATGGGAACCGTATGGGGGCAGAGCCAGTGAACCGGTGCCACACACACCAGCGTGTGTTAGCACGCGCACACATGATGAGATATGAGCGTGTGGACGAGAGGAACAGAACAGCGTTCAGTCTTTCTGTACAATCTGTTTGTCCTGTTGTTCGGTGTGGTTACGACCAACAGTGACTGTTTAGAGTTCTGTTCATAAAGTCACCAGTGCAGAATAACTGGGGTCATCCTTAGACATACAGCCGGACGCACGATATATATGTGTAAATAATTCAGTTCAGTTCAGTAGGGTGGGGGGCACATGCAGACAGCTGAGGGGGTCCATCTATAGTCAGATGAGGGTGGGGAGGTCCATCCAGACAGGTGAGGGTAAGGCAGGAGGTCCAGGGTCACAGATAGCCTATAATAATTCTTCATTTTAACCATAATGCTGTCAGATGACTGGAAACAGTGGGAGTAGAGGCGTTGTTCTGGGTTAAATAGTAAACGCACCTGTTCACAAACACCCTTCAACGCAAATAGTGAGCTAACGATGGTTTAGCGAACACAACGAGCACAGAAACGGATTTTGGGTACGCTAAGCCTCTGCGTTCACCGACCCATCATTCGCTCACTATTTGCGCTGAAGGGCGCACAAATGGCTGTGTTCAGTATTTAACCCAGAAACGAGCCCCTGGTTTAGTAACATTATTTTTTGCCCAGACAAAGACCCACTACCCACTGAAAACAGGTTTGTGACCCACTTTCAGATTGCGACCCACGAATTGCGAATCACTGATTTATACTGACCAATGAACCTAAAGTGCATGTGTTTGGATGGTGGTAGGAAGCTGGAGAACCATGACAGAACCCATGCAGACCAAGCATGAACATGTAAACTCCACAAAGCTGTCTTCAGGCTGACAGAGAACTGTGTTGGTGCCAGTTCCCACATCTAATATTGAACCAGCCAACATGTTCACACTGAAAATCTGAGCGTTCGGAAACCAAAAATTTGGTTCCTGACAGGCACCGAGTAAAACTTGTTTTTTCTAAGCGGACCGTGCCAACACGAGTGGACGTCACTAGGTTGATCCATGTTCGCCTGCTAAGGTTCCATCTCTGGATTCGGTGTCGCTGCCTTCTTCTCCACAGCAGATGTTGACCTGGTGCAGATAAATAATGATCTGTATTATGAGAACAAATGCTCGCATAGTTAATGATGCGATCCATAGCACCGTAGTTATTTTCTCTGCCATGAACACATCCACTTTCATATGGACTTCGGTTCCCAGTGTAACTGGTGCAGGAACCAGCTCCACTACCAGGCTGCCTGGTCTGAAAACAGCTACAGAAAGGCCGACGCTGGCTGAGGTTGGGATTGAACCCAGGACCTTTTTGCTGTGAGGGGACAGTGCACCACCAGTCTGCCTACAATTTAATTTTCAGGTGTGAAGTGTGAAGTGTGGTTTCATTGCTGGAGTTAGATTTCATTAAAACTTAGACCAGTGTTTTTCAACTATGGGGTCGGGACCCCACATGGGGTCGGTCACCTGGAATTCAAATGGGGTTGGCTGAAATTTCTAGTAATTGATAAAAATAAAAATTAAAAAATGTACTAATAAAAAATATGATGAGTTGAGAGAGACAATGACAATCAATAAAAGACATGACAAACTGTGAAGCTGAAACTGAAGCACTGTGGTACTGTTTATCTTTCAAATGTTCATTGTGGTCGGTTTCAGATGCTGCAGCTCTTTCATAATTCATAGTTTGAGTTATTGTTTGTTCACTATTAATTGTCTGCCTTGTAAATCCAAGCTGGACTGACTGTACATATCCTGACCAAGGAAAATAGAATTCTCACTTTGTGCAGTAATCTACACCTGGCTTTTCTGCCTCTGTCCATAATAATATAATTTTTATGGCCTAAATGTCGTCTAAAATTAATGTTTATTTGCAACATAGTATAGCAAACTATTACATGATCAAAAACAAATTCATTTTAGCCAAAAAAAAAAAAAAGGTCTCCGTTTTGAATGTCTGGGGTCACCAGAAATTTGTGATGTTAAAATGGGGTCACGAGAGAAAAAAGGTTGGGAACCACTGACTTAGACCTTGAACCTTTCTCCTCCTCCCTCATACACAAGATCAGGAACAGCTTCACATTCCAGACTGCCATGATTTTTAATCTTTTTGGGTAAAAAAATAATAATTAATCTAAAGTAAGTAGACTGAATAAGATAGAGAAAGGAAAAAAAACATTAAAGTAAACACAAGTTACACACAAGATGCAGTTGCTTTGAACCAATGCGCTCCCATGGGTGTTAGTGTCATTAATGCAAGTCACTCAAATGCCCAGTTCTTTGGTGGCCAAATTACTACGAAGAATAGTAACAGAAGCAAAAACAATGACATGGTTAATTATACCTCTGGGAGACAGTCTGATGTCCTGTCCTCCCCTGGGCCTGGTCTTGGTAAGTCTCTGAGTCCATCCCACAACAACCTGGCCTGGCTTTACCTCATTATCATTATTGTTTACCTTCACCTTTAGACATACGCCTGGGATTTGGATTCATGTCTCAGCTATTGTTTTGAAGTTGCATGTAATAGAGTGGATGTGATGTGACAAGTCTTATGTGAAAAACAAATGAATAAATGAAAGGTTTCCCACAAATACTAATTCTGAAGATAATATGTTCAAAAGCGAGGTCAGGAATGGCCATTAAATGGATGATGGATTTAGAAATTAAATTAAAATGATGGCCTGAGATCCAGGTGAAGAAGAAAAACCTCATACTTAATAAGTCTTGGTAAATTTGTCCTCTAAAACAACAAGGAAGCCAGGGTTTCTGCAGGTATCAGCAAATCTAGTTTGATGCTTTTTAATGCCACTTTAAACAAATGTAATGCCCATGTCCAACTGCAGATACAGTTTTATATATAGTTTTATGATGGTTTACCGTCAACAGGCTTTAACCAGGTTCTGAATAGTTCCTCCTCCAATCACTTCTGCTAAAACTTGCATTTTCCCATTTTTCCGACATTTGCCAATATTCCGTCCACTCTTTCGCCACAGCATGAGCATGCTCATAGCACACTGCATTTCAAGCATACGGTTTTGTATCTTCATGCACAGGCTGTAAACAATAGCCAACTGAAGGGTTCCACCTGTCAATCATCACACTATACTTCTGATCAAAATTATTAAATGTTTATATCATCAAAATAAATTGTGAATAACAATGCTTTTTTTTTCCACCAAGCGTATTTAATTTTTTAATTCCTCTGGACATTGAATTTAGTGCTTTTTAATGCCATTTAAGGCCTTTTTTAATGACCCGCAGAAACCCCGGAAGCATTTCCAAGTCCAAAAATAATCCAGTTTCACCGCAAAATATTAGTTTTATCACCAGATTTCAGTGAAAAAAACACACTGGTAAAAGTCCACCGAACATATTGTCACAGATAACAACCTGAATAGTTCTGTTTTTGCTAGTGCCATTCAAATTATTTCTTGTTTTTTATTGTTTGTTTCCCTCATTAATATTTGCAGTGATTCTTTACATCCACCCAAAGAACTTTTTTCCCATCTAAATAAATGGTTCCTGTGAATTATCCAGACAGTCTGTATGTAAATATAAGGTATCTATATTGATACCTTTCTCTGTTTTCCAGACTTATTTTGCCATCCTGTGTTTTCCTACAGATTCAAGGGCTGAGGCCTGGGCAGTGGACACATTTCTTACATTATCTCGTAGCATCTTATCCTTCTCAAACTCCCACAACCAGATGATATAAAGGGGATATACGTACAGGGTGACCCAAAAAAACGGGAATTTTTGAAGTGCGTATTGGCAGACATGAGCAAGTGGCAGCACTGCGAGACAGTGACCTTGAGCAAGTAAACACACCCCCATTTTAGTAACCATGGATCAGTGGAACAGGCAACAGCATGCGTTGGCCATAAAAATGTTTTATAAAAACGGTGATAGTTTGACAGCTGTGCAGAGGGAGTTCCGACGTTTTTATAACTTAGGACGTCATGGTGCTGTTCCATCAAAACACGCGATAAAATGTTGGATTAATAACTTTGAAGAGACTGGATCTGCCCTAAAGAAGAAACCAACAGGACGACCAAGAAGTGCTCGTACTCTTGGCCCCCTAGATCGCCAGATTTGTCCGTTTGTGATTTTTTCTTTTTGGGCTGTCTCAAGAGTAAAGTGTACACGACTCGACCAAGAACTCTGGATGAGTTAAAACAGAGAATTCAGGATGAAATTCACAGTATCCCAGCTGAGATGTTGCAGCGGTCAATGAGGAATCTCAACAGCAGATTTCAAGAATGCATTCGTACAGGAGGACGCCATCTACAGGAAGTAATTTAAAAAAAATGAAAATTCCATCATTGTTTCTTAAATGGCATGTTTTAAGGTTTCAATTACTATGAATAAAATATATTTCTTCCATCACTCTTGGTTTTATTGGATTGTTAAAAAGTTCCCGTTTTTTTGTGTCACCTTGTATATGTCAGTATATAAAAATATTTATGTAGAAGGGGAAGTGATGTACAAGAACGTATTCACTGTAGCACCGCCAAAACCACCAAAATCAACACAATGTATGCACAGACAGAGGCTACTTTCAGATGGTAACAATCTGAACCAAAAATGCAAAGTGGCATTGCATTCTCACTTTTAATTCACTTTAAAAGACCTGCGTTTTGGGGGGAAAATATGCATGACGTGAAAGTGTGTGACATTTCCTATTTATTGATGTAGTATGCACGCCAAGTGGCTAGGTGGCATCACCACCACCAAGACCAAGCGCATGTGTGGAACCTTTGAACTTCTCCTCCTGTTCTCTCCTTGCGCAAAATACAATCACAAAACAGGAAACAGAATGTCCCAACTTTTTTAGAATTAGTGTATAAACTTAATACAAAATTCAACCACATAAGTAAACAAAACTAATAATAATAATAATAATAATAATAATAATAATATTAATAATAATAATAATGGATTAGATTTATATAGCGCTTTTCTATGAACGCATACTCAAAGCACACAGTGGATCCATTACTCATTCTCCCTCTGGTGGTAGTAAACTACATTTGTATCCACAGCTGCTCTAGGGCAGACTGACAGCAGTGTGGCCGCCAATTCACACCTACGGCCCCTCCGACCACCACCAAACATTCATACACATTCATACACCAGTGTGAGTACCAGCACTGGAGGCATGGGGGGTGAAGTGTCTTGCCCAAGGACACAACAGCACATGCCTGGGACAGAGCTGGATTTGAACTGCTAACCATTCAGTTATTGGACGACCCGCTCTACCATCTGAGCCATGGCTGCCCAAACTAAACAAAGAGCAAAAAATAAACTAGAAAAGCACTCGGAGAGCGCAGACCTCCGCCAAGGCAGATCTGCGCCCCCACCCCGATCACCACTAAAATTTAATCATTTGTTTCTTGTGCCAGTATCAACATTTCCTGAAAATTTCTTGAAAATCTGTCCATAACTTTTTGAGTTATCTTGCTAACTAACCAACAAACAAATAAACAAACCCTTGCGAAAACATAAAGTAACAATATATTGTTATAAGCTATGGGTGTATCAAATTGGAGGCTAATCGGAGTCGTTTTGAATTTTTTATGAATTTTCGAAAATTGCTCAATGATGGGAGATAGGAAAGTTTGAGATTTTGTGACCTTGCTGTGACCTTGAACTTTGGCCTACTTGGCCCAAAATTTAATGGGTTTGTCCCAGGGCCTATGCCTATCTGTGGGCAAAATTTGGTAAAGATGGTTGTAATAATTTTCCCGTAAAGTTGCTAACAAACAAACAAACACACACACAAACAAATACACAAAGCAAAGTGATCACAATACCTTCTGGAGGAGGTAATAGATAAAAATGCTATTCTATCCTGCTCAGATCCAACAACTGAATTTTTTCACAGTTTTATATGAAAAGAAGCATATGCAGCAAAAGGACATTCCGTAAAAAATTCAATTAAATTAAATTGCCTATAGGTGTGAATGTGAGAGTGAGAGTGTTTTTCTTTATATGTCAGCCCTGCAATGAACTGGTGATATGTCCAGGGTGTACCCCGCCTTCGCCCATAATAGCTGGGATAGGCTCCAGTGACCCCCATGACCCTAGTAAGGATAAAGTGGGTTCAGATAAGGAATGAATGAAAATAAAATAAAATAAATGTAACTGTAAAAAGCTGTTGCGTCATGCTGTTCCAATCAAGGCAAGTATTAAATGTAAAAGAAAAAAACAAAAAAAAATTTCTTATTGTGTCACAGGAGACCATGTTTGTACCTCTGCAAGCCCCCACTCTACCCCCTGCTGGCAGTTTCTAGAAGTTGAAAGTGTTCTATAAAAGCCTTCACACTGCGCAGGGTGAAACAGTTCAGGTCTTGAGTTTTCAGTGTGCTTGGTACACATTCAGGTTCTCGTTTACAAATGAAATAATCTGATACAGAGTTAATTTGTGTAATGTTTAAACTAAAATTTATAATAATCATAATGGATGATGAGGTAAATACAACCTATATAACACTTGATGGGTATGTTGAGCTGCATAATTACAGATTTCTTTATTTTGTGATTATGTTTACAGCATATATTCTAATAATCTGTGGTAATTGTACAATTTTGTGTCTTATCTGGTTTCACCAAAATCTTCATGAGCCTATGTACGTCTTTATTGCAGCTTTATTATTGAACTCTGTTGTTTACTGCACAACTATCTACCCAAAGCTATTAACTGATGTTTTATCTGAAGAACCAGTCATATCTTATTCAACCTGTGTATTTCAGTGGTTTGCATATTACACTTTAATGGGTTCTGAATATTGTCTGTTATCAGCCATGGCCTATGACAGGTATGTGTCTATATGTAAACCTCTGCACTATCCAGTTATAATGAGGAAATTAAAAATCAACATTTTTCTGGCATTATCTTGGTTTCTGCCAGCTTTTCAGGTCGCGGTTCCGGCTGCAATTAATGCTTATAGAAAAATATGTCACTTTACTCTTAATGGAACTATTTGTAACAGCACAGTTATTCATCTGTACTGCATTGACTCGACAGCACTGAATATATATGGGCTGGTTTGTTTTGTCAACCTTCTCATTGTTCCTTTGACTTTCATACTTTTTACCTACATAAAGATATTTATAATAACTCACAGCTGTGTAGACGTCAGGAAAAAAGCTACACAGACCTGTTTGCCTCATCTTTTAGTTTTAGTCAGCTTTACCTGTGCGACCACTTGTGATGTACTTTTATTTCTAATTGAAACTGATTTTTCTAAACCCATACGTCTTTTAATGTCTTTTCAAACTATCTTTTGTCATCCTCTTTTTAATCCTGTGATATACGGACTAAAAATGACAGAAATATTTAAACACTTCAAGAGGTTGTTATGTCCTGGGAATGGTAATGGTAACACGTTACATTCTGAACTTTAATATGGTATTAATTTATAGTTGTAATAAATGCATATCTGCATCTGGGTGTTTTGTTATCTTTATTGAGCATTAATTGAAGATTTTAATGTTTTAAATACAAAGGTCAGAGTAATAGAGTTGAATTTCCATCGATTATCATGTTGATAATATTTTCAAAGTAGTTTTTATTCTCCTCTCATTTGAACATATACAGATAACAAATGAGTGTGATTTCAGAGGAACTATTATTGTGAAAATGGTGGAAAATTTTAAAATTGCATTTCATTTCTAGGAAAAGCAACTCATACAATTACAATATAGGTTTTCATTCTCTCATCTGTGTGCTGTATGTGTTGCATTTTCCCTTTTTAACCCATAAAGACCCAAACACCCACCAGTGACCAAAAGCATCTACTGATCTAAACTGTTTAATACCTGTAGATCTACTAATCCTATGAAATACATGTAAATATTTATGTTTGTCATCTTTTCATGGTCATCAGATATGACCCATTTGGACGTTCAGAGGCTCCATAGTGAATGTGGAAACACCGTCAACTTCTACAACATTGATTCACCAGTAAAACCCATGGAGTTGGATCAATGACAGTGGATGGACACACTTGATTTATGTTCAGTTAATGATATTTTACTGAAAAAGTCCCTTTTTCTTAAGTTTTCTCTGTTTTTGGTATAATAACTCTAATGTAACCTCAGTATGATGATTTAAGTACATGATCGGTAAATTAAATATAGAAAATACCTGATTTTCACTGAAAAAAATGCAAAATAGAAAGGATAATATTATGATGAATGGTGATAACTCAGTTTAGAGAGATTCAGAAGAGAGAAACATTTATTTGCAAACTGCCATAAAAATATCACTGGGTCTTTATGGGTTATGGAGGCTCAGGTCTTTTCACGTCTGTGGACACTGAGTACACTTACTGATCTTGTCAAGAAAAAAAAAAAAAGGTGCCCAGGATTTAAAAACAAAACAAAACAAAACAAAAAAAGAAAACCTGATGCTCACAACACCTCAGAACTTATCCATACAGTCGTTTAGTTGATGAAATGTTAATATAAATGTTTTATTCTGTGTGTAGGTTTCACATTTTCACAGAGAGTCAAAGCAAGAACAATTTTAAGTTTCAAGTGCCTCCATAATAACACCCCTGACTACCTCAAGGATCTTCTGACCCCTCACACCTCCACCTGTGGTCTCCGGCCCCACAGCACCAACCTCCTCCTCCCCCCCAGAACTAAACTTCAGACCATGGGAGACCGGGCCTTCTCATCTCCCGGCCCCATATCTGGAACTCCCTCCCTGACCACCTAAGAGCTCCTCAGTCCCTGGACTCCTTCAAAAAGGGGCTAAAAACATTCCTGTTTAGACAGGCTTTTTATGGACCACCTTGATGCTCTGTTTTATTCGCCTAGTCTTTTATTCCTGATACAGTATTTTTATTTTTATTTTTATTCTTTCATTTTTTATTGGACTGACTTTTCTCTGTAGCACTTTGAGATTCTGTTGAAAGAAAAGTGCTTTATGAATGCAATTTATTTATTTATTATTATTATTATTATTAATGTTTACAATAATAGCAGAAGGTTCATATGTTTGTTTCCATAGGTTCCTCATGTTTTTCAGACAAATCCTTCTGTCTGTCTGAGGGGCCATAGTTACAGACCCCTGGATGAGGGAAATTAAAAATAACCTAAAGTGAGTCCCATCTTTCCTAAATTCCAAAACAGACCAGTGCCTACAAACCTTTGCAGTTCAAACACTGATAATTTATCTACATAGAAATGGTGGCGCAAAATAAACAAAACAGTCTAATACAATGGTGTCAAACTCATTTTAGTTCAGGGGCCAAATACAGCTCAATATGACCTCAAAAAGGCCGGACCAGTAAAATAATAACAGGAAAGAAGTAAAATTACACTTAGCTATACTTTAAAAATGTGAATAACAAACAACATGAAAGCTAGTACAATTTTAACAACATTATGTCTCAGTTTGTAATTTACACATTTAAACCTCACAGTGGATCTACAAAGGCACAAAACATTTTATAACAAGCAGAATATTATTAAAATTGTACTTATTTTTCTTATGACATTTCAGGTTGTTCATATTTGTTCAGGTTATTCACAATTTCTTCTGAGAGGACAGTTTGTAAAAATAAATATTTTCATGTAATTTTACTGTTTTACACTAAACAAAGAGAAAAATTTGGAGTTGTCATTATTTACAGGTTATTATGAGAGTGTTTTACGGGTCTGACTCATTTGAGATCATATTGGTCTGTATGTGATGATTTTCACATCACTGATTGTTAATATCATCAGTGTAATTTGTTTTTTGGTGATTCATTGTAATTTCTGCATATCATAAATTCATTCACTGGGCCAGATGGGACCCTGTGGCGGCCGTATGTTTGACACCCCTGGTTCAGTACATTTACTACCAAATAAAATAATAAGAAAGAAAAAACAGACCCATCTGTTCAATCCCCTGTCAGACAAAGGACAGGTAAAGAGCACCACCCTCTGGCAGGAAAACAGAACAGCACAATGTACAAGTCAGAAATGAAAAAATACAAAATATGACTTCAAGGTCATAACAATACAAACACCATTGCTCTGGCACTAGTGGATTCTGTGTCCACAAGCATTTTAACAACAACTTTAGGCTCAATTAATATTAGCAAAACTATCCTCTATTCAAGAATCAAAGACTTAGTGTATAATGTACTCTGCATTTAGGACACAATCTTAAGACCAAATACAGGTTTCATGAATGAATTAAATGTGCTACTGCTCAGAGTTTACTTCAGAAGTAAAGTATACCCTTTGGATGCTTTTTTTTCCCCCTTTTGTTTTTTTTATGCTTATGCGTTGATTGTCACGATGCAAAAACATGTTTTGGCAACTCATACCAGCCTCAGGTGTAACAGAGTTTTGGATGTGTATTAGCTGAATGTTGGAAAACAATTATATAAATGCAGAAATACAAAAGAGAAAAGATGTGAAACAAAAAATGGATAAGTCAAAAGAAAAAGAAGGCAGAAAAACACTATTCCAGATTAATCTAATCCATTTGCTGATCCAAGGTTTCACATTTTAGTGGTCACAATCATTACATGAACGATAGATAGATAGATAGATAGATAGATAGATAGATAGATAGATAGATAGATAGATAGATAGATAGATAGATAGATAGATAGATAGATAGATAGATAGATAGATAGATAGATAGATAGATAGATAGATAGATAGATAGATAGATAGATTGATAGATTGATTGATTGATTGATTGATTGATTTTATTTATCCCAAACTGGGACGTTGTAGTGCAGCAGCATGACAAACAGTACAAATACAATAGAAGAATAAAGACCTACAGTATACATAATAAATAGAAGTAAAAAGGTTGTGTTTTGTACTGATATGGAATGTTCCTGATATTCTCTACACTATATTCTTTTAAAAATATTACAAAACATTTGATTTTTTGAAACAGATTCTGGGGACAAAGGGTGTCCAACAGGTACACCACTGATTCATTCATTGTCCAAACTGCTTAGTCCTTCAGAGTCCTTACACTGGCTTCCTGTGAGTCAAAGGATAGAGTTCCAAATCGTACTCCTGGTCTACAAAGTACTGAATGGCCTTGGACCAAAATACATCCTAGACTTGTTAGTTCCCTTTGAAGCATCCGGACCCATGAGATCATCAGGGACAGGTTGACTGTGTGTTCCTAAAATCAGAACCAAACAAAGTGAAGCAGCTTTCAGTTCTTCTGCTCCTCACCTGTGGAACAAACTTCCTGAATACCTGAGGTCTGCTCAAATTGTCAGCTCATTTAAATCAAGCCTGAAAACATTATTGTTTACTGCAGCTTTCCCTTAAACTCTTAAATAATGTCTTTTAAATGAACTTTAAAATCACATCTTATTGCTGATGATTTTAATGTCTATTTTAATTTTAATGTCTTTTTATTTTAATTTTCTCTCATCTTATATGTATTTTTATGCCTCTCCTGTGATGCTTTTATGTTTCATGTAAAGCACTTTGAACTGTCCTGTACATGAAATGTGCTACACAAATAAACTTGCCTTGCCTTGCGGTCGTTGGGGTGCTGGTGTTTATTCCAGCTACCAGCGGGTAAAAACAGGGCACACTCCAGATGAGTCACCAGTTCAACACAGGGCTGACCTGTTAAGTACATGTCTTTGGACAGTGAAATGAAGCTGGAGTACCAGGAGAGAACTGAAGAAACTGGGAAATGCATGTGTAGTCATGCATTTCAGAAAAAAGATCAATATTGTAGAAGCTGTTTGTGATCATGTGAGTGGAGAAAAGAATAAAAGAGCATGAAATCCTCTGGGACACTCTGGAGGTGTGTAATATAGCAAAAGATTATTTAAGAAAACATTCCAAACAGTCGACCCAGGAGAGTTGAAGATTTATGGGGTGTGTGTGTGTGTGTGTGTGTGTGTGTGTGTGTGTGTGTGTGTGTGTGTGTGGTGTGTGTGTCTGTGCTTCAATACTGTGCTCTATTTCATGCCTATTTCTTGTTCGGCTAAAATTTGCTTAGAGGTCTTATGCATAAGTCTTTGTGCATAAGAAATCAATATAAGTGAATCCCCAAAGGAACTTTGTGTTGGTAAATGCAACTTATGGAAATTTACAGGATTTCAGTTCAGTTGCAACATGTTGATGGTCATATGAACTACGTTTTCAGGTCAAAAATGCCCAATTTCATCACATTTAATGCTATATTTTCATGTCACAAATGGCCAAGTTATATTTGAACTGAATTTACCTGAAAACAAATATTCTATTCTTTTAGATTTCCCAGTTTTTCTTACAAGATTATATACTACATATCATGTTTTTTTTTTTACACGTTGCAATATGGAGTATGGTGCTGATCCATCCTGCTTATGTTACGTGAATACATACATTAAGAATGTCACACATCACTTTTTAAATCAACAGTTTTCTAATAATAAGCATTTTTATAAAGAAATAACAATTCTATATTGTTATTTACTCTTTAGTGTGATGATAAACTATACAATAAATAATTCTGATACTAGTTTTTGCACAGGGATCATTTCTGGAAACGGTGACATGGCTGCAGAGCATCAGTATGATGGGATTTGTAACAACCATGTCACATCCGTCCACTGCCACATTTTGTGTTTTTGTTCAGCTGTTATTGTTTTAGACCCACAATACTAACATTTATGAATAAGACAATAATTAGCAATAGTAAGTATATAAGTTTATTACTAATAAAGTACTGGTACTGACCAGAGCATCATGGGTAATGTCACGTCTTTCTACTGTCATGTCCATCCACCAGCAAAAGTTTTCACATACACGTGCTATTCAAAATCCAATATTTCTGAAAACAGAGCTTCCACTGTCAAATAATATCAGTAGTCTGTGCACAAATGTATTAGCATTATTTCAACACAGTTCTATGCATTTCTTACAACTTGTTTTTTTTTTTTGGACAAAAAGGGCCACTCATTTGACCCCCAAAGTAAATGTTAGCCGTGTTACTGATAAAGACATACATTCATTACAGCTCTGCAAAAACAACCAAACTAAAGGCTGCCAAACACTGTTCCTCAGTACTTTATATTGCCAAATATACATTTACAGTTTGCAATTTTGTGATTTATTCTGAACATGCAATGAAATTTTACATATATGTGAACAAGCAAAACATGCATAATAATACAAATATCAAAAATCATAACAATCTTAGACAGAAAAACAGCCCAATTGTTCCATTTACATATTTGAAAAAGTGTGGGAAGAAGTTTGCACTAATGTAGTATGAAAAAAATATGTAGCTGAGAAAAGTGTAAAGTAGTGTTTGGTGCTAATGTACTCCCTTTAACACTGTAATGCTGGAAATAAACAGGAAGTAGATTTTTTTCTTTTTTAATATCTGATTGTAGTACCTTGTTCTTCCACTAGATGGCGGCAAAACTGTTGGAATCAGGTTTGTGTACAAAGAAAACGCTCTCAAAAGTTCATCTAAAGGTAATGACAAACTTAAAGGGTGTGAGTTTCATAAATGCAATGGATAACTTTCAGACTGACTGCTTTTCTTTATGTCCCTCTGCAAAAAAATAAGTTTTCAAGTGCATGTATGTGCATGTGAGTACTGTTCACAACATGAAAACACTCCAAATATGTGACCCTATTATTTTAGTAAAAAAAAAAACAAAAAAAAAACACATACAAATGCAATCCACCTGCAAAATAACACAACACAATGATTTCTTCATGTTCTATAGATGCAAAGATGAATGTAAGGCGTACTACATACTAATAATGTATTCACTTGAACAGTTCCTCCACTCGGCTCAACAATAAGGTCGATTTCTGCCAAGAAACACAAACACAAGGCTCTAAGCTTTACGCAGAGTGGAAACCAGGCTTACATGCATCTGTGCTCTACATGGTACGTAATCTGCCTAGTTATGCCTCACACAATGTCTATTACACCATCCCTCTTTCTCTGACATAAATACACAAATATGCTTTCTCTCTCTCCCTGTTTTCCTTGTTAAACACTGTGTAAGACACGTTCCAGTGCAACATTATACTAGGATTTTATGGTGATCTGTATGCCTACAAGCTAAAGATCTCCATATTTACCGTATCCATTACACCTCCTCTCCTTTCTTTCATATACACACACACATTACAGTATGACCCCCCCCCCCCCCCCCCCCATCCTCCCCTCCCTCTCTTGTGAATCCCATGGGAGTTCTGCCACACATTCTTGAGCGCACACTTCATTGTAGCAGTGATTCAGAGCAGCTCATGGCCAAATAAGACGAAAACCCCTCAGCTTGGCTGCTCGGTCTGCGTCTGGGTTGTTGTTATAAATGCGGACATGACAATTTATAGACAGTGAAGAAAAAAAAGCAAAAAAAAAAAAAAGCACTGCACTTTAACTGCATGTAAACTGGCTGCGTTTCCAAAAGTTCAAAAGTTTTTAACGATGAGCTATGCAGCGAGTTATGTGCAAATGTTTCTGCCTCTAAACAAGGGGTTGAGTTGAATTAAAGAGGTAGCCACGTCCAAGAACTTGGAAGAATATGATTAGATTATTATGCAGATCAATCAAGTCTAGTCTTTCAAGTTCATGTCATTATGTGTTTTATTGTTAATTGTGTATCATATATGTGTTTTTTGTTGTTTGGACTTTGTATGGCTGTTACCTTGACCAGGTCTCCCTTGCAAAAGAGAGATTCCTAATCTCAACAGGAGTTCCTGGTTAAATAAAGGTAAAATAAAAATATATGAAAACATTTCTCTGGTCATTTCTGCTTTTTCTGAACAGTTTCGAAGGTTTACTTTAGTTGAAACCTACCTTATTGTGCAACTTACATGAGATGAAATGTACTTTCTTTTTCTAAATGTGTTTCAGTCATTGTAAAATCACATTTGCATTGCATTCTTATTGTTGTTAAATTAGTTTTTCTTGTGCTGAAATTACAAAATTCATAAAGGGTCCAATCAAGTGGTGACACATGGACACATTTGGTGTTCAACAGTCTCTGTCATGTAATCAAAGTAACTTATATGCATGTATTATAGATATTTGAGTAGGTATTTATAAGCACTTTAACATTATGTACAACAAAATTTGGGGAGATAAAATTTTTAGGTGAAAAATGTCAAATTACACAATGTAGGAGTATGTATGATAGGAATGTACATTTATACATTTATCTTTACACTGTAATCCTGAGGAATGTACATTTATATGAATGGAAGATGTATACATGATGAATTTTGATGAAATCTCATACATACATTTCTGTAAGGTGAAAGCTCCTCTCAAGGCAATCTTGTTCTGTATCGTTAATTACCTGTCATTTGTAGATAATGACAATAATGTAAAAAAAAAAAAAAAAAAAAAGTTAAATTACTGCGGACTTGAAACAGACATCAATTTTTAAAGCTTTAAGCAAACATTCAAAACATGCAGCTCTCAACAGAAATTGATATCAAGTCGGACAAAACCTTTAAGATATTATATTCAACTATGCTGAAAATGAATTTTGGAGTAAAATATTGAAAAGTCTCTGTTTTGTTGACATGAAAATGTGGTAACACATGGACAGGCTGCCATAGTAACACGTGGACGACTCTTTACCATTGTATGCATCACCCAAAATGTTGACTTATTTTTTAAAACAACAAGCCAGATATAATCACAATGTTTTATTTAATGTATTTAATACTAACACTGTTATTTACAACTTGTGGTGGTCCATACTGATATAGGTAAAATACAAATAAAGAGTAATTTCTCAGTAACAGTTCACAGATAGTCTTTTTAAATGTGACCAGTGTATGAATTCACAAACTTCATCATTCAGAATTTTAATTTCTCAAAGTAATAGACAGTCTTTTTGTTAATTTAATACAGCCTAACAGAAGGTGTAAAAGTGGTATTTTAAAAAGGATAACAGTTCCATAAAATAGAGATCTTTAGCTAAGAAATGAGCCCACTAGTTAAATGATGTGTACAAATTTTCTTTTTTATGCTGATGTTCACTTTTGCTTGATTGGACCCTAATTTGAATTATTTACTTTAACGGCTTTAACTCAACCCTGGAATTTCATGTTTTTTCATGTTTTATCAGAGAAACTCCCAGTGTTCTCTTTTTAACCCATAAAGTCCCAAAAATCTACCATCAACCAAAATCTACTGATGTATCTGCTTAACCCCTGTTGATCCACAAATCCTATCAATACATGTAAATAAATGGTGTAAAATGCAGTTTGTCATCTTTTCATGGTCATCAGATATGACCCATTTGGACGTTCAGAGGCTCCGTAGTGAACATGGAAACACCGTCATCTTCTACAACATGGATTCACCAGTAAAACCCATGGAGTTGGATCAATGACAGTGGATGGAGACACTTGTTTTTATGTTCAGTTAATGATATTTTACTGAAAAAGCCACTTTTTCTTCAGTTTGGTCTGTTTCTCATATAATAACCTTTGAATTTACTCTGATTTTTCATGTACATCAAATGAAATTTAGGAAATTAAACATAGGAAAACACATAATTTACACTTAAAAAAAAAAAAAAAAAATCAGTTTTCTTTATTTCTGACATAGTAATCCTCAATTTAGTCTTAGCTTTGATGAACATCATGGTTAGTGAATTAGATACAGGAAAATACATGATTTTCACTGAAAAACCACAAAATATAGAAGATATTACAACGAACCGTGACAAATCACTTAAGAAAGGTTAAATCTAGAGAAAAGAAATCATTTGAGAACTCCCAGAAAAGTAGCACTGGGTCTATATGGGTTAATGATATAGTCCTCATCAGTAAAAGTCCAATTCCAACTGTGGATCATGGCTCCTCCAACCTCACAATTACTGTAACTGTCACTGAAACAATGTGGAGGAGGTAATTTTTTGTGAGGGTGCCACTACAACACTGGCTGGGATTGCAATTGTAAACTAATAATAATAATAATAATAATAATAATAATAATAATAATAATAATAATAATAATAATAATAACAATAATAATAATAAGAAGAAGAAGAAGAAGAAGAAACTTTATTTGTATAGCACCTTTCATACAGAAATTGTAGCCCAAAGTGCTTCACATTGATTGAAAAAAAATACAATATTAAAATACATTTAGATTTGATTAGAAATACAATAAAATAAAAATAAATATAAAAACAGCGCACATTAAAATATTTGATTATGCATAGAATTTTTGAAGTGCAAGAAATAAGATGAAATGTGAGAAATACAATAAAATAAAAATAAAAGCAGCGCACATTAAAATATTTGATTATACATAGAATTTTTGAAGTGCAAGAAATCAGATGAAATTTGAAATACAGTAAAATAAAAAAATTAAAAACAGAAATACAATAAAATAAAATAAAAATGAAAAACCGCACATTCCTGGTTCCTGAATTGTTACCCCATTTTTATCTCCTTTCAAAGGCTAATGAGAATAAAAATGTTTTTAATTTGGTTTTAAATATATTCAGTGAACTGGCTTCTCTAATGTCTTTTGGAATTGTATTCCATAACTTTGGTGCATAGTTAGTAAAGGCTGCGTCCCCCATTTTCTTTGTAATATTTCTGGGAGTCGCTAGTAAACCTGCGTTTGATGACCTCAGTGTTCTAGTTTGTACATAATTGATCAGTGAGTTTGCAATGTAACTTGGTCCGGTTCCATTTAGAGCTTTATACGTGAGGAGTAGTATCTTAAAATCAATTCTGTAGGTTACCGGTAGCCAGTGCAGGGAAACCAACACTGGAGTAATGTGCTCTCTCTTCTTGGTTTTGGTTAATAACCTAGCTGCAGAGTTCTGAATCAGCTGAAGTCTGTCTGTGCTGCTTTTTGGGAGACCTGTAAGGAGTGCATTACAGTAGTCCAGTCTGCTGGAGATAAAAGCATGGACCAGTTTTTCAGCATCCTTTCGATTTATAACCGGCATTACTTTGGCTATGTTTCTGAGGTGGAAGAATGATGTTTTAGTGACTTTCTTTATGTGGGACTTAAAGTTTAAGTCTGAGTCTATAATGACTCCCAGACTTGTCACTTCTGGTTTGATCCAGGAAGTGAGTTTGCCCATCCTACTCATCAGCATTTCCCTTTTTGCTTTTGGGCCAACAAGCAGGATTTCAGTTTTTTCCTCATTCAGTTTCAGAAAGTTCCTGCACATCCACTGATTCATTGCTGTGAGGCAGTTTGTAATGGAATGGATGGCTGTCACGTCATTGGGTTCTGCGGAGATGTATATTTGTGTGTCGTCCGCGTAGCTATGGAAGCTAACATTATGTTTTCTGATGATATCTCCAAGTGGTAGCATATATAAGGAGAATAGTAGTGGACCCAGGCAGCTCCCTTGTGGAACCCCATAGCATGTATCATGTGTGTTTGACACGTGATCTCCAAGCCTGACGTAGTACTGTCTTCCCTTAATATACGTTTTGAACCACTGTAGTACACTGTCAGAGAAACCTACGAGCTTTTCTAGCCGATTAATCAGGATGAATTACCTCAGACTAAAATGCAGGAAGCTGAGAATGACAATAATAATGATAATGATAATAATCCTGCAAAACCAGGACTGAAATTGTGATAGTACTGTATGAGTTGAAGTTCTCTCACATTAAACAAACCACAAGAAAGATCATCATGACTATTCACACAGTCTTCACAAAAGTGTTGTTTTTATTTCTTTTCTAAAAAGGGAAAACGCAAGATACACTCAGCACACTGAAGAGAGAATGAAAACCTACACAGCAAATTTGGGGAGTAAAATAATCTGGAGTTAGGTAAAAAAAAAAAAAAAAAAAAGAGTGATAGAGTTAAATTTCTGGAGTTCATTCTGTAAGTTTAACTCCAGCTTGTGTCTTTGATGGTGTCATTTTTCAGGGTACATTTACCAGGTGTTGAGGAGCATGACTGAACACCATAATGTGTGTGGATTTCTGAACAGAACAACAGAGAAGACCAGTGTGCTCATGGACGTCATATGAGGTGTTGTATAAGTACCATTTTACTTCTGAAACAAGGCTATTTATTAGGCTGGAAGGAACTTTTCTGTCAGCTCTGTCAGTATCATAATATTACATATTTCTGCTCAGACTAACTTGCTAACCAGCTGCTAAAATTAGCTCTTGCTGCAAACTTAGAACGTCGAACACGCTAATTTTAGCTCGACAGCTTCCTGCATTTTAGTCTGAGGTAATTCATACAGTTCATACAAGAGTTGAGAGCAAATCTATTGAATAAATAGTAAGTGTCCTGGTGCACTCCTGCTCCCTCAGACTCATTATCAGCTTCACCTGCTGGCACCTGTCACACCTGGAGCAGATCTGCATGAGGAGCCCATAGAAGCACCTCCTCTGCTCTGGTACGGTGCCAGATCATTGCTGCTGCTGTCACTGCTTCAGACCTCCATAGACGTTCATCTCATTTCACTTCAGAGCCATAACCAGGACTCTCACCGTCCTGATCCTATCTTCCCGTGGACTCTGATGTTTTCAAACCCAGATTTTGTCTCGTTCTCATGTATTGTTTTGTTACTAAACCCATTTTCTCCCTTCAGCACCGTGCGTATGAGTTCAGTCTTTCACTCAGTCGTGACAGAAACTGGCTAAAACAGCAACAATGTTGAGCTGTTTCCTTTGTTTTACTTTTGTCCAGGCACCTCAAACTAATTCATGGATTGTCTCCTGGGCTATTTATATTGTTGAAAGAAGGCAATTCATGCAAGAGCACTTTATAAGCATCTATGTAGCATGTGTTTGAGGACACTTTTAAAAAAAAAAACAGAACAAAACAACTTGTCATTAGATGGTGTTTTTTGTTTTTGTAATCACCCCCCCCCCCCCCCAAAAAAAAAAAAAAAAATTAAATCGAAATATTAACTCCATTAAGTGTTGAATATTAACCCCCATTAAGTGTTAACATATTAACTCCATACCAGAGTTCACATAAAATGACTTCCAGGCGAGAGTTGTGTTTTAATCTAAATGAGATTAGTTTTTGTAACTCCCAGAAGAGTTAAATTTTAACTCCTGTAAAGAGTTAAAAGATCAACTCTCTGAAAAGAGTTACTTTAACCCTGCTCTAGAGTGTATTCCATGGTCTCACATGTACACTTAAATCGAGTTGATTTTAACTCCCATGGAGTTTATCCCAAACACCAGAATTTGCTGTGTATATTGTAATTGTATGAGTTGCTCTTCATAGACTGAGCCTTTGTCTGTAGTTATCTTCTTGACTATGTTTGGGCGTAACACATCTGTAGACACACTGCTTATTGTAGATGGGGTTAATATTATGAGGAGTGTTGAAGTGTGTTCATGTATGCACTGAGTGAGTAGCATGGGTGTAGATTCAGTTCTGACACTCCCTTCTAATGGAGATAGTGAAAGAGGTGTGTGGTACTTTAATGCTTAGTAGTTCAGCAGATACTGTTGCAGCAGCAATGATCATTTAGCAAGATGAAGTACAGGGTGACCCAAAAAAATGGGAATTTTTGAAGTGCTATTGGCAGACATGAGCAAGTGGCAGCACTGCGAGACAGTGACCTTGAGCAAGCAAACACACCCCCATTTTAGTAACCATGGATCAGTGGAACAGGCAACAGCGTGCGTTAGCCATAAAAATGTTTTATAAAAACAGTGATAGTTTGACAGCTGTGCAGAGGGAGCTCCTACGTTTTTACAACTTAGGACGTCATGGTGCTGTTCCATCAAAACATGCGATAAAATGTTGGATTAATAACTTTGAAGAGACTGGATCTGCCCTAAAGAAGAAACCAACAGGATGACCAAGAAGTGCTTGTACTCTTGGCCCCCTAGATCGCCAGATTTGTCCGTTTGTGATTTTTTCTTTTTGGGCTATCTCAAGAGTAAAGTGTACACGACTCGACCAAGAACTCTGGATGAGTTAAAACAGAGAATTCAGGATGAAATTCACAGTATCCCAGCTGAGATGTTGCAGCGGTCAATGAGGAATCTCAACAACAGATTTCAAGAATGCATTCGTACAGGAGGACGCTATCTACAGGAAGTAATTTTTAAAAAATGAAAATTCCATCATTGTTTCTTAAATGGCATGTTTTAAGGTTTCAGTTAATATGAATAAAATATTTTTCTTCCATCACTCTTGGTTTCATTGGATTGTTAAAAAGTTCCCGTTTTTTTTGTGTCACCCTGTATAACACTAAATAAAAACAATTTGGAACAACATGAAAACTGCACATGAAGGAAAAAAGCTGTAATGGAAGAAACAAGCCAATAAATGAAATAAATAGCAAATAAATTAATATAATTAAATAAAATAGGATGAGTACACTTTGATTTCCGATTCCTCAAATGACACCACATCGAGAACCATCACTCATCTATAACTGATAGAACCACATGTCCTCAGGATTACTGTGGCAAACCCTTCATCACAGTATGTAGTTAAGCCGCAAATCCCAGATCAAACTTTACTGAGCCAAATGTCAGCTTTAATGGGAACTGTGTGCAGCAGTGTTGTTGACTCCTCTGTGCTCTGAGACATCTGAGGGGGACCATCACTCAGTGGAAACATGGATTATGTTCAGATGATTCAGTAGACAGGTGTGTTAGGAAACAAAATGGATACTGTGCACTCTGGACAAAGATGAAAATGCTATAAAAGAGGTATATGTGGAAAAGACAGATATATACTGTTTATAATCTTTGTGAATATATATGAAAATCAGTTCCAAAAGACCATTGTGAAAGTATATGGGTGCTTCCATGAAACTGGTCCCTAAAAGCAGGACATAGGGGCTAAAATTTCAAACCAGATGTAGACTAACGTTATGAAGTAAGTTTGGAAGCACTTTGGGTCTATTTTAAAAATAAATATTTACGGAGATAAAAGAGAAACTATTTTTCCGAGAAAACACATTTTTATATTATTTCTATACAAAAATCTGCATGTAACATGGTAAAAAGGACTCAAAAATTAAATGCTATTTTTTTTTTTTTAATATGTTTTTATTGTCTCACAGGTACATTTTGGGATTATGCAAGGTAGAGTGTTTCAAAAAAATTACCGCTGTTGCAAAATCACTCGCAATTTATTTGTGCTTAAATGGGCAGGTTCCACATGTAACACCAGTGGAAACATGAGTTACACACGAAACCTGGAATAAGACTGAGATTCATGAAAAACCCACATGTCTGGATTAGAAAAACCACTAGGAATGTCACAGTGTATTTATTTATAGCGGTATATAAGACCATTTACAGCCATGTGTTCCAGATAAAGTGCACTGACACCTAGGTAGCTTTTCCTGTCCCAATTTTGGTCCTATTTTTGGACCCAGTATTTTATTAAAAATTCATTAATTTTGGGATGGCTCAGAGCAAGAGTATAATTTTAAATTAATTAATAATTAGAGTATAATTTTGAATTAATTAATTAAATTTAAAAACTGGCAAAGTGCCAGGTACCAAAATTAACCCAGTTTCATAGAAGCACCCAAATAGTATCACAATGAGATAGAAATGCAGCAGAAATGCAGCAGTTTGCGTTGCAGAACTGGTGCCATTATTAGTTACTTCATATGTTAGTTTGGGTCCAGACTAATGTTAGACTAAAAGGACATAAACCTGACCAACTGATCCTGCAGAGGTTCTGCAAGATTAGATTGCTGTTTTTCCCTCAGCAAAAGTCTTAAGTACCCTTCAGCTTTGTTGTTTTTGCAGGGTTGTAAATTAATGGCTGTGTGTCTTTATTTCTAACAAGAAATATGCAGGAAACATGTGCACAGTATTGAAACACACACACACACAGTCAGTATATGTTCTACTCTCTTGGGCTGACTGTCTGGATATCTGTTTTTTGTAAGAACTGCTTCAGTTTCCTGTCAGAAATGACTGTCTGACAGAACATGTGCTTAGACTGATATTCATTTTATTTATTTATTTAACCAGGAAAAAAAGTAGTTGAGATTAAAAACCTCTTTTGCAAAAGTGTTCTGACCAAGACAGCAGTAGAAGTTAAAGACAATAGACTAAACTAAACTAACTATACTAAACTAAGAACATACATATAAAACACCATCAATAACCTAAAAGGTACTAAAAGTATACAACAATGTTCCTTAAAAGCATCTCAAAGCAATCATTTTAAAGGTGAGGGTGAAGCATTTTCAGCTGTTAAACACAACTTTCAGACCCTCAAATTGTACTTCAAATGTTTCTTTGTTCTAGTGATGTTCATGAAAAACTCACACATCCACGCCCCCTTCTCAAGCCTCTTGCCAACTTTTTTAGCTCTTTTTAAAATCATGTAGAGGTATAAGTTAAAATAAAATCCCTCCATGGATGCACAACACTACTGCCAAACCCCAACAGTGTAGCAAATTCACCAGAACTGTGACTTTTATAATTCTGCAGTTCCATTTCATGTAACTGCATTAACAAGTACACTTCTTCCATGGAATTTCCACAGTCACCACAGTCTGCCCTCTATGATGGAAACATCCAGCTGATCATCATGAGGTCAAGACCCAGAATGAAACCATCTTAGGAAAGAGGATCTGACAAATCTATTTAAACACATCCCCAACCCCCAATATAATTTCCTTGTTGCTCCATAGTGACGCCTGTCTGTCTTGTACAAGTGTGTTTCAGTCTGATACCATGGAATGAACTTCCTGTTGTGTATGTATGTTGTGTGTGTAACACTGTGTATCAAACTCAACAGACTCAGACTGGAAACACTGGAAGGTGTTTAGGATTTCAGAATAAAAGTACCACTCACACAATGAAATTTTAACTTTTAACATCTGCAAGAACCTCTTGACGTAGGGTCAAGGTGATACCAAAGAATGATCCTGGCATAAAGACAATGAACCCATCACTACATCCAGTTGAATGTGAAAAACTTTGAATTTAAGGACAGATTGGTGGTAAAATTCTAGTAAAATTAAAGAACCCACACAGAGAACATGCAATCTCCTCAAAAAGATAATAATAATATTATTATTATTATTATTATTATTATTATTAGTGTTATTATTATTATTATTATTAGTAGTAGTAGTAGTAGTAGTATTATTAATAGTAGTAGTAGTAGTAGTATAAATATTAATAATAATAATTCTAAATTTTAATTAATAATTCTAATTTTTTAAACTGAAGGAAGCCTATTTTATTCACTAAAAACAACTAAATTTTGAATTATTACTTGCCACATAACATGGAAATTGAATAAAATATTGACTTTTCTATTAAAAATATGAATGTAAAATAAACAGTGTAAAATTCCACAAAAGAGAGATGCATCATATTTTCCGGTATTGTTACCATATCTGGTGTATTAATAACATGATTATTTACATGTAATTCTGTTCTTTTGGGCTGCATGAGTATTTGACCATAGTAACACTTCCCAAATGTTTTCGACTCAGAACCCAGAAAAAATCTTATCTCCCCCGGGGACCAGATTTGAGAATATAATCAATTAATTGTCATAATCTCATTTATCTTCGAAAAATTTTGAATTCAATGCACTATTACACTTTGATGTGCCTTTTGCATTGTTTTCATGACTTGTTACATCATTTTTGCCTTGTTACATCTTTTTATGCTATTTTAGTCCTGTTGTTTTCATCTGATGTAATTTTCTCCTTTTTACTCATCTTTTAAGTCCTTGTTACATCTTTCCATCATTTTGATACTTTTATGTCTTTATAAGTGCCTTTGGTGTGGTCAACTTGTGTTCTTCTATTTGTTCATGAAAATTATTATTGTGTATTTTACTTCTATAAATGGGACTCAGTAACCCAGTTCAGGTCCTGAGCCTAAGTTTAGGAAAGACAGCAGTAGATCATTGACTGGGAAAACATTCATTCAGTTTTACTGCCCCCACTGCTTGGAATAGTCTCCAAACTAAACAGAAAACATCTGAACTTATATCACTTAAAGCTTTTCACAACAGACGAGAAAACACTGAATGGTGCCTGTGTTTATAATTGTTATTGTGACTTCAACAACTGCCCTTTGAAATACCAAACCAGTTCCAATTCCAATCCCTAATCTACAGTTTGTTTAAATTTTGATTATTTTATTATCATGACGTGTGTTGCAGACTTCTTGACCCTTGTAAATGATATCTCGATCTCAATCAGTCTTTATCTGGTTAAAAAATGGTTAAAAAAAACAGTAATGATAAAAAAAAGTATGTAAGTAAGGCAAGACAAGGCAGGTTTATTTATATAGCACATTTCATGTACAAGACAATTCAAAGTGCTTTATATAAAACATTAAAAGCTTTACAGCATGGAAGCAATAAAAAGTATAGGCATGAGAAAAACAAAACAAAACAAAAATCAGATAAACAGATAAATGGATAAAACAGACAAGCAGACAGACAAGCAGACACGCAGATAAAACACCAGCAAATAAAACAGATAAAAAGTTTTAGCTTAAAAGGAACAGTGCAGATCTGAACTGATGAATAAAAACTCTTTTCAAATGCAGCTGAGAACAGGTGGGTCTTTAACCTGGATTTAAATAAACTGAGTGTTTCAGCTGATCTGAGGTTTTCTGGAAGTTTGTTCAGACATGTGGAGTACAGAAGCTGAACGCAGATTCTCCGTGTCTGGTTCTGACTCTGGGAACTGACAACAGACCGGATCCAGATGACCTGAGGGTAGGTAGGTAGGTAAGTAAGTAAGTAAGTAAGTAAGTAAGCACATAAGTAAATAAGTAAGTATGTAAGTAAATAAATAAATAAGTAAGTAAGTAAGTAAGTACAGGGGTTGGACAAAATAATGGAAACACCTTAAAAAATCAACAAAATATAATTTAATATGGTGTAGGTCCGCCTTTTGCAGCAAATTCCAGCCTCAATTCTCCGAGGTATTGATTCATACAACTTGTGAATTGTTTCCAAAGGAATTTTAAGCCATTCTTCAGTTAGAATACCCTCCAACTCTTTTAGAGACGATGACGGTGGAAATCGACGTCTTACTTGAATCTCTAAAACTGACCATGAATGCTCAATAATGTTGAGGTCTGGGGACTGTGCCGGCCATACGAGATGCTCAGCTTCATTAGAATGTTCCTCATGCCATTCTTTAACAATTCTAGCTGTATGGATTGGGGCATTATCATCTTGAGGTGAAGGTGTTTCCATTATTTTGTCCAATCCCTGTAAGTAAGTAAGTAAGTAAGTAAGCAAGTAAGTAAGTAAGTTAGTAAATAAATAAATAAATGAATGAATGAATGAATGAATGAATAAATAAATAAATAAATAACAAAGATTATGTCAGTTTCATTAAATATATGATTATTACACTGTACACAAAAGGCACATGTTTGGTGTACTTTGTTTTGTCTTTATGTGTGCTTTTATTTTGAAAATTCATTTCCGGATGTAACGTTTACTTTCCTGTCACTTTCCTGAATGTTAGTGATTGTGCGATGACACACTTCCACACACTCACATACACATACACACACCGTCACGGCCTCTCCCTGGCTAGTTACCGTGTTTCTACTGTTTCTGTCGGTTAAAACAGCTAAACCAGACCGGACCGGGACCGTAACAGCCGACAGTTTCCGTTACAAACCGCGGAAATGTCGTTAATGTAACAGTTACATGACTGCGTGTTGCGTTTAGGGCTCCGGAGGAGAGCGTCTGTAAGGCAGTCTGAGATTTTAAACGGGCTTGAGGACGCGCTGTCGGCGGATACATCGTTGAGGACTGTCCCGGACGCTAGCTAACCGAGTGTCATCCTCTCCCTCGTCGGTGTTTTCATCCCCAGTTGTCCCGCGGTGGTCTTCACCCCTTCACCCCGGCAGCCATGGCAGGAGGACGGACAGTTTTCGGTTTGCTAGCGCTGCTCTGTTTTGACTTCCACCCCTGCGGCTCATTCAACCTGGACGTGGACAAACCCTCCGTGTTCTCCGGACCGGACGGAAGCTACTTCGGCTTCTCGGTGGACTTCTTCCAGCCTCCAAACAAACAAAAGTACGGCTTCAGTCACACAAGATGATAATAAAGAGGAAGGTTGCGTTCACTGCCATGCCAGTGTAGATGTTAGTATTATGTTGTGATGCAGGAGTTACTACATGCTTTGTAATTTTACCTCAAAATAATGGAGTTAAATTAGTGTAAAGTAAGTAAATGTCTGGAAAAACAGCAGAATTAGATCCCAGATTGTCTCTTAAATACTGATTAGGATATTCTGTCTGCCTTTGTTTATGAGTAGATAGTGTAAACATAAAATATAAGGTGTGGTTACGCAGACTGCTCCATAAATGTTCAGTGAATTGAGTCATAAAAATGAGTATAAGAGGCCTGTGGCTACAGTAAGGTGATGAAACAAGACATGATTAGGTTTTTGTGGAGCTGTTTTTAATGCTAAACTGTCTCTTAGTGCATGTATTGGCACCTTTTTTTTTTAATAACTTCATGTGCGTGTGTTACATCCCTCTCCAACATCATGTCCATTTTAGTAACAGGATTGACAGCCTTACCTCTCCTTTCCATTCATTCTGTGTGTTTAAAGGCAAAATATAACCAGGCATATTCCGCTATATCCATCAAAACCAGTCATAACATGCCAATAATCACAACTTTGAACATGCATCTGTATGTTTTTGTGTTTTCAGTTCAAAGTTTAAATAGAAGAACTAAAAGCAAAAGACAGAATCTCTCACTTTTATCATCGATGGCTTATGTAAGTGTTTTATGTGTACTACAAAGTTAGTATTAGATGCACAAGCAACTGAATATAGTAAGGAATATATTCTGTTGCTTACTAGAAATTAACACTGTGTCAAAAAGTCTTGTAGAATTGAGTTTAGCTGTTTTCATTACACAGACAGACTGTCCTGACAAATTACAACCCAACAGCATCAACAGTCAATATAATTGATTCCATCTAAATTAGTGGTGTCCTATAATGGTGCCTAACAGAGCCAAAGCCCCACAGAGCTTACACAGTTAACTTTTTTTTTTCCTCCCCTGTGCATTATAATCCTCTGAGCAGCTCTTTTGCTTTGCAGCCAAATTGGGAAGATAAACCTAGTTTCACCCCTGCAAGTAAATGAAGCTGGTGTGACTCCAGTCTATACTGTGTAACAGCGCTGTGTGTGATACATTTAGGGAAATCATGAGTCTCCATAAAAGCCTCACTAAGATAACTCATCATTTGTTGTTTCCATGATGATAATGATGGAGAGTGTGTTAGCATATATCTACTAGAGTCAAACAAAAGGGTCCAATCCGGCTTGTGGGGTGAATTTTTTAAATGCAAAAATTACACTGAAGGATGTCAAAATCATTTTAGTTCAGGGTCCACATTTAGACCGACATGATCTAAAGTGGATCAGACCAGTAAAATACTATCATAATAACCTATAAATAATGATAACTGCCAATTTTCCTCTTTGTTGTTGTGTAAAAAAGTAAAATTACATGAAACTGTACATTTACAAACTATCCTTTTACAAAAAATGTGAATAACTTGAACAAGTATGAACAACCTGAAATCTTATCAGAGAAATAAGTGTAATTTTACCATTATTCTGCCTTCTACTAAATGTTTTGTGTATTTGTAGATCCACTGTGATCTGTCAGTTATAATGCACATTTAAATGATAAACTGCGACATAATATTGTTAAAATTGCTTAGTTTAGTTTATTTTGAATATGCAATAAAACAAAATAATCCTACTTAGTCCTTATAAATTAAACAGATTATAACTAGAAAAGCACTCAGAAAGTGCAGACCTCCACCAAGGCAGATCAGCGCCCCCCCCCCCACCCCCCACCCATCACCACCAAAATTTAATCATTTGTTCCTTGCGCCAGTATCAACATTTCCTGAAATTTTCATCCAAATCTGTTCTTAACTTTTTGAGTCATCTTGCTAACAGACAGACAGACAAACCCCGATGAAAACATAACCGCCGCCGTTACAGTAAGCAGAGGTAATAACACAAAACAAACAGACAAAAACCTATACATATACATGAAAACAAAGTATGACTTCATTTACATATTCGAAAAGGAGTGGGAGGTAGTGCTTGTTTTTCTTAAGAAATTTTAGGTTGTCCATGTTTTTGACATTTTTAAAGGATACTTTGTAGACGTAAACATTTTACTTTTTTCCACTGTTATTATTCTTTTGGTCTGGCCCATTTGACATCATATTGGGCTGAATGTGGCTCCTGTACTAAAATGAGTTTGATGCCCAGACTTAGAGGATACAACCACTGGGTGCATTGGCTGATCAGTACTTAATTGTACCTTGATGTAGACTGGAGTGTGTCCAGCTGTGGTATTTGCTTGGTTTATTTGTTTGTTTTACACATCACACCTGAGTATGACTCATTTGGTTGTTTGCCAAACCACAGAGGGGTTTATGTGTTTTGTGAAAAATGCTGCAAAATTACCTTATTCTGTGATGTGATGTGTTAGTCAGTCATGACCGTAACCCGATTCATCTATTCCGCTATGGATAACATTTTCTGTGTCCTCTGCAGTGCTCCACAGCTGAGTGGTAATAGGTTGCTTTTACTGAACATCATGTTTATTCCATCATGGTGAAAATATGCAGTATTACTGACATTAGCATTTTCTGACAGTTTGTCTCTAAAGTCGGTATTGGATAAAAATGGTCCTGTTTGCTCTTCTCGTCAGGTCGGATGTTCTGGTTGGCGCTCCTCGGGCCAACACATCGGAACCCAGCAACGTTGTGGAGAGAGGGGCTGTGTACAGTTGCCCCTGGAGGAGCAGCAGGTGTCAGCAGCTGGTGTTTGACAACTCAGGTAACTCCAGATGTTTGGTGAAAAACCGCATTCTCAGATTAACACTGTGAACCTGCTACACACGTCACCATGCGTATGACTGTCAGTGTGTGCATACTCGCACTCGTGCACTAGAAGTAATCCAACAGTGCACGTCGTCACACCCTGGTAGAAATATATTTATTTTCTGTTTCACCTTGTTACTGTAATGCACAATGACTGAATAAAATGTACTTTCAGTCAACTATGATGTAATAGATCTTCCACCCCTTTTCGGGAGGCAGCCATAATCTATGGCAAATAGCTAGACATAGCTGTCTATGGCTAGGCAGACAGGCAGACAGACAGATTCTTGTATAATAGGCTGTAACACCATCAGGACATAATTTTTTCTATTGACCTTCCCTATAGCCACTATTTTCGTTGCAAATTCTGAGTTGACAGGCTGTATCTGATAACCACATTTGTCACTTTATTTTTAAAATTGAACTAAATAAGATTCAAGATTCAAAAGTTTATTTGCTGTTTGTGCATATACACATAGGAACTCTTGTGCGGTCACTCATAGAGTCAGATAAAAGAAAAAACAAAACAAAACATAATTCTGTTTTTTAAAAAAAATGCCATGTACACACACACACACACACACACACACATATATATATATATATATATATTTATTTATTTATTTATTTATATATATATATATATTAGTGCTGGGCAGCAATTAAAATTTTCAATCGCGATTAATCGCATGGATCATGGATTTCTGTGATTAATCACAATTAATTGCATAGTTATGGGGGGTGGTTGCTGGCATCAACAGCGTGTATTGCCTTTAAGTGATATTTCAGACTCAAAGTACTCTGGTGATAAAAAATAATTCCACATTGCAGTGCTTACAAACAACTTTGGCCTTCTCAACCCCACCATCTGAAGACATTTAAAATGAAAATGTCCGTGGAAAAGACCGGTACTTTTCTCCATGTTTATGTCCCCACCAGTTTATTTCCGGTTGTGAGTGATTGACAGGAGTCTTAAGCCCACTAATCAGTACTAATACTAATAAGCTCAATAATATGTGATGTTCAGTTGTTAAAAGCAAGCAAAGGGGGCCCTCTAGTGGTCGGAATAAGTTGCACTAACGTATGTTTTGTACTTGCGGTGTTCCCATAGCCAGTTCAGACATAAGAAGGAACTAACAGACACGTTTCTTTCACTCTGTTTGTATGGCCTGAAAAAACATTTGTGTGTGAGTATTTTATGTTCAGTTGTTGTACGAATGAATAGTCTAAAATATCTCTGATGCGAACCTTTGTTGCTGGATAAAAAGACGTAAATCTTAAATTAATCTGTAAATGCTAATTGTTAGCGTGTCTATGGATTTTCCCATTCAAGTTAGCATCGAGCTAGCGGTCTTTTTCCCATTCATTTAAATCTATAACGCCATGTAAATGTACTAAGGCAATGAACAGAACTGAGACATATTTTGTATGTGTGTTGCAGTTTTACAGTGAGTCTCAAGTAAAAGATTTGGAAAGAAGTTTTTGGCAACCGGCTTTTCTTGGGAAACCTGTTGTCTATCTGGTGAGCTAATTGCTATGCGCACACAAGCAGGGGCAGAATAATATGAGTTATAATAAAATGGCATTAGAAAGAGATAAAAAAAATTGTCGGCGTTATTTAATGAATGTGTTAACGCGGTAATAACACGTTAACTTGCCCAGCCCTTGTGTATATATATATATATATATATATATATATATATATATATATGTATATATGTATGTATATATATATATATATATATATATATATATATATATATATATATATATATATACATATATACACACATATACACATTAGGGCTGCATGATTAATTGATTTTAAATTGAAATGGGATTTTTTAATTTGGACGATTTTTAAAAAAGGAAAATCGTCAAATCGTTTTCATCTCTCTCGTGCCTCCAGGCCGCGTGCCCGCGGGCTCCCATAGGCTCTTCCTCCTATCTGTGAGAGCGGTCTGTCACAGAAGTCTGTATAATGACCGGATTTTAAATCTGTTAATGAGCCCGGAGTAGTGATACCAATGTAAGCTGCGGTTTCACACACGGATCCCGCAATTGAAATATAGCTACATGGGGATCACTCATATTACGTGGTCCACGCTGGACTGATGCCTAACTTATCATTTCTGTGGGCCCAGATACCCCAAAAAGGAAAAAAAAAAAATTTTTTTTAGAATTCATTTATTTCTCTTACCTGCTAAATTTTTCATTCACAAATGTAAGTTCTGTAACACAAAACCAAATATTATTTATTTTTTTGAAAGATGGTGAACTTTATTTAAAACTGTTAGATAAATCTGGAACCAAAAAGACTATAAAAACCATCAATATTTGCTCTGATTTGGACATTGTATTGTAGTGTGTTTCCCCTGGCAAACTTGTTATGTTATTTTCTTGTGTATACATTGCTTGTATACTCTACTACATTCAACGAAGATTTAATGAAAAAAAAAAAAAAAAAAACTTCTGTGGGTTCATCACGTGATACCATCACAGATTTGAGGAAGGGAGCAGTGCCTTGCATTGTGGGCTGCTCACGAGAACGACATGCTGACTTCTGTCGTCTTTTGTAGTTTTACCCAAAAATCGGAATCGAAAATCGAGTTTGTAGAGGAAAAAATCGGGATTTTATTTTTTGCCAAAATCGTGCAGCCCTAATATACATACACACATACATGTACACACATACATGTACACACATATATACACACACACACACACACATATATATATATATATATATATATATATATATATATATATATATATATATATATTCACACACATTATATTGCACTATGCCCAAATTATTTTGCGTTGACCAAGAGCCTCACTGTGGCAGGGAAGAAGCAATAAAACAATGCCAGGACTTGAAAATACACACCTTCTTTTTGCAGCTCTCTCCTCTCAGTCCAAATCAACAGACTAAATGTAAAGATAGCTTCCCTGATGCTGTTTGATGCTGTTATGGAGCAGTGATCCTTTTCCACATTTCCGCATTGAAACACAGAGCAGTAGAGTCATGTTCAGGTCGCATCTGATAGAATCTGATCAGTGACTGGTCATTGCAGCTGTCAGTCACACATTTAATCCCCCCACCTGTCTGAGATTAGCCAAGAATGGGACGTTACTGGGTAGATTTTCTACAGCTTGGAGACACAGGGAACGACGCTGAAGGCTCATGTTCTCTCAGATCACTCGAATGTAGTGCTGCAGCTATTGATTATTTTTGTAACTGATTAATATATAATTTTTTTTTCTTTGATTTGATTAATTATTATGACAAAAATGACAAACTTGTCCTTTATTCCAGAACCAGCTGAAACAACGACCATAAAAAGTAGAAAAGCAAAAGGATATACAAAAATATCTGAATAGAAATGACAAACAATAACAAAGTAAAAGTATATATAAAAACATCTATAGATATGAACAATAAACAAATGACATCTACAAACAATATGTGTGCACTGATGTATTCATCACATTTGTATCCAACCTACTAACAAGTTAAGATGGAATTAGCATACAACTTAAATAATAAAGCTAAATATTTTTAATGTTTGTGTGAAAGCTTAAAACTTTTAAAGGATAAAGTGTTGGTTCTAATGAAGAAAAGAGAACATATAGATATTTTCTGCCTTTTTTGTTGTTGTGTTGCTTGTGTTGATACTGGCGCCATGTGCATCACAATAGGGGAAACAACAGAGGAACCAATGTTTAGCGGCAGCAAAAATTAAGGAAACAAAGCTTTTAATCAGTAATTTTTTAATGGATGTGAGTCAATTAATCAATTCATTGTTTCAGCGCTACTTGACTTACAATACACCGAAAGGGAATTATAGAATTTTTGACCAGTGACACTAAAAACATCAGTCAAGCACTGCAGCTTTAAAATATCAAGTAGCTGCTTTGTTTATGGTCCTTCATTTATCAAGTTTGGTTCTTAGTTCTGGTCTCTGAACTCTAGTTTAGTTTCCTTCTGAATGTTGATGTGGTTTTGAAAAAAGGAGGAACAAGGAGATGTTCCATTAAAATTCATGGCCCAAAGAACTGATCAGTAAAAAGAAGCTGCGTGTCGTGGCACGACTGCAGAGTTTCAGAAATCGAGTGACGTGCGAACTTTGCTCAAACTCCAGCTTTATTCACCTTAAGCCTTTTATAGTCACCCTCAGACCCTGGGCCCCTGTTTCCCTGAATAAACCCATTAACCCTGCTCCCCAACCAGGCTCCAAACACACACCCCTCCAGCCCAGCGTGTGGTAGATTTTTAACTGTTTTTTAGATCACCTTTGGCTGTTTTTGTGTAATTATTTAATATACATAACATATCTCAAACCCTGAAATTATTTACATTGGTAAAACCTACCTCTCCTTTCAGTTTTTGTTATTGTCCTAGCTGATAATAGTAGCCCACGCTAGCTTTCACATTTTGCAGTAACAGCGTCTTATTGATGGGATAATAAGCACTGAGCTCAGCCTGCTGTTCTTATCTCATGTCAGGACACATTCAGGAATGTAAGCCTGAGGTGTGTGGACTCGTCAGTACGCAAGCTCCTTTTCCCTGTTTTACTCTGTTTCTATTTATTGTTAAACTGATCTGCTTCCAGAGGCATATTTATACAGTTTAACTCATAAAGACCCAAACAGCCACCGGCGACCAAAAGCATCTACTTATCTAAAATGTTTAATAATTTCTGATCCACTAATTCTATCAATACATGTCAATAACTGATATAAAATACAGATTATCATCTTTTCATGGTCATCAGATATGACCCATTTGGACATTCAGACGCTCCATAGGGAACATTGAAACATCATCTTCTGCGACATTGATTCACTAGTAAAACCCATGGACTTGGATCAATAACAGTGGATGGAGACATTTGTTTTTATGTTCAGTTACTGATATTGTTGCTAAAAAGTCACTTTTTCTTTAGTTTTCTCTGTTTTTGATATAATAATCCTCAACTTTAATCTGAGTTTTAATGAACATCTACATGATCAGTAAATTAAATATGGGAAAATAGCTGATTTTCACTGAAAAAAATGCAAAATACAGAGGATAATATTATAATGAATAGTGATAAATCACTTAAGAAAGGTTAAGAGAAAAAAGAGGTCTTTATGGGTTAAAGTTCCGAGAAGACCAGTAGAAAGATAGCAGTAGGTAAATACAAATACATTTATAATAGTTATTCAGTTATTCTTGCACAGATGGAGAAAACATGGTAAAATGTTCCAGGTGTGTTCTCTTTAGGGTCTTCTCAACATTGCTATGGTTCCTCTTCTGTGAAACCAGTAAGATAAACATTTTGCAGATGTGCTGGTTTAATGAGAGGCCATGTTAGGTCTGACTCTGGACATTTCTAAACAGTTACATGTGGAGCTTTAATAGCGTCAGATTCACTTAGCTCTCATTTCCTGTTAAGTTTAAAGGATTAAGTATATTTTCCAGGTTGTTAATGGTAATGGTTGACCCATTAGAAATGATAAAAACTGTATTTGTGACTGTTTCTGATCATTACTTACCTTTCCAACCATGTTATTCATCATTTAACCACTCACTCAATTGCACTTATATCAAAACTTACACTCACATGCACTTGCCTTAAAAACTCTGACGTCACTTGCTTATTTGCAGACAAAATGACAAGCCTTTACATGACTACACTAGTGTTTTCACTTCAGTGTTTTGGCTGTACCGTATTGTTTGGAGAACACAGGCTATTTCAGATTCACTTTTATGGGATTAATATGACTGAAGCATAGTGGTACTTTAAGGGTAGATATGTTTATTATAGGGCTCATTCAGAATGGAAACATAAGTAATATAGATTAAAAATGAATGATATTTAATTGTGATGAATCGAAATGAATCCAAAGAAACCCTGTGATTTAGCTGATTAAAAATTTTAATCGTTTGTCAGCACTAGTTTATTATAAATTCATTATGCACTGAATATCTTTTTTTTTTTTTTTCCAGAGAAAAGCTTTCGTGGTTTTGTTTCTGTTGACTCCATGTTACTTGCCACTTTAAAATGAAATAATAGAAGAGCATATGAGGAAATTAGAGGTTTTTTTTTTTTTGCTTGGGAAAAAAAAGATGTGAAGTCCTGATATTTATGTCCTGGCTCAGCCTGTTTCCTGAGTTAAACCAACTCCAGTGTTTCATGTAAAACAGGAAAACCACTCGACACATACTGTGCATTGAAAGACTTTCATGATCATGTCACCCAGGCAGAGAGAGAAGCAGCAGAATCAGTTTGTCTGCCTTAAGCCAAGCCCTTAAAGCCAGTTGCTGTCCCAGCATCCTTTGCGTACTGTTTTTTTTTTTTTTTTTTTTTTTTTTTATGGCTTAGGTTACATATATAGTCATACCATTGGAAGCAAGGTCATATAAATAAACACTAAACCTACACAAATTTAGTGTAGAACCCAGTTGTGTTTCTAAATACAGTATGTCAGGAAATAGATATAAAACAATCACCAGACGTACTGTAGTTCTGTTTTAGGTGCTTTAGGTCTGTGAGCCATGAATATGAGATCGTATTTGAAGGTACTTTGTCAAAGGGGGAGGGTTTAGGTTGTTTTTTTTTCACCACCTTCTTTTTTAACATGCAGGTTATTACTTTGAAAAGTATTTATTTTCTTTATCTTCACGTTATCTGATGCAGTTGTGTCCAGTGTCGTTGTCGTCTTCGTTGTTGTCTTTGTTGTCGTCTTCATTATCGTCTTTATTGTCGGCTTTGTTAGCAATTTCTTCAAACATCTTCTCTGACGAAACTACTGGTCGGAGTCATTTCAGATTTTTATGTAGCTGCCTTGGGATAATGTCTACGAAGATTGTTCACAGTTTTCAGATACTTGGATTTTAAAATTTTTGACGAACTTTTGAAATGTTTCAAATTTGCCTTGACTTATAAGGGGCCATATTTTCATGGCTTGTAACATGGAAATGGTTACAGATATCAATAAAGTTACTACTGAGCTCTGACAGGAAGTCTTATATGGACTTTCATTCAATTAGTCAAGTTCCCACCCACTTCTATTGGGAGATTGATCTCCTGCATCCAGACCACAGGACTCTAACAGAGCAGCAGAACCTGACAACCTCACAAATTCAACTTGTTATTGATCCTTGATAGAACATGCCGGTGGGATACAAGGCCATTGGTTCTATTTTTTGGCGTGTCATAATTCAACATCTTCTGCCAGTGTTATTGAAGGACTAGGTACAGCTTTGAATGATAGAAAAATGTCTGCAGGGAAAACAATGAGACTTTTAGTTCTTGAACTTTGGGCACAAATTAGGTCTCTCTGTATGCAACACTATTCAGTGCCATTTAAATACACTTGTTGTAGGTTTTAGTGTGAAAATTTTTTACACAGAGAGCTGCCATAACAGCACTGCTTCATTTCATATGTTGCTAAATACCAAGGCTGTCAACCTCATTTCTAAATTACTTGGAAAAAGCTATTGCACACCCAGTTTCAAATGCAAGGAATTTGCAAAATAATGCTAACTCACAGGTAGCCTGTTGTCAACCAGAACAATGTATGTTAGTACAGAATAATATTATTTATTATTTATTTTATGATATTATTTATTTACATAAAGCCACTGTGCAAAGTGATTCTGTTTGCTTCCAACTTATCAGGGTCTCATATTAGAGACTTTGTCCTCTTATGTTCCAGACCAGTTACACATTTTAGAACCATGCAGAACAAAGGAAGCCTGAGTAAACGCTGCTGCTTTATTGCTGTTTTATCTTCTGTCCTCAGTCGTACTGGGTGTGGTCAGTATGTCCACATGACAGAGATTACGCAGATGAGGATTATTATTAAATAGAAATATTTCACTGCGTGGTAGCGTCAAAAACATCTGAGCTTCTGTTGACTAGATTCAAAGAAGAGATCGATATGTATCACTGTTTCCCCTCAGCAAGAAATGGGAGGATTCTTCTGTCATTTTGTCAATAAAAAGTCTGCAAAAAAGTACCTTATATACTTGGACTGGTCTTCATTATCAAGAGGATTATGAAGTTAATGTAATAAATTTGTATTAACAAAACTACAAAATGAAACCAACATGGAACCAATAAAAAATAATACTAATACTACTAATACTATTACCACTACTAATAATGCAGATTTAGTTACACAGACAACCTTTATCTTAACTTGGCTTATAAACTATGATGTAGTGAATGGCATCTCCCATCAAAGCAGTGGTAGGTTGTGATAGTTTCTCTTAACATTATTTTCATCAAATAAGGGTCAATTCAATGAGATCTGTTTTGAATACTAAACATTTAGTGATTGGCTGAAGCCTGGTAAAAGTAAGAATCCTGAAGAAAATGCTCAAATTAGGAACTTTTTAGATTCAAAGGGCATCCAGTAGAGCTATGAGACTTTCATATGGGTTCATAATTGTCTTAAAAACCCTTTCATCAAACTTGTACAAACCTGCAGAAACCCTGTGTGAGAAAAATTGTCTCCTTAGGGCAACACAGTATATGAAGCAACATCTGATTAATGCCCAAGTGATGAAGGTGATGCAAGTAAGCCCAACGGCAGCAGGATTTGTGCTGTGTTTCAATTAGTTGTGATTTATAGAGATAGATTTGTTCTTGCTTTAAGCTGTGAAGATGGGCAGAAAGACACCTGGGTCACATAGGATGTGACTTTTACTTGATGGGGGTATTTTGTTTCAGCTGATATCACCCTTCATGAAAAAAAATCCACACTGCCAGAAGTTGTGTGCTATTTATTTTATTTACTGTATTTCCTTAAATAAAAACGGCTTCTCTATTACCAGTTTTTTTGATGTCTGTCATGTAGTGTCCTGCCAGTTAAAAAAATGTTCACCTCTACAAGTTTTATTTAATGTAGTCAAGAATTTAATCCGTCTTTTTTTTTTTTTTTTTTTAGCACGCGCTGTTCTAGATCACACATCTGAAGTTTTACTGTCCAGTTTCAGTCACTGCTGAGGTATCTTTTACTTTTTCAATGAAACTTCTATTCACTACGGGACGACAGTGCTTACACAATAAAAGCTGTTAAGTAAGGGTTTCTATGCACCAAAATCCTAGAGGACCTTTATTTTATAACAGTTAAAGTGAATCTGGAATGGTTGTGCTTATGACATTAATTGTGTTTTGTGTATTACTTATAAGGATAAATGGATAAATGAAGCAGCCATTGCCAGCCATAAGTGATGTGTCATCATTAGCCCCTTTTACACAGCACTTCTGTTATTTCGCCTATATTACGGAACGACGTCTGTGTAAACAAAATGATGGGATCTTTATCACGGCTTTGTAACGCCTCTGGAGGTAGTAACAGAATCGTGATGAAGGTGGAATCATAATTCTGGAACACTATAAAAGGAACACCTCTCGTGCTGCAACCAAAGTGTGACGTTTTGATGAAGTATTGCGTGTGCAACCCCCACACCGGGGGGGATTTAAAAATGATCGCTGGCCGTGTACAGTACACAAATATATCACCGCGACCAGAAAGATGTCAAACTGGGGAGACGCAGAGATCCGCGAGCTGTTGTCACTTCGGGCGGAGGACTCTGTCTATGCTAACATTTGTGGAATGGTGAAAGATGGGTCCGACTCTGGAGGGGTTAGCAACACTGCTATGCACGAGGTATTTCCGAGGCGCAAGGTATACATCACACCATATGCTGCGCTGCATCACCACCCCGCAGGTGGTGATGCAGGTCCGCTCTGTATAAGTCCAACCTGTCTCACCTCTGTTACTCCTGTGTCTTGGCTGTGGAAATCGGTCAGTGGTGGAAAAAAGTTGGAATCATCATCTCACCTTTTTCTGGGATCTCTGTCTAAAAGTGGCTGTTGATTCCGGGTAAATCGAGTGCGAGTAAACAAGCAGCAGTCAGTGAGCGAGACTGAGTGGAAAGCACATGTTCAAGAAACAAATTATGGGTAGCAATTTTGAGGAAATGGGTGTAAATGGTTACCTATTCAATCCGAAAATGTGTCATCTTAGACTGATGTCTGCTGCATGGGGTCAGTGACCAGTTCATCTCAGCTCTGATGAACCCATGAGGGAGGCAACATGTCTGTGACCATACCTGACTGACGGAGCAGTTACTTAGTACTCGTGCATACTTGACATCAAGCTATAATGTATGTTCCTGGACGGAAACTGATGGCACGATACATGATCTTTTGAGATAGTTAGCAATGAAAATTCACTACAGGTACCCTTTAAGGAAGTGATGTGTTTGTAGAAAAGCCTATTGCAGTAATTTTAGTTCTGTAAATATGAGCAAAGCAACAATTTTAACAATTCTTACATATTTAGAAGAAGAAATTAGAAATGAAGACCTGACTCCATCAAATAAAGGCCTGGTACCCTCTGCAGCTGAGGTAAACACAGACCCTGGACAGTGTTTGACAAAATACAGTATTAACAGTTACAATCGGAGTAACTGTTGAAATAAACATCAAGCTAAAAGTAAATAATCAATCTGGAACCTTACACCAAATTAACTGTAAAGAGCTTAGGTGGGTCCCATTTTTCTTTGCTGATATTTGATTTTCCCTCAGTAATTCCAGTAAATCAGACTAACATTAGCTCTAAGCCAAATGACTGAAACCAGTAGTTGAAAAACGTCCTATAGGGTAAGATTACTGTGTCTGTCTTTATCTACATTAATACTCGGTAAAAGTGACACAAAAGGAGAAGGAACAGTGATGTGCTACAACAAAACATCAAGTGAAATATAAAGTGGTTGTTTGAGGCAATGTGCAGTTGTGACTGATGCGCGGTGTGGTTGGTATTTTAAGACAAAAGTCAGCCACAGATAGGAAGTGAATACAACCCCACAGTGATGCCAACACATAATACACACCATGTTCCCACGGTACCACCAGCATACAAGACTGGGGAATATGGTTTTAAGGATAAATGTCAAAGTCTTTCATTCTATTTCAAAAGTTTATTTTTGGTTCTGAGCAAAAGTTGAGGAAACGGATCCTAGAACTCAATCTATGCATAGAAAAACATTCAAAACATTTATATTTCTAAAGCATCAAAATATACATGATGTAAATCTAACAAAAAAGTATCTGTTTTTGCTAATGTTTACTACAAAATCATTTTACATTGTGATGAATATTATTGTAGTATCATCCAGCCCCAACACACTCACACACTCACACACACACACACACGCACACACACACACACACACACACCACATCACACATTTGTATCAGACATAATCTATTCTACTGATGTTCCTTTGAGCCAACAACCTACACCCTCTGTAGGCACTGAAAGAGCCTGAGACTGTCCCTCTGGCTGAACACTGTTAGTGCCTGATGACTGAGTGGCCTAGTTATGATTTTGTGTGTGTGCGTGTGTGTGTGTGTGTGTGTGTTCCTGCCACAATAGAAGTCTTTGTTGTCAGTTTGACCTATGTGCGTGATTGCTGCAATGGGCAAAGCTTTACTGGACCAGAGAACAGAATTAACTGGAATTCTTCTGTTAGTGTGGTGGGTGTTTGTTTGTGTGTCTTTGACTCAGTCCTTCCTATTTTGACTGTCTAACCATCATGCACCACAAGCCATTGTTCCTACTGGGGGTTTTATATTTTTTTCAGTTGTGTGACTCCTCCACTCATGGTGCAGTGTATGTACATACATGCACATATATGTGTGTGTGTGTATATGTAAGATTTTTTTTCATGTAGTATGTTTTCTTTTTTATCTTTTGTTGCATTACAGTTGTAGGATGAAGGGAGCGAGAGACAAAATCACAATCAGACGCTGAATACTGTTACTGTGGTTTATCTTCAGTGTCTCTGTTTTCTACTTGTTTGTGCCTGTTAGCCTTATTGTGGTGACTGGCTGATATTTATACACTCATAATTCTGAAGCAGTTAGTCTATGATAAATACTATGGGAAAAATGTGGTAAATATTTGTTGATGGTAAATCATAAAGCTTGCAAAAAGTGTTTTTTTTTTCTTCAGTAAATTGCAAATAACAATGAAGCTGTTTTCATCGTTGAGTAATTTGCCAAATAATTTCTCTTATTAGTCTATTATATAAAATGGTGAACGCGCCTGTTGTATCCAAATCCCAGAGTACTGTCTTCACATTCCTATCATCACAAATTCCTGCGTGAATGAAGGGAATCCTTCATTGATAAACAACAAAGATGCTGTTGTCATGGTTACAGCGCTGTTAAGATGGTAACTAGCTGGCACAAATACTTGGCATTGTGTCCGACTGGTTCCCCACGCTTAATGCAGGAGCAGGATTAAATGACCGCTTTATTTTCAAACTGGAGAAGCTTATGTTTTTTCACTGTTTGGGGTTTTGTTGGATATCAGCCCAAATTAACCCTAAAAACCCAAACAAGACTTGAAATTCAGCAGCAAACATTTATCAGTAGGCAAAACTGATGGGAAGATCCCTACATTTCGTCACTCTCTGTATATCATTACCCACCAACAGAAACCTTAATCTGCCTTATCCTTTAGTTGGGACAGATTTTCAGGAGACGACTACTTTTTTTTGAGTAGTAACTTTGAGCTCAGTGGTGTTCAGTCACTAGTGTTTTTTCATATTTGACCTGGAGCCAGGTCCAGAGTGTGAGCAGTGCAAGGGCGGCTGCTCGCTGCCTCTTCCTGGCTTTTACTGCATTCTCTTACAGAGCAGAACAGTGCACAGGGTCCAGTAATTAGAATTTTTTAATTTATATTTAACATTCCCCAACTATTTCCTTGTGTCAAATAGGAACATAATTAATATTACTGTTTCAAATTCTAATTAGTATTATTAAAATCATGTTTAATTACCGCACTTTGAAAAACTCACAATGATACTGCTTATTTCCTGGACAAGAAGCAGTACTCCAGGCGTGCATGCAGTTTGCAATGTTTGGCCTCTGAAAACATAGCAGAAGGCACCCGCATGGACAATACTTTGAGTGTTATGCACATTTGATTTCTACCTTATAGAGCTGCACGATAAATCGTTTGAGCATCGTCATCGTAATGTACATGTGCACAATAGTCACATCGCAGGTCCTGTGACGTTGGAGGCAATTGATCTCAGTGTGTTCTCATCTGATTTCAAGGGTACCTGACACACACTGTGCGCAGCGATCCACCAATCACATTCATTCTTAATCAGTTTGTTGAAACAGACCACCCATGTTTTGATCATTTATTTTTTAAAACTTATAAAAAAAAAAATCTACAAGTGTTAAACTGTACTGATTCCAGCCTAAATGAGTACTCGCTAGTTTCCCAAAGCCTTATATAACAGTGTATGAAATACTTTTGGGATTTAAACTGCCGCTTAGAAAAAACAAACCACTAAAACATGACATTTTGGGCAAGTGGGGATAAATGTGGTCAAACTTTTGACAGAACTGTGCTTTTTAGTGGACACTTTGCTGCTTTTCTGCACTACATTACATTAAAAAATGATCTGATGTGGATATGAAGCACCATGGTTGGTTGGTTTCACACTCCCTGTTGCAGTCAGTAATTTGAAGATCCGGTGTGTCTGTTAGAATGATTGATTTCTCAACATTTTGACAACTAGCTAAACCCCAAATCTGGCCCCTTTTTTAACTCATAAAAGATCCACTGCTAATTTTGTGGCAGTTCCAAAATAGTTTGTTTTCTGTATTTAGCTTTTTTAAGTGATTGATCAACCTTTATTATAATATTGTCTTCTGCATTTTGCAGTTTTTCAGTGAAAATCATGTATTTTCCTGTATTTCATCCACTGATCATGTAGATGTTTATCAAAGATCAGATTAAGTTGTGGGTTAGAAAAAGTGACCTTTTTCAGCAAAAATATCAAGAACTGAACATGAGATAAATGTCTCCATCCACTGTCATTGATCCAACTCCATAGGTTTTACTGATGAATCAATGTTGTAGAAGATGACTGTGTTTCCAAGGTAACTACAGAGCCTCAGAACATCCAAATGGGTCATGTCTGATGACCATGAAAGATGACAAACTGTATTTTACACCAATTATTTGCATGTATTGATAGGATTAGTGGATCACCAGGTATTAAACATTTTAGATCAGTAGATGGTTTTGATGGACGGTGGATGTTTGGGTCTTTATGGCCCTAATAATAAACCGAGTACTGGATTGTAGTTCCTGCTTTTCTAGTTTCTCTCAGACATTCATCCTGTCTGTCCATCTGTTGACTGATGTAAAGGCTGAGGACCATCAAAGCAAGGGAATGTCATTTATAGATTCAGCTGTGTGTGAGGGCGGCTGTCAGTCCACTTCTAGGGTTGTCTAGACATACTCTATTATTGCATATGGTAATGGAAAAAAAGTTTTTTGGACACCCTTAAAATTTTACACAATCTAAAGTATTATCAGGAAATATTTTAATTTCAGAAGGTGTGTGGCTGCGTCAGATAGACACAAGCAAAGTAGATTTTTAAATACTTGTTAATAAGAAAACTTAAAAAACCTAAATTCTTGACAATTTCAACATGACATATCCTGGATGTGTTTCATTATTTTGCTGAAACATCCAGTTTTGACTTTGATGCTCAAGCAGAAGGGAGTATGTCTGTTTGGAGAGAAGTGCAACACTGTTCAGTGACTTAAGAGTGATTCTTAATGTGATACATCACAAATGCATGGGGTTTCCAAAAACTGTATAGCCCTGTTTGAGAGGTATGAGATAGGGTTTGTTCAACTAATACTATAAGGTTTGGTTTTACTGGACTTGACCCAGATTTTTTTTTTTTTTTTTTTTACAACATAGCATGTTAATATCATCCTCTCAGGAATAAACTTGCATTTCCTCTGCACCCATACACAAAGCATAACATATAAGGATGGAATATAGAAGCAGGGGTCATCGGGACGATTTAGGAATCATTGTTGTTAACCTCCACTGGGCGTCGCTTACCTCTGATGGTGTTTTCCATCAGGCCAGTCTGTAAAAAGTCTGTTTGTTTTTACAGATGACAGGATCAATGCAGATGATGTACCAATGGAGTTTAAGTCCAAACAGTGGTTTGGAGCTTCAGTCCGATCTCATGGAGAACACATCCTGGTAAGAAACACACAATCACACAGTCCTGCCGTCATCACTCTTCTGTAAAGTTTGCATGATTATAAATAAGAGGCTTTCAGGGCCTTCCTCTCAGGCTTTGAAAATGAATGTTCAATGGCCCTGACCTACCAGGTGGTCATTTAATCCAAGCTTTGGCAAACATTAAATGAGTGATTTTTTTTTTTTTTTTTCTAAATGGAATTATGCATTTTAAAATATTTCCCTGGGGTCTACATAAACTGTAAATACTATGCTTGGGTCTGAATTCTCCATGAATTCAAGTCCACAGGTCCATCTTCAATCCTATTTCTGAGTAATGACATCAGAAAGGTCCTTTTGAGCGCCGGCCCTTTAAATGCACATGAGCCACTTTACGCCCCACCCCCTCCATTTTAGGTAATCAGCTCAAAGTTTGGACATATTTTCAGTATGGAATTCAACCACTGCTGACAAACAATTATGGCGTACTCTGAGAAATGTTCGTCGGAAGTTTTGACCTTATATGTGCAAATGTCATGACGTAACTAGTTATAGATGTAACAAATTAAGCAGGAATTGGAACAGGTTGTAGAAATCTACTTGATTTTTGCCAAAATGAATATAAAGATAGCTTTGCAGCACCTGGAGGGTTCAGATTAAAACTTTTTGAACTATTAGGGCCCAAATACACAAATAAATGAACCAAAGACTAATAAATGTGGGTTCAGCAAAATATGATGCCTTTAAATATGATAATTACAATTCTGTGCTGCAGTCAGTAGTCCATCAACTTTACAATATGAAAAATGATATGGAAGGATATGTGTTTGATTTATTTGATTTCTGAAGCTCTTTTGGTCTGTGTGCTTTTATTCTGTATTGTGTGTTTTCCAGGCCTGTGCTCCTCTGTACCAGTGGTCGACCTTTGGTGTCTCTGAGCGAGAGCCAGTCGGAACGTGTTACCTGAAGAAAGGAGGCACCGTGGTCGAGTATTCACCCTGCAGAACACGTCAGTTCTCACTTCTCCATTCCCTCTTTGTTATCCTGCTTTTGTGAAAAGGGTTTACTCAGTCCACTGCAGGCCAGGAATATAATTCCAGCTTCACAGGTTGAAATATCTGCACTGCAGTTACCAAAGATGACAAAATTTAATACTCAGACAGAAGCATGTTAATAAAAACTAATTAAGATTTTGAAAGTGAAAATCTCCACCTTATAACCACATAATTATGATTACACACAACTATGTTTTGCACACTTATATTTCTTTAATTATCATATTGATAATATATTGTCTAGTACATATTGTACAAATTGCTGTGTTAATTTTGTGTCTTAATAGAGTGTTTATATATATATACACACACACACAGAGCTATGTATGTGTTTGTCTATGTCAGGGGTCTCAAACTCAGATCCTCGAGGGCTGGTATCCTGCATGTTTTAGTTGTTTCCCTCTTCTAGCACACCTGACGGTCGTTATCAGGCTTCTGCAGAGCTTGATGGTAGGCTTATTGTTTGAATCAGGTGTGTTGGAAGAGGGATACATCTAAAACATGCAGGATAGTGGCCCTCAAGGACCGGAGTTTGAGACCCCTGGTCTATGTACAGATTTATATATGTATATATTTTTTTTCTTTTTCTGTTGTATTGATCATTTCTGTCCTGATTTATATTAAACTTGAACAGAGTGACTATAGCACCCAATAATTTCCCCCTGGGATTAATAAAATATTCAGATTCTGATTATTCGCATTCTAATCAAACTCAGTTACATACTAAACTTTGATGGCTAAGTTGCATTAATCATCTCCCAGTGATATGGTTCAGTGTTTCTAACCACAGGAGTTTGTAGTGTAACATTAAGCTCTCACTTCTGCTTCATCTTGTTATTTCTGATGTTCGATTACTGTTTTATGTCTAGGTGCCAACTCACCTGAAGGACAGGGGTTCTGCCAGGCTGGCTTCAGTGCAGACTTCCTTAAGGTAGGTCAGCTATCAGTCAGGTTGAAAAAAGTGTCTCTCTCAAAACTTTAAAAGACATATGTCCGTTAACAGACATTTTATATGTCAGAAATATATGAACTTTGTATAAAAATACTGTACACATGACTAAACAATGACCTCCTGTCTATGTAGAAAATTATGCCTCACCCACATGTATAGAGATATCATTTAAATCCATTTTCATTCTTCTTTTTCATATGAAATCCCATCCACAAAAGCACTAACTGTTACAAAGATCCCTAAATACAAACACAAATACTATAAAGAGCATGTACGTACACATACTGACATAGGGAGTATCATAGCAGACTCTAAGTATCTTCACTGCAGAAGGAGTTTTCCACAAGATGTAATTACAGTGACCTAATATTGCGTTTTCACGTAAATGAAGAGAAGCTGCATTTTAAAAAACAGCTGTGTAGGTGTGGACGAGGCCTTAGAGTTATGGGCGGGGGTTTGTTTGTAGGCCAGCAGAACATGCACTCAGGCTCATGTGGTTCTGGAGACCGACACATAAACTGTTAACCACTAACACCTCCAAATACAAGAATTAGTTCTGTTGTGAATAAAGGGACCGAATAAAAGATGGAACGTCACACATTTTTCCTATTTCCCTATTTCCTTTTTTTCCTTTTGCGGTGCAGACGAACAACAGAGTGGTAGTGGGAGGACCTGGCAGCTTCTACTGGCAGGGTGAGTGTTTTGTGTGTGAGAATGTGTCTGTGTTGTTACAGTCTTAAAGCAGCTTCAGAGACTGAAAGAGAAAGTTCAGACCAGGCCAATGAAGGCCATGCTGTCTTTCCTTCACTTTTTCTTGCTCTTTCTCTCACATTTACCTTGTGTCTGTGAAGGCTGAACAAACACGGAACATATATTGTGTCAGCTGGTGGCTTCAGGCAGATTGATTGTAGTTTCTTATCACCAGAGCTTCTAAGAGTATTTTAAGATAATCCCTTTTTATTATAACCTGGCTACATCTATTTTCCCCTTTTTTTCTCTGTGTGTTCATCATTAATAGAAACATTTTACACACCAAATAAATAATGAGCTTTCCCTTTATAAGTAACCTATACAGCATGACAAAAGTATCAAAAGTACAACAAAAATAAAGAACACTTCAAAATACTCATCAGTACATGGCCGTAATTGTCTGTTTAATCTGATTAGCACAAAATTTTAAGAAGGAAGGTAAGAGAATGCATTTGCAAGACTAAGTTTGTGTATCAGTATAACAGTTTGAGCAAATTTGAATTCACTTTTTGTTGCTGATCAGTGTGCCATTTCATACTGCATTTCTATTGGTTCTTAAAGCAGTGTATGACTTTCATCAAAAAAAAATATAATTTGTAAAACCCCAGTGATAGCCTAATTATCACAAATCCATTAGTCTTTCAGTACTTACGCACCTGAATCACTTCCCTCACGATGAACAACTTCGAAGATAACTCCATCATAAACACAGTCCTCTTGTTTACATAACAAACCAAAACATCACTCGGGCCTTTTCGGAAATTTTGTTGCAAAGTGCATTAGGGGAAGCGACAGTGGTTTCTCACAGTTTCAGCAAGAAAATGAGCCAGATCGCTACAACGTAAAATTATACCATCTACCAGGGTTGTCTTAAAGAATGACTGTAGTCGGTGGATGGAGGTAAAGGCGACATTTGGGTTTAGCACTCATGGAGAGACTGAAAATGCTGCTGCATGAAATTCCCATTCCCACAATGCACTTCGCGACATGCATCACCCGAAATGTTGACCTATTTTTTAAAACAACAAGCCAGATATAATCACAATGCTTTATTTAATGTATTTAATACTAACACAGTGTTATTTACACCTTGTGGTGGTTCATACTGATATACACTACCGGTCAAAAGTTTTAGAACACCCCAATTTTTCCAGTTTTGTATTGAAATTCAAGCAGTTCAAGTCCAATGAACAGCTTGAAATGGTACAAAGGTAAGCAGTGAACTGCCAGAGATAAAAAAAAAAAAAAAAAAAAGGTAAGGTTAAACAAAACTGAAAAATAATGTACATTTCAGAATTATACAAAAAGGCAAACAAAAAATGGGTTAACAACTTAAAGCAGTTCTGCAGCAATGGAGGTTGATCAAGCCTCGAAAGTTGGTGCTACCAATTCCTACAGGTGTCCTAATGTTTCTTAATTACTTCCAACCCCCTCTGTCTGCATAAAAGTAGTGTTGGAACACACTTTGGTACCATACCGTTGGGAGCATTATTTTTACAGTATTGTACTGCAGAAAGTAGTGTGTTACTATAAAAATGGAAAAGAGGAAAAGGCAATTAACGATAGAAGAGAGACAGACCATCAGAACACTTAAAAATGTAGGTCTTTCCTACAGAGAAATTGCCAAGAAAGTCAAGGTGTCAGTAAGTCCAGTTTCCTTCACCATCCAAAGGCACTCAGAAACTGGGGGAAATGCTGACAGGAAGAGGTCTGGCAGAGCCAAAGACACAACAGAATCAGAAGACAAGTTTCTGAGTCAACAGCTTGCGTGATAGGCGACTCACAGGACAACAGCTTCAAGCACAGCTCAGTAGTGGTCGTAGTAAGCAAGTCTCAGTTTCATCTGTGAAGAGAAGACTTCCAGTTGCAGGTTTGATCAGTCCGTAACATCTTCTTCCAGTCTTCAGTAGTCCACTGGTGGTGTTTCATGGCCCAGGCAAGCCTCTTTTTCTTGTTCTGAAGTCTCAGCAATGGCTTTCTTGCTGCAACTCGACCCATCAAACCTGTGTAGGTAAATTACAAATAAAGACTGATCTCTCAGTAACAGTTCACAGATAGTCTTTTTAAATGTGACAGATTGATTACATTTTCACATTTTTTTAGATTTAATTTTTTGCGTCAAATTCGAGCTATATGTTTATGTCTGAGGCATGGCTATGGTGTAAAAGGTACAATTGATAAAACTGGTTGTAACTTTTTCTACAATTTTACAATCTTACAATTTTTCTACTATTTTAAAAAGGATAACAGTTCCATAAAATACAGATCTTTAGCTATAAAATGAGCCCACTTGATAAATGATGTATGCAAATACTTTTTCATGTTGATGTTCACTTTCACTTGATAGGACCCTTAAAAGACAGTTTTTACAGTATGCGCTTAAGCTACAGAAGTGAGTTTGTGTTCGGCGTCTCTATACAAATCTTACATATGGTGAGCAGCCTGACAGCTCATGGAGTTGGCGGTGTTCCTACAAGTTCAGACTCATCAGCCAGCATTACCTCCCACTGAACCGATGTGTGTATCATCACAGCTTTAAGAGTTTAATAAGCAGGTGAGGTCCGGGCAGGTTAGGGTTCAGACAAGGTGTGGGTTTGTATCGGCATCGTTTCATAATCTGTGTTTGTCTGGTCGTCTGACGTTAGGGTGTGACACAGAGGCCGAAATGTGGCCCTTATAGCCCAAGTGCTGACTCAGTCTCTCTCACACACACACACACACGCATACACACACACACACACACACACACACATACATGTTTTCCCTCTTCTCCTTGTATGGCCAGGCTCTTCCTGGGGTGTGTTAGTCTAATTATTATTTCCTGTTGAGTCAACACTCACAACAACAAACCACACACTCGCGTACGTACTGGCACACAGCTCTGTTTCTGATTAGACAGTTGTTAACACTCTGAGTCTGTGGCAGCTGTGTGGCTCATTTAATTAGAAGCTGTGTGTGCTTTTCCTTAACCAAAACTGGATCAGCCTGTAAACAGACTTCTGTGTTCTTTTTTTCCTGCTCCATACTTGACTACGTTGTGCTCTTCCTCCATATATTGTTTAACTCCTGCTGCTATTTTCTGTTCTGAATTTTCTCCTTTTGCCTTGTTCCAGTCCTATGTTTACACTGTACATCTGGTGACTTCTTTCATACTCTACTCTTATCTTCCTGGGCATATGCTTCCTTAGCACTCACATTTTTTGTTCCATTCTTCTTGCCTTTTTTTTTCATATTTTTCCCTAATTCTCTAGGTTCCTTCGTCGTTCACCTCAGTCTCTTTAGCCTGTATCTTTTTCCCTTTGTTTTTTTTTGTCTTTCAGAAAATATTCAATTTTGATATCAAGATTTCAGAAAGCTGTAGCTTGGAAATGGTTAGAGATAGTCATACTATAAATGAGAAGAATATTAGGTATGACCCAAAGTTTATGAGGGAGTAAATGTACTCATCTAACTTGCATATTGTGACGTCACAGGGTGGCAGCCATATTACATTGTATAACTTTTAGTGAAATTGAACTTTGAACAAACTTACATGGAAGTTTTCTTTGTGTTTTGGTTTTTTGTCATATTTTCCTTGAAATAAATGAATGTAATCACTAGTAGAAAGTAAAATGCAATAAATTTTAGTAGCTTTTTAGCCAAGCACCAGAGTAGCTAAATATGTTCTTATCTAGCAAAACTAAAACAAACAAACAAAAAAAACAAAAAACATAAACTTTGCTTAGTCACTAAACTAACTTTGGACCATACCTTTCGAACTGGATTTTCTTCTTCACTTTGAATAGAAACATGTCTTGAAATGGTGTTAGGATTGAAGGGGTACATGTCCGCCATTTATTGGTGGAAGGTGATAACAAGATTTGGCAACTCTATCTGGAGCTATGGTCAGTGTCATTCATTTATGTTGCTTGTTGCAATATTGTGACTTTGGCGCTTAAAGGGTAAATGCTGTTCTTTCTGTTTTTTTTCCCCCTCATCTTCCTTTCTTTCACCTGCTTTGTATCTTTTGTTCTAATGAGCTGTTTTCTCTCCCCAGGCCAGCTGATTTCCGATGACATATCAGAGATTTTTAACCGGTTCAGCAGAGATTACATCACGCCGTATGGAAACACCCTCACCACCAAGTCAGCCAGCGCTCAGTACGACGACAGTTACCTAGGTAACCACACAGTCACACATATCTTTATTCAGTATCATCTTTCAGACCTTTAAGTTAAAGTCTGAGAACATATTCAGAATGCAAGTAAACTTAATAATTAAAACATGAGCCAACTCTAGAAAAGATCACATGGAGGTATAATATTTTGTGAAAAAACTCAACATTTCTGACATTTAAGATGTAATTTAACCTCCTCATACATTTGTACATCATTGAGTTTAATATTTTCTTTTTGCAAATGTATGACTTGATAACCTCAGCAAATATTCCAGATTTTCTCATAAGTTTGTGACTTTTTTGGTAAATTTAACAGTAATACCTCTTGGGTTTTTTGTGTGAAACTGTCAGGAACTAATGGTAGTTTTTGGATCTTAACTTTCAAAACGGTATCAAACTGCCATTATTGTTATTTCATGCACAATATCCTTTCACTTCCATGTCAAGTGCTTTGGGTGCCTTGAAAAGAGCTATAGAAATGCAATCATTTTTATTACTATTATTAGTTAGTTTTATCCCTAAGTACTTCTAAAATAACTGCATGCCTCTGCAGTCTCTGAAGTCACGTCTCTCTCTAATCCCCAGGATACTCCGTGACAGTCGGAGACTTCAATGACGATGGGAAGGACGGTAAGAAGGCTGTCTAGTTGTTCTTCAGTGAGTTGCTTGTATAAGCACATAAATAGTCACAAACACTGAGCTGTGTTTTTTCATCTCTATAGATTATGTGACCGGGGTACCCAGAGGGGACAAAGCAATGGGATATGTAAGTCTAAAAAAGTATTAAGTCATATTAAAGCGCATGAGTAGAAGAAAGAGTCTTAAAGGAATGTAGATCCCTGGTTAAGATAGAGACTAAATGTTCATAAAATGGCTGTTGATGTTATTTTCAATCTTAATTAACTAACTTTCTATTGATATTGATTTACTGATTATCCAATACAGTCTGTTTTGCTGCTAACTTATCCAGTGTAATCATTGTTAATTATCTTTTTAAGAAGTTTATTCAGTGAGAAATGAAGACATTTAAAAGATGATAAAAGATGTCCTTTTTTTGCAATCCAGTCCTTAGAGGGGTTTTCTGCATTTCCCGCAAAAATCTGAATTTTAGGCTTTAAAAGTACTGAATGTTTAAATTGCAATTATAGTAGGTCTTTTGGTTGTGTATAGGTTAAGTAGTAAACTAGAAGAAAACAAAAACAAACAAACAAACAAAAGACTTGACTTGAAACTCATAATTATGCAAACTTTGCTGCCAGACATTATTAGATTTATGTCTTTAGTTTGTTTTAATCTGTTCTTATATTATTCATATTATGATTTATTTCTATTATGATTATTTCTGTAATTAATTACACTGTTTTTTATTAATTAATTGATTGTTTGGTCTATAAAATGTAACAAAACTGTCATAGTGTCCAAGATAGCATCGTCAAATGTCTGATTTTGCCATAATCCAAAGTTAGTGAGTTTACTATCACAGAGGAAGAAAGAAACCAGAAAATGTCAGCATTTCAGAAGTTGGAATTACAGACTTGTGAATATTTTTAAACTGAAAAAAGTACCATTTTGTAACTATTCAAGTCAGTTATTGATCATCAGAACAGAATAGTTCGGCTTCAAGTGATTGGTCTTAAAAAGTCTTACATTTAACTTGAAACCTACAGAAACTTCTCATGTGTATCAGATATCACCAGTCTCTGTAACTACTGCTCCACATTTCTGAAGCAATTTGTTTAATACTCTGATTTTGATGTTTTAGGTGAATATCTTCAACGGCCTCAACATGGAGTCCATGGTCAACTTCACAGGACCGCAGGTCTGGACGGACATGTGTAGCATTATGCTAAAAGCTAAAGTGCAATTTATATTAAAAACCAGGGAATATGAGCATCAGTATGTTGAATTACAGTAAAAGGTCAGGCAGGGTTGGAGAAAGAAGGAAAAAGGACAGAAACATGGAGGGGAGGATAAGCTGTTATTAACACATGTTGGCAGAGATAATAACAGACTTCCTCTGCACTGTCCTGTCCTTCCTTCCATCTTTGCAGCTCTGTCTCAAATATGATCCTTATTCTCTTCTGAGTCTGAAATGAAAATAAATGCTTTTTTTTAAATTTCCTCTTTTTTAAGCATAAGAGACATATCATCTTCCAGTCACATTAATCTGTCACATATTCCTCACAGTGCACATATTTAAATACACATTCTCCATCAAACAAGGTGCAGTAAGGCTAATACGTTTCTGGTTGTCTCTGTCCCACTTTCTTTGGGATTTAGCTAATTCTCTCTATCTTTTTTTTTTTTTTTCTTCAAACATCCAGAGAGAGAGAACAGCATGGACATATCTAGCTTTGTAAAACATTCAGTGAAAAAGAAAGATTATGAGCAATAATACAGAATAAAAATAAAAAGTATAAAAAGGACATATTATATCGGATAGTTTCCTTTTATGTAACTAAGGTAACATTTGGCATGTATTGTTTCACATAGTTTTCCCATTTTTCCCAATGTTTGACAAATATTTCTAATTTTACAGTGAAGGTGACTTTTTCCATTTTGTTAATGTCCCTGGTTATTTTAGCCCGTTGCTGAACAGTTGGCTCATTTTGTACCATCCATTTTTGTGGAAAATCAACACATATTTAACATATAAAAGTAACAGCAGCTGATCTCACACTGATGACAGTGTTGCTCTACTCTCTGTTTTGTAGATGGCTGCCTACTTTGGACACTCTGTAGCTGCCACTGACGTTAACAACGATGGGTAAGACTGTGTTCTGTCAGTAATTACAACATTTTGTATCGTGGGGAGTCACATGTTCATAATGGTCGACTCTAATGAACTTGAGCTCTGTCATTATCTGCTGCCACAGCTTCTGGCTACTCTGTTTAAAGGGACTTAAAGTGTCTTATAACATCCGTTAACCTCTATAGGAAAACGTTACTAGAAACAAACTGATGCATAAGCTTTTCCCAGTCAGTCAGAGCTGATCTACAAAAATATAAACTGGATGGGAGAGTGTATCATCATTTAGAGCAGACCTTCCCGAATTTTTTAGATACTTATGTGCCATAACATCTGCATTTTTATTGACTTAATGATTATCAAAATATCACTGAATAAATTCACTCTGCTGCCTTCAAGTTGACATGAACTCACAAAAAAATGGACTATTTCTATTAACTGTAGTAATGAAAAAGAATGCTCTTCTTGGCTTCATACCATTGTTATGTATTTTATGCTGCCAATTTGCGACTTAATAAAAATGGCGTCTGTGACCCATTTTCAGTTCAAGCACTGTGCTGAACTTTACAGTAGTACTGTAAGTGAGGTTTGTGTGTAATCTGAACTACCATTCAAGATTTTTTTTATTCTTTCTGCAAACAGTTTTGTGTCAAAGTATTGTAAAGTAGGCAAAATAAAGTGAAAAAACACGCCATTTGACATTATCATACTTTTAACTCCTCTTTCTTGGATTAGCTGTAAAAAGGAAGGCAGATATTTAGAAACAGAGAAAATAATTGGAATATGAATTATTTTCTTCATGTATAATAAACACATAAACATGGTGCTGACTAAATGCATATATCCACTTGGTCGTGGCATTTACATAGTCTTAAAAATAGCTAAAAGTTAATTGAAAAGTCACAGCTTGTTGAAAAACCTAAATAGATTTTTACTGATGTGCAGATTTCTGTTCTGTCGTATTTAATGTTTTTCTGTCCAGCACCTACAAAATACACTATTTAAATTCTGCTCTATTATGCTAGAGACTATGATGTCCTCAGTTGTTCTTTGGCAGTAGTAATGCACTTTAAATACATCAGGTTACCAGTGGAAAAAAAGGTTAAAAAGACCACAAATGATTTCAAACACACAGTTTTCTGTTGTATTTGATGAGGGAAAGAAATGTATTTGTGCTGTAATATATGTATTTATATACGTATATACACATTACAACATTTGTGTGTGTGTTTCTGTAAATGCATTATATCTGTAAAGGGGCAGGTGTTTGTGGTCAATAAAACCACCAGCAAACTGGGCTCAAAGTGCAGCATTAACCTTAGAATTAGTTTGAGCTTTGTGGGTTTTATCCAACATCACTGACACACATGTTCTGCAGCTGTCCCTAAGATGATGAAGGATACTATGGAGACAGAGCTGTGGGTCTGGACACACGAGCAACAGTCTTTGGTGTTATGGATCCTAATGTAATCCAGATTACTTCAGTAGGCATTATGAAAGTAGTTCCTTACATGTAGATTAGTGTTAAACTCGATGCAATAATTGTTTAGACTTAGAAAAAATTTACAGACATAAGACATAAGATACTTTATTGTCATTATACAGGAATGTACAATGAAATTCAGGTGCGCTATCAGTATACGGACTCATAAAATAGCAATAGTAATGAATAGTATTAATAACTGTAAAATATAAATATATAATAAAAACAAAATATGCATCACTCACATATCAACATCCATACATTCATTCCCTCACACATCCTCCTTCTTCTCCAGGATAGTAGATTATTATGTAATTGCTGCAATTATGAAGCACGTCAGTCAGACCAGAAATGAAAGTATTTGTCTCCCTTATCTTGTATGTTCTTGTGAATTCTGTTTGTGATGCAGGTTCAGTATGGTGTCCTCAGGTCTTTTTCCTTCATTATCAGTCACTGCAAGTGTTCATCCTTTATGTTTTCTTTCCTTCTGTTTGTCAGTTTGATAGATCTGTTGGTCGGTGCACCTCTTTTCATGGACAGAGGATCAGACGGCAAACTGAGGGAGGTGGGACAGGTAGGACAAATGCAGAAATAATTACCTAAAAATTAGAGGAAAAAAAGGGTCGAATTACTATGTGAAAAGCATTACTGTAAATGTGGTGTCTCACAGACTTTGTTCAATATATACATTACACTTCTTCTCACATCTAACCAGGCAGGATATGACATTTTAAAGTCATCATTTTCTCCAGAGGAATCGGACTGAAGATTAGAGTCCAAAGCTGTCACATCTGATCTTTAAGCTTCCTGGAGAGAAGCCACTTTACTCTGAAGTCACATAGATGATATCATATCCCACATAATCAGTCACTGAACATCTGTAAAAATCTGCAGACTCTTTCCACATGAAAAGAGTTTCATAACTGTTAACTTAGGCGTCCTTCAGTATCATAACTTAACATTGTGTAAAAGAGCTTGGTACTGACATTCTATTGAAATTTGACATATTAGAAAAATAAATGGAAACCATATCAAATGGTGACAGGCATGACAGGTTTTGTGTATGTCCTCCAGGTGTCCGTGTTCCTGGGTCGAGGTGGGTTTTCGTTTCATCCATCCCAGATGCTGACAGGGACGGAGGTCTACGCTAGATATGGCTCTGCCATCGCAGCGCTTGGAGACCTGGACATGGACGGCTTCAACGGTTAGACAGACCACCAGAACTGCACCCCCCACACACACACGCACCACTGACGTGTCCATGGGTAAAACCCTGGCTCCAGCCTGAGGATATCTGATCTCATCATTTTCTTTCCCTTCCAGATGTGGCCATCTCTGCCCCGTACGGAGGTCCCGACCACCATGGCTTAGTCTACATCCACAATGGCCGCCCCCGGGGGCCTGACCCTTCAGCCTCCCAGGTAAATACCACAACCACATCACTACGTCAAACTAAAGAGTTTTGCTCAGACAGATGCATGTGTCTCTGTTGTGTTTTTAAAGGCAAACTCTGTAACTTTTCTGCCTTGTCTTTGGAAACAGAACTGTTGTATCCTGGCACCTCTTCACTTTGAAAATGGGGGACAAGCAAGGAAAAAAAACTGAAATAGAAAAATATTTCTTGATTCTGCCGCAGCGGTTATATTCTAAAAACTCAAATAAACACACCCACACCTTTGCAAAACTCTATGGGAATGTTGTAGAGGTAAAACACAGCTGACACACAAGCTCATTTCTGCTGTGTGTCATAACAGGTCAGTTAGAGGAGAAAGAAGTGTGTGGATGTGTGTGTGCTTTGCCCAGAGTTTTGCCTCTTAGACAGAACTGAACAGTGAGTGACAAGTGCGAAAGAGGAGAGAGAGTTATTAAACAAGTTGCTTTGTTTTTATTCATATTCTTCTGGCGCACAGATGCTGAATGTTAAACGCGCTATCTGACCACTGATGCCCAGAACATCCTGAACACAGCAAAGCAAGAGGAAAAGGAAAACCCAGGGGTTGAGAGAGATGATTAAGAAGGAGTCTGTTTAGTGTTTTAGGAGAAAATGTTACATGTTTTTCCATTAAATACTAACATGGGTCATTACACAGCAACTCTGGGTAGACCCTCACAGTTCAGTTCAAATTGTAGATTTTATTTGGGGGGGGGGGGGACCAAACCTTGAAAAATATTTATATTAAGTTGATGGGAACTTGTATTTGCTGTTTTAGATTTGAATGAAAATCATCACTAATATGTGTATTAAAAATGTCACCAGTGACAGTTCTGAAATTAAGTTAATGAATATAAATAATTTACTACCAGAACAAAGAATCTTTCTTTAAAAACATAATTTCTCCACAAGCTTTCAGTTTCTCATTTTTTTGTGTAGTATTGAAATAGTTCAGCCAAATTATTATTATTATTCATTCATTCATTCATTTTTTTTAAAATTTTTTTTTAAATATATATATATATATATATATATATATATATGTATATATATATTTTTATTCTTACATGATAACTGTCTTTCTGGTAGGAAAAGTGTTATGAATGAATGAATGAAATAGTTCAGCCAAATTATTATTATTATTATTATTTTTTATTTATATATATATATAATATATATATATATATATATATATTTTTTTTTTTTTTTTTTTTTTTTTTTTTTTTTTTTTTTATTCTTACATGATAACTGTCTTTCTGGTAGGAAAAGTGTTAAATCCCTTACAGATATGTAACAATTTCAAAGATATATTAATCCATTATTTAATATTTCATCAAGAATGACACATTTTTGTGCTTGTCACTGACTGACATGTTTTTTTTTTCTTTTTATATTAAACTTGTGACCCCAGATTGTCTATAAATGGCTCTCACAAAGGATATTCATCAGAACCACGTGTTGCATAACTTAATTTTTCTAAGTGGATTAAACCAGTAGTCTGAGCAGTCTCATGATGCTACTCTGGCATCTTTTATCGACTGATCAGTCACATTCACATCTTTCTTGTACATCGTTGATATAATGAGAACAAAGCTCAGAAAAGTTGTCTTCAGTATTTCACGTTTAGATTGATGTAGTATTTTGTGTCTGGTCTCACAGGTCCTGCAGGGTAAATGGGCATCCAGCTACATGCCCGCTAGCTTTGGATACTCCATGACAGGAAATACTGACATAGACCAGAACGGATACCCAGGTACACACTTATGCTCACCAGTGCAGGAGCGTACGCACCATCACGGCAGGAGACTAATCAACACGTGTTCACTGCTGCTGTTAAAGAAAAAGCTGATGTGTCTGTTGTCTTGCAGATTTAATAGTGGGAGCTTTCGGAGCAGACAAAGCTGTTTTATACAGGTAATCAAATTCTTTATCATACAGTGTGTGTATTTGTGTTGATGTGTGCAATGCGGCCTCCCCTGCTGTGGATGTATGAAGCTGCTTGTGGAAGCTGAGACATTTAATGAGCAAGGCCACCTCTGATATCAAAGAGCTGCTGCTTTCATTCACTCTTCTCCTACTGGCTTTATAGACGCCATTAGGATGCATTAACCCGTTCAGTGCTGCAGTAATCCTTTGAACCATCAGCGTTTCTGCTTCTTTTCTGTCTCTATTTACTGGCTTTTATCGGAATCAAATTACTGACCAGTTATGTTTAAGGACATATTTTATACCAAATCTGTTGTGTGGAGTCTTGAGTGGAGTCAACTTAAGTACCATTCCATCAAATATAAACATGAAGGAAACACAATATTGCATCAACACATTGACTTAATATAAAAGGGGCTCTGTGTCATGCAGCGCATGTTTTAAACCATTAAACAAATATGAAACTAGAAAAGCACTCGGAGAGCGCAGACCTCCACCAAGGCAGATCAGCTCCCCACCCCCCACCCCCGATCACCACCAAAATTTAATCATTGTTCCTTGTGCCAGTATCAACATTTCCTGAAAATTTCATCCAATCCGTCCATAACTTTTTGAGTTATCTTGCTAACAGACAAACAAACCCTGATGAAAACATAACCTCCGCCATTCCTTGGCAAAGGTAACAAAGTACTCTCTATTAGAGGTCGACCAATAGTGCATTTTAAAGGCTGATATATTAAAGGTAGTTTAAAGCAGGCAAAAATGTTAAGACTCTGTTAACCAAATTTTAATACATATTTCTAAGTGATAATAAGAATATCTAAATCAAAGTATGAATACATAAATAAATACATAAATCTGGATCAGTGAATGTAAATCTTTAATTGAAGTAATTATTCAATAGATCTAATTGCAATTAAGGACTGATCATTTCAGTCTGTTCATGTGTAATCTGTTTTCTCGATTACAAGGAGTTGTGGCAAAAACAGGTTTTGTTAAGTCACAATGACTTTGACTTTTGGTACACCTGAACATCGGTGCCAATTTTAATGAAATTCCTTGAAACTGTTCCTGAGATATTGCATTTTAAACATCATCAGGGCCAACAGACTTTCTGACCAACCATAGATACACATAGAAATCAAAGCACAGGACTGCCCCGGTGGCTCAGGCATCACAGCAGCCACCTGGGTTCCATTCCTGGTCCACGAAGGATCATTTGCTACACATCGTCCCCCTATTTCTCCAGTCTCTTTTTACAGCAAAAATGCCCAAAATACCTACATAAAAAATCTATACATCAAACTGCTAGCGGTAATTTTATTTTACCAGCTATTAATTTTCCTTAAATTCAGTCAATTTCTATTTTCTTTGGATCAGGTTATGCTTCCTTTGCAACAGCAACATTTGCAAACTAAACTGCAGCTATAAATAATAAGATCAAGAAACGAGCAGAAGAATAATCGGTGGCTCGTGTCAGTGCCCGAGCCCCTAATTACATGTGAGAAGGCTTTGTTTGATCGGTCAAACAGATGGTGTGATGCTGCAGGGTGAGAAAAGCTGCACCATATTGAACTATTTTTACTTTAGAGAAAAGCCCATTAAACAATTTATGGACAGTTTGTCACAGTTTCAGATTCACTCTGATTTAGGCTCCTGTTTTCCCCTTATTCCCCATTGTTTTTGGGATGTTACATCCTCAAGCAGCATTAAAGGTAATCTAACTGAATAAATGAGTTCGCTGGTTTAAATGTACTTATTTAAGGAGTATTATTCTGTTACTCTGAATATGATGGCATTATATTTGGATAGGCACAACATAAACAGAATATTCTGAATCGTGCCTTTTTCTGAATGGAGCAATTTTCAACTAAGACATGGAAATGCTGATATTCTTGTTTTATGATGATTCGTTGGGCATGCGTACAGAATTTTTAGAATATGCATCTCATTTGTGGGTTTTACTGCAGGTGTTGACACAAACCCTCCTGTTTATGCTCTAATGGAATGGAGATAAAGAACCCCTCTGCTCAACATGCATACACTAAAAAAGTCCACATTAGTTGGATGGAAAAACATCTACTTTAAAATATTATGAAACAGGATATCAACAGGTTTTTGGAAATATTGAAAAGCCGACCTTTTAAGAAACAGCTTGAAAGAATGAAAGAGGGAGTCTTTGTTAACACACTTGAACATCTGCCATCAGTGGAAGGCTTACATAAACAGGAATTATTGTGGAATATTAATTTTCAGTCGCCGCTTGAACAGCTTATCAGAAATCTCTTTTGGAATAAGTGTCATGTAACTGTCGCTGTAATGTAATTGTCTGTCTATGTGTGTGTGTGTGTGTGTGTGTCAGAGCCCGTCCAGTAATTGGTGTGAATGCAACGTTAGACATGACACCTCAGATCATCAACCCCGAAGAAAAGACCTGCACAATCCCTAGTACCAGCACACAGGTGTCCTGGTGAGTTCACACATATTTCATATTTTAATAATCATATCCCATTATTAGTCTGGACATCAGTTAATTTCCCATTAAGGATCAATTGAATGTCTCTCATGTCATTAGTCGCTGCTAAACAAAAAGAGGAATTACTGTCATTTGGTTTTCAGTGACTGAATCTTAATCTGGAACTTTTACACTTCATGTTGTTTACAATATTTTAGCTTATACTGACATCAGAACATAAAGTTGAATACAGTATAAATGTTACAGGTTTATATTCATATGTCAATTTTGAGTTTGTGAATATGCGATTATTAAATTTTCCTGCAAATATAAAGAGAAACAGTAATATGTGGGAGTTAGTGATTGCTATATTTGTGTTTTTCAGTTTTAAGGTGAAGTACTGCCTGAAGGCTAGTGGCCGAGGGGCTCCCGATACTCTCAGTAAGTTAAACTAACGTTAACGTATCTGCCAAATGATGCCATAGAAAAATGTGAAGTGAATGCAGATCCAAATTATTCAGTGTCAAATAGACACAACCACAGCTGCAGTAGTTAATTCATCATTTCTCATGTGATCAGGGTTTTTCCTTCTACTACAAGGCTTCAGCACACCCAAACCATTAAGTCAAAAGAATGTCAGATCAGCTCTATTTACACAAAGTTTTGTATGTAATTATAGTAATAATGATCCTGAATTAAATATTTTGATTGAAAAAGCTGCTTAACTCTTAAAGAAACTTAGGAAAAGGCATATGTGAATATGAGACCTTTGAATGTCACTGTTGACAGATTTCTTTTATAAATATGTAATGGCTAATCAATGAAAACTACATGACAGAAATAAAAATAACAGAAATAATTTCTTTTGAATAGATTACAACCACTTGCAATTCTTGTCTTGTCTTATCTTAATCACCTAAACCATCTCACCCACCCACCCATCAAACCCACCCACCTCTTTTTTTTTTTTTTTTTTTTTTATTACTCCTTTCACACACTAGCATTCCGCGTGGACCTCATCTTGGACCGTCTGAAGCAGAAGGAGGCGACTAAACGCGTCCTCTTCCTGCACAGTCGGACCTTTCAGTATTCTAAGAACATGACGGTGTCGAACGGCAGAGGTCCGACCTGTGAGGAGCAGCCCGTCTTTCTGAGAGTGAGTTAAGTCAACAGCAAACACCGACACTAAAGACTAGACTAGACTAGAGTCACATTGACAGCATTTCCACGCTGATATATTCACAGCATGCACTGAATAATCATTTGATTATAAGGTGGCTTGATAATGTGCGTAACTCATTGAATATTATTCAACTGTTGTTAAAACAACAGCCTTTCCTTCTATCATTGAAAAACTTGGAATATCTTCATATATAAATATTTTTAATTTCTAAAATTGACCTTTTGGTTGTTGGATGTTTCCTGCTTCCCGTTGTGCTCTGATGACTTCAGTTTTTCCTCACACTTTTAAAAGGTGAACCCTAGATCACAACTAGCCCCAGAATTCATGTGATCATTGTCACAGATCCTTTCTGTTGTTTAGATTCAGATTTTTGTCAGCACAGAGAAAGTGTTTTCTTTCAGCAAATGAAAGTGACAAAACTTGTGTGGTGTCAAAGTCTGACATCATCTTGCATAGTGAAAAATCAAAGATTACGGCTAAAATAAATTGAGAAATACTGCCTTTTGTGTAGTCGATCATGAAAATCTTTGTACAAAGAGCTCCAGAACCAAACTTAAACAAAATTTGACCAGTAACAACAATAACAGCTAATCAAGTCTCTAAAATATAGTTGATAAAAAAAATCTTTGAAGTCTTGAATTTACAAATCTGCATCTAATACCTTAAAAAAGATTTTAAAATGTATTGAATTTGATATTGTAAGTCATAAGTTATGTTTCCATAAATCCCTTTGCTGTATTATGTGTAAATGTGTCTGGGAAATGTCCAAGTTGCAAAGAAAATAACATTAGTCTACTTAGTTCCTCTTGTTCCAACCTCACAATTTATATTGAAATTAGGAACCAATTATCGCTAACTTTGCAGAAATGATCACAGAACATTCAGCCCGACACACATGCAGCCGTCATTTGTGTGTGTTGCCCAAAAAAGCTGACTTTGGAAACTTTAAGGGATGGCTCACAAGCAAAAAGTAAACAAGAGGAAGTGCAAATTTAATCATTCCTGGTTGGAGAAAAGATCATTCTCGACCTAATTGACACGAGAGGAGGGGAACGGCTGTGAAATGGGCAGTAAATTCTGTTCTAAGTAGTCTTACAAAGGTTTTGAAATTTAACTTATAGGAAACGTAGGAACCCTGTAAAAGATTCACTTGTATCAGTGAACCCTGTCTGTGTCATGTCTCGCTCTTTCTCCCAGGACGACCGAGAGTTTCGGGATAAGATCACCCCCATCTCCGTGGTGATGGAGTACAGTCTGGACTACCAGCAGGCTGCGGACCAGAGCGGACTGTTGCCCATCCTGGACATGTCCGCCCCATCCAACATCACCAAGCAGGTAACACTGTGTGTGTGTGTGTGTCTGCGTGTGTGTGTGTGCGCGCTCACATATACCATGTAATTACCATGTAGGATACTCCGCAGATGTTAATCACATGTTTTGATAATAGCGGCTGGTATCACTTGGAGTCTTCCCTTTTCTTCTTTCTTTTAAACTATGCTTCCTTCCTCTCTTCCCTCAGGCTCACATCCTGTTGGACTGTGGAGATGACAACATCTGTAAGCCGGACCTGAGGTTGTCAGTGAAGAGGTGAGAAACTCCTCTTAGTCATATCGTAACATTCATATCTTAGACTAAATGTCAACAAACCAGCTGTGTGTTTTTAATTAGAAATGGAAGGGAAACCAGACCAAGCTAAAGAAAACAGTATAATCTGTGTAGCACATGCTTTCCTTCTGTAATCGGTCCTTTGTTCGTTACAGTGATCGACAGCAGATCTACATTGGCGATGATAATGCTCTGACGCTGGAGGTCAGTGCTGAGAACCAGGGAGAGGGGGCTTACGAGGCCGAACTCCACGTCTACCCTCCTCAGCAGGCTGACTTCACCGGAGTGGTCCGCAGTCAGGTAATAATGTAACACACCAATAGAAGAACATAACCCTGGTTCTGTGTTCATTATGATTAAGAAGGATCTGATCTGCACGTCAGACGAATGGTACCTCTGCGTGGAAAGAAATCATCCTTTGAATGGGGTGGTCTGCAAACACTGGGGGTACCATGATGCTAAGTGACACAGAGTTACCTGGAAAAAATGCTCAACACTGCAAAAATCGAAATCGTTCCAAGTGTATTTTTCTCATTTCTAGTCAAAATATCTCATCACACTTAAAATAAGGGCATAATCATCTAAGAGTAACTTTTCAGTGAGATATAAGAACTTATTTTTAGACAATAGATCTTGAAATCTTAGTTCAAGAAATCTTACCAAGATAATTTTCACTTGTTCCATTGGCAGATTTTTGTTTTTTTGCTTAATTCAAGATTTTTTTGCTTAAGCTGCGGAGACTTTCGTGACCAATTTTAACAACCTTTGCTTCCCACAATGCACGTCGTGACAAAATTCCGAAGATGCCAGTTACCTCCTGGCTCTTGTAAACACATGGTTTGTTTATGGTGGATGGCACTTTGAAATTGTTCACTGTGAGGCAAGAAATTCAGGTGAGTAATCACAGAAAGACTTACAGATTCATGATACTTAGGCTATGACTGGGGTTTTATACAGATTTGATGAAAAAATTGGTCACGAAAGTCTCCCGCACCTTTAATTCAAGCCAAAAAATCTGCCAAGTGAAAATGATCTTGGTAAGATTTCTTGAAATAAGATTTTCAAGATCTATTGCCTGAAAATAAGTTCTTATATCTCACTTACAAGTACTCTTCAGGTGATTATGTCTTATTTTAAGAGTGATGAGATATTTGACTAGAAAAGAGAAAAATACACTTGGTAACATTTTGATTTTGGCAGTGAAGTTGCTACATCATTGGACAGGACACCTGAAATGTACATTGATGATGAATGACTGTATAAAACCAACCATAAATTAAAGCTGCAAGCAGCATTGGGCGGGACCTCGCACCAGGCGATCCGCCTCCCCCGCGATCCACCTCCCGTGACCGTCGACACCTCAGCTCCACTCGCACCTCTCCGTCCCCATACCAGTTCCCACCCTTTAGTGTCCGTCCTCCTTACATCTGTACAGAACACCAGTAACCCTCTGCTGAAACCACCATCACCTTTAAATGAGACTTTTATTTTGGAAACCCTACTGTGTGTATGTGCATTTGTTTTGTATGTGAGAGAAAGAATCAGTTTAAAAAATGAATTGAAATTGTATGAATAACTCAGCATAAAAGTGATGATTTATCACATTTAAGGCTATTATTTTGGAAAAACCCTATTGTGTGAGCATGTGTGTCTGTGAGAAAGAGTACTTTTGAATGAAGAAACATTGTACAAACAGTTGAGCGTTTGGTCATAAAAATGAAAAGAAGTTATGTAATAGACATTATGTATTATTTTTGATAAGGGTTTTATTTTGAAAAAATGTAGTCCGTGTACTTTTTAATGTGTGTAAAATGTCCAGTATCAACAATACAATGCAGCAAAACGTGTTTTAAAATGTGAGAGGGGAGAGGGGAAAAAAAAAAAAAATTTCCTTGGATAGTTTGGGATTTGAACCAGGGCCCTTTGTTCCATAAGCAGAAGCTCTTACCACTGCACTATACACAGACACTGCCAATATGCACCAGCAAGACATTCATAGGGATTTGTCATTGTTAAATGTGAAAAATGTAGTCCGTTTACTTTTGAATGTGTGCAAAATTTCCAGTATCCACAATACAATGCAGTAAAACCTGTTTTAAAATTAAAAAAAAAAAAAAAAAAAAAATTGGATTGCCTGGGGTTTCAACCAGGTCCTCTTGTTCAATAGGCAGCTACACTAACCCACTGTACTATAGACAACACTCTTGTAAGAGTGCACCAGGAAGAGTTTTACAGGGACTTTGTCATTACGAAAAGTGAACACTAAATATAGTCTTCAAAAAATCGCCATAATTCCATACCGTAGGTTGTATCTGAAAAATTCTTTCACTTTTGGATTCTGCAGACTTGTGGGAATTTAATGAGGTATAACTTTTGTGTCAAAAGTCTGAAATGAATAAGCAGTAATTGCAGAAACGTAGAGTAACTTTCAAAGGCAGATTGCCAACTTCCTGTTGGAGTTAGCTCATGAGTGTCAGTGTATGATTTGTCGGGCTCAATCAGACCAACATTTTGCCATTTGTTTCATGTTTCTGTGACATTCCTACTGGCCGCTAGGGCAGATTTTGTGTGTTTTTTTGTACAAAGATGGCGCCACAGAGTCCATTTTGGCACCCAAGGGGTTAATTTTGATATTGTATGAAAGTGTTCACCAGCCATGACATACATGGCAAATTTGGTGAGTTTTTGGAGCATGTTAAGGGGGTCAAATGGCAGTCTAAAGTGGAAAAAGTATGAAAATAAACAAATTGCTATAAATCAATAACTGTACATCCTATCTCAAAAAATTTTTGCATGTGAGAGTTGTGCTGAGTCCCCTGAACGCGTAGATGTGTCACATGTGGGGAAAACTCCAAAGTGAAAAATGAGTTCCAAACATCGCAACTTTGCGGGCTTCTAAAAAAAAACTAAGACAGTTATGGAAAAAGTGCGAAGTAACTTTTTTGAGGAGGGTTCACTCTATCTTTTGGTGCTATTTAGAAGTCAATACGACAAACGGTGTAATCGGAGTTAGTTTTAAAAATTTTATTTTTAAAGGCATATTGCGAACTTCCTGTTGGAGATAGCTCATAGGTGTCAGCGCGTGATTTTTTGGGCTCGATTAAATGAAGGTTTTGGCATAGGTTTCGTGTGTCTACGACGTTCCTACTGGAAGTTAGCAATTTGAGCATTTTATTTTGAAAGACAATTTCTTGAACTTCCTGTTGGAGTTAGGTCATGAGTACCCGTGCATGATTTGTCAGGCTCGATGAGACGAAATTTTGGCGTTGGTTCATGTTTCTACGACATTCCTACTGGGTGCTAGGGCCAATTTTGTGCATCTAGGGGGCGCTAGAGAGCTCATTTTGGCACCTATGGGTATAATTTTTACATTTTATCAAATTTTTCGCCAGACCTAACATGTGTGCCAAATTTGGTGAGTTTTCGAGCATGTTCAGGGGGTCAAAATCCAGGTCAAAGTGGTGTGTGAATAATAATATAAAAACGAACGAAAAACAATAGGGCCTTGTTTGCAGGCAAGGCCTCTCACTGTGTGAGAGGGCCTTACCTTTCGGCTCGGTCCCTAATTACTGCTTTGTTTCTGGATCACCGTACCCACAGATAAAATAGTTACTTGATTTCATTATGGAATTGTAAAAATTAAATTCCAAATATATTAAGCATTAACATTCTGAATTCCTGTGACAAAGTAAAATGGCAAGACTGATATGTTCTTTTTCCATAGCAAGTACCAATAATCTGCTAAAAGTGTTTGTACATGGAGCAAAAAGGCGTTTCACATTCTCCCACAGGAGTATGCAGCTTTAATAATAAAACCAAAAATACTCCGGTTACATCCACACAAATAAGTTTCACTTTGAAAAGGTGTCACTTTTGCTGAGATTGCACCTAGTGGCAGGGTAAGTTGGCAACACTGCTGACCCTGTTTTAGACTATAAACTCCAGGGTTGTGTTGTAGATGAATGGAAACAAAGACTTCTAGAAATGATGACTCAGACACCCACATTCACATCAGAAAACAAGATGTCAGCCTTGGTTACCAGCTGGTAATTCAACATGGACAGGAAATTCTGCCCTTATTGTCTCCATTGGCTGTTCGCAGCTGTTGTGTAGTTAAATTCAGCTTTTTATAATATTACTGATTACATTCTTAGTAGATAAGCTGCTATTCCAGTGTCCAGTGGTGTTATCAGTTCCATTGGTCATGTGATAGGTGGTTCAGGTATGTTGAAATGCTCAGTTTATTTCTGAACTTTGCTAAAACTAGTGTGGGCACAGATCTCCACCCACAGTAGTTTCAGCCATTTTAGAATAAAAACACAGTATTGTTGATGTGACCTCACACAGACACCTTTAGAACCAGAGAAAACATTGGATTCAGTCGGTGAAATGTGCTCTTATCTGTCCTGTGTTTTGTTTTGAACAGACCCTCACCAGGCTGTCCTGTGCTTACAAAAAAGAAAACCAAACCAAGATGGTGGTGTGTGATCTGGGAAACCCCATGAAGGGAGGAACCAAGGTTAGCAGTGACTGCATTTACCAACTGCTGATTCATCTTATACTCAGAACAGAGTATTTCAAGAACCTCTTTATATCTACTGGCTAGAGCAGATGGTATTTTTGTACTTGCCACCATTTTCTAAGCTTTTGTAAATACTGAATGTAATAAAAATACAGTTGCATTGCATTAATTCCACCTCTACTCTCTCTACATGTGCTGTTCTGGTCACTTAATCACTAATTTTATTCCTGCTTTCTGTCTTTTCCAACGTTGCGTTTGTCCAGGTGTTGGCGGAGTTGCGGTTCAGTGTTCACCAGCTGTCGGAGGAGGACACTTCAGTCAACTTTGAACTGCAGATCGTCAGGTACGGTCCTGTCTGTCCTCTCAATCAATAATGGACTCATGTCTATTAAGGCCCAGGCACCTAGCAGAGGGTCCTTAGACCTAGTCCCAGGCCATTTCTCAATACGTGTTCTTGTCTGTTCTTCTGTTCTCACAATTTCATGAAACGTCATCAGTCGGCGCCCAAGTTATGTTCCATTTGAAAGTTCGCACAAACCAAGAACGCATGAAATACCTGGATGTCGTTCTTGTCTGCTAGCTTAAACTACGGGATGCACTTGTGTAGACTTGGCTGGCAATATCCCAAGATGTATTTTGTTCCACTCTGGAATTCTACTGCAGCTTCTGTGACAACTTAATTCAGAAATGTTTAATTGACTAGATGACTCTCATTAGAGGATGTGATATAATGTTAGAAAATGAGCGAGAGGCAGAATAGCAAGAACTATATCTTTCTTATCATAATGTGGGATTCAACAAAATGTATTCCAGTTTTGAAAAATATACAAAATGTGTAAAACATATAAATGACATGTAAATAGTACAAATGTATTGAAATCAAATCGAATAACATTGTGGTGATTTGAGGGAAATATGTTAGGGAGCCAATGATGGAAATATAGCAGACACAGGGAGGAAAGTTCAGTTATACACAGCCGTTCCAATTATAGAGAGACTGGTGTTCTTCGGAAGAGCTTTCTCTGGAATCGTTCTTAACAAGACCGTACTCACCAAGTTCACAAGACCGTATGCTGCGAACTTGATATTGAGAAATTGCCCCAGTCCCTCCCCATGATGCTACCCTTAGCCTTTGAGCACCATCTGCTGGGCAGAGGGCCACAGCCCTTATGGAGTGAAAGGAGAAATTAGGACACACTTGGTACATATGATTATAGTCCGGTACTATACAGTTTATTTTAAAACTCCTTGCTTGTTGGTATAAATTTTAATAAAAAATCAAAGCAGATCTACATGCCAGATCAAGGTGGATTAATCTTTTGGTAACATCCAGGAAACATGTTTACACATTAGTGTTTCACATGAGAGGGGAAATGCAAGAAATGTACTGCTGTTATAGTTTTCAAGCTTCAGACACGGATCATAGATATAACTGTAAACACACATTGTGATTTACATTAACCCATAAGGACCCAGTGTGACTTTTGTATCAGTTCCCAAATGAATTTTTCTCTATTTAACCTTTCCTAAGTGATTTATCACTAGTTATTATAATATTATCCCCTGAATTTTGCATTTTTTCCAGTCAAAATCCTCTATTTTCCTATATTTAATTTACTGATCATGTAGATGTTCATAAAAGCTCAGATTAAATTCAAAGGTTATTATATCAGAAACAGAGAAAACTGAAGAAAAAGGGACTTTTTCAGTAAAATATATCATTAATTGAACATAAACCCAGTGTGTCCATCCACTGTCATTGATCCAACTCCATGGGTTTTACTGGTGAATAAATGTTGTAGAAGATGACAGTGTTTCCACATTCACTACGGAGCCTCCTGAAAGTCCAAATTGGTCCTATCTGATGACCATGAAATGATGAATAACTGTATTTTACACCAGTTATTACTTGTTTTGATAGGATTAATGGATACAATCTCCATATTATAGGCAAACATATATTAGGTATTCCATCATCAGTAAATGAACATATTAAGAAAGATTTAAATTAGCATTTTTCTGTTTCTTTTCACCAATAGCTGCAACTGCCTCAGTTCATAAAGCATTTCTTTTTTTTCTACCACTCCATTCTCTGGTTCTACGTTTCTGCTTTGGCCTCTGAAATCGAGCTTTAAACAGAGGATGTTTCATTTTAACTGATGCAGTTGTGATGTTGACAGTGACTGGTCACACTACAAGAGAAACTAATGTAAATGTGAAACTGAAGAGCCCACATGTCTACGTGGAGACGGTGTAAACTCTGAGCGGTCACTGCTGCAGCGTTGTCGACATTTGTGCATTTCCCTCCACAGACTCAGTCTTTCTGTCGATGTTCATTAAAGCAGAGCCGTATTCCCCTCAGCTTTCTGCTCATTTAAATGACTAAAGACACTGAATGAAGGAAAACGGCGCACAGCTCTGCTCAACCCTCACACACAACAATACTCCTCAGTGAATTTATATCTGCATGTGTGTGTCTGTGCATCTCAGTCTGTTTGTGTTTCTGTGGGAGAAAGAGAGAGAGAAAGTGATAGAGAGAGGTATGTTAATGATGGGTTTCAGTCTGACAGCTCAGCCTTCTTTAGCTCTGCTGCTCGACAAACACTCTGGATCTTTGGTGATAGTAAAGTCCTTTTTCTGTGGATTTATTTAGCATTAGGCATGTTGACTTTTTGTTGTTTGTACAAGGGTCATATTTGAGCCACAAAATTGACAAGTTGCAAACATTTGAGGAAAACAGAAAGCAGTTCTGTGAAACAATTATTATTTTTTGTTATTATTATTTTACAACAGATCATATGTTTTAAGATTGAATATGTGTTCATCCAGTTACTCTGTTGCAACAGAAGAAACTAATCACATTTGGATTTAAATATCTGACAGAATAAGTGTGTTTTGTGTAATAATCTTTAGAGGCCTTTAAATTATACCCACAGGGGTATATAAATATACTAAGAATTCCATGCATCTGTCCGAGATTTTTGTCCAGCTGATTTCTCGGGCACTATTTGCAGTGCACAGTTTGATGGTGGAATTTAAATTTTTGGATTTTTTTCAAAATTTATGAAAATTTCAACTTAGTCACCTTATCCAACTGATTTCTCAAACACAATTCACCCAATTCTTTTCAAATTTAACACATTCTTTACATGTGCCTTTCTCCTGTTTTTTTTTTTTTTTTTTTTTCTCAAATCTTATAATGTGGTCCTCCAATGTGAAAAACCCAGTCCATTTTTCCATACTGCTTTTGGTGTTGGTTAAATTACTAAACATTTACAGAGGGAGGGAGACCGAGACCAAATCATGACCAAGACCAGGAGGTATCCAGGACTTTGTGGAAGTGTGAAGACTAGAAAGGAAACCCAATGAGGACAAATTAGGAACCATAGTCTTCAAATAGTTACAGAAGAATATGATTGATGTGGCCAAACCACTTAATTTTCTCACCATAACAGACACAACAATAATCTTGAAAGTAATGTAACTATGCAGGATTACCAACCTCAGATATGGAGTTTTGCTGTCGTCCTTTCACCACATTTTTTCTTCTGAAGTTCATCCAGATATCTCATGATCATTGCATTGCAGAATTAATAAGCTGCTGTGTGTTTTCTCTTGGATGGTTGAAAAGTTATTTGGGGTACCCTAGTGGTTCACCTAGTAGAACATATGCCACATAGACTCAGGTCCCTTCACAGCAGTCGGGGTTCTGCTCTGGCCTGAGGCTGTTTGGTGGATGTCATTACCCTCATTTTCTGCTGTTTCCCTCCACTGAGTCTCTCAGTAAAAGGCCAAATTAGTTACTGGATGCGTTTGTGAAAGGAAGTTTTACATTGATTCACAATATTAAACAAATAAGTCACACAGTGAAAAGACAATTCAGCATCATCCCATAGTTGTAATAAAATACTGTCCTACTTGTATGAGACTGAAGGAAATACTGACTGATATTTCCATCTTTTTTGTCTTGTTTCAGAGTACACAGCTTCATGATATTACTGTAAATTGCCACTAGATGCCACTAAATTTCAAACAGTGGATTTTCAAGGGAGCATCCCATAGATTTTTCATGTTTTAGTATTACCAAGACATACAACTATATTTAGTCTTTTTTAATATTAAACAAAAATTTATAATTTCAAAATCCTAATGTCATAGAACAGAAGCCAGAATCACACATTATTTTCTTGGTTGCTTGAATAAAACCACTAGGATGGTCCTTTAAAGCCTAATATTAATGTAGTTTGGAGGTTCTTTAAACATTAAATCAAGAGATTCCTCATATACAGTCACAGAAAAAAAATATTAGACCACTCTTGTTTTCTTCAATTTCTTGTTCATTTTAATGGCTGGTACAACTAAAGGTACATTTGTTTGGACAAATATAATGATAACAACAAAATAGTTCATAAGAGTTTAATTTCAGAGCTGATATCTATCCATTTTTCATGATTTTCTTGGTAATAACCAAAATCACTTCAGTTCTTACATCAGTATCTATGGCACTGTACTGCCAAAACAGTGCTTTTAGGCATTCCATGTTTTCTTTTTCTGTCTGTTTTAGTCACATGATACAATCAAGTTAGTACTTGATTGGATAACCATTGTTTTAATGACTTTTGATGGTCTAATCATTTTTTCCGCAACTGTATATAAAGATATACTCTTTATGCTTGAGGAAATGAGACGGAACAGAACAGTAGATTGTCCTGTCTCAAAGTGAAATTTAAGACCATCTGTGAAATCTTTCAGGTACATCGAATAGGAAAGCACAAATGCATGTAAAGGTGTTCCATGAAAACATTTACACAACAGCTGAAGGCTATAGGCAAGCTGGCAGTTCTCTCTGAAGTTTCCATCAGAGGGTAAAACACGCCCCCATGTGGCTGATGATAGCATAGCAGCTACATGGCTTAGTGCTTTATGTATCTGACCTATAGGTTTTCATTTTGTCTGTGTATATTTTTACCTCCGCCAAGGAGATTATGTTTTTGCCAGGGTTTGTTTGTTTGTTTGTTTGTTTGTTTGTCTGTCTGTTTGTCTGTCCGTTAGTGTGCACATAACTCAAAAAGTTATGGACAGATTTTGATGAAATTTTCAGGGTTTATTGGAAATGGGATAAGGAAGAAATGATTAAATTTTGGTGGTGTTTCGGGGGTGGGGGGGCCCATTTCCAACAAACCCTGAAAATTTCATCAAAATCTGTCCATAACTTTTGAGTTATGTTGCACACTAACAGACAGACAGACAAACAAACCCTGGCAAAAAACATAACCTCCTTGGCGTGGGGGGGCCCACGGGGGGGGGGGCCACTGATCAGCCTTGGCGGAGGTCTGCGCTCTCCGAGTGCTTTTCTAGTTAATCATGTTATGATACAGTATCTCATGTCACGTAACCCATAAAGACCCAGAGCTACTTTTGTGGAAGTCCAATTAATTTTTTCTCTCTATTTAGTCTTTCTTGAGTGATTTATCACCATTTATTATAATATTATTCTCTGATTTTACATTTTTCACTATAAATCATATGTTTTCCTATGTTTTCATTTCTATTTTTATTAGATGTACATGAAAAATCAGAGTAAATTCAAAGGTTATTATATCAAAACAGACAAAACTGAAGAAAAGTTACTTTTTCAGCAAAGATATCAATACTGAACATAAAAACAAGTGTCTGCATCCACTGTCATTTGTTCAACTTCATGGGTTTTACTGGTGAATCAATGTTGTAGAAGATGATGGTGTTTCCATGGTAACTCTGGAGCCTGTGAACGTCCAAATGGGTCATATCTGATGACCATGAAAAGATGACAAACTGCATTTTACCACCAATTATTACATGTGTTGATAGGATTAGTGGATCAACAGGTATGAAACAGTTTAGATCAATAGATGCTTTTGTTTGCTGGTGGATGTTTGGGTGTTAATGGGTTAAAGATGACAACATCCTTTCACTGTTGCTTTTCTGTCTCTGTGTTCAGCTCTAACCAGTTCGACAACACCAGTCCTCGGGTCTCCACCACCACCAAGCTCGCTGTGCTCACTAAAGTTTCCATAAGAGGGTAAAAACACATATACATTTAAAGTGTGTATATTATGATCTTATATTACCTGTATGACTGCTTCCAGGTGAGGAGTGTGAGCGGTTTTATGCTGATAATATCAGCAAATACTACAATATACAATCTACAAGTTGTACAATTCAGACATGTTTTTTCTTCTCAGAACGTCGTCTCCTGGACAAGTGCTGCTTCCTATTGCAAACTGGAAACCTAGAGAACCTCCAGTGGTTGGAGATGATATCGGACCACAAATATTGCTTGTCTATGAGGTACACACACACACACACACCTCAAGTGATTATACAATTTTTATCTTGTACTTATTACCTATGATTAAATCTAAGATGGTTTAAGTCACAGGCTTGTATTGAAATTACTCAGATTTGCTTTTCATATTTTTTTCTCTTTTTTTCACTGCCAAAAGAGCTGCACTTGAAATCAATAAATAAATAAATAAACTGTTTATAAATATTATGAAATTGTCTTGTATTAAGCACAATCAGGGTGCTTGTGCTGGTCTTGAAAGTCTTAAAGAGTATGGAATTTTGAAACACTGTTTTCCAGACCTTGAAAAGTCTGGAATTTTGTGTGAAAGTCTTAATAAAGAACGGAAAAAAATTCTCTCATAGTTGAATACACATAATCTTGTAAAATAAGAAATACACAAGGAAAGCATGTAGAAAACTGGATCTGATTTCACTAACCAGTCAGTACTGGAATGATTGTAGTGAAACTTCATATCCATGCACTTTTGTGATTTTTCATATGTTTTGAAAACATTTCTGTCAGTAAAATATAATTTACTGCAAATTCTGTATTCTTTCATTCATATATTTATTAAAATGAAATTTTCTACTACAGACAACAGGTACAATCTCAAAAAAAAAAAACTCAGCACCCAAGTATTAAAGTACATAAACTCATGGTCTTGGGGAAAAAACAGCAGTTTTAAAAAAAAGTCTGAATTATATTTGGATAAAGAGCAAACACCAGGACAATATATCTTCCTTTTAGTAATTAAATAAATTAAAATAAAAGTCTAGTCACTAAAAAACACATAATGGACCTTTAAGACTAGAAAAAAATGCTTACATTTAAGAAAGGTGTTTATTACCAGCAGATTTAAGATGAATCCAATTTTTAATTGAAAAGTTGTGTATGATAAGAGGGAAACTAATTGTGGAAACAGTCTTGTTCTTCAGCTGTTTCAAACTGTTGTAGCAGCTTGTTACTGGTTACATTTATCGTAATATTTTTCAATATTCTTTTAAAATGAGGTGACTGGTCTCATGAATAACATGCTTATCAAGATTTTATTGCTTTTTGAGGAAGAAGCAAGATTACTTTCCTATTAACAAGGATTTTTTTTACTGCACTGAAGGTCTTTTTTTGCAGGTTGATTGTTTTCTCTGTAACCCTTATCTCTATCAGTTCAGTATAAATAAATATAGTTTGAACTATGTTAAGCTTGACTTTTTATGGACTTCATTAAAAATGGATTTGTAGAAAATGGTGGTCATATCTTTTAGAAGTACCAAACAGTATCGGTCTCCTGAACATTAGTGTGAATGTCAGTAAACAGATGAATAAAACTGAGAAGCAGAAGATGGTTGTTTCGAACATTATTTCTTGGATGAATAACAGCCTTGTGGCGTCTCCTTCAGCTCCTGAACAACGGGCCCAGTACCTTCAGTAAAGCGGCTCTGGAGGTGAAGTGGCCGTACCACTATAGGAACGGCTCCCTGCTCTACATCACCAGCTACGACACCGAGGGACCCATCAACTGCACCACCGACATGGAGATCAACCCACTCAACGTTTCTGTGAGAGACTCTCACACACGCATACATGACTGGAACACATACAGACTCATAAAAGAGAAATGTCTAATCCAGGAAATATGTTGTACATGTGATCGTTTCAGAACCCAGTGACACCAGAGAAGAACAACACCCTGGTTCCATCCAGAGATAGAGAGACTGAAGGACGAAACCGAAACCATGTGCGAAAAAGAGACCTGGAGTCTCGAGACGCACAGAGTGACCTGCAGACACTGGTAAAGACACACACACACACACACACACACACACACATGTTGTTCCAGTTTGTGCTGTATGTGTTTTAAGACTGAATAATCAGATAATCTCTTGTTGTTGTTCTTAATTGTTCATTTCAGAGTAATTATCCAGTTCATTTAATAAATAAAGGGCATTGCTGTCTGTCCTCTACTAATGTTCATCTTAAAAGTACCAGTACAAGTATATTATTTTACAGAGGGTATGGTATAATGGGTTGTTTGTCATCTTAGTGCAGTTGAGTTAGCGCTAAAAGTGTTGATGGGTTTTTTTCCCTTTAACCTTCAACGGTTAGTGTAATGTTTTTTGCCAACCCTGAAAAACTGTTGACTAAAAAAAATGACAGGTTCATCCAGTGAAGAATTACAGTTTGCAGCCAATACTAGTTGGAGGTGGATGTCGGTGATTGATGCACAGTAGTTCTGATTTTATAGCAGCGGGGCAAAACACAATGTTCCAGACCAGGTAACAAATACACAGATACTGTATTTGTTACATAGTTAGGAATAAGTGGACCTGGTGTTTCAATGAGCAGGTGTGTTTTAAGTTTCTTGACGCTAAAGTGAGGGAAGACCTGAGACCAGGCGTCTGTCAGATCATTTGGAGGTTGTTACTGTGTCACTGTGTGTTTACTTCAGGGTTTCTGCGGGCCATTAAAAAACATTAAAAATCATTAAATAGATTTTATGAAAATTAGGCCTTAAATGGCATTAAAAAGCATTAAATTCAATGTCCAGAGGCATCAAAAAGTTAAATTCACTTGATGGAAAAAAGCATTGTACTCATGATTTATTTTGGTTATATACACATTTAATAATTTTGATCAGAAGTATAGTGTGGTGATTGACAGGCGGACCCTTTAATTGCTATTAGTTACGGCCAGTACATGAAGTCACAACACCGGATGGTTGGAAGGCAACGTGCTGTGAGCGTGCTCATGCTGTGGTGAAAGAGCGGAGGGAATATTAGCAAATGTGGAAAAATGGGAAAATGCAAGTTTCGCAAAAGTGATTGGAGGAGGAACTATTCAGAACCTGTCAATGGTAAACTGTCATAAAACTAGATATAAAACTGTATCTGCAGTTAGACATGGGCATTAAATTTGTTTACCGGTGACATTAAAAGCATTAAATTAGATTGCTGATACCTGTAAAAACCCTGTTACATGTGTTTTTATGTGTGTAGGACTGCAGCACAGCAGAGTGTCTGCGGATGAAATGTCTGGTCGGTCGATTGGAGAAGGGGAAGAACGCCATCCTCTTTGTTTACTCCAGACTGGCTGTGAACAACTTCCTCAGGGTAAATGTGTGGAAATTCACAATACATGCTGCTTTGTTTATGTTCTGTCAGTCAATATCATATCATTTTGAATATGTTCACTCACCATTTTTTTCACAATAGGACCACATGTGATGATTCTTTTAGTGATTAATCTGATGAGTTTGTATGTAAATACACAGTTTATTACAGTAGAAGTACAGACACATAGAAAAACAGACTGGTAAAAGTAGGACTGAGTTGTCTTCTCTACAGAGGGACATTTGTAGCAGCTGTTTCTGTAACTGAAGTTTATGCCACATTAATATAATGTAAATACTATTAGTTTCAGTGTGAGCCTGGTTCATGAACATGGTCCATGTCTTTTGTTTTGCTGCATCTTTTTGTCTTTTTTTCTTTACTTTTTCCATTTTGTTTAATGTTGATGCTATTTTTTTTACATTTGTTTGCTTTAACATCCTTTTTTGCATAATTGCTGCAGTGTTTATGTTTCACTATGTGCAACATATTATTTTCATGCTTTTTTAGGTTTTTATCTTGTTACATCTTTTTTGACATAACTTCCCTGACATTTTCCTTTCATTTATTCTTGTGTTCCATGTCATTTTATCTTGTTGTATCTTTACATCATTTTGTTTTTGTTAAATCTTTTTGGTTATTACATTGTTGAAAGACCTAAAACCCCCTGAGATCCCAGGTTACATCACTGATGATGTGTCCAGGAGCACCACAAGGTGTATCTTAGAATCGAATGGTTATTGCATTACTTTGATCTTTCTGCAATTTTTACATTGTACTTATCTTCTGTATGTCATTTTTTTTTTTTTTTACATGCGCCAATGTCTACAACAAGGCATCATCTTTTAATGTGCTTTTTTATGATCTCACATCCATATTGGACAAAATTAGTCTTGATGTTGTTAAGGCTTACTGTAATGCAAAATAAAAAAATACTTGATAATTCCCTCAAATTCATTAAAACTAATGCAAAGAGCCTATTTTGAAAATACGAGGGAATACAAAATACAGATACTCATGGTAAAATATAAGGAATAAAAGTGAAAGGTTGTCAGAAAAATTCATACTTAAGTACATTAAAAGGTATTAGTGCTTTATTCTATTGGTTGGAGCGAGATGTTCCTGATTTGTGGGTCTTTTTTATTCCTTTTTGTTTCAGGTTGAGAATCAGAATCGGTCTTATGTGGTTCAGTCGACGGCTTCCTTCAGCGTCATAGAGATTCCATACAAGAAGCTGGAGTTTGACCTGCCGTCGAATAGTACAACTGTAAGACATGAGCACACACAAGCCTACGCACTGCAAAAAAAACCAAAAAAACAAAACATGACGTGCAGATAAATGGAACTTGAAAGAAAATGACTTACATCATTCAAGTGTCTGTGGACAATCTGTCCCTGTTTGTAACATGGCTGTGTGTGTTTCAGGTGAGTGTGTCGGTGCTGTGGGTGGCAGATGCCCCTCAGCCAGTGCCTGGGTGGGTGGTGGCTCTGCTGTCCTGGCAGGACTGCTGCTGCTGGCTCTGCTCATCTTCATCATGTACAAGGTAAGAGGCAAACTCGACTCAAACTTTACTTATAAAGCACTTTAAATACAACATAGTTGACCAAAGCACTGTACGCAGACATAAAAACAATAAAAGTTATTATACATTAAAACAATAAAAGCCAACCTCTCATACTGAGTTAAAGTCAAAGAGAAAAAATGTATTTTAGAGAAGATTTAAAAAACAGACATTGAGTCGGCCTGGCCTGATGTGCAAAGGAAGTTCATTCCATAGTTTGGAGCCAGCGACTGATAAAGCCCTGTCCCCACCAAAAGATTTTAAAATCAATTCATAAGCGAACCTAGAGCCAGTGAACTGATGCTTTTTTGGCACCAGTTAAAAGTGAGCAGCAGCGTTTTGAACCAGCTGCAGCGAGCAAGGGAATTGTGGCTAAGCCCAACATAAAGTGCATTACACAGGGTGCTGGAGCAGGTTTTGAAAGTCTTAAAAAGTATGGAATTTTGAAACACTGTTTTCCAGACCTTGAAAAGTCTTGAATTTTATGTGAAAGTTTTAACAAAGTATGGAAATAAGTTTCTCTCATGGTAGAATTTTAGAGTATGTACAAAGCAGCATTTCCACTGGTAAGGTTTTGCCTTGGTACTGCGCCACGGCAAAACCTTACCTCCACACCATACATTTGATACAAAAATCATCACTGTCACATTAGCGTCATTATACATATGTACCTCACAGTCAATGAAACTTTGAGACCATATGTTTCGACATAATTTTTATTTTGAAACCCTAAATTGGAATTTTTTCATATGAATCATTTGTTTAGGATATTGGCATACAGAAACAAAAATCTAAAGTTTCAAGAATAATTTCAAAACAAAAAACTTAACAAAAGAAAATGGCACCTGCCAAACACAAAGTCACAACAGTAGCGGTCCTGGTCAGGAGTTGTCACTCTCTCTCTCTCCCTGGATGTGGTCTATCGTCAACAGAGCCTGTGGTGTTGTGGCGTTCAACCAGGTTTCTGATTGTGGGTTGGGAACAGCCCATACATAGGCCTGGCTATATCACTGTAGCTCAAACCGGCCTCCACCATACCCAGTGCCCGGAGACGTTGTTCACGTGATAGACGTGGCATGATGCTGTTCACTGGACTAACAATGGTGGCCTTTTTTGGGCCTTTATACAGGCCTTTAAAATCAATCCTCAAATTGTGCAGATACCCACTGAGTATTGCTCAATGTGTATTTGGTCCACTTTTGCAAAGAGACCAACCCATGTGCAATGAACAGTGATAACATGACAACTCATCATTATCTCAACTACCCGAGCACAAAGTCATCAATAAATCCGCAATGAATAATTACAACCCCCTACAAGTAGAAATATGCATACATTTCTACCCTCAAAGTTCTATTGACTGTCAGTATATAATATGTAATAGGCCTTGGGGGCCGGTTTTTGGGGGGGGGGGGGCATAAACAAACGTCCTGCACCCACAGTTGAAAGTTTGCAAAGTTTCAGGAGGTAGGGAAAAGGTAAATGAGCTTCCCAACAGCAGGAGATGTAGAGGATTTAATAACACATGTTAACCCATTGTGAGGTACGCAGACCACACTGCCCCGCATACCCCCCCCTTACAAATAAATAGGACGGAAACCGGCAGACCCGCACCCCTCCTTATTGCATACTGCCACACCAGAGATCCACAGGAAACACTGGTACAAAGGTACATAATCTTATATGATATTAAATAGGTGAGGAAAACATAAACAAACTTGATATGATTTCACTAACTGGTCAGTACTGGAATGATATCCAATCAAAGCTCGTGTAGTCTACATGTTCAACTTGAGAAGGCCATCATTCGTCATGTGTTTGAATCCGGGAAGTAAACATTACACTTTTGGGAAGCAAAAAATTATATTTTCATAAGTTTTGAAAATGTTTCTGTCAGTAAAATATAACTTACTGCGAATTCTGCATTCATTCATTGATACAAAATTAACTTTTCCACTACTCACAACAGGTACAATCTCAACCAAAAAAGTCAGCACACAACTATAAAAGTACATAAAGTCAAGGTCTTGGGGGGAAAAATAGCAGTTTTGAAAAAGTCTGCAATTTATATTTGGATAAAGAGCAACCGCTTATTACCGGTAATCTAAGCAAGTTGTGACAAAAGCATGGATTAAAATCTGAAAATGATGCAGAGAAAGAAATTATGCAACTTTGACCAGCTGTCTCAGTTGAAAAAAGCTGGACTTTACCACTGATTTAATCTGTGTATTAAGTTTGAGATCACTGTCCAGCCTTAGACCCAGGTTTGTTGCTGAATGTGTCAAATATTGATGCAAAGGACCCAGATCAGCATCAGCTTTGGAGCCATCACCAGGCCCAAACAACATGACCTCAGTCTTTTCATCATTCAGGTGTAAGAAGTTTAGTGACATCCATGCTTTAATTTCTGCAGTGTATTGAAGTAGCCGTTTTGCCGAATAAACACTGAACTAAATCAAAGAAGGACCATGAAAGTGAATGAAAGTCCATATATGGTTTCGGATCAGTGCTCAATAGGACCTATATTGATACCTGTAATCAATTCTATGTTATAATCCATCAAAATATGGACCATCATAAAAAAGGCAAATTTTTTATATTTCAAAACTTTGTCAAAAATTCAAAACTCTAAATATCTCAAAACTGTGAACAAGCTTCGTAGACCTTGTCCCAAGGAATCTACATATAATATTTGAAATGAACCACCAGTAGTTTCATCAGAGAAGCTGTTTGAAGAAATGAAATAAAATAATGGACAAAGGCAGATGTGTTGCAGTGTTTCTAACCCTTGTTGGTGTTTGTTCTCGTCTTCAGTTGGGCTTCTTCAAGCGGGTCCGTCCCCCACAGGAGGACTGTGCCGAGAAGGAGCAGCTCCAGCCGGAGGAGAACGGCAACACTGACGCCTAGAGGAGACTCTGAGCACCCCTAACCCACCTCCCACCCCCAACCTGCCTGTATACAATGGACGTTCAGGAGAGAGAATTTCAGGTAAAGTTCCTTCGGAGAGAGAATAATGAATTTCACTGTATTCACTGTTAAAACGGCCGATAATGGTACTGGTCAAGTGTTCTGTTTTTCTTGTTTTACTACATATGCTGTGTTAGCGCCAAACGCAAAGCTCACACTCACAGGTGCAACACTCATAGCTTTAGTCCAGGGGTGTCAAACTCATTTTCTGTCAGGGGCCACATTCAGCCCGATATGATCTCAAATGGGTCAAACCAGTAAAATAATAGCATTATAGCCTATAAATAATGACAACTTTGTTTTAGTGCAAAAAAGTAACATTAAATTAGGAAAATATTTACATTTACAAACTATCCAAACAAATAAGATGTGAATAACCTGAAAAAGTTACATTTTTCTTGAAAAATAAGTGCAATTTAAACAATAGTATGCCTCAACTTATCATTTATACATCAGATCTACAAAGACAAAAACATTTGGTACTTTATAATACTTTTAATAATAATAATTAACAACAATGATAATTTTAATACTTTTGGTATTTTAATAATATGATTCCTCAGTTTATCATTTCTACATTCGCATTACGGATCAGATCTACAAAGGCTCAAAACATTTAGTAACAGGCAGAATATTGTTAAATTGCACTTAATTTCCTTTAGACATTTCAGGTTGTTGACATTTGTTCAGGTTAGTCACATTTTATTGTTAAGGGATAGTGTGTTGATGTAAATATTTTCATAATTTAATGTTATTTTTTAATTTTATTGTCATTATTTATAGGCATAATGTAATATTTTTTTCCACATTTAACCAAGAAGAAATTTCAGAGTCATTATTTATAGATTATTATGTTGTTATTTTGCTTGACATTGGTCTGTATGTGGAACCTGAACTAAAACGACTTCAACACCCTTGACTGTTAATATCTTTAGTGTAGTTTTTGCACTTGAATTTATCCTGCAGGCCGGTTTTGGCCCGCGGACCGCATGTCTAACACCCCTGCTCTAGTCTAACATGATAACCAGCACCTCTGAATTACTCCATCGTGCTTCTCTGATGCAAAAAAACAACAACGTAGTGGTGAATTTTCCAGAGATATGAGGCTTGTGTCTGACAGTGTGAGTGTGCAGACAAACAACTTTAGAGCTTGGCCTGGAAAACCCTGTGTTTCCGTCTGCCAATCACTATTTAAGTGTATGTCATTTGAGTTGAATTTGCACATTTTTTCCAAACCTAAAATTGTTGGTGTTTGCTCTGAAAGTCCAGAACTGCTGTTAAGTAGGTGTGTGTAGGACCCTGACTAGTACGTGGGCCTCCAGTGGGGGGGGACACACTCTCCTGTTTGCCTGACATCAATCCAACTTTAATTGAGTATCACCATTGTGCTTTCTTTGTTTTCTTTTCTTTTTTTTTTTTTTTTTTTTTTTTTGGTTCTTTTAGTTGTCTTTTTGGTGTCCGCATAATATAGCTATTTGTAGTATTTTTTTAAATCACAAAAACAGAAAATGCCGTAAGTGTGGTGATTTTTGCAGGAGAAAGGTAAAAATGACAGACAGATATGTAATTTAAAAAAACACAACCATGAAGCTCAGTGGTTTGGAGAATATATGATATATTTGTGAAAATCTAGATGAAATCACAAACCTTTCTTAACAGTCTCTGAGGCATGATCCTGATACGGAGGCACGGTAGTAATGGAATCTGTTAATAAGAATGGACTGCCAGCAATAAGTACATCTTACTGTACATGAAGAGGCTGCTGAGCTGCGTTCAGCGCTCAACTTTTAGAATAAAGATGGTTTAGTTTGTTACGGTGACAGATGGGATGAAGCGGGGTGTTACAGTAATATATATATATATTATATATAACATATTACGTCTTTTTATTCTTCCTGCTCTGTGTGCGAGGGAGGAAACTGAAGAGAAAATCGTCTTCAATCAAGTCTTTTCTGTTTTGCTTCGGGATGCTGGTGGGGTGTTTGCGGTATTTTATAAAACTATTTTCTACAAAACAAAAAAGATGATAATTACAGTCCAGCTCATTTCATAAAGATCAGGCGTTTTCCAGAGTTGGTTTCCATTCTGCACTGAGGCTTCTTTGTGCTCCCGTCTGTTAGGATTTTTTTTTTTTTTAAGTATTATTTTTCCTCAGATTTCAGTCCTAACTGGCAGCTTTGCTGAGGACAAAAATACCGCTCAGTCTGAATGCAGGTTGCTATTTTATTTGAATGAGTGCGTGAGTGGGTGTGAATTTAATAAAACTGAAAGGAAAAAAAAATGTTGCTATGAATTTACCCATATTGGGTTAGCATCATGAACTGGTGTTTAAGTCTCTATATTAATCCAATTAACTGCTATGAAATAACTCCACAGGAACACATCAATGGACACATTTTGTGTAGTTTTCTTTCTCAGTGCTTTTGTCAGTTTGTTTAGTAGGATCCTGGTTTAAACAGATGTTTGGGTGCACAGATAAAACTGATGCTGGACACTGGAAGTTCAGGACATTAAGTTATTACCAGAGGAGTAATTCCTCTTTTTGGACCAAAACTGAAGGATATTCACACCTCAAGTGATTTGGGAAAGTAATGACTGTTTATTTGATTTTATTATTTTATTTGGGATTTTTCTTGATTTTTATTATTGTCCTCAAATCCTAAGGAATGACTTTAACACCAGCAAACAGTATCAGTCATGTGTCTGTACTGATGTTTCCACTCTGTTTCTTTAATAACAGAAGTACAAGAACTCTGACTTATTCTTAACATTCCTGATGGTGTTTTTTTTAAACCACTCCATAATACAGTCAGTATTTTCAACAGTATAATATTTATGTTGGATAGCACTGTCGCCTCACAGCAAGAAGACCCTGGGTTCGATTCACACCAGGGACCGTTCTTGTGTGGAGTTTGCATGTTCTCTTTGTGTTTGTGAGGCTTCCTCCCACCATCTAAACACATGCACTGATAGGTTCATTGGTCAACCTAAAAAAACTGCCTGTGAAAGTGCTTATTTTGTCTCTATATGTCAGCCCTGCGATGAACCGGTGACATGTCCAGGGTGTACCCCGCCTTCAAACATAAGTATCTGGGATAGGCTCCAGTGAGTGTCCTAGAGAAGGTTCAGAAGATGAATAAATGAATGAATATTTAGGGAGTAATTATTAATTAGTCTGCATTTAATTTCCCCATTAACTGTTAAGCTTGAAATACTAGAGTCTAAGAAAACACTCTTCCAAAACAGTTAGAGTAATAAATCTGTTCATCTGTGCGGCTTTATTGGGGGCATGTGGAGCCACATTACAAATCTGTCAGTTCAACTCTACGTCCCAGTGGCATTCAGTGAACTGTTTACAAACTCATGAAGCTTTTCTGAAAAGTCTCATCATAAAAGCACCAAACACTAATGAACATATAATACCCTTGAGTTCATTATGACCATTAAAAGGTGTGGAAATGATTAAATTATGTTTACCTCCTCTTCTTTTTGGGCGTCAGTGTGGTGTGTGGTGTTTTATTTTTTTTTCCTATGAGTAGTGCATAACCCTATCACACGAGTGTGACATGTGCTCTGTTTATTGGGAAGACATAAGAACACATGGGGGGATCAGTGGTATCTGTGCATCCCAACACAGCGGCTCACCGCACTCTGGAACTTTTCTTCTAACGTTTTCCTTTGGACATCTGTAAAAAGTAGGTTAGCTTCATGGATTTCTGTTGTGGTCAGAGCTCAGCAGGGCTGTAGTCACTTCACTGTCTTATTATTCGCTTTTAATCGTACCCAAACACTGAGTCGATTTAACCTATAAAGACCCATAAAAATAGCCACTGAAACCACCTACTGATGTAAACTGTTTAGTATGTTACATTAATATTAAATGTTGATCAATCCATGTAAATAATTGGTGTAAAATACAGTTTGTCATCTTTTCATGGTCATCAGATATGACCCATTGGGATGTTCAGAGGCTCCGTAGTTACCGTAGAAACACAGTCATCTTCTACAACATTGATTCACCAGTGAAACCCATGGAGTCGGATCAATGACAGTGGATGGAGACACTTGTTTTTACATTCAGTTATTGAAATATTTGATGATAAAGTAACTTTTTCTTAAGTTTTCCCTGTTTTTGAAGATTTTCACTGAAAAAATTTAAAATGCAGAAGATCATATAATAAATGGTGATAAATCACTTAAGAAAGGTTAAATAGAGGGGGAAAAAAAAGGTGACGTGGGAACTGCCACAAAAGTAGAACTGGGTCTTTAGGGGTTGATATAATATTTGTCTTCTTTTTTGGAAATCAGTACAACACATTTCCCCTCTTTTGATTTTTAAAGCTGACATTTTCTGCTGTGACCAACCAGCGCTGCAAAGAATCCACACCAAGGAAAACCTGAGTGATGAGGGTGAAGTGACACAGCCCCACGGGCGTCTGTTCACTGTGTTTTCAGCATCTGTTTTCTGCTATGACAAACTGTCGACTATTTTTGATGTATGTATTCTTTCACCTAGAGAATAAAAATTAACTATTTCATACAGAGATGATTTCACATTTGAACTGAAATAAACTGATTTGTTCACATGTTGCTGTGTCGTCTAATTTAAACCACTGAGAAAAAGCAGGGATGAAGTGATTCTAACAGTTCAGAGTTCAGATATAGTTATGAACTGTATACAGGGTGGGGAAGCAAAATTTACAATGAACATTTAGTTGTTTTTTCTCAGCAGGCACTACGTTAATTGTTTTGAAACTAAACATATATTGATGTCATAATCATACCTAACACTATTATCCATACCTTTTCAGAAACTTTTGCCCATATGAGTAATCAGGAAAGCAAACGTCAAAGAGTGTGTGATTTGCTGAATGCACTCGTCACACCAAAGGAGATTTCAAAAATAGTTGGAGTGTCCATAAAGACTGTTTATAATGGAAAGAAGAGAATGACTATGAGCAAAACTATTACCAGAAGTCTGGAAGATACTATTAAAGAAGAATGGGAGAAGTTGTCACCCCAATATTTGAGGAACACTTGCGCAAGTTTCAGGAAGCGTGTGAAGGCAGTTATTGAGAAAGAAGGAGGACACATAGAATAAAAACATTTTCTATGATGTACATTTTCTTGTGGCAAATAAATTCTCATGACTTTCAATAAACTAATTGATCATACACTGTCTTTCAGTCCCTGCCTCAAAATATTGTAAATTTTGCTTCCCACCCTGTAATCAATAATGTAAATATAATTCATTAATAATGGTTGAAGATCGAGGTCACTCATGAAACAGGTTTTTGGCCCAGAATTTCTACAGTAATTATGAAAAAACACATCTGTTGTAGAATGACAGATTACACTGGTCTACAATTTTTTAGAAATGATTTGCTTCAGAGATTAAATGTGCTAAACGTTACGTATTTTAATAAGATTAATTAGAAAATAAATGACCAAAGTGCCGGTTTGCTGATGTTTTCAAGGTATATGATTAAGTGTTATTACACATATATATTGGTTTATGTACATTTATATAATAGTTTTAGAAATCTTCCACTAAATAGAACCTGTAAAGTGAATGTATTCTAATGTGCAGACAGTGTTTTGAAGTAGATGTTGTAGCTCTGAGACAAATATTCCTTTTGAGTCAAACCCATTCTGTCGTTAATTCTTGAATTTCACATTTTGACCCAAGGCTGTATCTTGGAAAGTTTCGCCAACCAGCATTTTTGACTTAATTTTTCTTTATCAGTGACTCTCGTGGTAAAATTTCATTACTTTTATTCTGGAAGCATTTTTCTTGTAGACCAGTGATATCAATTATATGTCTGATGATTTTTTAAAAATTATTTTCATCTAAAGTACATACAAAATAGTTAAAAAAAAAAAAAAAAGCAAAAAACATTATATTCTTAGTTTGAGGAAGGAAGAAAACACCCTAAGTGCTGTGTTACATATTGTATCTGTGCGTTATTCGTATATGTTATTTAAAAGATGTAACAGGTAAAGTAATGGCTGCTTTAAACATTTTACTTTAGCTGATTGTGATTTAATACTGAAGTACATTTTAAAAGCTATATATTTTTTAATATTGATACCTTTACTTAACCCTCCGGTATCCAGGTGCGCCTTTTAGGCACACTTTGCACTTTGTGTTAAAAATTCAGATTATTTTTCACAATTTAAATAAGGTTAGAATTCAAAAGTTGTTCATTTTTGCATGATCTTTAAAATTCTGGCCACCAACTAAAATTTGCACATTGTAAACAAAAGAAAATTACAAGACTAGCATCTGTGTCCCAAGTGTGCCTAAAATGCACTATTTCTTCCATTTGATATGTAGGATTAGGGCTGACCTGGATTTACAAAAATAAAATAAAATTAGAGCAGAAAAATAAATCAATATATAATATTTAATAGTTTGATTTAAAGGTGTGCATTTTACGCACACTTGGTGACAGATGCTAGTATTTTTGAACATTTAACCTAGCGCCAAAAATAATGCAAATTAACCAGTGTTGGAGTTAATCACTGACATACAGGGTTGGACAAAATAATGGAAACACCTAACATTTTGGCATCATAGAAGGTGTTTCCATTATTTTGTCCAACCCCTGTATGCCAGGATGCAAAAATCAAATATGTGATCCACTTTTTATGTAGTATATTGAAAAAAAATATTTTTTTGTGTTTTTTGCATCCAAAAAAATGGTTTGTTTACATTACAAACAGCATTTAAAGGGTTAAAAAATGTGACAATTATGGAGTATTTAGTATTTTTATTTACGGCTCAAATTGATGAAAAAGAAAAAAGTGTAAAAGAATTAAAAACAAACTGTATGAAAATTTTTTGACATTATTCCACAAGTGTGCCAAAAAGGCACACTTGGTGCTTAGTAAGGGCCTTGCTGGAAGGGATACCGGAGGGTTAAGGATCAGGGGGGAAAAAAAACCCTTAAGACCCCTGTTTTAGAATATTCAGAGCTTCTTTTACAGATAAACAACCACAATGTGTCTTAAAAATATTTATTCTGTTGTCATCCTGAACAGTGTTGTGTCCATAAAGGGTCGGACTCTGATATCTGTGACGATGACCGTGGTCTATTTCTTCTCTCTGACTGGTCAGTGTGCGTCTGTCAGCAGGAAGCTGAGGTCACTGCCGGGGTCGTACTCCACACAGGTCTTTCCTCTGCAGCACAAACACAAGAACAAACAAGGACGCGGTGGTAAATGTGTTTGATCAGGTGATCCAGACCCACAGGCTGCAGTTTACAGTGGTTTTAGAGCAGCCTCAAACATGACTCTGCTCAAAAACCGCAACAGGGTGTCCACAAAGTGTCTTTACAATTTAAAAAAATGTATAAAAGCAGTTGATGAGATATGTTAATCAGATTTGATCTATGTACTCAGGGGTTATCAAAGTTTTTAATCACGTTTAATCCAAACATTGGTCCATTTTTCTTCAACGACAGATCAATTCCTGCAAATATTTTTTTGTTCAAAGTGTTTTTATTACATATCTAGTCACAGAAAAGTATACTACAGTCATTGTTTTTTGTTTTTTAACCCAAACCCCAAACATTCCCACCCTGTTGCACCAAAAATAAAATTAAAAAATAAATAAATAATTGACAATAGTAAATAAATAAATAAGGAAGACAGATATTAGTCACAGACTCGTATTAATAAGACTCCTCTGGATTTTTGTCTTTGTTTTAGTGTAAAAAAAAAACCCATTAAATTATGAAAATACTTACTTTTATAAACTACCTAAAAAGTAAAAAAAAAAAAACCCTAAAAAACTAAAATTTAAATTAAAAAACGTACGAAAATTTAGTGCAATTTTAACAATATTCTGCCTCCACTTCTCATTTCTTCATGTGCATTATGGATCAGATCTACAAAGACATTAAACACTGAGGAACAGGCAGAAAAATTGTTAAAATTGTGCTTAATTTTGTTTAGACATTGCAGGTTGTTCATATTTGTTCAGGTTATTCACATTTTAGTGTTACAGGATAGTTTGGAAATGTAAATATTTCCATAATTTAATGTTATTTTTTGCACTAAAACAAAGGAAAAAAAATTAAGTTGTTAATTCTAAATTTTTTTGGGCTTAATTGTAGATTTTTTTACTTAATTGAAGATTTTTTTTTTTTTTTTTTTGCTTAATTCAAGATTTTTTGTACTTAATTGAAGATTTTTTTTTTTGCTTAATTCAAGATTTTTTGCTAAATTTGATATATTTTTTTTGGCTTGATTGTAGATTTTTTTACTTAATTGAAGATTTTTTTTAATTTACTTAATTCAAGATTTTTTTTACTTAATTGATTTTTTTTTTTGCTTAATTGAAGATTTTTTTTTAACTTAATTGAAGATTTTTTTTTTTTGGCTTAATTCAAGATTTTTTGCTAAATTTGAGATTTTTTTGGCTTAATTCAATTTTTTTTTTTTTTTTTTAACTTAATTGAAGATTTTTTTTTTTTTGGCTTAATTCAAGATTTTTTCCTTAATTCAAGCTAAATTTTTTTTGCTTAATTCAGTTCAAGACTGTGGAATTTTTGCACTTGGCAAAAACATCCCAGGGCCGAACTGGACCCTGTGACGAGCCGCATTTTGGCCCCCGGGCCGCATGTTTGACACCCCTGCTTTAGACCAGTGCAGTCTGTGAACCACTTTGAATTGAATTACTCTGTGTCTTAAACAGATTGAGGATGAGTGAATGTTGTGAAGTACAGATTGACATACATCTTCAGAAAACTGTGGCCAATTCTTTGTCCCATTTTCTTTGAACACATGCCAAGGGTTCCAAATTAGAGGAATTGATCACAGTGTATATTTTACCAATTGTCCCTTTGGAATGTGGATTTATGTCCAAAATAGTTTTGAGAAGTGAGTCAGGTGTCTGGGAAGGGAAGTAAATACTGCAAATGTTTAACACAACCTGTTGACTGAAACTGTGTCACCACAACTGGATGACCTTCAACCAACCATCATTGTCCAGGTAGACGGTGCACCACCGCTTTGGGGTCTGCATGTTGGTGGGCTCTAAATCAAACATTTCCAGACTGGAAGGGATGGTCCAGTTCCCTGGACACCTCGTTCAAAGTCCTAGATTACTGTCTATGGGGTTATGCTAAAGATATCATGCATCGAACAAAGATACGGGACATCAACGACCTAAAGCACAGGTGTCAAACATGCGGCCTGGGGGCCAAATCCGGCCCGCCAAAGGGTCCAATCCGGCCCATGGGATGAATTTGTGAAATACAAAAATGACACTGAAGATGTGAACAATCAAGGATGTTAAACTCATTTTTGGTCAATTTAATCTAAAGTGGATCAGACCAGTAAATTACTATCATAATAACTTATAAATAATGAAAACTGCACATTTTTGTCTTCGTTTTAGAGGAAAACAATGTAACATTACACAACACAGTTACATTTACAGACCCACCTTTTACAAAAAATGTGAATAACCTAAAAAAATATTAACAACCTGAAATATCTTAATAGAAGTATGTAGAATTGTAACAATATTCTGCCTGTTGCTAAATGTTGTATTTGTAGATCGACTGTGATCTATAAGTTGTTTAAATGATAAACTAAGGCATAATATTGCTAAAATTGCACTTATTTTTCTTAGGAATTTTCAGGTTGTTCATATTTGCTCATGTTCTGTTCAAATACAGTTCATAGCTGTAAACATTTTCATTACGGAATTTGACTTTTTTCTCTCAAAAACATAGAGAAAACTTCGGTATCGACATTATTTATCAGTTCTGATCCTATTATTTATATTATTTTCCTGGTCCGGCCCACTTTAGATCATATTAGTCTGTATGTGGCCCCTGAACTCAAATGAGTTTGACACCCCTGACCTAAAGTAAAAGATCACTGATGTCACTGATGAACATGGACAGAAACCCAGTACCGTCTGGATGTGCTTCGTGTCACTTATGGTGTCCATATAAAGGTGGATTAAATGAGGCAAAAAAACTTCAATATCTACTTTTCATTTTGTAATAATTTCCACAGATTTGTCTATTTATTTGCTTTTGAAATAATTAAAAAAAATATATATATACATATATGCATACGTGCAGACTTTGTGTGTGTGTGTGTGTGTGTGTGTTACCTGGTGAAGAGTCTGGCCTTGGTGCTTCCCAATAATGTGGCTTTGTTTCCCTCCACCAGCAGCATGCATCCTTCTCTCAGACCCTAAATTCATCACCAGACCATAAAATTATTTGACACATTCTATCATGAATGTGTTCAGATGTTTTTCATCAGTTTTGTAAACTGTAAGTTAAGGAGACTCATGGAGGAGAACTAGTTTGGGTTGGTTAGTGTTCTATTTGACTGACTGAGATGAGCAGATAGGAGACAGACTGAGAAGACAGAAGGGGGGGGGGGGGGGCTGTTGTCTGAAAAAAACATTTTAATATTAAATGTGCCATTTTTGTTTCCATCTTTCTTTCTGTGGCACAAAAACAGGAAATACACAATAGATAATAAAAGAGTTTGTAAGTTGATCTACAGTATATTTTTAGATTAGATCAGACATAACTTTATTGATCCCAAGGGAAATTAAAGTTCCAGTCACACAACAGTGAATGTACACATATATGAACTGGGAAAGCACTTGGAGAGCATTGACCTCTGCCAAGGCAGATCACTGCCCCAAGCCCACCCCAACCCCCCCACCCCCCCGCCGATCACCACCAAAATTTAACCATTTGTTCCTTGTGCCAGTGTCAACATTTCCTGAAGTTTTCATCCAAATCTGTCCATAACTTTTTGAGTTATCTTGCACACACACAGACAGACAGACAAACCAACACTGGCAAAAACATAGCCTCCTTGGCGGAGGTAATTACAAAACAAAAAGAAAAGAAAATGCTAATAATAACTATAAAAACAGTCATGAAAAACATGCAATTGTACATTAGAGGTACTAGTAGAAATAAATAACAAATGAGTAATAATGATAATATTAAGAGAAGAACAATATTTAATTATGTTATAATATATAATAGTGATAAAAAAATATGCACAATATGTGTATATACGTATATAGTTTTATAATAACATAAATAATAATTATAATAAAGTGATAATAGTAACAGTGGTCATAGCAACAATATGCAAGTCATAAGTAATGTTAGTGTAAGTAATAATAATAATAATAAGTAATAAGAAAACTCTCTCACCAGAACATTTGTGTCCGTTTCTTCGTGGTACTGGGTGATCCTCTGCTCTCTGGTCTCCTACAGTAACACAGTAACATTACAGCTGTCAATCATCTGTCATGTCATTATTGTCAGAGGACACATAAAGGTCCTGTACATACAGACAGGTGACTGTGGTCTGTACCCTGTACCCATAAGGCTCAGGGGGTCACAGACACCACACCTCCATCCAACTGAACACCTTCAGGACTGATGGGTTTACATTTATCCCTTTCATTTGTCGTGTGTGTTTATTACCACAAGGGGGAGCTCCAGTACAAGTAAGTTTAACCCTCAGACCTGGAACAGCCACTACTGACCAAAAGCATCTACTGATCTAAACTGTGTAATACCTGTTGATCCACTAATCCTATCAATACATATAAATAATTAAAAGTTTGTCATCTTTTCATGGTCATCAGATACAACCCATTTGGACGTTCAGAGGCTCCGTAGTGAACGTGGAAACACTGTCATCTTCTACAACAATGATTCACCAGTGGACAGTGGATGGACACACTTGGTTTACATTCAGTTATTGATATATTTTCTCTGTTTCCTCTGTTTCTGATATAATAACCCTCAACTTTAAGATGAACTTTTATGAACATCTACATGATCAGTAAATTAAATATAGGAAAATACCAGATTTTCTCTGAAAAAATGCAAAATACAGAGTATAATATAATAAATAGTGATAAATCAATTAAGAAAGGTTAGAGAGAGGAATTTATTTGGGAACTGCCACAAAAGTGTGTTTTAAGTGATTGATTTATAACTTATTTCTCTTAGTGTATTCACAGCATTATGAAATTATGCTTTTTCTTCTTCTTATTATTATTATTATTACATATTATTCAACTGTTCTGTGTTTTGTCTAAGCTATATTGTAAATGAAGTTGCTTCCTCAATATATCTCCAACTTTAAATAAAGGTTAGGAATGAACGTTGCATGTTACGCATCAATCAATCAAAGTTTATTCACATACACATCCACATCATAACAAGAGTTATCTTATGACACTGTACATTTAGAGCTGATCTAAACCAGACTCTTAAGCCAATTCAAACACCAACAGAATCTATCACTTCTGTGTGTCAGCTACTATTACTCGGTTTTAGTTAAAAATAATAATTACCCCGCCCCCCCGAAGGGTTGGCATGGGGTATTGTTTCTGGTTTGGTTTGTTTATTTCTTTGTTAACACTGTAGCAGCAAAACTATTGGTTGAATTCATACCAATTCGGGCTTGTAGACTGTCAGTGACCCAGAATAGATGTGGTTACAGTTTCAGAAAAGTAGGTCAAAGTTCAAATTTTTTATGAATTTTTTAAATCTTTTTTTTCCTCCCATTTACTTATAATGGGCGAAATTTCAAATGTCTATAAAAAACATCAACTTTGTTTCAATTTATGTCAAACTTGGCACATATATAGAGGCAACTGATATGCTGACATCATCACACACAGACACGATGATATCAGCTGGATCGATGCCAAAATAAGCTACAATACCTATGCGAGGGGCGGGGCTTGTTGTGCCTGGGACCACTTGTGTGACTGTATCTGCTTTGTGAACTACTAGTGATTTCAGGATGGTCTTGTGTATCTTCACTCTTATTCCAGAGGTTATTTGGAAAAATAGAATCTATGACAACTACAAGTTCAACTCAGTAACCCAGTGATATTCACATATTCAGTGATTTAAAGAACACACCACCACTTTCAGACAAAAACCCACAAACTCAGGACCCACGTTGGTTTGCTGACAGAACTACTTTTTTGTCAACTACTGCAGTTCTTCCTACTTCCACAGATGAACAGTTTGCATAATTCTGAACTCTCATAGGACCATGTGATGCTGACATAAAAAACACATTAAAAAAAAACATACGTGGGCCTGAACATTTTGCCACAAACAGGGGAATATGAACATCTGTGAACCCTCTGGTAGTTAACCTGCTGATGTAGTTTAGATTGTGTTTCAGCCACGTATCAAACACACAAACTAGAAAATGTCCCCTGTCAAATGATGTCTAATGCTAAACTTCTTCCTCTTTAGTGAGAATTCTGTGAAATCAACAGATCCAGAACAGGCTGAAAATTGTTATCAGCATCTGTGGATTTGTGTAAAACTAACTTTCATTTTTAATCACATGATGGACTTCTACCTAACCTAAGCTGAGTAATAAAAACAGGACCAGTGTCCCTGTATCTCACCGACATGTTCTATCAAGAATCAATAACAAGTTGAATTTGTGAGGTTGTCAGGTTCTGCTGCTATGTTAGAGTCCTGTGGTCTGGATGCAGGAGATCAGTCTCCCAGTAGAAGTGGGTGGAACTTTCACTGGGGGAGAACTCGACTAATTAAATGAAAGTTCATATATGACTTCCTATCAGTGCTCAATAAAAACTATATTGATATCTGTAACTATTTACATGTTATAAGTTTTCAAAATATGGCCCATTATGAGTAAAAGAAATTTTTTTACATTTCAAAAATTCATAAAACACAGTCTGTGAACAGGCTTTTGTAGACATTGTCCCAAGGAAACTGCAAATAAAATTTTAAATTAATCCAATCAGTAGTTTCAGAGAAGATTGTTGGAATGTAGACACTGGTGACCATGAGTTTGACTTTTCAAGGTCATTGAAGGTCAAAGTTCACGGACCCAAATCAAAGTCCATATACGACTTCCTACCAGTGCTCAATAGTAACTATATTGATATTTGTAACCATTTCCATGTTATAAGTCATCAAAATACGGCCCACTATAAGAAAAGGAAAATGTTTAATACAGTCTACTCTCGTTATACCACCAACTTCCGTTCACGGCCAAATTGGCGGTATAGCAAAAATGGCGTTACAACGGGTTGCGTCCATAATGTGCATGTCTTTACTATATGATGTCTATGCTGCCTCCGTTAACCCGTTCTAATTGCGTTTCTAAATAAATCTTGATTCTGTTATGTTGTAAGGGATCATTTAAAGTGGGGAAACATTTTAAGCATTATTATACCGTGTCGGGAAATGACACCCCATCATCTTGAGGCTGTGGTTTAATCCCACGTCCTCTTCCCGACATCCTGACCTACTGAGTGTTCTGCGATAAATGAACGGTGGCCGTCCCGTAGACCTACTCGTAGCTCGTCGCGATCAGCGTCTGGCGCGTTTGTTTCAGTGCATTGTTAAAATTTATGTGTACTCGATGGCAATCACGCTGGCGGTATAACGGTCGGGAAATCAATGGTATAAGTGTTGTTTGTGCATGGAACTGGGCTGGCGGATGGCGATAGGCGGAAATGGCGGTAGCTAATGGAATAATCCATTGGGGATTTTTGTGCAATGGTTTTGGTCGGCGGTGAGCGAAAATGGCGGTACAACGGCGGGCGGTTTAACGAGAGTAGACTGTATTTCCAAAATTCATAAAACTAATTTCAAAATCAAAATTTCTCAAAAATGTGAACAGAATTTGTAGACGTTCTCCCAAGGAAGCTACATATAAAAAAAATCACATGATGAACTTTAATCTGACCCAAGCTGAGTAATAACTGCGCTGATAGCTTACTGATAAAGTTTGAGGTTGATAAGGAACTCTTCAATTAACCAGTGCAAACAAAAGTACATGAAGGTACAACACTGTCCTCCATCAGTCGACAGGACAAAGGCTGTTTTATCACTATCTTATCTGAGAAGCACATTGAACTGTCATGTGTTGTAAAATCTGAGCAATGCATTATCAGCTTTTTTTATCCTGTTGGTTCTGAACGATGGGAGACTGTTTTTATGCCACTCCTGTCATGTGACTCAGTACTAACTAATGCACGACAGCGTTTATTGTCCGACAGTCAGTACTCGACACAGGACCTCAGAAGATAAAAGGCCTAAAATGAATAATTATTGGAGTGAAAATGACAACTGTTCCTGTTTTAACATAAACAAAAAGTCAAGAGATCCCTCCTAAAAATAGGAGTTCACAGGGATAGCATAGCTCATAGCATGTTGTTATTTATTATTTACTTAATTTTTGGCCAAATTGTGATATCTACATAACTTTACTCTCCTAACACTGATGGTTCATTTTATGCAGATATCACAATTTGGCCAAAAATATGACTTAGGCATTTATGCTATGAGACTAATGATACGTACCAATGCCAGTTTTATGTTCTTTTTCACAAAGATGAAACTAAAGACATTAAATTATGCTGCAGTTTTATTTGGTCATTTATTGGTAAATTATTTCTACAGCCTTGCTTTTCAATTTTAAGCTACATATCATTAGCCTCATAGCATAATTGCCTAAGTCATACACTATATGGACAAAAGTATTGGGACATGTTGAATTCAGGTGTTTCTTTTCTATCAGGGGTCTGGGATACAAAACAATAAAGACAAATGTCATAATATAGTTTAATATTGGGGATAAATATCATATTGATTATTAATATTGATGTTTATGTCAAATCATCATGAACAGGACATCTTACAGCTGTAGACATGACGTGTCCCAATATTTTTGTCCATATAGTTTATAAACATCAATATTTCCTTAAAATTTAATGGGAGGTTTTTCTTCCCAAATGAGATGTGAAGAACATAGATGGTTAGTTGTGGTAGAGAAACATTATTCACAGTCAGAACATGAAAAATATTTTTAAAATTTAGAGGTACAACATTTAAAATCATAGTCATGGATAAAAAAGAACAAAACAAAATCAATGTTGACAGAAGTTAAGTATAAACCATTTCTGACGCATTTTGGAAGCAAAGATAACAATTTAAACCAAACTAACCAATGACATGACATTTATCCCAATATAAAACTATATTATGACATTTGTCGTTATTGTTTTGTATCCCAGACCCCTGTTAGAAAAGAAACACCTGAATTCAACGTGTCCACATACTTTTGTCCATATAGTGTAATTATGCTATGAGGCTAATGATTTCTATTATTTTGTTAGTTTTCAGTCATAATAATACATTTTCCTCTTTGTTTCTCATGTTGACTCACCCCCATGTGGCGGCTGTTGGGGTCTGGGTCCAGGTAGTGGGGGTTGATGTTAAAGGGAACGAGGCCAATGGCACCAAAGGTGGGAGGGTAGACGATGGGCATGTCGTTGGTGGTGCTGATGCTGATGGTGGCCACGTTAGTGCCGGCACTAGAGCCCATGTAGGGGACACCATCCTGGAGGACGAAGAGAACCAAAGGGAGGTAGGAATGAAGACGGAAGAGTGTGAGGAGTGTCCACTAGATGAACAGTGTGTGTGTGTGTGTGTGTGTGTGTGTGTGTGTGTGTGTGTGTCACCTCAAGAACCCTCTTCCTGATCTCTGACACCACCTTGTTGTCATAGAGACTCTTCAGCAGCCGAAAGGTGTTACCTCCACCTACAAGACAGACGGTCCTTTAACCCTTTCATGCATGAATTATGAGAACCTTAATCAAGATTTTTTTCCTGAGTGTTTTTATTCCTCTTTAGGCATGAAAAAAGCAATGTGATCTTTTTTTTTTTTTTTTATGAACCTATTTTTCATGGGGTTACACAATGCTGGACACCATGCATTTACTGACATACTGTGTGAAAACTATGAAATACCTTTTTTAATGCTGTTAATCTGTTCTCACATTTTAACATTCTATATCTTCCTGAGACCCAGTAATGCATTTTTGTCCTCTGTAGGGGACAAGAGTTTTACAGCTTTATTAACCCTTTCATGCGTGAATTATAAGAACGTTAGTCAAGATTTTTTCCTGAGTGTTTTTATTCCTCTTTAGACATGAAAAAACCAGTGACATTGAAATTTTTTTATGAACCCATTTCTCATGGAGTTACAAAAATATCCACTCAGCTGGACACCATGTGTTTAATTTTTGAAGCAAAGAAACATGTATTTAAAACCCATCGTCAGAAAGTGATATACTGCATGAAAACTATGAAATAAAAACATTTTTAATGCAGCTAATCGGATGTTTTCTCACATTTTAGCATACTTTAGCAGTAGTTATTACTCACTTAATGAAGATAATATGCAAAAAAAAAAAAAAAAAACCTTTCTGTTTAAGAAAACTGTTAATTACAGTCTAATTACCTTTAGCAACTGATTTACACTAAAACATGTTACTGCAGATCAGGTTTATCAAGAACGGCAAAGTTACAGTAATTGTATAAATTATAGTGTATGGGATGACGCGTAAGTGTTCACTGTGTTGGCTGATATGGAACTAAAACAACAAAACCCATGAATTTACAAGAGAACAGCTGTAGAATAGCTGTCCACTGACGTGACCACTATGCATGAAAGGGTTAAAAAAAAAATAAAAAATGCTGTCCACTGCAAAGGACATTCCATAATTTAAAAAAAATCTATCTGAAAAAACTGTTGCATCATGCTGTTTCCAATCAAGACAATTACTAAATGTAAAAAAGCCAAAACTTTTCCTTTTCTGGGTCTCTAGTTATTACTCATACATGCCCAAAAAAATGTTAAAAAACAACCCTGTTAATTACAGTCTAATAACCATTAGCAATTGATTTACACTCACATATGTTACTGCAGATCAGATGGATCAACAACAGTAATGGTATGAATGTCAATGTATGGGATGATGCATAAGCGTCCACTGTGTTGGTTGATATGCAAGTAAACAACAAAATCCATGAATATACAAGAGAACAACTTTGAATAGCTGTCCACTGTAGTGACCACTATGCATGACAGGGTTAAAGCAGGGGTGTCAAACTCATTTTCTTTCAGGTTCCACATTCAGCCCAATTTGATCTCAAGTGGACCAGACCAGTAAAATAATAACAGAATAACCTATAAATAATAACTCCTTTTTTTTCTCTTTGTTTTAGTGCAAAAAAAGAACGTAAAATTATTAAAATATTTACATTTACAAAGCATCCAAACAAAAAAAAGATGTGAATAACCTGAAAAAAACTTTTATTTCTTAAGAAAAATAAGTGCAATTTTATCAGTATTATGCTTCAACTTATCATTTATACATGGATCAGATCTACAGAGGCACAAAACATTTAGTAACAGGCAGAATATTGTTAAAATTCCACTTAATTTTCTTTAAACATTTCAAGTTATTCACATTTTATTGTTAAAGGATAGTTTGTAAATGTAAATATTTTCAGAACGCATTATTTTTTTCACATTAAACCAAGAAGAAAATTTGTAGTTGTCTTTATCTATAGGTTATTATGCTCTTATTTTACTTGAGATCACATTGGTCTGCATGTGACCCCTGAACTAACACCAGTTCAGCACCCTTAACTGTTAATATCTTCAATTTTAACACTTTGCAAATCATCTAGTGGGTTGGATTTGACCCACGGGTCACATGTTTAACATCCCTGCTTTAATGTGACACAGATCATGAATAATAACAATGGATTAGATTTCTATAGTGCTTTTCAAGCACCAAAAGCGTTTTACATTGCATTGCATTGGTGACACTGGAGGAAAGTTGGGTGAAGTGTCTTGCCCAAGGACACAACAGCACATGACTAGGACAGAGCGGGATTCGAACCACCAACTCTTTGGTTACTGGATGACCCGCTGGGCCTCGGCCACCCCAATAACCAATTAAAGCAGACTAAATGGAAACGCTGATGTCAGAAGGGAATTTACAGGACAATTAACAAAAGAAGGAGTGAAAATTAAATGAAAGAAGAAAAAAGAGTGTAAAGAGTCAAAGAAACTGGGAAAAGAGGAAGGCAGGACTATGGTATGGGGATGGAGGTTTACAGTTTTCATCATGTTCCTCACCAATAAAAATTCCCTCAGCTTTCCGGACGGCTTCAACCGGGTCGGCCGCTTCATGGATGCCATCGACCTCATAACCTACAAACCACACAGAACATCATGGAAAAGCTTCTTTTATCCCAAACATGTCCCAGTAAATATCTGTCCATATTCTCACTATGAGTTAAAGGACTGATATTTTGCTTTTTTAAATGGAATTATGCATTTTAAAAGATTTCCCTGTGGTCTACATAAACTGTAAATGCTATGCTTGGGTCTGAGTTCTTCATTAATTCAACTCCACTATTTCTGAGTAATGACACCAGAAAGGTCATTTTGAGCACTGGCCCTTTAAATGCACATGACCCCACCCCCTCCAGGTTGTTGACCATGCTTTCTGTCCTGTTCAGCCACTTGTGTTTATTAATACAACCAAGAGCTGAACATTTTAGGTAATCAGCTTGAAGTTTGGACATATTTTCAGTATGGACTACAACCACTGCTGCTGACAAACAGTTATGGTGTACTCTGAGAAATGTTTGTCAGAAGTCTTGACCTTATATGTACAAATGTCGTGACGTAACTAGTTATCCCTGTAAAGCCTGAACCATTAAATCACTGACAGAAAATTCCAGTTCTTTGAAACTGGAACCTTTATTGGTCCTTCTGAACAACCAATTTTTAAAAAATTTTTTTTTAACAAATATCAGTTTCTATGTATGAGTTTCAATTTTGTATCATATTTGATACATCAGGTCTCAATGTTCAAATATTATTATTTTTGAACAAACAAAAACAATATAACACAAACATGTCTAATAAATTGTCTAACAAGTTGACAAAGTTCTGCCGCCTTCCTTCCTTCCTTCTGCCTCATTAATGACAGTCTTGTACTGTCACAGGAAAGGCCTCTGGTGAATGAATTCCTCCCCCCTGGTGGATTATCCATGTATTGCATGTGTCTAATTGTATAAACCAGGTTTTTAAAAAAAAAAAAAAAAAACAAAAAACACACTGATCATGTAGAGAGCTTCAAAACTCATGATATGTTTGGTGACATAGGGTTATAAATGTAATAAATTCAGAAGGAATTAAAACAGGTTGTAGAAATCCACTCAATTTTTGCCGAAATGAATATAAAGATAGCTTTGCAGCACCTGGAGGGTTCAAATTCAAACTTTTTGAACTTTTAGGGTCCCCAAATAAACAACTAAATGTACCAAAGACTAATAAAAGTGGGTTTAGCAAAATATGACCCCTTTAAATAACAAGAAGAACATCTTGTTGACTGCAGTCATGTCTGTGGTTCCATTGGAGACACACACCCAGAGTTTTAAACTTGTTCCTGGCGGTCTTGGTGTAGGCGTCTCTGTCATGGAGAGCATAAGGGACGAACAGCACCCTCTTCACATCTCTGAAATACAGAAGAATATCCATCAGCCCAGTCAAACAGGCCTTGACAGCACTGTCAGTTTAGTCTCACATTAAACCTAAGCAGCCTCTGAAAACACAGTCATTTCATCCCACTGGAAAATTACATTTTACTTTGCACATTACAGTTTATTGTTGCACCTTACTGTTTAATTTTACAGATTTTTTTACCCAGTTTTTTTTTTTAAAATGTATTTCTACTATAAATATTATGTTATGTAAAATATCTAATCACTGATAATGCAGCTGCTAAACACACAGTCTGTCTCTCTGTTGTCTCCACTCTTGACTTCCAATACGGCGGCGTATCTGTTTACTTCCAGTATTGATGACGTAGCGTCCACATGCATATTTGTACATATTGCGTTTAAGAAAACATATATACACAACATGCCCTCAGCGTAAGTGGAAAGTGACTTGAGTGGAGACCATTTTCAGGACTTGTTTTTTCAACTACAATACAACAGATAGGAGAAGAGGAAGACTTTAAGATGTTAAGACTTTTTTTTTTCTTTTTCAGAGGTGAAAGTGGACATGAGTACAGATGTTCACACGAACTTTGGTGCTGATTGATCACTGTTCTGGGGCATTAAACTACATTAAGTTATGTTTTTTTATTAAGCGCTTTAGGATGTCCCTCTTCTTCCGCTGCTGTCGGACTGAAACAGCGTAAGATCTTCAAACCATCGTCTTGCGAGCGCCATGAGTTTCACATAGGGGTGACATGCATTGAACTTCTGACAAATTAATTCATGAAGTGGCCGTAGGTCTGACGTAGGAAGGTCTCAAGGTATCCTTAGGAAGACCGTGACAACTGTATACTGTGTTAGTACGACTCAAAATTCATGTCATTTTCTCACTCCGGGCTCAAGATGTTCCTGCGTTTTGAACAGCTGCAGTACCGACTTTGTAAGACAGCCGTAAGAAACTACTGCTGCCTCCACGAATGTCTACGAACTCCAGAACTCATACGAACCGGGAGATTCGTACGAACCCATCGTTCGTACGAAGCTTTGTGACTAAGGCTTAAAGAAGCGTCAATAATAACCTCATTAACTTGCAACATTATTTAGGAAAATAGCAACATTTTACTCACCAAAATTTCTTATTTGTACACAAAATACATCCTCCTTTCTTTCCTCAAAAAGAATTCAACTACTCTGTTGTACAGATTATCCATGTGGGTATCGGGGGTACCGGTCGTAGTTAGTGGAGTGAAAGTGATGGACAAATCCTTTTCCTGGTTGTGACCGGTGTGGCATAAAATACGGACCTTGTAAAATATGGACCTATTTGGAATTTGCGCATGCGCGAGCGCAGCCTTACCGGATGTCAGGTTCAGCGAGGCTTATGAAATAAGTACCTTGCGAGTAGAATTGTGCGCTTTTGGGTTAGGGTTAGGGGTTAGGGGTTAGGGTTAGGGGTTAGGGGTCGCTGAACCTGACATCCGGTAAGGCTGCGCTCGCGCATGCGCAAATTCCAAAAAGGTCCAAATTTTACAAGGTCCGTATTTTTTCCCACACCGGCTCTACTAGCTTCGGAATTGTCCGACCTTTCTTAACTATGTCAGGCTTTTCTGGAAAAGTCTGTTTTGAAAACGGCTTTAACAATAAATCTACATCCAAATCCATTTCTTCTCCTCCTTCAGCCGTTGTGTTTTGACTAAACAGCTATCAAACCAACACAACTATATTTCTGTTCGTGCAGCTCACTACAGATACAGTTTCCTAGCTTTGGCTGGCACGCTCTCTGACTATCCAATTAAAGGGTGCGCATACACTGATGTTATGTACGCCTGCTAGAAGGCCCTGGTGTCACCAACTCAAAATCTGATCGGTTGAAGCGACAGCGTCACCGAGACTGATGCTTTGCTTAGAGGGCTAGCAGAACTGATTGTGAAGGCCTCCACCCTGCCTGACAACAAATGATGGCTGAAATGTGATTAGTTAAATGCTTTAATATGAAAATACATGTGTGGAAGCAGCACAACCAGGGGAAAAGCTATGAAAGGACGCAGACAGACCATTTGGAATTATTTAATAAGTATTCATGGATAAAATATAATTGACAACAGTCTGTGATTCAGATATTTTTTTAGGCCAGCAGAGAAGGCCTTGCAGGCCCTGACAGCCCACCACTGTTAAAATCCTTCTGGTGTTGTTTTTCCCATTAATTCAATGTAATTCAACCCAAATTTGCACGTAAAATACTGTTCATTCAATCAGTCACATTTATAGTTTTACAAATTACTGAAGCATTTACTTATTTTGCTGCTTCATATCATTAAGAGCAAAAGCAAAGAAATTACACTACAACAAAAAAAGGCATTATTTTCATCTTTATCAGAATTAGAATTATGTTTTTTGCCATGCAAGTGAACAGGGTTCACATTATTAGGAATGTGATTCAGTGGTTTGGTGCAGACATAGAATATGGAGTAGGTAAGAAGCATGAAGTAAAAATAAAATAATTAAGAGTTATAGTTGACTATCAAATGATTTCTTTATTACCAGAATGCGGTATATTTTGATGCAATTTCTGTCTGTGAGCACTGTCTGTTTCTCTGCAACACTATGATTTGATACTTTTACTGAATACACCAGTGGATTGTGTTAATATTAAGTTTTTCCAGGATGTTTTCACTAAAGTTCAATCCACTTCCTGCTGCTTCCTGTCAGGTCTGATCCTGGATAAATGCACTTACTTTCCGAAGAACTGTGCGATCTGCTGCTGACAGTGGTCCAGGTACCCACTGCCGTGCAGGGTGGAGTTGGACACCAGCAGAAGCCTCCTCTTCATGTCTGCAAACACCAGCAGACACAAAGACACAGACACGGACACAGACTCAGGAGGAAAAGCTGCGGAGGTTTGAGTCCACAGGTCCAGGGGTCAAAGTTCAGCTGGGTTTCCGCAGATCCAGGGGTCAAAGTTCAGCTGGGATTCCGCAGATCCAGGGGTCAAAGTTCAGCTGGGTTTCCGCTGACAGCAGCTACAAACCCGCTCTTATCAACACACACACATCCCAGCTGACTACCTCTGACTACCATGAACACACACCTCCGACCACTACCGTCCACACTGATCCTGAGCCGACACAAAAAGTTCACGTGTGTTTCTCTACACCAGCGACAAAAGTAACGTTTCCGGTCAGCCTCCTTCACAATAAAAGCCCCAAGCAACGCTTTTTTTTTATGGTTATCTGACATACAGTTCCATCCAACAATAAAGACTTAGAGATGCAGCTATTATTTTTGTAATCGACAAATCCATTATTTTTTCCCTTCGATTTGATAAATAAATAAATCCAAATAATTATTTGAACTTGTCATTTATTCCACAGCCAACTGAAATAGTAGCTGCAAAAAGTATATTTAAAAAAAAAATCTATATGTAAACAACAAAAACCAACAAGTAAAATGACGAAGAAAGAACTCTATTGTACCAATGTCTGACACTTCCCTGCAAATGGACTTCATTGATCAGTGTTTTTAATTTAAATAGCTAATGTGAAAGAAAAGAAAAGAAAAGAAAAGAAAAGAAAAGAAAAGAAAAGAAAAGAAAAGAAAAGAAAAGAAAAGAAGCAAACATCGAATGTGTTCAAATTTCCAAAAGTCAAGTTCAGTGATGTACCGTTACATCATTACTCCACCAGGGGGAAGTAAAGCAGTGCGGAAATTAGTACTTTTAAATAAATAAATAAATAAACTATTGAAAATATATGTGTATACAAAATATTGAGAAATTTTGATCAAGATGTCAAAAGGAAAAACAAATAAATTAACATAATGCACAGGCTTACAGACACAAAGAAGAAAAGACAAATAATAATAATAATAATAATAATAATAATAATAATAATAATAATATAAAGATCTAAGGAAAAACAAACAAAAAAAATCAGAGAATAAATTCAGTCCATTTTAAAGAATTCTTTATAAATTGTCAGAGTGCTTGTGCTTTTCTTGTTAAAGATAAATTCCACTGATTTCAGATATTTTTCAAATTCAGTTATAAAGACTTTAAAATTTGGGCATGTTTTGGCATATTTACTTTTGTGTGTGTGAAATTTTCCAAATAAAATGATCAAATTAACAATAAATTCAAAATTATGTCAGTCATTGAGTTTTCACATGGATATGAATGTTTTTCCAGTAACTGAGACAAAAGTCATATTCAATCCCATGCACCTTTATACTTCTACTTTACTACATTTGTCTGACAGCTTTAGTTAATAGTTTCATTTATGATAAACTAAAGGATCAAGTCTTCCTTTATGAGATAAAACATTCTGCTCCTTGTTTAGATAAACCCTATGGAAACCTCTTGGGTTAGGCAGAGAATGTATAGTCATTTAGTTTCCTGAGAGTTCTGAGTGCTAAGAGTTCTCCTAAATCCTGATGTTGCCAGACCAGTAAAACAATAACATAAGAACCTGTAAATAATGACAACTCCAAGTTTTCTCCTTGTTTTAGTGTAAAAAACCTATTAAATTATGAAAATATTTTCATTGCACAAAAAAGATGTGAATAACCTGGAAAAAATAATGAAATTTCATTTTTAAAAATGAATGCAATTTTAACAATATTATGCCTCAACTTATCATTTACACATGTGCATTACACTAGAGCTGCAACCGATTAATCAATGAGGTGCTTGAAGTGAATGTAAAAATTCACGATTCGATTAATCAAGTCAAATTGATTGAAGGGAAATATTCCATTGCAGTTTTTCCTGAAATGAAACTTTTTTGTGCGTCACAATAAGCGTCCGTGTGAAACACAACAGTGGAACCAATGTTTAACAGCAGAGAAATGAAGGAAACAAAGCTGTGATTCAGGAGCATTGTGATTGAATGATTTTTTTGGATCACTTTGAGTCGATTAATCGGTTGCAGTTCTACATTACACACAATGTTACCCAAACATTGGTAAGAAACATTATATTATTAAAATTTTGGAGTTTGGACCTAAAATAAGAACATTTTCTACAATAAATTGTCTCAGCACATTATTAACATAATTTACAGATCACAGTCTAATCTAAAAATACACAAAACATTTAGTAACAGGTAGAATATTGTTAAAATTGCACATTTCATGTTGTTCATATTTACTTTTGTTTATGTATTTATTTGTATTCTATTGTGAAAGGATAGTTTGTTCATGTAAATATTTTGATAGTCTAATTTTATTTATTTATTTATTTATTGTTTTCAGAAACTTTTTTTTGTAGTTGTCATTATTTATAGGTTATTATGCAATTCTTTTATTTGAGATCACATTGGTCTTTATGTAGAACCTGAACTTGAATGATTTTGACATCCTTGACTGTTAATGTCTTCAGTGTAATTTTTTTCACTTTCATCCCACGGGCTGGATTGGAACCTTTGTTGGGCTGGATTTGGCCCGTGGGCTGAGTGTTTGATAGCCCTGGTTTAGAGTTCAGTATGGTGGCCCTAAAGTGCAAAACATGAATGCAGAGAAATATAAATGCAAAAGAGAAATACGAACGCAAAAGAGAAAACACAAATGCATTTGTATTTTCTGTTTTGCTTGTGTGGTTTGCATTTCAGGGCCACCGTACCACAGGGTCCCTACTGGTGCCCCTGCCTGGCTTTAACATAAACTGTTAACCCTTTATAGGGCATTCATATACAAAAATACAAAAGTTTAACCTTCGTATGTTATTGGAGGACATAACAACACTGTATTCCTTTTGTGAAATTGTTCTAATTTTTTATTGTCATGTAGAAAAGCAAGGTCAATCAAGTTACCATATTTGGTTCCTTGTTTGTAAGTGACAAAAAAAAAGTCTAAGAAGTATATATAGAAAATACAAGAAAAACACATGTAAGGTGAAAGGAACATGTATTTTAGAACATTAAAACATCACTTTTAGAACATTAGACCAACATAAATGCTAATCCAGACCCCTGTCCACATCCACATTATCCCTTCGAACATCATTCCTTACATTAGTACCATTACTTCATGGTACCTAACAAAGCAGGTCCACTCACTGTTCATGCAGAGGTGGACCTTACAGACCCTGTAGACCACATTGGACCTCAGATTGTTGACTCACTGTCCTCACTGTGACTGTTGCTGTCACTGTCTCGTAATGTGTGCGGAAATTACCATAACTGGTCACTTGCCCAATAAGGGGTTTGGTTGTACCTGGCACTTACACACAAAGACACTGACAGACCTCAGCAATGAAACTGCAGCAGCAGCAGCAGCAGAGAAACTGAAAGTATCAGTTAACATATCAATCTCATTACACTGGTATCGATCAGTGTCAATATCTATGTTGATATGGATATTATTGGATTAGTCCGCTCACCACAAGTGTTAACTTTATTTAACCCCACATCTGCCTTTAGCTACAGACTGACTGTGTCGCAGTGAAAAACTGAGTCAAGTAGTGACAGAAGACAACCCAAATAATAAAAAAAAGACAAGCTGTGAGGATAAAAGTAGAAATAATGCAGCTACAGGCATAAATAAGAAGTTCACCACTCTATATGTTAACTAGCTAGTTTGTTCAAACAAGTGCAATTTATCACTCAGCTGTGAAACAAAAGAAAGAAAACACTGCAGTTAGAAAAGGACCTGTTAATATAAACCACTTTAGACAAAGGAATGGAGCATTTGTATTTGAATACTTCACCTGGTGAGAAAAAGGAAAGTGTTCATCAATAGTCTAGGCTAACAAATATAGGCTAAATTACTTTATCTTTTTTATGTTAAATGTGGATTCTTTCAAACAGGAATTAAAACTTAACTTAACCCAGATCATTCATCTTTTTTTTTTTTTTTTTTTTTTATAGGTACACTATTAAAAAAATCCTGTTGTTTTTACAGGATTATACTGGTTGTCAGTACAATCTGTTAAAAATACAGTAGAAATGTAAACAGCTTTACAAGATAAACTGTAAATTGTCCAGTCAAAAACTGTTGTAATTTACAAAAAAAAAACCAAAAAAAACTACATCTTAAACCTGTAAATCTTGTAGCCATTTTCTGTTGAATTAGCATGATAATACTGTTATCAAAGTATTTCTTTCAGTAATATGAACATTCAGTTGTTGTATATTTTACACAAAATCCCTTTCAACTTGACTGAAAAATACTCAACATTGTTTTGCTGTAAAAACTTCAGTATGAGACTGTCATTTAACTGAATTTTCCTGCAAACTTAATATTTCTTTTTCAAAATTTCCTCTGAAGTGTATTAATGATACTTTAGAAATACATACATTCCTGTTCAATGAATTTTATCCAGTATCAAACTCAAATGTAAAATATAAAACTGTAAAGTAATTTTCATCACCACAATTGCTCAGTGAAAATAACTATATACATTACATGCAGATTGGCCACTTCTATCTTACAACTATTAATTAAACTGCAGCATGGAGTAGAACTATTAAAAACATAGTTATAGTAGACAGTTGAGATGAAAAAAAAAGAGCCAAAAACCATCTTATCTTTCCAAATATTTATTAATACAGTGAACTAAATGTCCTCACTCAAAATACATATATTTAAATATATATGATATGTACTTCATTCGCACAGAGTATAATCGTTCTGTGCACAGTGAAAAATACAATTTGCTTCCTTACAGATTGAACATCTTTGACAATGTAATTTAATGGCACTGCCTTGTAACAGAGGTTTGACTTTTGACAGAAATGTGAAAAAAAATGTAACAAAACCATAGAGGGCATATGAAAAACTAGAGAAAAGACTTCCCTTCTAAAACAAATGTTTAATGTACAACTAAAACATTTAACCCTCTATTAATATTAGAGCATTTTCTCATTGGAATAAGTTTACCAATATGTTCAAATAAGCCCTTCAACATCATATTACAAATGAAAAACAAAAGGAATCACAGCATAGAAACTCTGTAATGATAAAAAATAAATAAGCAAACATTCGAACTGTGGATCACAGTTTATTTTAGTCCATGTTCAGACATCACACCACTCATGATCTGAAAGTTCCTGAATTAAGGTAAGGACTCGCGGGTTCACGTGAAGACGGGATGTGGATGTCTTCTCAACTTTAGTGCCCCTCTCTGGGTTGATGGAGAAGAAACACCTTAGGAAAGAGAAGAAAGACATAAAACAGTAGTATTAAGAAAAGTACTAGTATTAATAAAAAAATATATATATAAAGATATCGTCATTCACAACCAAGCTATCAAGCTATTATTTAAAGCAACTTGTAATAGTGAAAAGGTAAGATGACTAGTCCCCTAACCTCGGAGTTACTACTGCAACAGCTTAATGTTTCAATTCAGTTCAATTCAAAAGGACACACCTTTGCAGAAACTCCAGGGTTGATGTCAGCGCCGATGGGTAATGGATGTTGAAGCAATAATAGCTCCCAAACATCATGCACAGGGCAGAAATGAAGGAAGGGATGTTATCATGTACAATTTGTCGATCCACGCTCAGCATGAACCGTCTGGAGGAAAAGCAGGATCGTCCTACAAAGAAAAAAAAACAAAATTAGGACACAATTTTCACCAAATGAAAAGAGATTTTGTTCTTGAAACATTTAGGAAAAAACAAGTATATGCTTTTTCTAACTTTTAAGATTTGTAAGGACAGAATCCACACAGAAATCAATGTGTACAGGCTAAGAGATTAACTTGCAGCTTTTTAAGGCCACACAAGATCTTATAACAAAAAACACTGCAACATGAATTTGAAACAAAATATGAATTTGTTTAATACAAGAGAGAATGACTAATGTAATGGACAGAGTTTCAGGTTGTCAAGTTTCTGTGGCAACACAGTAGTTTATTAATCTGATTATTATATTTTAGATTTTTTTGGGTTAATTTTTGTTTTGTACTTCATTATTGAAATATCTGATTTGTTGTAATTTAAGTTGTTTTGTAAGTCAAATAAGTATTTGTAATAAGTAAGTTTGTCCTGGTCAAAGGTCATGTACAGTCATGTGGCCTCAACACGGAAGCAAAAGGACAACGCGGGAGGAAAGGACAGATCTGGCGGGTCTGAAGTGAAAACTATACCCCGTCCTATTTTCATGTTGGTTATCCAGGTGAACACAGTAACTTTTAATTTATGTTTACAGTGTTGTGTATGAGTGGCATTTAAGTAAAACTGTTTAATTTTCTGTTTGTATTTAGTTTTCACGGTGTACCACCTATCTTCTGTGAAGAAGAAACTTGCTGTGGACATCAGTACAAAGTGTGGAAACATTTAATAACCAGCAGTTATAACTAAGAAGAAAAGAAAAATCTGAACTTACCACATAACAATGGTGGGTTAACTGTGTGAAGTTGGTGTTTACACAATGACATGGTACACTTAAGATCTGTAACATCTGATCTAGCAGTAACAGAAGGTGCAAGCACGTTGTGAACCCAATAAAAATGAGTCTTAAAAGCTGCATAAGTACAAAATGTCTGCCTGCAGTCACTGCCAACACATTTGAATATACAATGTGGTTCATTCCTGTGAACTCTACAATGTAAGACATAACCCCTCAAAGTATGCAGTATTTTGTTGAAAAAAAATGCCAGGTAATCATTTTAAGCAGACCAAGTTATCATCAAACCACCTGAACTTAAGGTACCTGCCAAAATGTCTGCTTGAAGTGGCGCCAACACATTTAAAAAAAAAAAAAAAAAAAAAAAAAAAAAAAAAAAAAAACACCCCCTCTAGTTTTTGCTGCGGAAAGGCAGCAACTTCAACAGACACCAACATTTTAATAGTTTCATCCCCCCCCCCCCCAAATAACCTCCCATTCACAGCACTGACAAACTCAGAAGCTCAACAAAATGCTGCTGAGTAACCTGAAAAAAAAAAAAAACCTCAATGTCACTAGCATGTTTGACTGCACAGATGGCAGGTAGCGGTTCAGTGAAGAAAGCTAGCGAAACCAAACGGGAAAAAACACATCATAAACAGAAGATACACACTGTCAAGCATTTCAAACTTTGAAGGAAATTCTAAGTGTAATGGGACTAGTACAGAGGCTGAACCCAAAAGCAAGACCACTACACAGACGTGAAGTCGAGTGTGTTTATTGAACACTTTAACAAAGGGAAAAACACAATACAGAATAATCAATAACTCTGTGACGCCGCCGAGTCCGGGGCTTGACGTCTGGGCCATGAGTGGATTCAGCTGGCGACCAGCATGGCCGAGCCAGGAAAAACCTAACGAAACCCCGACTAGGGACAAACAAAGGGAGGTCAAAAAACAGGCCAGGTCATACATGGGAAAGCAGATCATAAGGCAACGGTACATGAGGGACAGGCAAAAACTCACGGTCAGTAATCCAGGTGCAGGGTCAAAACACAGGTAATCGGTGGAGGCTGAGGTATCAAAGGGAGTAGGCAGAATCGGAGTCGGGTAAACGAACCAGGTCATAGACGAGCAGGCAGAACAGGAACGGGCAGAATCGGTGGTCAAAAGACGAAACAGGTCACAACGGGCGGGCAGACAGACTGACAGGATCCAAAATGCTGGTAAGTGAGCACACAACTGTAGAACACAAACTGGCAACTAGACAGGGGAAGACACAGGGTTTAATACACAAGAGGGGCGGGAAGACAATTGGACACAGGTGGAACACATCAGGGTGGAGTCAGGTAATCAGCACAGGTGAAACAATCAGGGAAGGGAAGTAAAGACACCAGACATGACACATGAGGGAAACTTAACAAAATAAAACAGGAAGTGACAGACAACAAAAAAGACAGACAAATCCAGACAATGTCTGGAAGCCGACATGACAATTAGCTTACCAGCACTATCCCACTCGTATTCCTCCACAGCACAGTGTTGTCAGCACTTCCCAACTAGTGATGTGACATTCACGAATGAATCGAATCTTTTGAATGGCTCTTTGAAATGAACGATGGGAACCGAGTCTTTGTAAAGAGCCATTCATTTATTTTTATTTTTTTTTTTTTTTTTAAGGAGGGAGTGTCCGATTGCCTGTCAATTTAGCGTCACTGGGGAGGCATTGGGCAGGAGGAAAATGTTTGAGCAGAAAAAAAAGAGTGCTTGTGCATGTCTCATGGCAAGAAGTTAGCAAAAAACAACAGTTTGAAGCGTGAGGTGAGTGTACTGGAGGAGGCGGAGCTGGAAGACTAGTCGAAACCAGTGAAAAGTTTGAGAATGAGTGTGTGACCACCTGTGAGTAATGAGCCAAAGAAAAATGTTATTTCATAAGAAAATGTTTTATTTTCTTCTTCATTTTTAGGCCACAGACTAGTCCACATAATGTACCGTGATGTTTTTTGTCAAATTCCACCATTAGCCTAATGTCACCTCTCATGTCACGCATTTAGCCCACACATTTTAACTAACTATTCTTTTTTATGGTAAGATAATATTTACTGCCGCGCCAACTAAACACCTTTAAAATGTAATGTCAATCATCATATGTAGCCTATTTAGTCATTAAAACATTGGCGTTTCAAAATAATACAAAAAAAACAATAAAAGAGCCAGTCTTTTGAACGGCTCTTTCCAGTGAACGGCTCCCTTCAAAGAACCAAAAGTCCCATCACTATTCCCAATAGTAGCAGACTTGTACACATGAGAGAGCGTGCGGACATGTCACGTGAGCTTTGCAGAACTGCTTCCGCTCCCTTGCGTTAAGTCCATGGTGTAATGAAACAGCTGCAGCAAACTCTGCTGCTCACTGATTGGATGAGGCTGAGCTCATGTAGTTTGAAATTCAGATACAGGCATTTATAGAGGGAATGCAGATACGTCACTTCCCCCCTGGGCCACGCCCCTCTAAGTCAGACTGAGTGGCAAAAATAAACCAGCTCAACATGGTAGAGCATAGCAGTAACTACAGCGAGACCCGGAAAAATGTGGAATATAACAAGAAATTAAAGACAATTGGACTGGACATGGATCCATACAAGCTATCAAACAACAAGTGGTTTACTAACATTGATATGTGGCTGGAAATCACGTATCCTGACATTTATATGAACCTGATTTCAACGCCAGGAAAATCCACAATGCAAAGGCTGAACGCAAACAAAAGACAAAGAGTTGTTGACATCCTCGTCATCGTTAATTAGAGGATTACAGCTGATGAGTGCTTTCAATTCAACATACTATTGTTTTTGAGGTTTTCTGTCAGTGAAGACGTATTTTCTTGGTGGTGATTGCCAAGGTAAAGGCCCAGCAGTAGTGCTCACAGTTCACTACTGATTTACTGGAGTTGAACCCTTAGTACTGACCCAAGTGAGTGGATGATCTACTGGTACTTTTGATTTTTAAGTAGAGTTCACATCAAATACTTGATACAACACAGCTACAACAGCTTTGTGCTAGAGTACCCCCTTATTTGGAAAACTAGGTTAGCCTCAGTTTAAGATAGTTTACAAATTATGTAGAGCACAAGGTTCAGAATCACACAACTGAAGACAAAAACGTTTCAGTTATGAAATATAGAACTAAATGAGAGATGCTAACGTTAAGAGCTTTACTAAGACGTAACGTTAGCCAAAACAATATGTAATTTAGGTATGATTTTGTGCAAGAACACAGCATAAATTAACGTTACCTGACACAAAATGGCAACCACAAATCCAGGTTTCGTTGCCTGGATTCCAGTTATTTCTATGAATTGCAGTGATCCATCTGCTTCTTCTGTCTTTGGCTTTAGGTCGCCAGTAAAACGATAGCTCCGAGTGGTTTTTAAACCTATTTGTGCAATCAGTGGCACAACAGCTCTTCCCCATTTTTTAGATTGTTCTAAAGTTTTCGCAGTATTCAAGCCAAAGCCACTACTCATCTCCCTCTTTCTGCCACTCAGTGGACAAAACCACGGTGACTTCCGCTAGCGGTGACGTCACATGCATACCCTCTATTTATGGAATATAAAGAAATACACGGATCAGGAACATTTTAATGGAACACTCCAGTGTTTTGAACCACTAGCTATTAAAAGTAATTTTAATATGGAGAGTTTAGTTCATGATTTTTTAAAATTTACTTCAATTTTAGTTCTTACTCTTTTCAAAACAGATGTACCACCTGTTTATTTCAAACCAGGGCTGATATACTGATCAATTTTTCAAATAAATTACAAAAAGTGAGATATTAGTGTATGCAGTTTCGTTTGGGTAAAATGCTCTTATACAAAGGATCACTAATTGTTAAAAACTCCACTTCCTGGTTGGGGAGGGGCAGGACCTCACCTCACCTATCAGGCCACACCCAACCATTGAAGAGGAAGGATCAGGCCCAGCCCATCCTCTTTTCCTTTGTTTGACTGGGAGCATGCGGCCCGAAGAATGGACTAAGCCTTAAATGCATTGACTGGATAGATGCATATCTGAGTGAGTTATATTTTGTGTTACTGTTACTTGAATATCCTTAAATATGTTTAAAATTGTTTTGGTAATAGAGTTCTTGTTTCCCTTTGTTTAAGACTCAAATCGTCTCATCCATGTCATCATCTGAACCATTCCACCTGTAATAATTCTGCCTGAAGAGAAAATAAAACCATAAACAGAATTCCTGATCAGTTTCATATCTAACCGTATGCCAATGCAGAAGTTTTAATTATTCCATCGCAATCTACAGGGGTTGGACAAAATAATGGAAACACCTTCTATGATGCTACAATGTTAGGTGTTTCCATTATTTTGTCCAACCCCTGTACCTTGCAATATCACCCTTCATAGTTTTTACACTAATTACTAATTATTTGTGCACAGTGTGAGTGCTAATAAGTTAAAATGACTGAACTGACAAAAGATGCCTGTTATTTTAACACTGTCATATTTAAATTTTAACAGTATTGTACTGTTGTTATTTTTTTTATTTATTTATTTATTTTTTTTTTACCAAATATTGCTGTTAAGTGAACACTGCTTCATTGTTTTTTAATTTACAGGTTTTTAATGTCATGATTTTACAACATTCTGCTGTAGTAAATTTTACAAACTTTTTTTACAGTGTAGTTTATTTTATTTTTTTCAGTCTGTAGCTTACATGTATATATTGTTATCTGTATGCATACATGCCTGCTGAGAAATAAGACCATACACATTAGCCAATATTTTCTGTTCATATTAGTTCATAATTGAGTGTGTTATCATTAGCATTAGTGAGTCAGAGACAGTGAGTGGTGGGTGTATTGATTCTGTGAAATCAATATGTCAGTACTCACACAGTACTCGTTTGAGGATCGATTATGTTAATAAAGTATCAATATTAATTAATAAATGCAAAATACACCCGCCTGTGTCATGTCTGAATCTTATAGGGTAACTTACTTAAAGGTTTTGTACTGACACACCCCCCGGCAGAATAACATCGAACTAGTCCATCCATGTCATGTGACCAGAAGTGCAGTGATTCCAGTTAGCTGTTTTTAGCCTGTAAGCAACAGTTCAGTCTGCAGCTGCACATGTCTGGAAGGACAGCATGGCTGAGAGGAAGAGGAGTGTGGTGTGGGTGTACTTTACACCTGTGGATGAAACTATGCCAAAGTGTCGTCTGTGTAGTAAAACTGTACAACACTGCAACAACACCAGCAACCTTTATAAACACCTGAAAATTAGCCCAGCTCCATCAGAATTGCAGTCGATATTTGTCTTTTCTAACTTCGTTTTGTTATAAAATGTGAAATGAGTAATCTTGTTGAAAAAATTATCAAATTATCATTATCATTGTGTTTTTTTAAATTCATTTGTATTATTTCTTTATTTTTATTTAATTAATGTGTCAAATATTTATTATTTAGGCCTATGTGTTTTATTTTGACATTTGCATTTAATTTATATTTATTTGTGTTATCTCTCTCTCTCTCTCTCTCTCTCTCTCTCTCTCTCTCTCTCTCTCTATATATATATATATATATATATATATATATATATATATATATATATATATAGCTATAGCTATAGATAGATAGATATACACAGTATATTTCAATTAATATTTATGTTAATTATTTATGTGTTTTTCTAAAATTATTTCATTGCTTAAAAAATGGCCACCAAAGGTGGTGCACATTAACCCTTTCATGCATAATGTCCACATTTGTGGGCACATAGTTTAAGCTCACTTTCCAAAGGGTTTTAAAGGCAATTTTCTCCAAACCACATGGGGGCAGTGTCTATAGACCCTAGGCAACACGATGAAAAAAAAGTGTCATCTTAGTTTTAGAATTTTTACTGCTCTGTGATTTCATAAAGTTAACCTCCTAAGACCCAGCTATGGGTTTTAGAGTTTCACAGCTTTATATATATATTTTTTTAAAAACTGTCCACTACAAAGTATATTCCATAAAATGTAAAAAAAAAAAAAAAAAAAAGCTTCTGAAAAAACTCTTGCATCATGATGTTTCCAATACAGGCAATTATTTAATGGTAAAAAAAGCCAAAATTTGTACTTTCCTTGGTCTCAGGAGATTAAATATCTTCTTAATAAAACCATTATTTTTAAAAATTCAAAATGCATTTCAATTTTAGCTAATGTTGATGAATAAAATCAATCAATAAAAAAAAAATCGAGATACCTTTTTTCATAATTCATGCATGAAAGGGTTAAAGCTGTTAAATGGATAGTATTTATGTGAGATGTCTTAAGTGTAACATTTTAATACTAATAATAATTAAAAAAAAAAAATCCCTTCACGTATTGGTATCGGTTATCGAATATAAATGCCAAAAAAGTAATCGGTTTTCAACAACCACTGTGAGTCCGTCCGTGGGGCTGAGCCGTGAACAGTGGGCTCCTCCAGGCCGACACAGAGGCAGCACAAGCGGCAGCAGCAGCAGCGGTGGGAGGGGCTAAACCACATCTGGATGAAAAACATCTGGAGTGCCCCCCACCCCCTCCCTTCCTCCTCCTCTCTCTATACATGAGTGTGTGCTGACACCGGGGCTGAGGACAGACCGACTGGCGGACCGACAGACGGAGCCTCCGTGAAGTTTTTCCGGCTGACTTTGCCCGTGGATGATGGCTCGGTGCTGGAGGTTTTGGGTCGGGCTCCTGGTCCTCCTGACTGTCTGTGAGTACTGCCCGGCTCTCTCCATGTCTCTGTCTTTGTGGAGTTTTTTTTTTTTTTTTTTTTTTCCTCTGTTTGACTTGGTGCTGTTTGTGGAGCTGTGGAAGGCCAGAGAGAGGGGATGATGAAGTGGGGGGAGAGGTTTTGTTTTGGCCCTGCAGACTTTCTTTCTTTCTTTCTTTCTTTCTTTCTTTCTTTCTTTCTAGTAACTTAAGTTTGTAACCTTTTTGTATCGACACTGTTGTCCATAAAGTTGGAATAATTTTCTTTTCAGACACTTTTATTCCTCTTTACACATCAGTAATCACCTTTGACCAGGTACAATGTTTACTTAGTCTCTTGCTAAAACAAAACAATAAATTTGGAATTAGACCTTTGCGCAGTGCTATAGTTTGTTGAGTAATATTGGGATTATTATTTATTATCAGTGCTTGCACTGTGACGTTTGGGAGGCAATTAGAATAGAATAGAATAGAATAGAATAGAATGCCCTTTATTGTTGTTATACTGAATGTACAACAAGACTGAAGATCTTTTTCAGTGCAAACAGGTAATTATAGATAAAATATAAGGTGCAAAATATATACATGATAAAGTCCTACAAGACAGTGCAGTTAGCGCTATATACAAATATGAAGATAAAAGGATAAATAGAGAATATAAAAAATGTAAAAATGCACAGGATGGTTGAATATTTACAGAATAATTACAGTGCACAGGGTGATTAATGCTCACAGATGAATATATATTACACGAGAGAATGATTGTATTCCATGGGAAGAATGAATATTTGTTACTAATGTCTTGAAGAATCTAATTTTAATTACCTGTAATGTAACTTACTACATATGATTACTTTGTGAAGTGCCTTGACATAAGCATGTATTATAATCAGCGCTATGTAAATACACTGCCCATACAGTTGGAATTATTTAGTTTTCATGTATTTATTCCTATTTATACACATCAGTGATCACCTTTGACAAGGTTTAATGATTACATATTGAATACCAGTTACACTTTATTTACCTAAGTAAATCATATATGTGGCAATCATTTAATGGAAGAGGTAAAAATATTTATTCCAACTTTATGGGCAACATTGCATAAAAAAATCGATCTATTTCAGTCTACTTAAAAAGCACAGGGTGGGGAAGCAAAATTTACAATATTTTGAGGCAGGGATTGAAAGACAGTGTATGACCAACAAGTTTATTGAAAGTCATGAGAATTTATTTGCCACAAGAAAATTGACATAATATAAAATGTTTTTATTCTATGTGTCCTCCTTCTTTCTCAATAACTGCCTTCACACGCTTCCTGAAACTTGCGCAAGTGTTCCTCAAATATTGGGGTGACAACTTCTCCCATTCTTCTTTAATAGTATCTTCCAGACTTTCTGGTAATAGTTTTGCTCATAGTCATTCTCTTCTTTCCATTATAAACAGTCTTTATGGACACTCCACATATTTTTGAAATCTCCTTTGGTGTGACGAGTGCATTCAGCAAATCACACACTCTTTGACGTTTGCTTTCCTGATTACTCATATGGGCAAAAGTTTCTGAAAAGGTATGGATAATAGTGTTAGGTATGATTATGACATCAATATATGTTTGGTTTCAAAACAATTGACGTAGTGCCTGCTGAGAAAAAACAACTAAATGTTCATTGTAAATTTTGCTTCCCCACCCTGTATAGTATAACCTTAATTTGACTATAAAATTTACTGTAAGAAATCATCATTAATCAGTCTCTTTTATACCTTATAAAAACTCCAAAAGTGACCCAGATTCATACCACATTGTTGCCCATAAAGTTGGAATGAAATATATGTTTACCTTTTCTTATGAAATGATTATTACAATGTGATTTATTCTTGTAACTGGGGCTCAGTATGTAAGCACTGAACTTGGTCAAAAGTGATTACTGATGTGTATAAACAGGAATAAAAAGAGGAAAGTGTCTGAAAAGAAAATTATTCCAAATTTATGAGCAACAGTGTATATATGAATTTAATTCTTAAAACTATTGGCACAAATTGTCATCATAAGGCCTCCTTTTACTGCTTACTCTGGTTTCTATTTTAATTTGTTTATATACATTAATACAAACAAAGAAAACACCTCTACTATTGTATTTTTTTCTCATAGTGTATTCTGAGCCCACAACAGGAGTCAACGTGATACTGAACTATGAGGTTGTATATTTATCTCCACAAGCAAACACAGGAAATTCTCCATTATTTTCTTGTGAAGTAAAAATTAAAGCTACTGTAAAGAGTAATTGGTTTGCATTTTGTCTGAAAATCTAACCCAGAAAACAAATGTCAGAGCAACTCTCATTTACTCTGAAAGCCAGACTTTTTTCCTCCAGCTGTGACAGAAAAGATGAAAACTGTGAAGAAATCACTGAGTCAGCTTAGATTTTGCCATAACAATAACGTGTGGTAAACAGCCAGAGCGAATTGATTCAGCCTGGGCAGATGTGTACGATCAGCAAAGGAACAGAGTGACAAACAAACACATCTTGCGCAATCTGGGTCTCGATGGTTTTAGCTTTTAGCTTTTTGCTGTTAATTCTCATTTTAAAAGTATTGTAGCAAGGTGTAAAGTAAAGAGGTGAGATGTGTTATCGCTAAATACTGTCAGATCAGTCAATATTGTAAATATGAAATCTGTTTTTTATTTTAGTTTAAGAGTTGAGTTTTGGTTCTGAGTAAATGTTGAAGAGGTCAGGTTGTGTTTTTTTTTTTTTACTTTGATGTAGTGTGCAGCATACATAGAACAAGAAATGGTACCGAGCAACAAGATTAAAACAACGTAGAAGATATAACAAGGCGACGACATAAAGTGTTTTTTAAAAAAACGACACAATATATAAAAAAAGGCAATATAAAAGACACAGAAAGAGAAAAACAACTTAAAAGACATAAGATAAAAACAAAAGTCTAAATTTAACAAGGCGATAATGACAATAAAAATGAGGGAATAATGGCATAACGTGCAACAAGACAAATACAACATAAAATACACTAGTACACAACAGTAACATCAAAGATTTAAGAAGACGTACTAAGACAAAAACAAACTTGCTGTCACTGATTTTGTGATTTTTTTTTTTTTCATTTTCTTAATTTTTATTGACAGCTTTTGCAATATAACATAAAAATGCAGAGTGTTCACATTTAAGACGATAAAAAACAACATAAAAGATGTTTATCACTGGTTTTAAACTATTTTTTATGGCCACTATAAGGCAAATTGTAAAGCTGCATTTCAGAATATCTCTGAAATTCACAGGTAGAATATTCAAAACAGTTGTAATGAATTGTAACACCTTATTTCAATTATACACAAGAAAAATAAGAAAATGTTGAAACGGTTTTACCTGGGAACAAGAGACAAATGTTGCAGTACTAAACAAGGATGAGTAATGTAATGTCCATGCAGTACTTTGTATATTAATATTACTATGAGTATT